>NC_141556.1:7268736-7893736 GCF_036417535.1 Chlamydotis macqueenii | reverse complement strand
AATACATTTGGGTGTCAAAGGACAATGACCCAAAAATATCAGTAGTTCTTAGTCTAAATATAGCACAGGACTGAAACCCTGAATTCCTCTGAAGGAGCCAGTGTAAACAGTCATCGTCTGTGCAACAGGGGGGTGGGCTGCAGCCCACGCCTTTTTCTTTACGTTATCACAGGCCGTAGTGCCTGGATGTCCCAGCATGAGTGAAGAGACCTTTGTGCAGGGACCTCCTGGTCAAAGCCCTTCCTGTCTGTGGGCTTCGTTATGCAGCTTCAGCAAAAGGCACATGGCTTCAGTATCACCCCAATCTGAAGATGCTGCCCTTCTGCTGGCTTACACCAACTTGTCGCGAGCAGTTAGTTGTGCGGCCTTGATGTGGAAAACCTCAGGTCCAAGCGCTGCCATTGACTTTGCCGAGGAGTCGCGTTGCAGTGATAAGGCATGAGGACAATCCCCCTCACGAGCGGCAAATCAGCCAGAAGTGATTAAGCCTTGACCCATCATCGGGTGGTGGTGACAAACACTGGCTCCAAGAAGTAATCCACTGCCGTGCCCTGAGTGGGAGGCTGTGATTCCCAGCCATACCACTTCATAATAGAGAAACTAATCACGTGTTTATCTGCGGATGCTTTAACAAGCACAAACTCATCACTGTGGTTCATTTCATCTTACAGTTCATACGTAAAGCAGATCAGAAGTCTCTCCTGCCAGTGCTGACAATAGCTGGAGGTGACCAGGAGAGATGAGACAATCTATCCTTCAGAGGTCTAGGATTGCCCAGGACCATCTCCTACTCGCTCCATCTTCAATCTGGGCTGGCGTCTATCATTTATTAATACACATCGGTAATGTCTTAACCATTAGCTGTGGATGAGGAAAGCATGATAGCCATTAGAGCTTCCTCTCCCTCTTGCGTCAGACTTGAGAGGGTTAGAAGTAAATGAAACCTGGCCAGGAAAACGCAGCAGGGAATACAGCGTGCATGGTGTTGAAATGCTTTGTGAATGCTCAAGGGTGGGCAGAGCTAATTTCTGTCAGAGCTGATAACTATTGGTTTACCTCAGCCCTTTTCATTTCATCAACCTGACTCTCAGTGGATCTCATTATCCTGTAAGTCATTCAAGAGCCTCCTCCTCCTCTAACAGGGCTCCAGACACATTGTAGGTCTCCAGAGATTAATTGCTATTAATATAGGCCAGCCATAAGACTTTCAGTGGGGCATTTGCTCCTCTGTCTCACAAGTTCGTTGTGGTTTAGGGATGAGTGTATCTATATGGCCAATTGGGATTTTCTCCAAAGGTTTTTTTCAAAGAAAAGGTCTTCTCTCACATGCTTTTTTTTCACTGGACGTGCTGTTCCTCATTCATTCTTAGCCACTATTTCCTTTGGTGCAACCAGGCTCCTGTCTGGGTAGCTGGTATGAGACCTGGACAGGGTGATAGACCCAAAGTGATGACGAGCCTGTGGCCTTGAAGAGCTGCACTGCCCTTGAAATACCACATATCTGCCTTCTCACAGCTTCATGCACACCTGCTTCCCTTCCACATGCTCTTTCTCCTCTTGCTTTTCAGTATTTTTGCTTTGACTGTTCTTGTCGGGAGTTGCAGCCCCATTTCCACCCTACCTCCTGTTCATGAGCAAATTAAAGTGCCTGCAGATGACACTCCTTCTAGCCTCCTCTGAGGCAAAACCCAAATGCTGCTTAGGATGCCAAGTGCCGCTTCACATGTCCATGGTGCACCCCAGGAGCGAGTGCAGCTGAGTGATTGGGCATTGTACTGCAGCAGCTGTGGAGCGCAGGACCACTTATTTGAAGAAGACTCCTATCTTAGTCATCACTGGCCTAATTTTGATCACCCATCAATATGCTCTTCCTTTTTACGTCAAACTACCCAGAAGGTTTTCATGCAAAATGAAACACACTCAGAAAAATACTCTGAAAGGATTTTGCTGGGCCACTTGGCAGTTTGGGAAATCTGCAGAATCAGTAATCATTTGACCATTTTGTAGCTATGAAAATGAAGAGAGTTTTAAATTAGTCCCATTATAGCAGTGTGAAATCTGGAGATAGACTGGGACAAAGCTGGAACTGAAATCAGCAGTTCTGCTGCTGCTGTTTTGGATTGGAGGAGGCTTTTGCGGGGTAGTTGAATGCTGGAAAGTGCTGGATAAGTTGCTTCATTTTGGAGTGAAGAGGGAAAAGATAGACATCAGTAATGTTAATTTAACAGATAAAATATGTCTTGAGTTTGTTGTCCTGGTCTGAGACAAGGACACTGGGCTCTGCACCCAGCTTTGCTGGGAGGATTGTAGGATCTTGGGATCTTGCATGACCTTTGCCTTCTGGGTGTTGGGTTTTCCTCCTCCCATAGTTTAGACCTGCTTTGGGATGATCAGAGTTTATAATAATGCACTTCACAAGAGGCTTCAGTTAAGTTTTTTATACATGCTGCAATAAGCATAATAAACAGGTATCTTAATGAGAGTGCCGTCATTCAGCACAGAGTTCATATGGGCAATACAGTTTGCATCATAGAATCATAGAATGGTTTGGGTTGGAAGGGACATTTAAAGGCCATCTAGTCCAACCCCCCTGCAAGGAGCAAGGACATCTCCAGCCAGATCAGGTTGCTCAGAGCCCTGTCCAACCTGGCCTTGAATGTTTCCAGGGATGGGGCATCAACCACCTCCCTGGGCAACCTGTTCCAGTGTTCCACCACCCTCATTGTAAAAAAATTTCTTCCTTATAGCTAGTCTGAATCTACTCTCTTTTAGTTTCAAACCATTACCCCTTGTCCTGTTGCAACAGACCCTGCCAAAAAGTTTGTCCACATCTTTCTTACAAGCCACTCTTATGTATTGAATAAAGTAATTCAGCACTGAGTTCATACAGGCAATAGAATCTGTGTCCTCAGCTCTTGTCTCATAAATGGCTTCTACACCATGGGCTGGTGGAAGTGAAAGCCACCGCACAGGGTTCAGACCACACATTGAGAGGCAGAGCTGGATTAACAACCTTTTTCCTGCACAAAACACGGACAGCAGGACCTGGTGTGGAAGCAGGGGTAGGTGTGCGATGTGGCACCACTGCCGAGGCAGGGCAGCCCACTGTGACCAGCCAACAGCCTGGGCTGCTCAAACTCTCTTGCACAAGCAAGCAAAATCCCCCTTTCTGAGTTCTTTTGAATCCCTTGAACTTGGATATTTGCCAGAAATTCGAAGAAGAGCAGTGAAAATCCAAAAAATCTCTTTGTTGCCCAGGCAGTGGTAGGACTGATAAAGATCTTTCAAAGAGCTAAGGGTTTCAGTACCAAAAGAATCAAATTTGTTTTTCTTTCCCCATTTTTACAGAACCGTCCCTGGGTTTTTTGTGTTTTCCTTCCCTTTCACGAGCCTGAGCTTCTAGAGAGGAAAGGTTTAGTAACCCATCACCAAATGGCTCAGCAAGGCAGCATTAAACACGTGCTGTTTGACAGCGGAAAACCCAAATCAGCCACCAGTGCTGAAGGTTAGCTGAGTCCAAAGTCTTCTGTTGCCTTCAGCCTTCCTGTGTGTGAGGTTGGGAGTACATGAGAGGACTTGGACAGCAGGTTCCCCCTCTCAAAGCACAGTATTTACCAGCCAAACATCTGACCCAGTGGATGGACAAACACAGGAGTGAGGAATTAGGAGAAGGCATGAAGCTGTGATGCACAGTACCACCTAGTGACAGAGCCCAGCTACATAAGAAGAGCAACCCCGTGTTTGCAAAGTTTGGGGCCTGTTCCCCCATCAGACCTTTAATCCTATTTCCCAGCTGCACCGCGCGTGCTGCCGTCTCTCGTGGGAGAAGGGACGGCACTATTTGAGCGTCCCTGAATTTTCTCCTCCTTTCTATGGTTTCCTTTTTGCAAAGCAGACTCGGATTGCAATAGGCAGGACTTCTTGTGTCTGGTGAGAAGCAGCTGATGGATGCGGTTTTGTTTGCTACGTGGGGTGTGCAGGTTGGGCTCGGCGCACATCGCCCGCTGAATCACCCACGAGGAATTCCTCAGTGCATTGTGCAAACGGGGAAAGGGAAAATGCAAGGTCCAGTGAGTAATGCAGCCTTTCAGGGCATCTGAAATGAAAAGAAATGCCACAGACTTGTTCCATTTGTAGTGACGATGTGAAAGAGCAATGTGACGGGTTCTGCTCAAGAGAAGGCTTGTAACCTTTTCCATTAATTTCTTTCCAAAGAATTGCTTATTGAAGGCTAAGCTGCTTTTTATAAGCCTTAGAGGCTGAGTAGGTCTTTGTCCTTTTTTTATTATTACTGTTGCTCCTCTCCCTTGCTCTCTGTTTCAAGAGAAAGCAGTGACTGTACATGGCTGGTGTTTTTCTCTCTGTGGCTATCTGAGACAAGACCAGCACTGAGATGGGAATTTTGACACCTTTTGGCAACGGTGGGACTGCGTAAAGCAAAGTGAATTAGAAGAAATCCAGATCTGCAGAATTTCCCCATACTCCAGCCCACAGATTTACCCACAATCCAAGCGGCTGGGCTTAAAAGGGTTTGATTTCTTCTCCTCATTAGGGGCCCTTTACACATATTCTTGAGCGAGAGCTACAAGGCTCCGCTCAGTCTCCCTGTGTGGGTGAGTGAGCAGAGGCGACTCGGTGTCTGGGTACCGTCCTGTAGCTTGTGGGAGGCAGTGAAAGAGCACTGCACCTCCCCGCGAGGCCTCACGCACATGTAAGGCTTCTGCACACAGCCTTAAATGTCTTCTGAATTACAGTCGGGCTGGAAGGGCTTGGGGCCACCGCTATGCTCTGTGCTTTGCGTGAAGAGGCAGGAGGGGATGTATGTGTAAGGTTAGGGTTAAGGTTAGGGTTATGGTTACGGTTAGGGTTGGGGTTGGGGTTGCAGTCAGGGTTAGGGTTAGAGTTGGGGTTGAGGTTGGGGTTGGGGTTGGGGTTGAGTTTAGGGTTAGGGTTGGGATTCAGATCGGGGCTGGGCTTGGGGTTAGGGTAGCCTTTCCTTCCTCTTACCCAGGAAAAGGCTCCCCAGGAAGGATATTCATATCCTCTCCTGAGCCTGGGCTAGGAGCTGCACTAGTTGATAGGCCATCCCTTGCTTGTACACCAGGCAAGTTGAGATGGTTCTCAGAAGGTTTAAATCCATATCTCTTCCCTGACTTCAGTGGAAGTCTTCCTCTAAACACTGGCTAGTAACCCAAACCCCAACACTGCGTTTCCTTCAGTCGCTAACATTAACTAAATCACCTGACTGCAAAAAAAAAATAGAATATTTGTTGGGGCCACTACCGTGATCCTGTCTTGAAAATGTAACGGATAGCCACGGAGCACATGGCCTCCAACAGGAGCACCTGCTCTCTGCCAGCCAAGGGATGAGGCTGTCTCATGCACGCGGCCATCATGTGGTAAACACAGCATTTCCAGTGGGATTTCTTCCTAGACTTATCCTCCTTGAGCTTATTGCTTTTTTTTTTCCCACAATCCATGGTGCTACATCTGGCTCCGAAGCGCAGCAGCCCAGGAGAAGCTCCCGCAGCTGGGTAAACATGCCTGAGTGAATAGGGCCCTTCACAATGGAGTCACCAGGAAATCCAAACACTGCAAAGGCCAACAAATCAGCTGGGACATAATCATGTCATTACAAGACATGATCCTCTCAAGCACCAGGAAAACACAGCCTGAGTGTTACCTAGCTGATTTGACCTCAGACAATAGGTTTTCCACTCACCGGTCTCCAGGTGCGGATCTTTCTTTCTTGTCTTCATTCAGCCATTTATGGTGGTGAGGAGGAAGATGAGTTTCTGCAGAGAGATGTTAGGATCTTCCCTCCCACCTGGGATGTTTCGGCTACAACAGACTGCACCCACCCCATTCCCTTTGCAGGGCTGAAGTTGGTCTGAGGAAAGGATGGAGAGGTGATAAATGGGGAAATATTAACAGGCTAAATCATGTCGATAGTTGTGCAGGGGTAATTGCAAATGATGACAGTGAATTTACTGCTGATTTACACCAGACTGAGGGAAAGCTGGGTCAGGTCAGTTGCTTCCACAGACATGGGGTTATATGGGCTCTTAGGCACCAGGGTGAGGAGCAGAGGTGCAGGAGTCTCCACTCCCTTACACTTTTCCTGGCATGTTGCAATGGGCGTTGAAAAGACAATATCATTTACTCCAGTCTGCGCATTTGTCTAGTGGCTTTGCCCACTGCAGTCTGTTCTGGCTCTTCGATTTGTTGCTTGGACCCATGCAAGCTCCCTTTTCTCTGTATCTCCTAGCCTTATATATGTTTTCCTGAAATGTGAAGGCCAGATGCAAAGCAACTCATATTAATCTCCGTCTATTGCTACAGGGCAAAATTTTCCTTGCTGTAAATTGCAAATTTTACAAGGATGCAACCTTGAACACAGAAGTCAATATAATGCATTCTGGTATGGGCAAACTGGCTATGAGTCTCAAGTGAGCACACACCAAGCCAAGTCCTGAACTTGGGAATTAGGTAGCTTTATACTAACAGAGGAGCTGGCTCACGGTGTTATTGGCACGCGTGAAAATTAATCATATCCTGCAACGTTGTTCACAGGATGCATTTGGTTTATTACTAATCCCGTACACTCTTGCAGCTGCTGATCTGCTGCCAGAGGGTATCGTAATCACGCAGCTGGCACCCCTGTCGCGATGGCCATCAACACAGCCAAGAGCACGCCTCGGATCGGTTGTCCTCAGCAACGCTATTGCGTTTGCTCCCTGAGCTGAAAAATCGAGCCCTGTAGCTGTGGTTTTCAGTTTGCCTCCTATATAGAGAATAAGAATATATTATTCTTATACGTTCTTACACAAGGATAAGAATTTAGAATGTGCACAGACCGAGGGAGCACATATAAAATCTAAAATATTTTAAAATATTCAAACCTGCAGAAAACTGATTTTGGCCCAGACGACAGGAGTTTCCATCACCCAGCTGCTCCGTGCTAGGTGGTCAGCGGCGGAGGTGTCTGGGGAAGCTGTGCATCGCCCTGAGGCTGACACAGTTTGTGACCAAGAATGGAAAGACACAACTACTGCAGTGCTGTCATCTTAAAACACAGCTGGTCCTCCCGAGATTAGACCATAGAAAGAGAAGATGGAAAAAAAAATGAATTCTCAGTCTCGGAGGGTTTCTTGCCTTGTTTTTGTCCTGGGCCCTGCCTGGTATAAAGCATTTCAGATTTTAGAATTCACCACCAAATATTTGGAACAACTGAAACACATTGCCTTTACTGTGACAGTATTTATATTACATGTTTCCCTTAAGCTTTACAAAAAAAATATCAAATTAAAGATTTTTTAATTTCATTTTTTAGGGAAAGTCAAAATAGTCAGGAATTTTTCCACTTTTTCACCACCATTTATGACTGTTAGCAAAACATGGGTTTGCAGAGCGTTTTGACATGAGTTCTTTCTCTGCCAAAAAACTACTATTTTATCAACATTTGTGCAGCTTACCAGAACAACACCTTTGCCCAGGGGCTGACCATGCAGACATCGTTAAATGTGTCTGCTGACTAGGAAGGGGCTGGGTCTACCCCTGCACCAACAGGCTTATTAGAAGTATGCGTGGCTAAATTAGATTAGGTTTATCCAGTTCAGCTTGTTCCCCGTGGAGGAGCCTGCTTTGTGCAGACCAGGACAGTCTCATTTTCAGAGCAAGAGTGAGGTATTTCCAAAGCTGAAGGTGAAATGTGAGGTGAAGACAGCTGCTCAAGAGGGTCCCACTGAGCTCAAGGCTGGGTTAGAAGACTTTACCCTGGTAGGATGCATAGTCGTGTCATGAGTTGGGCCTTGCTTTAATTTCCCCAAAAATAGGGGTTTAGGGCTAGGTCTGGTTTAAATGCACATCATCCATAGCCTTGGACATCAGGGTGTGAGCCTGTACCTGTGTTTTTAATGCCGAGATAGCGTTTTCACTTGACCTCCCCACCTCCTTCTACCCTAGCCAATAAAGCAGGAGAAAGGTGGTGCACCTCTGCATCATGCAGGGACCCTTCCCCAGGGCAGGGTCCTCCTCAGGCATAGGCAGGACGTCTGTCATCCAGTGCAGGTGACCCTGGGGCAGAGAGCCTAGTCAGACATTGCCCTGCCTGCTTATTATCCCGCAAGGAAAAAGGAACTGGCTCTGCAAATTTTGAAACATCAGAGCTGTCAGCAGCATCAGAGGGGATTCACACTGGGGATGACAGACATGACCTGCTTTTCCTGCTTTGTTTGTTTATTTGGTGACATGCTGGAGTTTTCCTCTCAGTGGTTTCTCCCTTGCTCCTTCGGTACTGCGGATAACTAACCAGGAATGGGGACAGACCCCCTGCTCCCTGACTCTGGCAGGACTTCTGTGATGTCCCCGTTATACTGAGGAAACCAAATAAAAAGGGCCCAGACATGGTCCCCAGAAATCTGGTAGGAGACTAGGGGGTTCCCATCCATCTCAGGGTAGAGCAACGAAGGTGGTGAGGCTGGAGGAATCCCCTCCCACTCTCCTGCACCGTTGTTTCTTGAAAGAGCTTCCAATCAGAGAAGCCGCTGCATCTCATTCATCCCTGTGCAGCCGGCAGTGTGAGCTCCACAAGGTGCTCACCAGGAAGGGCCTCTCCCAAGTCACCACCTGCTTTTCATTACTCACCTCCATTTAATGATGTAGAAGGCAGGGAATGAGCAGTCCTACAACTTCAAAGGCCCCAAACACAATCTGTCGCAGCTGGGCAATTCAAGTTGTTTCAGATCATAGAATCATAGAATCATAGAATGGTTAGGGTTGGAAGGGACCTTCAAAGGTCATCTAGTCCAACCCCCCTGCAAGGAACAAGGACATCTCCAACCAGATCAGGTTGCTCAGAGTCTCATCCAGCCTGGCCTTGAACGTTTCCAGGGATGGGGCCTCCACCACCTTTCTGGGCAACCTGTTCCAGTGTTCTATAACTCGCACCGTAAAAGATTTTTTCCTAATTTCCAATCTAAATCTACCCACCTCTATTTTAAAACCATTACCCCTTGTCCTATTGCAACAGGTCCTACTAAACAGCCTTTCCCCATCTTTCTTGTAGGCCCCCTTGAGGTACTGGAAAATGCATAAGGTCTGACTAAACTGTGATCGTACGTAATAGGATATGTGATAGGACGAGGGGTAATGGTCTTAAAATAGAAGGAAATAAATTCAGTCTGGGCATAAGGAAATTTTTATTTTTACAATGAGGGTGGTGAAACACTGGCACAGGTTGAATGGTTTGGCCATGTACTCTCCCAGGAGTGCATCAGGGCAGGATTAGGCACCAAACGTTTTGCATGACATGAGGCAGCATGGGGACATTCAAGCCTCCCTTAACTGATTTCCCAGTCAAAACCTACCCAGTTCAGCAGGAGTCCTGCTTTCACCCCTTCTTGCTCCTCAAGCTGTCTGTTGATAATTATAAATCGTCATAATTGTATTAAAATTATAAGCCAATTACTACAGCAAGGCATCTTTTCAAAATCACATAATACAAAGAGAAGTGCAAACATTCTTTAAATTCATGCTTTTGCAAACTAATTTTGACAGCTTCTCCTCTGCTGACAGCACCTCGCGTCCGCCATATCCAGCACAACAGCAACCTCCGTACGGGTCACTACCTGGATGATGGTTGTGGTTTTGTTTTACTACATTGCAAATCTTACAGTGGGGTCCAGCAAAGTGCAAAGGCACCAAACACAGATCCCATCCTGCATGACTGCGGAACTGGGTCCGCTCTGGGCGCTTCACAGGTGCAGGGTGACAGGAGGCACAAAAGTCCTGTGCCTTTTCAAGACAGATGAGCTGACGCTCTTTACTCTTGCCCAGAGCAGCCTCTTCTATAAAACCTCCTGATAGGCAGGCAGCAAGATTCCTTCCCATCAAACTCTTGTCTTCCTCAGCATGCATGCCTCAAGCATTCTACTTTCTTCTTATTTGCATGTGAAGTTGGGCAATCCTTCAGGTATTGGTGCCATCCTGTTCCTAAAATGTACATTTGAGTAACCAATTGCTCCTCTTTGGTCTCTTGAAGCCTGTCCCGGCAGGGCTGGGCAGGCAGCTTGCACATGGCTGGGGGCACCTCTGTGCTGGGATGAGGTGTGTGGGGACAGCCATGGCCACCAAGCTCCTCCATGGAAGAAGCACAGCGGCCTGGTCACCAGCTGGGTGGTCCATGGGGAGCCGAGGTGGCCTCATGCCTCCTGCGCTCTGCTGTGCTTGACAGGGAGGGCTCTGTTGAATGCATCTCCTCACCTTATTCCAATCCTTCCCTGGCCACCTCTTCCTCATAACGGGGATGTTTTGCAGTCAGGGTGGATGAGCAGAGGGGAATAGGAGAAACTCTGGGAGTCAGGGCTCCTGGCTGTGCCAATGCCCTCATAGGGCTGTGCCTGTGGGCACAGCTTCATCGACCACTGTAGGACATGAGCAGATGTGCCCTTTCACAAGCATCTTCCATGCCCACATAGCATCCAAAATGCAGGGTCAGCTCCTCCAGGCTGGCCAATGCTGGATGCAAAGCAGTCTCAAGCACTTTTTAGAGTGATTTGAGGCATTGCCTTCCTAGGAGATATCATCCCTCTGCGAAACCTCAGGTGACTTCAGGTACCAGAGCTTCCCATGACCATGAGCTCAGGGAAGAACAAGAACATCATGGTTGCTCGAAAGAGAAAAAGCCCAGGGAAAGCCAGGTTACATTTACACCTCTGAAGCAGGCTGGCAGCCTTAAACACATCTTAAAGATGCCATAGCCATAATTCGGGTCCTTACGCTGCTGCCAGTAGAGCCAGGGTTGAAGAAGGGAGCAGCAGGGCACAATCCACCGGCTCCCATCCCATCGCCTGAGCTGCTGGTGAGGTGCAAGGAGCAGCGCTGGAGAAACAGCTCCATCTGCACGAACACCCATCCACAGCGGGCTGCACAGCCAGGGACAGATTTACTGCATCTGTGTTGGTTTAGGCTCTGCTAGCTTCAGATGAAGAAGGGGGTTTGGGTAGTTTGGCACTTCAGTGCTGCTCTGTAATTAGGTCTAAATGCCACTTTTCACTGGGAGGCAACCAGAGGCTAGTGCAGATTGCACTGGCGTAAGCCACAGCCTTCAGAATACTGTGCAAAAATACACTGTGTTCGCTGTCCTTTGTCAAAACATTAAATAACAGCCCTGCCAAAGTTGGTAAATATTCTGTCAAAGGCACAAGAGGCCACAAAGGGAGCGTTTTAAGAGTTGCTAGTACAAAATTTGCATCTGGCAAAGGTCCTGCTCCACACCGAGAGCCACGTGAGCTTTCAGAGCTAACATTGCGCCTTGAATGCATTTTTTATCTGCCCTCCTCGTTTCTAGGGATGCCATTACCAACAGAGGACCCAGTTTTATTATTAAGTAGCAAATCAATCTGGCTACGCCAAGCACAATCCAATTATTGCTTGTAGTTACTGTAAGCTGAAGAAGTCATAAATAAATGAGTATGCTGGAGGTATTTAACATTGCAGTCCCGCCGTAAGCAGCCAGCCCCTCGTTTGCACTGTGTGCGCTGGCTGGGCATCGATCCTGCCACGAATTGCTCAGTTTTGGGGAGGTTTTTGGTCGGTGTGGCAGGGTGGCGCGGTCAAAGGGCAGGTCACAGCGCTCCGTGCAGACCCAGACAATTGCAGGATAATTGGGGGTAAATGCAAAACGCTTTATTCTTTTGTTTCGCAGGGCCGAGGCGGGGCAGGGGCCTCTTCCTGCTCCTCTCATGCAGTGAAGTAAAAGCAGGCTCGTGTGTCGGTCCGTGGGCGCAGGAAAGGCGAGAAAAGGTGCTTTGCAAAACCCCAGCCACCTCCCGAGGGGACGGGGCTGAACCCAGCGCTGGCTTTCCTTCCCTCACCGCTATTCCCAAAGCACCTTAGCTGTTTGGTTTGGGGTTTCAAACCTTCTTTTTAGAGAGTTTGGGTTGTTCAGTGGAAATAAAGCATCTTGCAGTATGCAGGCACCTAGTTACTCATTACCTCCTTAGCATAACGATGTACGAACGGCCGCACAAGTAAAAGGATGCTCAACTGCCATACAAAACCAGTCACTGCTAAAAGGGCTCATTTTAAGCCATTACATCTGGCTCTCTTTTGGGGATTTTTTTTTCTCCTCTTCTTTCTCTTCCTTTCCTCTACACTGTTTTTCTGCTTCTGCTCATCAGGATCATTTTGAAGGATTCGCCCTCGGTTGTCACAGTTTGAGGGACAAGCATTGCAAGGAGGGAACGTGTCCCCGTGCAGGCAGCAAGGAGAATGCTGGTGTTCAACTTGTGCACCCATTAGTATTCAGCTGTAGGGTCAAATGAATCATTTTTTCTAAGTTGGTATTAGTTCTAGTATTAGTATTAGTATCAGTATCGGTATTAGTAGCATTAGTATTAATATTAGCATTATTCACGGTTTCTGCCAAGGAGTATATAAAAATTACACTTAAAATTCTCAATTCTGCACCATAATTTATGTGATTTTGTCCCTGGTCACTTGGTAATGCAGAAATTGGTTGTCTTCACTAGTTTACAAAAAAAAAAAAAAAAAGCTGATTTTGCATCAAAGCAGGTGGCAGCTTCTCGATTCTGTTTGTCACAAGCAGCAAGTCGTCTTCAGCCATCCCGCAGTTTAAGGATTTTGGTCTGAGGGAATAAACGGATGAGAGGGAAATGGGGTATTTCCTATGGATTGCTTTGTTTATTTGCTTGGGCTTGCTTGCCTCTCTGTGAGGGGAAATCAGCAGGAAAAAGAACTTCAAGTGAAAGCCATGAAAGGGGATGACTTCCAGATTTCCCTCCAGATATTTTGCACAGCCTTGCTTCAGGTATTTGGAAAGCTGCTGTTGAAATAAGCTCCTCTAAAGGGTTCTGCTTTCCTTTCCTGGCAGGAGCAGAACGTCCTGTTACGGGGTCACCACTCCCCACTCCTGGATGCTATCTGAATTTTAGCTGAAACCTTGAGATTTTCCCCCTTTTTCTTGGGGAAAGCCTTGTAGCCTTCTCCTCATTCCCATAGATGTAGTGTCATGGAAAGCCACCAGACGAGAGACCAATTACATCCTGATCTCCAGAGCTTCTCTCGTGGGGTTGAAGAGTAAAGCGGTGGCTGCTGCACTCTGCCCCAGTTGCTCTAAAGCTGCAAAGCATCAAAGCCCAGAGCATGCTTCACAAATATCCAACGTATGGGCCTTGAAAATTAAAAATCTAGTGACATGACTTGAAAAACTTTCATATTTCTAGATAACCTCTAACCAAGAAGTCTGAATTCAGATGTCATAAGGTTTTTCGCTTGACTTTGGAAGTAGAAGTGGAAAGGGGTGTGTTGGCACAGTCCTTGGGCTTTATTGAAGGTCTGCACCAGCTCAAAATCTGAGTCTGTATGGTTCCTAGAGGGTTTATTTATTTTGGCCACATGCAGGTGGAAGTATTGAACCCAGTACTGGCGGCTGCAGTGACAGTGATGCTATAAGGGCTCTGGGAATAAGTGTGCAGAGAGACAACCTACTTGATCACCACTGGAAAAACCCACCATTCAACACCAATTATCAAACTCAAGGTCTCAAGAGAGGCTACAATTATTCCCTACTCCAAGTTTAGAGCAAATCAGCATTTTCCCAGTAATTGCAGTGTAGTAACTATCGTAGATGTTGATTTTTTAATAGCAAACACTGTTCAAGCATTAGATTTACAGTCATGTTGGTTAGCCTGAGTGACTTGGGAATCAATTAACTTGCCGTACAACACGACCAAAGATTATAGGGTAGCCCATGTAATAATTTACACTGCCATCTAGGAGCAAAACTGTAACTTCATCGTTCTGCATGGAAAGACACTCTGTTTGCACAGCAATAATTCCAGTAATAATAATAATAACCATAAAAAAGGAAAATAAGGAAAACAGTGACTACAAAATAGGGGAAGACCTGTGTACAAATAGAACACTGGGAGGTGCTGGGAGCTTTGCCATTATCAGTTATTATTCTGAATGACAACGGCAGCAGCATTGTGTTAATGAATGTGTTTTACCAGTTCAGTTCACTTGGGCTGGCACACGAGGCTGGGCGGCTCGGCCCTGGCAGAAGGGTTGTCCCAGCCCAGCCTTTGGGGCACGTGGCCAGTGTGTCATGTCATCAGCAACACAAAACCTGCTACAGGCCCCCATTAACCACTTGCCCTCTTAATTGATGTCAGCATCGCTGATTTCTAGGATTAATTTTATAGGCAGCATTTTTCCCGTTTTCTGCCCACCTCTCTGCCTCCCAGCGCTTGTTCCCACTCTTGACCCCTTTCTCCTGCTTGGGATAGGAAAAACTTGTACTATTTCTCCAGGCTCCTCTGCACAAAGCAAACATTTTTGCTTTAACTCTTTTGAAACGAGACCACTCAGGTCAGCTTTTCAGTCTATGTTTCCAAGCAAATTATGAAGAGCGAGCACTAAATAATTTTTTTTTCCTTCTGCAAAGGAGTTACCACTGTGACCTTTAACTATTGGCTTTGCCCATTTTCCTCTCATTTCTTTCCCATATATTTCAGTCCTCCCTTCACAAGAAGCTGGCAGCTGAGCTTTTTGAACTCTCCAAGCAGTGTTACAAAACAAGGACCAGTGAAACTATACGGAAACTGGTTACTGGCACTATGAAATGGACTGGGACAGGGTCTTCCCTATGCAAGAGTTTGTCAATAGACAGCAAAAAGTTTAAACCAGTATATCAGATTACTCCCTTCACCCTAACCAGCAAAGTTTTAAAAAGTGCTAAGCCACAAAAATATTAAGACTGCCTTAAAATAACAGAATTAATAAAATGAATAAAGTTGGGCTCTCTTCTCCTTCACCTTCTGGAATCAGGCCAGCAGAGCAGGTTTTCAGAAAAATGTCATCTGTCATGAGATTTGGCACCCTTGTGCTCTCAGATCGCAAGGTCACTGTCCCTGTGGAAAGGCAGCTGCCTCTGGAATGAGGAGGAGGGTCTGCCTGTGAGCCGAGGAGAGGGAAAATTAGCGTTGCTGTAAACGAGGAGCCTGAGCTGCAGTGGGGAAGTAGCATCCCCACCCCTCTGAGATGATCCGAACCTGCTGGGAATGTGCAACCCCTGCTCTGCCCACGCACCCATCGGGTGGGTGCATCCAAGCCATGGTCTGTGGGGAACAGCATAGCCCTCCCACCCCCGGTGCAGTGGGACACTGGTGGGGATGTGCTCCCCATCCATGGTGGTGGCTCCCAAAGGTGGATCCTTTCAGCATTAGTTTCCCTCGTTACAGCTTGAATGTGCAAAGGATAATGTACGGATGCAGCCGGCTCCTCGCAGGTGTTTGTCCCTGTTTTGGAAGTGCGGTTTAGTTGCGTCCTGCAGCAAAGCAGTGATATTGCAAACATGAGGGATCGTGGGGCATTTGGATTTTGTTTCCTCTCCTTCTCTCATGCAGCCTCTCATGAGAACCACGGTGGAAATTCTTGTTTTGCCTGAAAATATGCGTTTGACCAACCATGATTGTATTTAAGCCTGTTCAATTGCTTTAATAACAACCCTTCCAACACACTTAATCTGAAAATGTTTTCAATGTACTCCGAATCTTATAAACAAAACTTGCAGCCACCACCACAGTGTTCCTGCAAAGCCAAAACCCAAACATTAGCTGGTTTGTTGTGCAACTTAATTGCCGTGTATCCTGTCTGACCAGTGGCATATGCTGCTATAGCTAATCTGAATATAATTCCTCCCTTTTTAAAAAATAAAACAAGCTCAAGGAGCCATTGTAAAAAGTATCACCTTACTACGAGCTGACTTGTGTTACGTCTCAGGTCTGTATTCACCTCTCAGGATTTAACAAGTTACACGTCGCAGTTCTCCTAAGAGACAGGGAAGCGTGTTGTGAGCAAACTCAGGTTATAGGTGAGGACAGAGGGACAGTGCGAGACAAAATGTCACTGAGAAATGGGTGGGAGAGAACAGGCCCAATCATAAACGTGTCCTTTCCCATTCTGAAACCAGACATTTAGTTTTCCATAGCCCAAAGACTGTAACATCACTACAGAGCTGCAGAAACTGCCATTGCAATAGCCAACAAGTACTGATTTTGCTACTAGTTGAGCAGTTGATGGGGTTGATCAGTCTTCAAGGACAAAATATCTCCTGCTTCCCGTTTCCAGGAGTCAAGGCAGTCATGGGGAAAGAGTGTTATGGTGAAAGTCCCACATCTTGTCTGCAAATCCTTGCATTGAGTTAGTGTCAGACAGGTTAGAGCTATTCTTGAAGAAGGGATTGGATGTTTAATGTTGACTTTTTAGGAATCAGCACACTGTCTGGAAGCAGGCATCTCCTGTCTTTCCTGCAAAAATGGAGCAAAGGATGAAAAGTTGGACAACGGGAGCATTTTGAAGCCACAGCTAGGAGGCAAAACCTTCACCCTTTTCATGCAGGAGCTCTGTGGTTTGAGACCTCCTTCAGGATGTATGAATTTGAGCTTTGCACCTCTTTTTTTGGGGGGGGGAGGAGTATCAATGCCACTTATCCTACAGCCTCACATGTATCTGCAAGTCCTGTTACAGCCATGAGGTGAAAGACGTAGAATCCTCAAAGCAGGTGTCGACACCCAAGACTCTCCCATCCCAAATAGCAGCCAGCAAGGACTGCTAAGTCCCATAGATGGGCCAGTTCCATGCTCTCCTGCTCTTATGAGGGCTGGTCTCTAGTGGCTCTGGGCCTGTGTGGCCCCGTGCAAACACAGCTAGACTTGGCAGAGACATTGCTTGGAGCAAACCGTGCAGACCACAGGGTGCTCAGAAACTAGGCCATCACCGCGTACAGAGGGGAAACGATCAACCTTTATGGAGTGAATTAATCGAGCACTGCAATCGCCTTAGCTGAGGGTTAATAGTCTTGTAGTGACCGCCTTGGACAGGGTATCAGCAGAGCTAGGTTTATTCCTGGTGTGCTTCAGTAATGAAAAGGAAATTGTGTTCGGACAACGAATAGAAGCCCATGCTCCCAGAGACATCAGATATACAGCAATTAGACTCAAGTTAAACAATAAATCAAGTAACACTGAGCCCTTGGCTCTCGCAGAGCACCATTAAGACTAGTGCTATGTTTATTTAGAAGATGCTGAGCCCATTTTAAATGTTTTCCCGTTAAATGTAATTTGGGTGTTTGTTATTAAAGCAATTGACTGGGCCTAAATGCAAACATTATTGGTCAGATAACTATTTTCTGGCCAATAAGATTGGTTCATTGCATTTTCATGACATGAGGATTTACTTGCTCTGAGATTTATTTTCAGTTTGCTTCCTCTCTTTGCAAGGATTGCCTCATAAAGACTAAAAAAAAAAAAGCCAAAGCGAACCAAAGTGTGAGGTAGAAATCGCTGATTAAACTGTCAGAAATGGAGCAACCTTTGTTAATCACCGATTCATTAGCTGGGGGAAGAAGAGGGGTCTCGAGTTAGCACAAAGGCTTTGGTGTCACGAGGTTTGCAATTTATTCCCGGGTCTCTCTCTCTCTCTCTGTCCAGTTTGGTACGGGATCTTACCCAGGTAAATTGATCTCTCTATGACTCCACTTTCCCATCTGTTCAACTTAGGTAGTGATCTTGCCTGACAGAGATAGTGAAAATTTTCAATAAGAAGAGAAGGTTACCTCAAAAACCACACCTGCCTCTGAAATTAGGTTACCCTCTGCTAACACCTCCAAGAGCTTTGGCTAGAACAGCTATTTCCTACTACAGCCAGGAGGTTTCCCTGATTTTGTTTTGTGGGCAAGCAACAAAGTACAGAAAAACATTTTAAGAAATAAAAAAGTATGACCAGAAAGTAACAGAGATTGGAAAGCAAGCTTACCTTACTTTTTCTTTAATTGCTAAAATTGTCGCTTGGCTGTGTCACTTCAGCATCACGTGAGCCCTTTTTTAATGTTGTGGTGACGTATTGAAAACATTGTCTAACTGGCTTTTGATGTTTAAAAATTAGTTTAGCAAAAACTGTTAATAATTATTTTGATGTCATTTTGGAACATTGTCTGGATTTTCTGCAAAATGTGGCATGCTTTGAAATATAAAGCTCTTTCAAACGGTGTAACTTTTGCAATCCTCAGTAGAAGGCAGTGTAAAACTACAAAAATATTCTTCAAATCCAACATCACGCAAAGTACAAAGGCTACTTCCGTACAAAAAGCCAAACAAACAAGAATTAGTTTGTTTTATGCTTCTATACGAAAGAAAGTACTTCATTACGTAGCTCCATGCAAGATGTAGATTTTGCTTAACAGGAGGCACATTTCTGGGCTTGGATCTCTCAGCTAATTCATTTGGTGTCCTTCACAATCACCTGTGCTGCCTTTTGTCATCCAAGAAGGCTTTTGGGTGGCTTTCAGCAGCACCACTCAACCACATCACCTGAGGACAGCATGGGGAGAATAATCTTGCCTTCCTTCAGCCTTGTTCTCAGGTTCTTGCCATTCCCTCATTTGCCACTTACTCAGCAGTTCCCTTGCATAGGTGAGGTTGTTTCACTCACCTTTGGAGGAATGAGATTTCCTCTTATTAGCTGCATTTTATTTCTGTCTGCACTGTGGCCATGTTGGTGGTTTGTGAGCATCACTCCAGGTGACCCCTGGCCAAACTGTGCCCTTCGCCAACGGGATGAGTGTTTTATGGTTTTCCTCTCTGCTTCCACCACCCATCTCCTTCACCAGCCCCTGCTTCTCCCTTCCCTGGGGCAAGGCTCCCCTGTCTCCCACCACCCAGCTCATTTTAGGGATGGAAGGGGCCCCTGCCATGTCCACTGCTTCCTGCATTGTTCTGCTTTCAGGCTATTTCAGGTGAAAATGGCAATATTCTGGGAATAGCAAGAAGGTCCTAAGCCAGAGCTTTTCTCAGCTTTGAAGGAAAGAGCAGCAGGGTCCCACATGTCCCCTCCACCCCATGGGAGGGCAGAAGGTGAGGGATTGATGAGGACTTGACCTCTATCAGAGAGGGGAACCCTCATGTCTCCTATTCCTTCTGCAATGATGGGTATGGCTTCCAGCACTTTCCATTGGGAAGATTTCCTTCTCTCTTCCCCTCACTCCAAGCCCCAGGTGGGTGTAAATGACTGCAAGGACAATCCCTTTCCCCAGTTTCATCTCACCAAGGTGTGGGTCACCCAGGGAGGGCTGATGACACACCCAGCTCATCTTTATTCCCTTAGGCACACTTCAGCTGATCACTTTGTTTGGCCTCTTGAATGCCAGGATTACCTGGAGATAACTGGGACATGGGCGACTTACACGTGAGTCCTGTCCCTCTCCGTGCCAGCCCCAGGCCGGAGCTGGAGGCAGAAGCAGGATTTGCCAGCGCACGGGTCATAGCACCAACCAGCTGGAGTTGGCTTGTCCCCATCATCCATTTCAGCTGTCGCGTGAAGATGGAGCTTCGTTTGCTGACACAATAATCCTGCCAGCATGCACTTTCTTCGCCTAATGAAGGGGGGATTTATTGCACCGGCTTTTTGGGAATGTTGAGGTCTGCTTACTTCCCTCTTCAGCTCTCAAAGATCCTTTAAGTAGAGCCTGTGTGAAAATTAATCAGACCCCCTGGAGGCTTATTTTGTCCAAAGCTCAAGTCCTGCTTCTCCCATTCCCCCCTCCTTTTGGGCCCCAATTACTTAAGGGATTGTCCTGGAAATTAATGAAAGCATGGCATGGGAAATAACATCCACAGTTCATCTCGGAAGTGAAGCATTTATGTGGAAGGCTTAACTAGAAACATCTCGTGGTTAACTCAGCAAACTTGGAGATCCTCCCAGTTTGATGTGTGCTGGACCATGACGGTTGGTATTGCGTCTGCTCCAACTCCTAAACTGTTTGCAGATCCAGATCAAGAGATATGAGTCAGGTCCTGCTCCTGAGTAGTTGCATTTTACATTTCTGAATGAGATCCCTGTGGTTTCCACCTGGTTTCCAAAGTTCTCAGCATGAATTAGCTCAAGGACACAGTTCATCCCAACCTGTTATAAAGGGAAAATGAGGTGATGGGGACAGGTTTGGTAGTGGTACATGCAACCCTCCATCTCTCTCTTGCTGGCCCTGGTCCATGGAAGCAGGTGAGGGCAACATGGTGGCTTGGGCAACCAGTTGGGTCAAGTCAGTCACTTTTCAACTTCCCAGCATTGACGTATGGAGGATACAGATTGTCTTAGCTGAACAGAGGTGAGGACAATTCCTTTTTCTCCAGCCAACCTACATCAGAGCTCATGAGCAGACAGACAGTGTATGCTATGGACTTCAGAGGAACGGCATGAATTAACCCATCGGCTAACCTGACATTTCATTTTCTGGGGCTGGATGACCCTTGTCATTGTTAGAATAAGTCAGCTGCGTTGATTTACAGAGAAATTCACATGCCTAATGGATTATATCATCTCTGAAAACGGATTGCAGTTCCCAAGTCACTTAGGTTGCTTTTTAAGTTTTGGGGCTTTTTGATTTTTTACTGCCACTCAAATGTTATGAATTTAGAGTTGTGTAATCAATGGGAGTTAGGCCCTTAAACACCTCTCACAGAGGAGTAGGCGGTTAGATACCTTCAACAAATCCTAAATATTCTTTGAAAGCATTTCCCTCAAATTCCATGGGTCTCAGATGTCCCATGCAGGGGAACAACAGTGACTTTTGTAAAGCATTGCACCGCTTATGGATACAAATCATTGCCTAAGTGTGAATATTACTTCATGACATGACATCTCCTCCAACCCGTTAGTGCTAATTAATGCAGTTCTAGGATAGACAATATTCATTAAGCTTTTCTGAAAATACTAGAAATGTTCATGTAACAGCTCACACATTTTGATGGCACCAACAGTCCTATCACCACGTTCCTTGTAAAGTATTTTGATACTTTAATCTTTGCTAACGAGAGTGGAAATGAATTGTCAACAGTAATTCTCCAGCACAAGGCCATGGTGTTTCTTCCTTGCTTTGTTATCAGGACCAAATAAAAAGGAATCAGCGTGTTGCTATTTTGGCGCAGAGGCATCTGGTTGCTGGAAGCTTCCCTCTGTGTATGTCAAAGTTAAATATTTGGGTTACTGTTCTCTTTTTGGGACTTGCCATGATACGAACCAGCTTGGAAGAGATGCAGCTATCGCCTGCTTCTAATCATTGCAATGACAGCAGCTCTGCTGCTTCTAGACTCAATGTTTTTTACCGGGTCATATTGTTTGGGTATTGACAACTCCAGAGAATTTGCAAAATTGCAGAAGTTTCTTGAAAAAAAGGACTCTTGCTACTGCTGCTGAATTATGGCTAGGAAATTTAGAGAGGAATGTGCATGAGGCAAACGCTTTTTTTTTTTCCTGAAAGGATGCTGTTGAGGAAATCTGAATTATTGTGTATATGTCTGGGAGAGGAAGACAAGGAGAGCAAACGCTGGGTGGCACAAGGCATTGCCTCTGGATTGCAACACAGACATCCTTCTGCAGGCTTTAATCCAGCCGGTGAGGGCTTCAGCAGCTGTTTCGCTGAGGCAGCAGTGAGCCCTGTGTGCATTATGATGCTCCATCAGGCTTGGTGTCCTCCTTGGGATGGTGGTCACAGCTTTGGTGGCCTTGTGGCTACCAGCACCTAGAAGGTCATCCAAAGCTGTCCCAGGTATGGACACACCAGTCCCAGTAGTGTACTCCTGCCCCATGGGGTGGTGCCCCCCGTTTATTAGCTCGATTTCCCACACACTGAGTATCCCTGAGTGCCATCCTGCACCCACGTGTGTTTGCCCATCTGTGAAATGAGGCTGGCAGCTCTCCTCTGCTTCACAGGAGTGCTGCAGGGATCAGTTAACTTTGGCTGCAGAGCTTTGCAAGGGATGCTGTGTAACTGCAGACAACTGTTACTCTTCATCCAGGAGACATTTTAACGTCCTCTGGTGCCCCAGCTCATTGATTTACCTGAAGTGGGCAAGTGAAAGCTGGAAGGAAGTATATGGGTGCTAAAAGCATGATCTTCCCCTTGGAGGCTTTGCTAGGGACAGCATTTCTCAATCTTCTGCCTCAAACAGGTTTTCTTATTGTTGCAATCTGCAGCTGCTCTGCAGGTTCTGCAAATGTTGGTCTATACCCTCCACAGACCCTCTCTCTTCCGCCTCGCTACGCTTGCAGCTCAGGGTACCACCCTGCTAGCAGTGAGTCAGCCCAGAGCTGGCTCGGACGTTTCAAGGAAAGAGGTGTGCAGTGAACAGTGAGAAGGTCTGGAGCAGACTCCTTGTCTAGTTCTGGGGGAAAAAAACTCTTTCTGGTTGAACTTTCACGACGAACTCTTGGCAAGGACAGTCCTTCACTCTCTTTCCATGTTATAAGAAACAAACCCCGTTTCTATGTTCTTTGTGAGCACCATCAGGTACCTAGAGGATGTTACCTTCACTCAGATGAGTAGTTTATTTTTATTACAAATGTTGGATCATGAATTAGAGGATTAAGGAAATGTAGCAGGAATATATCCCATTATAGTAGAAAATTTTAACCCTTTGTACCAAACCATATTGTCCTTTATTTTGGGAGAGTGTTGTGCATGTGGTCCTGGATGGGTAGGAAAGGTCATGTCCTTACAAGGGATCTGAACAGGATGCAGGTTGTGGTTTCACAAGTGTGATGATCCAGTCTTTCTGCATGGTGGGGCTCAAAGGCTGCAGAGGTGCTGAGCCATTGCCCCTGGGAAACCCAGGAGCTCCCCATCCATTTCTACCCCAGTTTCCACGACATGAAACCTGACAGTCAATTTGTTCGTGACTCGGGTCCTGCCCTGTGACATAAACCAACTGATGTGCCAAGGATGTTGAAGGACATCACTAGGATCACACAGTAATGGAATGCTCTTTGGGCACATCTGGTAGACAACCCCACCATAATACTGGACAGGAGAAAGGGTGCTTTCCTGGTGTCTCCAGACCACCCGAAAACTCATGCCTCTTTTTCCAGGCTTTGTGCCAAAGGAAGAGACTGAGCTGTTGTAGGGAGCCTGTAATTTCAAGCTAAGTCTAATGAAACTCCCCACACCTGCACTGAAAGCTGAAAATTGCAATTCTGGGCAGAGTGGACCTTGCTTTCCAGTTTTTGCTACCATGCGTGAAGCAAATTACTTTCCAATCTCTGTCACTGCTTCTTTAACCCACCAAGCAAGTTCTTTTATCGCCAGCTGAATAATGCCGCACCACACCCCGGCTCTGCTCTGGCTTTGGAGGCAGATCCTGCCAGAAGAGGATGAGTTACCTGGAAGGGCAACATGTGCCATGCAGCGGTGGGTGGGGAAATTGCCTTGAGGCTTTGCTAGTTGAAGGATCTTCCTAGCCCACAGGCAAAGTCCGTTGCCTTGGCATATTCCTGTAGAGCAACAAGCACAAGCAGGCACCTGCATGGTGAGTGCACCTTTGAAGCAGCTTCACCTCCTATTTCGGTGAAAGACAGCCTGGGAAGTTGATTTTTCATTGCTAGTCCTGAGCAAGTTTCAGGGTGGCCAAGACTGAGGTTTACATTTACCCTTCTTCGCCACCGCCACTGAAGATGGTAGAACCTGCTTGAGATATGTTGTGACCTCCGTTGAAGGAAAAGAGCAAAACAGAATTTAGGAGGCAACTGGAAGTTTTACCCCTCTCTGAAATTATGGGTTTAACATTCCAGGAGGTTTTGAAGTTTGTGTTTTGGTGGTTTGTCCCTCAGGGATGACAGATCTAGGGGTGGATTAGATGTGCCCAGAAAACCCCAAGCTTTACCTTTGCAATGTAGCTGAGGTCCCTCAGCTTTTCCTGGGGCAGAGATGGGGATATTTGCTGCCTTTTGTCACTGTGTCCTGACCTTGAGATTACATCCAGGGCAGACTTGGGCCACCTCAGCCTCTTGCTCTTAATGCTCAGCAGCCAAAGGCGGGAACTGCCTCTGTATTTATCCCCTTAACCAAAGCCAACCCTTTGGGTGGAGCGAGCTGATTAGGTGAACCTGCCCACGGTTGCAAGCGCAGCCCCGTTTTTATAATGTCTGTGCCCTTAAAGACAGGAGAGGTAACTGTGCCTGTGCTCTAGTATTTGGCTATTGTACCCAATAGCCAAATTGTATGTACCCAATACCCAATAGCTCTAGTATTTGGCTATTGTACTTTGGCTGCAGCAGACTAAACGCAGGAACAGCCCCAGCTAAAATCAGGCATCCCGTTCATTCACCACCACCATGTTGGGAGAGCGGGAAAGATGGGGAGAAACTCTTCAGCAGGGCCTGCTGCGATAGGACAAGGGACAATGGTTTTAAAATAAAGGGAGGTAGATTCAGGATATTAGATATTAGGAAAAAAATTTTTACAGTGAGGGTGCTGAGGCACTGGAACAGGTTGCCCAGAGAGGTGGTGGATGCCCCATCCCTGGAAACACTCAAGGCCAGGTTGGACAGGGCTCTGAGCAACCTGATCTGGCTGGAGACATCCCTGCTCCTTGCAGGGGGGTTGGACTGGATGGCCTTTAAAGGTCCCTTCCAACCCATTCTATGATTCTATGATTCTATTATCTTCCTACAGGGCAAAGGGGAAATTTCCTACCTCCTGCATAAGCCCCAGCTCCATTCTCATGAGCAGACTCGTGGTGGCATAAATGCCAACTAAAAACAAATGAAGGGAAGGGCTCACCTGCCCCCCTCCCCTCCCAAAGCAGACTTTTTCCCAGCCAGCCTGTCCCAGAGTGTGGCACAATGGCAACCTCAGGGTTTTACCTGGTGGGAACCCCAGTCCCAGAAAGAAAATACGGACGGGGAGGCAAAGCAGTAGCAGCAAGCCGGAGCTCTGACCGCAGGCCTCGTGGCGTGGGTGCTTCGCAATGTGCTTGTTTAAACCAAAAAAAAAAAAAAAAAAGGCATTTTTTTGAAGGCTCACACACGTTGTCCTTCTCGACTGATCTAATTATTGCATAGCAAACCCTTGCGTGAGGGATAACGCTGGCGCAGGCTGGAAGGATGCTGCATGGGCAGCATCTTCTGTTGGGGGATGTGCTTTTACACCATCACAAGCTGCACCCTTCTGCCAGCCGGGCGCACGGGGGAAATACCCGGCGGGGTCACGGGGTGCCCTCCAGCCCCACGGGTGCCTGGGGCCCTCGCTACCCTCCCCCTCCTCCCTGCCGGGGCTGCGTGGGCACTCGGAGCATCCCCGCTGCTCTCGCCCCTCTCCGTTATCGTCTCAAGGTGTTCACACGTGGGGTGGAGGGGGGATGAATGCCCCCCCACCCCCGCCTCCTTCCTCCCTCCCTCCCTCCCTCCCTCCTTCCATCCCTTCATCCTCCTCTCGGAGGCGAGGGGGAGCCCAGATGTTGGCAGGCCCGAGCCGGGTTCATCTGTTTCACATGACCCAGCGCCAACTGCCGCTCGCTGCCCTCCTCCCTCCTTCCTCCTCCTTCCTCCCCCTCCTCCTCCTCCTCCTCCCTCCCCCGGCTCCAGCCTCGCAGCGCGGCGGTGGCCGCGCAGGAACCGGGCTCCGGGAGGAAGGGAAAAGGAAGGAGAAGGAGAAAAGGAGAGGTTACAGCATCCCGGCACGGAGCATGGGACCGCCCTAGGAGGGCCGGGGGGAGCGGGGGAGGGAAGCGGAGGGAGGGGAAAGGGCCGCGCCGGCCCCGCATCCCGCGGCGGAGAGGCGGGCGATGGATGCGGTGCGGTAGAGCCGCGGCCTGCGGGGATGCTCTCGTCCCGGGCTCGGAGCTGAGGGGCCGCCGGAGCCGCCGAGGCAGCGGGAGAAGGTAACGGGGGTCTTTGTCTGCCGAGGGGAGGGGAGGCGGGCGGGGGTTCCCCTTCCAGCCCCGGCCCCGCGGGGAAAGCCCAGCCGCAGTGTGCGGGTTGCTCCACGCCCCCCTCCCTCCATTTATCTCAAATGTGGGCAGCATCTGCTTTCTCTATCCTTTCCAAAAAAAAAAAAAAATAATAAAAACCACCCACCCACCCCCCCCGAATTTGGTGGGCGAGTAAGGGAGATGAGCTCGGCGGCTGGGATTTTTTTTTTAATTTTTTTTTTTTTTTTCCGGGAAAGAGAAGGAGAGAGGGTGTGGGGGAGAGAAGCCGGTGCTATGATTTCTTCCCCCCTCCACCCCGGCAGTCTGAATGCCTGTCCCCACTGACTGCTAAGATGGACCGCTCCTTCCCTTTCCAAATGGCTGCAGCAAGTTTCATGCAGAGCTGGGGGGCTTGGCCAAGGGGAAAGCCCCCGGCCTGGTTTTCCTTTCCCCTGTGCACTTTTTCCTAAATCAGGGGCAGAAAAGTTGCTACGGATCCAGGGCTAGAAAAGACAAATAAATAGCTCTGTTTCCAAACTGTGCCTGTCTGGGTGTATCCACACGCCTTGCAGACATGCTCCGCGTAAGGAGGGTTTCTCGGCCGCATTGTTAGCCCGCTCACTGCTGGGGAGGGCAGAAGAAAAGTTGTTTCAAGCCTCTACATAAAATTTCCAGGAGAGACAATTGTTTCTAATAATAGCCCTGGCAGCGGTTTAGCCATACAACATACACAGATGCGGGAGCAAGCTAGCAAATCTCCTCTCCTAGGCAAGCCAGGTCACAGGGAAAGCTGAACTCCCAGCTTGTTGGTTTGGTTTGGGGTTTTAAAACAGTGTCCTGAACAAAAAACCTGGCACCGCTAGCCCTTTCTGCCGAAAAGGGGGTGTGGTGCCTGTGCCGTGCACCGTGCTCCACAGGCACGGCTGAGCTGGGCTTTCCCAGTGCCTTGGGTAGCAAGAGAGGGTGAATACCAGCTCTGCCCAGTGCCAGATGGGTATCGGGGTGTCTCGGACTCAGATATCTCTAGATTGGCCCCCAGGGTCTGATGAACATCCCTTGTTCGTGCATGGAGGGGGCCATCACCAGCGTGGGTGTCTGTGCCATTTTCCCTGCCTAGAGTTGCCTGCCAGGCACCAGAGAGCTCTCACGGAGCTAAAACTCTCAGCCTGATCCCCTTTCTCCTTGCTGCCATGGCAGAGGGCCCGGCAGGAGGCACATCACTTGACCCCACGATGGTGCACCACCTCGGCTTGGTGGCTCACAGCTGCTTGCCTTGACCTTCCTGGCACAAGTTACCGGTAGCTTATCCTCTTCCAAATATCAGTATTTTTAAGGAGATTTTCGGTACCAGTGCAAGGCAGGGATGTGCCATGTGCTGCAGGAGGGAGAGCTGCTCGTGGAGGGTGTAGCTCTGAGTGAGGGGGGCTGTGGCAGAAGCCGTGGGGAGCCAAGAATATATTGCTTCTTGGCAGCAGGGCTGGAACTAGATGATCTTCAAGATCCTTCCAACGCAAACCATTCTGTGATTCATTCTGTGGTTCTATGATATTTCGAAGGGTCTTCAGCTCAGCACCACCTCATGCTGCTGCTAAGGTCAACTGTGTCTCTCTGAAGACCAAAAAGGGTGAAGGAGTTGGCAATGGTCATCCTTCACACTGCAAGTGGCCCCATCCAAATCAGTTCCCACAGTGGAAATAAGTGTGGCAGTGGGGCAGAGCATGTGGATTTATGCACATGTAAAATAAACATTTCATTGTTAGATTTTTTTTTTAAATGCCCAGGCTAGAAATACAGAATTTCTGCCATTATTTGAGCATAGATACACTAGTGAGCCACTTGTAACCCTTTGGGGCAAGCTACCCATTTCTCCTGGTAGATGGTTTCTGGTGGTCCCGTTGTCTTGCATCTGAATTGGTTATTGCATTAAAAATACAAGTCAATATTTGGTGATACCTGTGGTCACAGCATTGAAACTCTGGAAGCATTCAACGTTGGATGGGGCTCTGAGTAACCTGATCTGGTTGGAGATGTCCCTGCTTCTTGCAGAGGGGTTGGACTAGATGGCCTTTAAAGGTCCCTTCCAACCCAAACCATTCTATGATTCTATGATTGGGTCACTCAGCCGTATGGCCAATGCAGATTCACTTGGTGCAGAGACCATCTTCCACAGAGATTGTGTCAAATTGTTTAGCCGAGTCAAGAGCTTTGGTTTGTGCGTTGGGTGTTGTTAGTAGGGATGTAAGACTGGGAAAGCCTTCCCAAGTCACCGAGTCTAGTCTCACGTATCACAGGTAATTACCGTCATACCTATCCCTACTGTTACTTGCTGTGTGAGTATCAGCAGAAGGTTTGAATGCAGCTTAACAGATGGCAAAGGCAAAGTAAAACTGTGTGGTATGGGTGGGGGAGAAAAAGCTGTATGAAGCAGAATTTGAAAGGGGCTGGTGAGTGACTGGAGTCTCAAGTCCCAGTCTGGTAGGACTGTGAAGGAGAATTTGCATTGTGGGAGGGGGAGACACAGAGGGAAGGTATAAAAGGAGCGTGTTCATCCAACACCAACCACACGTGTGGTCAGGGCTTAGCCCCCTGAAGATGCACAGTGAGGCACAGTGAGGCACAGTGTGCCCCACCTCTTGTGAGCTAAGCAGGGCTGGGCTGGATCGCTGGGACAAGTAAAGGCTGCTGGCAGGCACGGGGCCGTGCTCGCGCTCAGCTCTCAGGGACCCTGGCTGCCTTTCTTTCAAAACCCACTAGGTTTGAGGCAGTCAGTACTCCTGTGCCTCTGAACTGCACCCAAAATCTCCTTTGAGCTGGGAGCCATCCTGCAAATGCCCCACCTCTTGGGAAGCTGGGGGGAGGCAGTGCTGTGGGGTGAGCCATAAGAGCAGGCGACGGTGGCTCCCCGAGGTCCCCATGCTTCATCACAGGATGGGTCAGCTGGGGTGCACAGCTGGATCCCAAGGTCACTCAGCAGCGCCAATCTCCAGTCATCCTTGCTGGCATGCTCCTTCCAGCGGCTGGAGATGCGGATTGCCCTGCAGACCCAGTGCAAGCAGAGCACAGCAGCCCAGCAGGCAGCAAGGTCTGACAAGGTTAAGCTGCGGTTGAATTGCTTGCAAGCCTCCTCTAACTCCAAATCCCAGTTTGTCCCAGCCTCTCCCAGGCCAAACGGTTCCCTAAAGTGGCAGTGGATTGCCCAGCGTGGCCTTGGGGACCACTGCATCTGATAGCATCCCCTGATATTTCTGCTTCTTACAGTTTTTTAACAACTTAATCCTCAGCCCTCCCATAAATTTCAATAAGTGCTGTTTCCTAGAAAGCCACAAACAAATATTCTGAGGCTGCACAATGAGTTGCGGAGCCTTTGTCTTCTGCTCTGGAGATGAATCCCAGTAAGGACCAAAAATGACTTTACTTTTCTCTCTGATGTGACACTAAGAAGTTGTCCCAGCCAGATATTTGATCAGCTCCGAACTTCTAGGAGCAATTTCATGTTGATGAATCGCAGACACGTAGGGTTTGATCCTACATCTTTCTGCTCCAAGTCACCTTTGCGCTCCACCTACTCACAGGTCGATGGTGTGAAGGCTTATTCCTTTCCGACATTGGGTTCTAGTAGGCTGCCTGCCAAAACAAGTAGTAGAAGAGCCTGATGTTCCTCCACCTCCCAGAGCATCCCTGCTTCATGGCTGTGTTATGCTTCCCTGTGGGCCCATGCACAGTGTCAGGTACCCTGGGTGCATCTCTACGGGGTGGGGTGGGACTTCAGCCCTTGCCCAGCCTTAGCGCGCAAGGGAAACCAGGGGAGCAGGGACCATCTGACTTCCAGTCCAGTTAACGATGTTCTTGCTTACAACCCCCTCTGCCTCCTTCCCTAGCAGATACACCGTCCTTCTGCTCTTTTCCTGAGCTGCTGTGTGAAGTTTTCATATGGTGTTAAACAGTTGCTGTGTCCCACCCTCAAGAAAAGATCACTAGTGGGTAGCAAAATGACCTTTTCATCTGCACTGGTGGAATGTGGTGTGACCTAGTGCAGTCATCTTTGGGAAAAGTCTTTGAGGGCAGAAAAAAAGGGAGGCAAGCTGACTGGTTTTTTACTTAAATTCGCTGTAAAAGGGTCCAGTGAAAATCTCCTAGAAAGCTACAAACCAGAAAGAGGTTGATATTCCCATTTTGGCTACAGAAATCCTTTGTGCATACACTTCCACATGTAACGCGTAACATTTTGACAATGGCTGTCGGGCTTGCCAACCCGCAAGGCTCAGTCTCTGTGTTATATATTTTTTTTTCTTAGAAGTTCCCAGATCTCCCAACCAAAATAAATCCACCCTTGTTTGGGTTTCCTGACCGCGTGGGATCGAACGTAGCTGCAGCCGTACCACACACGCTGCAAGTGCTGTTCGCGTCCCGTCCATTCAAGATGAAAGATTTCGTGCCGGGAAGGGCTTTGCAGATAGCGGAGCTGGCTCTGCTGCTTTCCCACCGGCTTTATGGAGGACAGGCTGGAGGTGGAAAGCTGCTGCATCAAGCGAGCAGCTGGGAAAGCCAGTACAAAACCTGAAGCTGAAACTCAGTGCCTGTCCTGGAGAGGGAGGCATGGACTGAGCTCTTTCCACCTTTAAAAATCAGTTTTGTCCTTGCTTTCTGTGGATGGTATCTCTCCTGGCTATCCTCAGGTAGGGTCTTGGGAAGATGTCCATCATCTCAACATGTGTGTGCTTGTGTACCACCACAGTGGTACCAGGGAAATGGGGCACTCAGGGTGACATGGATGATTTAGGGGACGTATAATCAGGTACAGTGTGTGCTTTGTGCACACACTTTTGCAGCGTGGAAGCACACCGGAAAATAAATTTGGAAGGTAACTTCCACGGCCTTCTGCAATTCTGAACTGGAAAGACAAAAAACTGGAAAAAAAAAAAAAAGTACTGTCTGACATGGTCTGGACTTCCTGGGATGCTTTGCAGCCCTGCATGGGGTGGTGACACAGCCATCAAACGTATCACCTGGGCTTGTGCTGCAGGTGATGGGAGTGGGGTAGGAAGGAGACTTGTGCCTCACTAAGACCGTGGAGAGCTGGAGGAAAGCACTGAATCTGCTTTGCCCTTGCGTTGCACCATGGAAGATGCTTTCCGAAATGCTCTGGGAGTGCTGGTGGTGATTCTGGGGGCAATCTGCAAATCTAAAAGCACCGGGCTGTGTCCTCGCTTTCCCAGTCCTCTCTTGCAGGCACAGCCGATGGCGTGCGTGGCAGAAGGCTGCTTCAAAACTGGTAGCAAATCCTGGGAGCATAGAGCTCGGGGGTATCGGATCCAGCCACTGAGTTTGCAGACGTTGCGTCAGGCTGTTCGCTCTTCGCTTCCCATCCTTAACTCTTCCGCATCCATTCCGCACACTATTAAAGAGTTGGTGTGTCTTCCAGAAGGCAACATCTTTCCTCAGCTCATAAAAGGCAGAGGCGTCTGGTACAAAGACAGGCTCAAGTCGAGGCGTTATTCCAGGTTTCCCCTGTGCAGAGGTTTCGGGATGTCCGTATTTGTTGTGTTGTGAGGTGTCCTGATGCAGCGAGGACCCGGTCTTCCTGCACCAATAGCCAAAGCATGCTCAGTGCAGGTGATGCAAAGTCCTGGCATTACTCAGAAGATGAATGGGAGTATAAAAGCCCAGGTTATGTGTACAGGAGGCAGTTTTCCCTTGAGCTTGAGCCCAGAGTGGGGCTGGTCTTAGCTCTAGTCCTCACCAGACATGCGGGTGCTCAGCATCAGGAGCTATCATGCCTTCATGCTCCTCACCCATCCAGGTGCACAGGCAGAGCCCGTGGGAGATGTCCCAGTTCAGACGTCCCGAACACAGCAGGAGCAGAAACGGTCAAACCATATTTTTGCAACCAGGACCTATTTCTAAAAAAACCACCCGCATCTCTGAGGATGAGTCAGCCGCTTGTCGTTTGACTGTGCTCTGCATCTCACCCCATCCTTCCTCTGAAACCCCGCTGGGGGATGATGTCCACCCAGCACCGACCCCATCAGCTGCTGCAGCTCAGGCAGAACCGCTGGCGGCTGCCCAGCCCGGGCACCAGCCGCAGCCCTGGCTCTCAACATCAAATATATGTCAAACCCGCTGATTAGCAGTGGCTGGAAACAACCCGGTGACATATTTTTCCACTGGAAGCATATCACTTCTTAGAGTGTTATGCAAAACAAGAAGGAAAAAAAATATATTAACATTTTACATTTTTTTTTTCATCTGGAATGACTTTTGCAAGTGTGTTTTCTATTATGCATCACATATAACACCGCTCAGTGCTACCTATTGACCCACTGTGTTACAGAATATCTGAGTGATGCACTGCCCAGTGCCTTGGCTCCATTGATCAGGGCTATTACCGCTCACACCTACGAACGCTTGGCGATACCGTGGATACAAAACACTCAATGAGCACTAAAAGGACACTTTGAGCCTTAAATCTTAATTTGTCCTTTAAAAATATTTCACACATACTACTGCTCCCGCTGCCTTGGGTCACTTTGGTCATCTTCCTGTGAACCTACATTGATTTTTTTTTTTCTCCAGCAAATCACACTAGTTTCAGTAGCACATAAATCATCCTGTTCTCCTCTATAACTAAACCAAACCTCCTGCAAATGCTTTCCCAGAAGACTTGGATGCTCTCATGTAATTACCACCCTGTCTGCATGCACAAACGAGTGATATCTAGAACAGTTTGCTGAAAATATGCCATGTTTGAAGTGTGAAACTCTACAAAAAATTGATTTTTATGTATGTTTACAGGGAATTAAAAGTCAAATGTAGGAGAGATTAACAGACGTGCTAACATCTTTGGGGAAAAAAAAATAATAATCTATTGCTGTGTACTTTAGTGCCACGTGGTTGTTACGATGATGACTCACGGTGCTTGCCGCAGTACGTAGCAAGGAATGAACTAGAAGGTGACCAGGAGTCCCTGCAGAGAAGTTGGTGTGACTTATAAAAGCCTGCAGAGTCCATCATTAGTAAAAGATTGCCCTGGCAGATAATTTAGTTCCTCTTCCCTAAGACCATGCTGTGTCCTTTGTGCATAGCGAACAGAGTAAATACAGAGGTCTTCCAGAGGAAGCGAGACCCTCCCAGGATACATCATGGTTTTCTTGAAGCCTGACTATGCTTGAAAGTTGATGAAGAACCTGCCCCAGGACCATGCTGCTTGTCCTTGTCCAAAGACGCCAGAGATCTTTTATCCTCTTTCCCTCTGAGCATCCCATTTCAATTCTGCCGTTGATATTTATTTCCTTGGGCCGCATTAGGGACTGGCAACCCAAATGATGGATCACGGCCCTTGTATATAATGTGCAAACATGGGATAAAACTACAGAACTTGCCCTGAAGTGATTATTATCTGGAAAATAAGTTAATCCTAGGGGAAAAAAAAAAAGGAGAAAAACCTCACAAAATAAATATGTTCTTCACACAGTTTGGCTAAGATGAGTTAGCTCAGGAGAAGTTTGCATACAGGGCAAGTTATCTTGGGTGTTAAAAGTGGGAAGTTGGCCTCCAGGAAGATTGTCTACCTGTTGTCTTATTAACATAGACGTGAGGGGGCTTATTTTTTGCTATGTTTTTTGGTGATCGTGGCACTTTTGCAGCCTTTGGGCATCACTTTGGCATACAGATGGATAGCATAGTATGGATGAATAGTCCCACGTAAGGTGGGATGAGGCTGCAGGCTGTCCCAGCCATTCACCTTCCACTTCTCGTAGGATGTGACCCTCTGGTTGCAATGGTTCCACATGGATCAAGTGGTTTCACCACACTGCAAAATGCTCCTTAATGGCCAGTGCAAACCGCTTGTCATCTGCTCCATACGGAGTGATGAACAGGACTGCAGCTCTCCTCTCTCACCAGGACTTGTGGTCATCTTCAGGCAGGAGCTGATCTACCAGGTCTATGAGGCTGTGCAGGGAAGTCTGGCAGGAGAGGATGGAAACCCCATCCCCTGACTCAGTTAAACCTCATCTGCATGAAAGCGCTGACTGCAGGGAAGAGCCCCAAGCCGGTGGGAGGAGGAGCAGCTGGACGATTTCGATTGCACAATTATTTATTCATTATTATCATTATTAGGTGGGTGTCATTATTAGGTGGGTCTTCTCCCCAATATCTTGTGATAGGAGGAGAGGAAACGGCCTCAAGCTGCAGCAGGGGAGGTTTAGGTTGGATATTAGGAAACACTTCTTTACTGAAAGAGTGACCAGGCACTGGAACAGGCTGCCCAAGGAAGTGGTGGAGTCACCATCCCTGGAGGCGTTCAAAGAACATGTAGCACTTCAGGACATAGCCTAGTAGGCATGGTAGTGTTAGGTTGACAGTTGGACTTGATGATCTTGGGGGTCTTTTCCAACCTTAAAGATTCTAAGATTCTATGATTCTAAGAGCTCTGGTGTGTTCTTGACCTAAAAACGTTGGCCCTAAGCAGGTGCCCACGTTGAACCACCTGCACAACTGACCAGCTGAGTCAAGGTTTATCAAAACACACCTTTCCTGAGAAAGGAAGGGGTTGCAAATCTGTAAGGTTTAAGACATCTGTGGCCAGTGAATCCTGTAGACCAAAAATAATAAATAATACTGAAAACTGTGTCACCTCCCTGAGGTCAGCCTCAGCTCCAGAACTCAGAGGATGCTCTGACCAACCACAGCAAAGCTCCTGCACCCTCCACTCCTGCCTTGTAAATAACGGGGAAAATGCTTGGAAGCTGATATATTTTTAAGCTGGCAACTGGTTTATTTTCTGGCCAAGAAAGGGAGTGGAAAGTGTAACGAGGGTGAAAGAGTCAAATGTAGTGAAAAGTGTGCGTTGGGAATGCCTGCTTCTCCTGCATCAACATCAGAAGGCAGGGAGGGCATGAGATGTCCTGCTTCCCATTGTATTTGAAAAGATTTAGATCTGTATTACTTTTAAGAAAGAAAACAATACGTGACATAAACCAGCACAACGTCTGTTCTGGTGAGGAAGCTGGCCTGTCCAGGAAAGGACTTTCTTATCTCAGGATATAAGTGAAATCAGGCCTCCGAGGCCGGCCGCTCTCAGAGCGGTGATTTAGGCGTCTGCCGGGTAATACCCTGGTTGGTTTAAAATGCGGCGTCGGAATTAGATTTAATTCTAACTACATGGCTCAAGCGCCGAGTGTTTTGAGGTTAAGACGCGGTGTTCTCAGCTTTAAAGTTCGCCTGAGAGTTATTGCTTGACATTGTAAATGGACTTACGGACCGTAGGAGACGGTTTTTCATTTCAGCTCTGATACAGTAAGCCACTTAAACACTTGCTTATGTCACATTGAAATAAAAGGGATTTATGGGCACAGCTATGTGCTTTGCTGAATCAGAGCACTTTTGCTGAGCGCTCTTTAGAGGAAGCATGAGAAATAACCTGTGCAGATGTCCTCGGGTGATGCGGGAGCCCAAGTAAGGCTGGAAAGCACTGCGCGGAGGAAGCGAGGAGCCCCTGGGCAGGCCAGGAACTCTTTTGTCGTCTCTCAAGACAAAACAGGGAAGTAACCAGGTCACTCAGCCTTTAGCTCCCCTTAATCTTTATCCCATCGCTCCCCGTCAGCACGCAGACAATGGCTGGGTCGCACCTTTCACAGTGTGCTTCTGCCGGGGTGACACCGTGGCTGACACCGTCCCACCTCCTTTCTCAGGGAGGACTCTTGCCTTCTAATTACTGAAGCTGTTGGGTTTTTTTTTTCCCCTCTTCTGGCAAATGAGCATTTGCAGAACTGATCGCAGCATCTTAAAGCATATATCCCCTGCGCAGATCTGCCATGCGTTGAGTCATGTCAAGGTCCTCTAAGGGACAGCAGCACTCCCTCCCCACGGGACAGGAGAGGGTTTTAAGAGCTGTATCTGTTACCATGGTTTCGGCAATTTCATCTCCATTCCCTAGCCCATGGATAAGGACACTGATTTTTCAAGGAGTGGGATAGAGTCACAGGTACAGCCAAAGGCCATGTACATGATACGTTCCTCTGGTCCTACCAAGCCTGAGGGAGATGCTGCATCATTATCAGCATATATTTTCTGGCCATTCAATCCAGCTATGGACCGTGCCTGTATTTCACAGAGCCTCAGAGCACTTCCACAACAGCGAAACCCACACTGCATTAGAAGCTGGAGTCTGGTTATGCATCAGCCATCGGCTATTTCTCTTCACATTGCCACTGTCCACATCTACAGCATCTTTCCTGGGCCCATCTTTTCAGCTCCAAAGCTCCATTTACAATGGAATTCCCTTCCTAAAAACAATGCTCCTATTTCTTTGAATATGCAACATCTTCATTCTCCTACAGAAATACTGCTAGAAGATAGCAGATGCCTGAGGATACAGCTCGGACATCCTTCCTGGGGAAAAAACAACTGGCTTACGACAACCTCTCGTGCTCCAGAGCACCACATAGCTTTTCCGATCAGAAATCATCGTATGAACAAATCTGAATGGCAGAAGCGCTGCCTAATAAGTTCCAACACATCATAGTGAGAAACATTGGTACTTCTGTACCAGCTTATTTCAGAAAGCTCAGTCTGTGGTAGATACTGTTCCACTGACCTTTACAGACAGGGCAGGCTATTCAGACCCACAGTCCCTATGCCGGGAGCCTTCTGCCAAATTAAAATAATTTTTCTCCCTCTTGAAAAAATGATTACAAATGAACAGATGAACCGGATTTGCACCAATGGTCATTTCACTCCTCTTTTTCAGGGCTTGCTCCCACTGAGTCACAACCAAAGAACTACACAAACGAGCAAACCCTGAGGGCAGGCTCCTCTGGGCAGAGCTTGCCTGCTCCTCAGCTTCCCAGCCAGTGCTGGTCCCCTCCCGACCACGCACAGAGCCAGCTGTGGCCACGTGCCCTCTCCCCAGGTGCCCATGCAAGGATTGGTGACGTGGCTCAGCTCTTTGCACACTCAGCCATCTTCATCCCAGTCACCATGGGTGTTATTTATTAGGCGCTGATACAGACCAGCGACTGAGGAGGATGCTCTGCAAACACACGGTATAAAAAAGAAAGGGTGTCCATTCCTCCAGGATCTTGAAGTGTGCGAGTAGGACAGGAGATGACAGATGGACACAAGCAGGGGAAGAGATGGTGCTGGTCAGTGAGGCAGACAGCTGCTTGCTAGACCGGCCCCAATTCAGCAAAGTGAAGTGCTGCCGCACGCACAAAATAAACTGTGAGGACATCAAAACCACACCACTTCTCCTCTCTCTCCCTCCCTACAAGCTTAGGAGTAGCCAGGATGAGAAGGCGGTAAGAAGTGGTCAAGTGGGAGCAGGATGTTTAATCTAACAGTTTATTGTAATCAGCGAGCTGTCATCTCTCCTTATCTCCTTTCAGCGGGTCTGTCCCAACAGCGGACAAAGCAACACAGATTTTTGTGTATTCAGCACAGCAACTGCCTGCCATGCAAGCAGTAAGCATTTAGGAAATATTCCACCTCCAATCATAATTTCTGATTTGAGTCACGGAAGAATACGCTGCATTCCTCTTTATTTCTGCAGCCACCGGCTAACGAAACGTGCCGCGGATATTTATAGAACTGCCGTTGTAAATAGCATTTGCATTTGGTTCCTTTGAGTTATCTAGTGTGACGGCGCTTTCACCAGGAGGGTTTTTTCGTTTTGAAAGGGAAAAGTTCCCTTTGGAGCTGTTTCCTCCCATCGCCTTCACTGTTTGTGTTGGATGGAGCCTTTCTGCGGGCAGTTGCTGATAATTTAGTGACGAAGTGACGGGCAGGAGGAGATTAGCTGAGCACGGCGCAGGTTTTTGGGTTGTGTCACAGACAGTTTACAGGATTCTCCGAGACAATGTTTGCAGTTACAGCGAAGATGAATAGAGAGGAGGGCAGCCATCAGAGCAGTTCATGCCGCAGAGCAAAACAACCACCAGCCTGCCTTCCCTAGGAAACTTATTGTGTAAATATTTGGGTAGGAGCCTCCAGAGGAGATTTAAAGTCTTGTGATAAAGGTAACCAAAACGTCCTTTCCTTGAGAAAAGCAGCTATGAGCTGGAAGGTCCCGTGAGTAACCACGAGAGAGATTTCCTTTCTGTAGCATCCCTGTATTAGAGTGAACAAGGGTGGATGTCAGGTTTTGTTGTCACTGATGGATCTCAAAGCATTTTGCAAAGGAGGTCAGCATCAGTTTTCCCATCCTCAAGGCGCAGAAGCCAAGGAGCAGAGAAAGCACGCATGCCTTGTGTATGATCATCTCTCCTGGACACAAATCCAGCACCTCATCCACACAAACGCGTTCCTTCAGATCTCCACGTGCCTTACAAGCACCATCTGTGTTTGCATATTGGAGATATATTATCCCTCATCTTTACACACTCATGTACATAAATGACAGAGCTTTTTAAAAGCGCTGGTGTTCAGCTCTTCAAGTGCTGAAGAGGTCACGCCGTACGTGCAGGCACTAAAATGAGTGGCAGATTTTCAGAAAAATGTGACGCACTGAGCTGTTTTGAAGTAAAAAAAAATCTGTTCTGTATTTTGGCACATGATTTCTATCTGAGTTTGTGATAAACCTGGCCCATGAAATGCAAGCGGCCCGTATTCGCACCCAGCTCGTGCGGATCCCTGCCATGTGGGTGAGCTGCTAGCACTCAGGAGTGTGCGACACAGTCCCATCCCTTTACACGTCTTGAGAAGCATCGGAAATTCGGGAGGCTGATGTGGGTACAGCGTGCTGGCTGTTGGAGGGCTCTGTGGGGCTGAGCACTGGAGCTCAGCTTCAGGTACGGGACAAGCTGTGTGCGAGCAGCGGAGCAAGCAGCCGGCACAACCACGGAGTTCACCTGGGAATTGTCTCGCCTAACTGGAAATGTCTGAAAGTTCTCTCTGCTTTGAGCATCAAGGGCATCTGGACTGTTAGGTTAAACTACACATCTCACTTTTTACTTTCTGGACTTAGGGTAGAGGGCTCTTATCCTCCAGAAGGAAACTGGGCGGCTGTTTTGGTACAGGAAAACTCACTGAGCTCACGGTGAAACCCAGGACTTGATCAGGAGCAAACTCCCTTGCTTCCCCACCACATCAAATGTCCTTCTCTTCTGTCAACAGCTCTGCCCAACCACCACTTCTTGTCTCTTTGCTGGGATTTTGCTTTTCTACGGTGAAGGGAAAGCCATGCCTTTGTGCCTCTGAGCTCTCCATTCTCCCCATCCTTCTGCGGGTAAGAGCCTTGGGAGAGGAGAGTCTTGATTCACTCCTTGTAGTCTTCCTCCATCCAGATTCTCATGCTCAGTGACCTCCTGCTCCCATGTTCCCACCTACAGTGCTTTGGGGTTGATTTCCCTTCTGTGATTACACAGAGAAGCAGAAGGCGTTCCCTAACTTGTCCCCCAAGAGCTGACCACAACCCCATCCATCGCCCTGCAGCGGACAGCACAGATCAGCCAATTTGCAGAACATCAGAAGCAGCATCTCTCACGCAGTCAGACTGTGCTAAATCAGTTCCTTCTCACTGTGCTTTGAAACACTCCTGTTTCTTGCTCTGACAAACTAGCAGAGTTTGTATTGATTTGACAGTGCAAAAAAGCACAGAGTGTGGGCTTCAGACACCCGGTGGAATAATAAAAGAGAAAGGAGGGAGGACAGGATCATCATATTTTAGCTTATATCCAGTAGGAAGTCTGTCTTCTGCCTTCTTTTCTCTTGGAAAGTATCATTTGTTTCTAAGGGAAGTGAAAAACCCCATGGCTGGGCATCCTGTCTGCAGAAGGAAATACTTCAGCAGATCTTCAGCTGCGTACATGGCAGTCCTTCTGAGCTTCAAGGCATCAGCCAAGACAAAGCCAGAAGCTCCTTCATTGTCTGTGTTGGTACCCGGGGCTGGGAGCAGAGGATGCAGCAGCTGATGCATCCTCTCCAGCTTCAGCAGCAGCTCTTCATCCCCATTTGTGCAGAAAATCCTGGGTGGAAAAGGCCTGCAGTCCACCGACTGGGGTCATTAGCCTGTGGCATGAACCTTTAAACCACTTAGAGGCATAGAAACAAGGTGGCACTAAAGAAATAAAGCATATGCCTTGCTGTGTGCTCACACACCACGTGATCAAACTATAAAACCGACCGTGGTCTTTGACAGCCATTTTGCTGATGGACAGAAATGCTGGGGACAAGCTGGTGTGAAAGCGGTGTGCTTTCCTTCCCCCTTTTCTGCAAGTGATGTTGATGACATGCCTTGCAGTCAGTCAATTGTCATGTGCTTCATTTCAGAACTTCACTTTGTTCAGATACTTCATGTCACCAGCTGTTCGCATTTGGGATTCCTTTAAGTTGTGAAAGTACTACGGAGATACAAAAATCTGGGTTGGAAAAGTGTGGAAAGCTAAAGAAGCTCCACACAGAAAGCAAGGGCTTTTCTGAAACACTAAAGCACAAAGTCAAACATCTTGGAAAATTTTCCCTCTTCCCCCTTTCACTTTCTTTTATTCTTATTTCAATTTTGTTATAACCGATGGAGTGTAACACACGAGAGCTGCACTGTGTTTCCATCCCTGCCATCGCACGTTACCGCCATGATAAACCCACTGCTTTACCTCTTGCCTTGGGTAAACTCATATTAAACCTGAAATATCAGTGCATACTCACCGTCCTGGGGATGCTGGAGGTAGATGACAGTGAGAGGATGAGAGAGCTGCCAGTGCTGAGCTCAGCCACTCGGAGCTCTGTCTGCTGGGGAAGCCCAGCAAAGCAAGCGTCCGGTTCCCTGCGCCCCCGTGAACACCCCAGACTCTTATTCCAAGCAGGGCAAACCATTGCAAAGTCCTTCTGCGAGCCTCTGGTGTAGCTTTTCAGCTGAGCTGAAGGGGGTTTAATACAGACTTCACAGAGAAAAATCTCACTCACCAAGTAATATGCCTTATGAGAAGCCATATTTTGCATAGCATTACTTACTGGAGGAAATTCTCCTAAGAAGACAATTTATTGCCATGGCAGTAACTGGCTGACATTTATGAGAAGCCTTGTTTTACAAGGCTTTCCTTTGGCTGCAGTGCTGGGGCTCCAGTCGTGCTCAGAGAAAACGAGAAGGAAAGCGATGTTATTTAGCGGCACAATACTCAGGAGGCGTGCTGGTGTGAATAACAACGGGGGTAAAGTCTGCTTGGATCGCATGGGATTGTGCATTCCAAGATTGTAAATCTGGGGTGAGATGAAGGGAAAAAGTCGTTTTGACTGAAGTTGCCTCATAATAAACTCCGTATCTTGCGTGGCCAGCTTGAGGCTCAATAGAGTTTTTGGTATATCTGAGTTTTTGCTATGGGGAAGGGGCCAGGGCCAGGGTAAGGTTAGGTCTGTCCTGACTCCAGGAAAGGGGGAGATGGATGTGGGATAGAGCTGGCAAGAGGGAGGACAGGAGCACCCAGGAAAGCTTGGTGGGCTCCTGCACCAAGAGCTGGCAACCAGCAGAGTGAGGGCAATGCTGCTGGAACTGGCCAAGGTTGCAGACCCCATGGCAATGGCCATGCACTGCCTGGGCTCTCAAACGGGCGAAGCTGATGGTGCAGCAGCCACCACCATCTCCCAGATGCCAGCGCATCCAGCCCCATCAAGGCGCAGGAACGGGTGGTTTTTAACCCACAGAGCTAAACCAGAAAGCCAAGCTGTCCTCAGTTAACCTCCCAAGCCTACATCGCCCTGCTGTCTGCAAGGCAGCTTTGCGTTGGGGACTCAGCTCAGCTGGTGCCAGCGGGTAGAGGTGATGGGTGAGGGCAGAAATGCCCAGGGCGCTGCGGCAGCCGCATCCCCAGCAGCCTGTACTCGCCTTGCCAGACTCCTGTGGACCCTCTGCTCCCTTCTGGTGATGCTTTAGGACTTGCCATGGCAAGAAATATCATTAAATTGAGCTCAGGGAGGTGCCTTGGCTGGAAGGTGGTGGGTCCCTGAGGGACTGAGCCATGCTGTAGGGCTGAGCTGGGTCTGTGCTGCCGTGGACCCAGGCGTGTGTGAGCGTCATGGGGTGAGCCCACGCCGGGGGGCTGCCTGCATGCTGCCTAAGTCGTGCTGAGGAAGGGATTTCCAAGAGCCAAAGAGGCTTAGGCTATCCATATCCCATTAGCAGATAGCGGGATTGTGCCCGTGCATGTGCATGCTGAGGGGCTTTGTGGGGCTGAGTCGGGATCCGTAACTCTGCAAGGAAAGCTGCTTCTCATGTACGGTGCTGTCTACACGAGGAGAGCAGGGAAAGGGCTTGACTGACTGTAGAGAAGTTTCCTCAGGCTGCAGTTCATTTATTTCTTAGCACCCCAATCTATAGGACCTTGGAAGCCTTATATAAGTCTTCTATACCTGAAAGTCTTATTGATGTTATTTGTTAATGGTTGTAATAAACAATACTGGTATGGAAGCACCTTTGGACCAGTACAATAAAATCACAAGTGGCTGCTGTGGTACATCTTAAATAGGCCACCCCAAGTAGGACAACACCTTTTTTGGGGTCCAGGCCCAAAGGGGCAGCTGGTGCAAGCCCAGGGAGCACCGTCAGCGGGGCCCGGGGAGGAGCCCTGTTTGCTCCGCGCTGCTCCAGGATGGATGAATCACTGCTCTTGATGGGTTTGGGGGACACTTGTCTGGGTATCTCCTCTGCCGGCCAAGCTGGTGGCGAAGCCAGAGACTGTGGGTTGAAATGTCGGGGCCGTCCCCCTGGCCCCATCTTTCACACTGGAACAACCTCCTCCCAGCAGCTGCCTCCAAGCAGACGCCACACGCTGCTCCGTGACAGCTACTGAGGTGGTTTTTCTGTTTCTCCTTCCAGCCTTTGCTTGCCCCTGGTGCCAAAAGAAGGGGGATTAATTAATCAAAACAAAAACAAAAAAAAACAAAACACCACAAACTGAAAGCACCGCAGCGAATTAAAGCCTCCAGCTTGCGCCGGGGGAGCCGGCAGCCGCGTGCCGAGCGGGAAAGCCGAGCGCCCTGACACGCGTGCCTCTTCTCTCTTGCAGATGACGGAGGGCCGCAGATGCCAAGTGCACCTCCTTGATGACAGGAAGCTGGAGCTCCTCGTTCAGGTAGGAACCGCGCACTTCTTCATCCCAGTTTGTTACGGCCGCGGATTTTTGCCGGGGTGGGGAGATAAAAGAGATTTCAACTGGTATTCTCATCAACTTCATGCCGTGATTGCCTGCAGAGCTCAGGGAAGCTGCGTTCGCGCTGGGTGGGGAGGATCTGCAAAGACATATCTGTGGGGAGGACTAATTCAGGACATATTTTGCTTTAATCTGTGCCAAAACAGTCCCACTCACTGCCAGTGAGAAGGAAGGCAGCTCTGGTCATTTTTTGACACTGTTACTATATCACTTAGCTATTTTTTAAGGCGTTGCTTAGCTTTGAGAAATGTGTTGCATCTGCTTAAAATACCTCCATCATTTGTTTTTATCTTCTTTACTTGCCATGCTATGCCGCTGGGGCACGACGCCAGGCTCCGCGCCAGGGTGGCTGTGCCCCACGCACCCATCCACACCGGCAGCGGGAGAGACATTACAGAGGTTGTAAATCATGTGTGAAACACAAACAGGTGTTAAAATAAGTTTATTCCTCATCTGCCTTATTTCTTATTTTAAAATAAAACGGAAATTTAGGAAAAATGAGAGTCTGGTGCTGGCTGTGTAATAATGGGTTGGTGGAGCTATAGCGTCCTGTGCTTTTCTGGCAATTTTGACTCATGTCTTGGAGATCACCAACGGGTTAATAACAAGAATTAGAAGAATGTCTTTCCTTTTACAAACGCAGCCGGCCAGCCACAGGCAGCCCAAGAAGCAGGAAATGAAACTTCCCACAGCGCCCAAATGCACCGGCTGCAGCTGATAAGCTGGGAGGGGAGCAGGATCCTACCCAGCACAGGCAAACCTGAATGGGGATTTCTGAAGGCGACTTGAATCACTGGAAGCACATTCAGCTGCACTCTCTGGAAAGTTACTTAAAAATACCATTAACAAAACGTTAATGGGTAACATTTTTTCAAGTATGTAGTTACCAAGGAGGTGAAATTCCCCAGCTCCCTTCACTTGGTGCGGTCAGAGAGTGCCTGGATAACCGTGAACGAGCCAGGCCAGGAATGAGAACAGCTAAATCAGGATGACTAATTAAAACAAAACACTATACCGATGGTCTCCTCACGGCGAGCATCCCTGCACAGAGCTTGCTGATGCTCAGGCACTGGCTGGGGGAAGTTCAGCCACCTTCGTCACAAGGACGCAGCACTTGGCTCCCTATTTCATATAAATGCCTTTTAAAACATTTCTTAGTTCAATTAAAAACGGATGGGCTATTGGAGAACAGCTCTGCTAAAGCACTGCTCACAATATTAATAATCGCAGTTTAAAACGTGCTGCAGGAAACCTATATGACCTGCTTATTTAGGGTTTTTATCAGTTACAAAGAAAAACCCACAGTGAAGATGACGGTCGAGGAGGCTGGTTTGGGAAGCCATGTGTCCGCTTCTGAGAGAATAGAAACAATATCATGTGATATTATTTTTGTTAAGTGTCTGATCACACCTTCAATGGGAATTGCTCATGATCAATATAGGAAGCGAATTGCTCTGTAAATCACACTAACTGGTTTGCAAGTGACCCATGGTTGAATTTTATTCGTACAGTAAATCGTTCTGCTATTTTCAAGTAACATATGAATGGGGAAAGCCAAGAGGGATGATTATGAAAAATTCATGCCCAGAAAAAAGCAGTAACCTCTGTTGCATGCAGGTTGACCCAGATCTCTGAGTACCACCGTGCCCCTATGGGTACAAGATTGTCCACTGAGGCATCTCAGATGCTTTTCTGGTTAAATGAGGCTTTTCAATGCTGTTAGGTAGCCTCTACTCAGGGTGATAGTAAATAAATCATTTCTGGGTGAAGCAGATGACAGAGGAAGAGGATGTGTGGATTTGAGTATGACTCCAGCACTGATACTCTTTGCAGACGTGGACACAACACTTTGATTTGCCTGCCTGCAAAGCATGGGCAAAGCCACCAGCTTGGGGTGGTCCCAGGGCTGCTCTGCTCAGGACAGGAGCAGGCTGATGCCACCCAGATGAGCAGCGCTTTGCTCCGCTGCGTTCCTCAACCAACCAGGCTTCCTGCAGGAGCAACACACACTTTGCCAGGGGAAATCTCACCAGCTGACCCGTACTGTCTGTAACTCGTGGTGAGATTTCAGATAAAAGTTGCTTTGTGAGTTCTGAGCACCATTACTTTGATTATTACCTTATCTCGTAGTTGAACTGAGTAACAAGCTGTAAATAAAACTCTCATCCAACCCCGAGCTTCTGGCTGGTGCTTCAAAGCTGTATTTTTCTGTGAGTATCTTGCCACAGGCTGAAACGGAGCGAAAGAGGTTCCTCCATAGCTCTGTTGGGCCTTAACATCTAGACTTGCGTTGGCTTGAATGGCTCAGGAGCCAGGCTTTTAAATTCTTGTGTGAAATTTCCTCCTTCCCACCAACCTCAACCTTTCCTGGAAGCTTTTCCGTAGCTAATTTCACACTCCCATGGAGAGACTTCTGGGAATCAGTAGAACTGATTTCTCTGCCATGAGTGAGATCAAAATCACATCCTAACCCAGGTCTGGCTTTATGCAGCCTTGCATCTCTTGTATGGGTGATACCAACTGCTCTGCTTAGAGAAGGGTTCAGGGATCCTGCCGCTGTATTTTGGTGTGGAAAAAGTCAGCAGAAGAAGCTGGGTCTGATCGAAGGTGGCAGATGGGTACAGCTCCCTCGAACGGAAGCAGGAGGGCACATGGAGCATCTTGAAACCGGTTGGGCTGGTGACTCTGGGGAGCTGAAATTATTTCCTCTCCTGCTGCCTCGAGTGCTGCTGGGCAGAAACAGATGCGTCTGGGAATGATCAGGGTGTTTGCAAAAAGCAGTGTATTAAGCAAAGGTACTCCTTTTTTTTTTCTGTGCATTAGCTGTGATCAGAGCCAGGGGTTTAGGAATATGTCATTCAAAACATATCAGTTGGTGGTTAACAGGGACCACACCCCAGGCTGCAGGAGGACAACAAGTGGTAGCGGGGCTCCTGTGGTTGCTCGCGGGAGTCAGCCTTGGCTCCGTGCAGCAGCTCTGCCGGACCAGATCGAAACGTTTTGACACCATAAACTCCTTCCCAAAACTACAAAGACCCCTCAGACTGGCCACACAGCTATTGCCAGCGGGACACCTCACGCACATATGTTTTATTTGCATTACTGACCCCAAAAAGTAAGATTTTGGCTCAGAGGGAGCATTTATAACCCCTTTCTGTGGATGCTGGCTTGCTTGGGTGTTGGCACGCAACGTGAGGGCTCGGGGTTACCACCACCAGGGAAGTGATCCTGGGTTTAGTCAATCAAAGGGTCTTGACTAAAGTCTGTTCCTCTCAAGTCGAGCAGCTGCAAAGCGGTAGAGCAGCAGCTAAGGAAAAGCAGAAACACAGGCTTTGCGGATAAAAGAAAGCCCTCCCCAATGTGTTTTGTCAGATAAATGCTGAAATTTAGGAGGGCTAATCATAAACGGAGACAGAGGGGGATCATATGGAAATTTCTTCCCGAGGGTCTGAAACTCAAAGCCTGTTTGACTTGGGATTAGGGAGAAGAGTTGCATTTGGTATGTGTTTCACTTGATAAATGCCTGCTGATGATCTGCTGTGTGTGGCAAGTTTATATAGGATATTTTTTTGACAGCATTTGCTTTCTGAGCAGGAGCAGAGCGTGGCTCCTTAGATCTTCTTACAATCTGGGGGTTTTTTTCCTGTTTCTGTTTGATGCATGTTTAGTTTCTAATATAGTTGTTGGTTTTTTTTAAAGTGTTTGGCTTTATCCAGCTAATCCTTTTCAGCGAGCGAGTCCTTTTTCTTGCTTCTGGAAAATGGATTTGCTCACATTCCCCGCTCTCAGCCTCCCTATCTGTTATATTATTTCCCTGTGACAGTGTATCATTTGTCTGTTGCAGATGAAAGGTTTGTGTTGCTTTATTTAAAGATTTTTGCGTAATTGGTAATTCGTTCTTTTTCATGTGGGTTTTTATAAACACAGAGTTTTTTTCCAGGCTGGCTGAATCAGGCAGCCTGGCTCGCTCCCGGCTCCTGTGCCGGCTGCCGGTGCCTGTTATCTGACAGAGGCTCCGGCAACTGTCATCCAAAAGTGTTAAGCCTTCTAATTCTTTCTCTCTGGAAGAGTTATTGCAGAAATAGAGCTCATCTGAGGCTCGTAGCAGAGTCGGGTGTGGAGTCTGGAGGGCTCTGAAATTCCATCGTAGGAAATAACTGGGCTTTTTGTTTCCAACCTTCTCCCTGAGGAGCACTGAGCCTGATTTGGAAGAGCCAAGGAGAGACATGGGGGTCAGCACCACGCTGGTCTGTAGGTATTTGGGTGATTAACCCACCTGGATGTCCCTGTTATCGCTTCTCAGTTAACCCTTGCTACCCCAGCAGCTCAGAGTGAGCTGGGTAAGCTCGCAGCATTTCTATCTCCCAGCTCCATGCAAGTGCAGCCAAAACCACGTGAACAGCGATATGAGATGCACAAAACATCCCATTTCCAACCTTTTTACCTTGTGCACTGACGCCGCGTTGAGTTGGAATCCTTCAAAAGCCCAGGGCTTGTCTCCAGCGTGCCTGCTGTGCTTCAGCACCTCATCCCCAGGAACCACTCCAGACTGGGAGACGCTGGTAGCTGTGAGCCAACGCCTGGGCTCGTGACTCACTGCCACACGGATGGCTGTCATCAGCATGCCCATCCTGGTGGAGATGCTCAGTTCAGAGCAGTGTTCCTTGCTCCTTCAGGCTCAGCCTCGCTGGGGCCAGGCTGGGACATGTTGTCCTGGGGAAGATACTGCACTTCTGAGAGTAATAGCTCCACTAAGAATGGTCAGAGGGAGAAATAAAATGTTCCCAAGATGCTGGTAGAGTTTTTGCAATATTTTCAGTATTGCTCATGGTCAGAAAATTGCAGCCAATGGACTTTTGCTTGCATTTTCTTGCTGCCTTACTTTTGTTCACTAATAAGTGTGGTGGTCACCTGGGCTGACACAGTGGAAAAACTGCAAAGGTTCACCTTTCAGTGGTAGAGAGGATGGCACCTGCCTGCTGCTGGGGAGAAGCTGTCTAACTTTGGATACAGGTTTTGCACGAGGACCACAGCAATATATCCCATCCTCAGAGCCCCAGGATGGCTGAATCTCCCCTGGGAAGCCACAAAAGTTGCAGAAAAAATGGGGTCCAGTCCTGCTCCACTGCCAAAACTGGAGATCACTTTAAAAGCACCAGCTCCTGGGCTGATGGAGAAATGCAGCCGCGCAGCCCTGACCGTAAATGGAGACGTTTGGGTGCCAGTAGCCGTCCCATCGCCACTCGGGAGAGACAGCTCGGTTCCCTGCAGTGCTTGCAGGCTCCGCTCCAAAAACCGCTTTTAATCATCGCTGGGGCAGCCAGGAGCAGCTGGAGCTGGGCTGAATGTGAGGAGGAGCGGGCAAGAGGGTGAGTACCGCCCTGCCAGCCCCACTGCCCTCCCTTACACCCTTGTGGGAGCAGCATGGTGAATATATTGATGGGGTTGCTTGTAGGGCATGTCCTATAGGGCACGGAGAGCTGGGATGGGCTGGCAGGGATGCCCTTGGTAAGTGTCCGAGGGAGATGCTCCCTGCATCCCTGCTTCCCACCCAGCCTCTCCATACCTGCAGAAAAACAGCTGGAAAGCATCCCTTCGTCTTAATGCAAGGGCTCATCTTTGGCTTCACAACTGTCCTCTGAGTGAGTTTGTAGGTTGTGGGCTGGTGTGCTGCTCCTCTTCAAAAAAAAAAAAAAAAAAAGCATGTTTTCTGCAGGGCAGACAAACAACTGGAGATCAGGCTGAACTCAAGTAGCGTTTTCTACTAGGAATCCGGCAGGATCCAGTCCCTTGCACTGAGAAAAATGTGTGAAAATTGGATTTCGATCATAATTTTAAAAGGGTTGGAGATTAAGGGGTGATCAGATCTGCCTGCTGGAGAGGCTTTATTTTCCCTAACCAACTGCAACGCTAGGACTTTGGCATAAATCTGATTTTGAAAACAAATCCTGATTTACTCCAGCAAGAGTCAGACCGTAGTCCAGCTCAGTAAGTGTTTGGAAAATTGCAAAGTAGATTTTTTAACATCTTCACCACTAAAAATTATTGAGAGCGACACGTTTGGATCAACTTGGGAGCTGCAGAACCATCTGAGGTGGGATTTACATCACCGGGACAAATCATGCAATTCTCTCTCCACAGCCTGTGGCTCCTGGCAGGTGAACACTGTGAAGCCATCTCTTGCAGGGATGGCTTGTCCTGGCCTTCTGCTGCCTCTCGGGTCCCCCTTTGAGAGTTTTGATCATGGTAAATACAGTAAACATGACTGAAAATGGGGCAAATGTATAGCTCTATTTGGTCACCAAGGGATGGAAGAGAGACTGCTCTGCACAAAGGGAGGTGGGAGCCTGGACCAGGGATTCAGGTCTGTGCTCTCACTGAGCAACCAGTGAGCTGTGAGTTACGAGCTTTTCTGCCGAAAAGTTGGCTGTTTACCAAAAAATAACATTAGGAAAAAAATGTTTAGCACTGCTCCAAGAGGATCATGGTGCTGCGAGCTTTCCGTGCTTGGCTTTCCCAGTCAGCGCACCTCCTGCAGACAAAGTTGTTGCACAATACCTAGATGTTGCCTTAGATCAGATTAATGGATAAATGAAAAATTAACCAGGAGAGCCAGGTCTGCTTCCAAACCTAGCCTTTCAGCTGGCAAGGTGTGAGTGTGTTGAGCTGCTCTACAGAGCCTCACTAATTCCCTCAAGAAGCATCCACCATCACCATCCGTGGCCTACAGAGCATCTCGTGTCAGGCTGGAGCAATGCAACTCTGGGGCTCATTTCTCAGCTTAGGCTCCAGTGAACCCAGAAGCCCACAGAAGTCAAGCCTGGAGGGGAGAGTGTCTGCTGGGAAATGGAAATGGAAGAGCACAGAGGCAGAAGAGAAAGAAATTTGATGTGCAGAAGTGAGGAGTGAACAATTCAGCTTAAGAGCCAGGAGGGATCTCAGGAAGAGTGAAGGTGGAAAGGCTTACAAGGGCAAGGCTGAAGGGATCTGGGGCAGAAGGTGGAATGAGCATCTCAGAGGAAAATCCTGAGCGGAGCTCAGAAACGAGGGGTGGAGGAGCCTCTGCTGTGCACCTTGACTTGACTCCAGCAAGGCCAGTGCAATGGTGCTGGCCTCGAGAGGCTGGTCCAAGCCCAGAAGCTCCCAGGCATGGCGGATGCTTTCATGACCTCACCGTGGATGACCACAATGCTCAGTGAGAATGGACATGGCCCCTGTGCTACAGACAGCACTCAAGGGATGGCCCTGCCAGAAAAGAACATGTTCTAAGGTCCGATGCCAGCAAGGCAGGCTGTGAAAAGCGAGCTGGCAGGTCACGCTAGTCGGTGATGTTCACCAGGAGCAGGATTTGAAGAGGTCAAATAGGATGCACAGCTCCAGGGCAGGGTCCAGCAGTGAGCCCAAATGGACAGGGAGCATGGAGAGCCTCCAAGGGGATCTGCACGTGCAGTGAAGGGCAATCTGGTCAAGCAGGTCTAGAGAAAGCAAAGCTGTGTCTAGGAAAGGCAAGCCTGGAAATTAATGAAGCCCAGCAGGGATAGATCAGTCCCTGCAGGGTTGTTCCTCAGCAGACTGTGGGTTGGCATAGACATACTCCTTGCAGGGGAGTTGGACTAGATGACCTTTGAAGGTCCCTTCCAACCCTAACCATTCTATGATTCTATGATAGACATGGGAGGAGCATCAGCAGATGGGACAAGCGAAGGCAGGGAGCAGTTGCTTCTGGGAACAAAGTGACCCCAGAGAACGAGTCAGGCCAGGGCTGACCTTGTCTATGGCAGAGGTACTTCTGTGTCTTCAGGAGGTTAACTGGAGGGGACGACGCTTCTCTGGCACAGTAATGCTGAACATTTCCTTCTTTCCAAGCTGCGTGCTGGTTTCTGAACAGAGCTGAGAGCAGGTTTTGTCCCTTCGTGCCATAAGACCCCCGTAACCCAGCCCTGCATGTCTATCAGGTGCCACGTGAGGAGCCTCAGGGAACAGACTCCCCCAGTAAAGTGCTTACGACCTCGTAAGAAAATGAACAGGGAATGGCAATCATGCTCCTCCGCAGAGTGAAATGAGGGTGTGATTTCCAAGGGCCTGCATAATCAATATCCCTATTATCAGTCTTCCAGAATAAATTGCATTTAAACTAATACAGGCAGGGGAGCAATCCATGAGCTGTCAGGAGAGAGATAAGCTGAAGACCTATGTTTATTCATACCACATAGGCTGAGAGCTAGATATTCTTTACAGCTGGCCAAATGTGGGTGGAAATATTCAGCAACATTTTTTTTTTCAGTCATCCTACTAAAATTTGTCAAATACCCTTGATTTTCAGCACACATGGAGATTTTAAACGTACTGAGAGGGATTGGTGACTGTCACAGTCAAACATCTGGTGAAGAGAGAAAGCTCTTCCCATTCCGATGAGTTAATTCCTAAAGTTTTGTAGAGCATGATCAATTTAAATTGTCCTGGTGACCTCCCACCACATACACCAGCACAGGAATCCAGCATCTAATGGCTCCGTTACAGAGAAAACATCTCAATTGCTTGGGAGAAGTTCAGAAATTCACTATTGTTTCTGCCCGGCTCAGCTGCTCCATGGCTTCAGTGGAGCTTTTGTTCGTGTCTGGGCCAACCTGCAAGTGTCCAACCATGGATGTGAAATACATCATTGTAGCCCATGAGACGTTGCTCCAGCCATGGACAACCCATGTCCCCCAGCCTCGCTTCCCCCTCCCCACGGCAACTGCACGGCTCAGCCACAGGGCACCACCAAGCACAAAGGCAGAAATAAATTGGGTTTAGCAACAGAGTGATGGGGTTGAAATGCATAGACCTCCTTCTACTCTCCACTGTTGCTCTTTCATGAGCTGGTCATGGTAGACCAGCCTTTGTGTTGGTGCCACATCCCATCCTCCACTTCTGTCCTTGGCTTGCCTGAGCGCCTACTGGATTCAGTCCATGGCAGGCAGCGGTGAGATTCATCTTGTTTAATTTAAGGCACATACAGTGTAGGTGTCTGTGCCTGAGCTATGCTTTTAGAGGCAGTGGAGAGAGGAGGGCACTTGTAGGGCACAGCTGAGCTCGTCATAAAATGGATCGTCTGAAATGAGTCGTGCCCCGTTCTCTCCTTGACTGCAAAAGGAGTCTCTGCAATTGACTCTCGGGTGTGTGTTCACGCTGTGGATGGTTATGTGTGGTCAGATCAGTCCCGCTCTGACTCCTCCTTTCGTGTCCTCCTGGCTGGACAAGAAACCCAAAAAATAGATTTGGGATAGATTTAACTCCAAGAAAGTGCTAAATGTGGCACAGGACAAAAGCTACCTCCTGGAAGACAATGGAAATGGAAATAGAAAATTATTTTTTATAGTATGGTCTGAGCAAGCAATTTTGAAAAATAATAACATATATACCAGATGATTTCAGGAGATATTGAACAGTCTAGAAGAGTGTAGCTCAGAAGAAATGAGAAGCAAGGCAGCACAGTAGATTTGCTTTGAAGCCAAGGTAAAAAAGAAGTGCATTTCCAATCCAAGCTAGTGCTTCAGGACGGAGCATTTCCCCTTATTGCTGCTATCAGACCCCACAGTACAACTGCCAGCTTGATAGTGAATGAGAGATGCCAGACTTGACTGTCTAAGCTACATTACTCAGCATACAGAAAATTGTTTTCTATTCCCTTTCCCTTTCCTTTTCAGCCTCAAGCGAATGCAGCTTAGAGAAAAAAAAATTTGATTTTCAGCCAAAAGGTTCTTCCTTCGGTGTGGCACAGTGAGAGCCTCAGCCATGGGTGAGGCTCCTGGGCTCAGGGGTATTGCACACCATCAGCAAAAAGGGTCTTAAACTGTTCCCTTCTCACTGGGACATGGTTTCCTTTCCCTTTCCCTTGCTGGAGGTAACCAAAAGCAGCAGCTGGCCGTGGCTGCGTGGTGTCAGGTGGCAACGGTTTGCCCACAGTGATGCATTCAGGTTGGTTAGTTTAGGTCAGCCCGCACGTCCTCACGCAGGCGTGGGTTTCAGCATCACTGGCAATGGCACTGAGCGAAGCAAAAAGGAGCCAGATCCAGCACTGTGGTGCTACCAGCAAAAGTTACAGGGGCTGGTTCACCCCACTGCCTGCAGTATGCCATGGAAAGGAAACATCTGTGACCACGCAGAGGGGACAGGAGGCTGAGGACGGGCAGTGCAGGGATGCGAGGAGAACACACTGCCCTTCCCAAAGGAGATCTGGGTATTCTCCAGCCCTGCCCACCCCACCTCTCCCTCTCCAAACCCATCTGTTCCCCCTGCCTTTGCCCAGGAGTGTGTTTTTTACCCAGGAGTGTGTTTTTTAGGCCCAGTCTCTTTGGAAATGATGCAAAATGCCATCCCCAAGCGACAGCGCAAATCTCCATCCCCCAGCCTTCACTGTGTTTCCAGAGTGTGACTTGTCAGTCCTTTCTGTCTTTAATTCAGGGAAGTGCCTGCTCATGAGGAAGCTTTGGGCGATCTGATGTCAAAATGGGTTTGTCTCTCTCGTTGGTGGCTTATATTCCCAAATTCTCCTCCTTCCCCAGGGATGTGCTAGCTGATGGCAGTGCGCCCGTGAGTTCAGTGCCCAGAGAAGGAGCGAGGCAGGCACAGCGTCCGCTGTGAGCACAGAAAGGCTGCCTGTGGCACTGGTGTCAGCCGTGATACGGGATGTCATCATAAAAACCATCAGGTTTTCTAATTTTCAGGACAGGGGAGATGGGTCTCAGCTCATAATTGTGTCATGATTTTAAAAAAACTGCATGACCTCATCGTGAGCAACAAAACATTTGCTCATTCTCCCTTTATGTTCCTCTCCTGACCTCTCCCAGAGAAGTAATTCTGTTGAATGAGAGACTGTTCATACCGATAGAATGTCTTCTACTTTCCCATCTATCTGCACTCAGAGAGGGCTCATCACCATTATAGAATCATAGAACCATAAAATGGTTAGGGTTGGAAGGGACCTTTAAAGGTCATCTAGTCCAACCCCCCTGCAAGGAGCAGAGACATCTCCAACCAGATCAGGTTGCTCAGAGCCCCGTCCAACCTGGCCTTGAATGTTTCCAGGGATGGGGCATCCACCACCTCTCTGGGCAACCTGTGCCAGTGTTTCACCACCCTCCTTGTAAAGAACTTCTTCCTTATATCCAGTCTGAATCTTCTTCCTTCTGTTTTAAAACCATTGCTCCTTGTCCTATCACAACAGGCCCTACTGAACAGTCTCTCCCCATCTTTCCTGTAAGCCCCCTTGAGGTACTGGAAGGCCGCTATAAGGTCTCCTGGATCCTCCTCTTCTCCAGGCTGAACAGCCCCAACTTTCTCAGCCTGTCCTCATAGGAGAGGTGCTCCAGCCCTCTGATCATCTTCATGGCCTCCTCTGGACAATGTTATATTTGAACAAAAACTCTTCTGGTATTACCTTTGCTGGGAAAGTGCCCATATTTGGGGAGGAAGAAGCACAAAACTAAACTCACCTTGGGAGGAAGCTTCAATCTCTGTCCTAACTTTGAAGTTGATATTATCTTGGTAGCAGGTCAAACCAGATGCTTGGAGGCAGAGCCAGTAAAATGTGCCAACTCTGGAAGGTGTTTTTATTTGGGAAAATTGATTAATAGTATAGATTTTGGTTTAGTCATTCGTTCTTATTTTTGGGAAGGACTCTCCCCTCCACTGTGCTGCCTGTCTCCAGCATTCCTGTTCTCTGAACAAGAATAATCCCCTCCTGTGCAAGCAGACGGCAGGCTAGCGGTGCAGCCTGCTCCTCATCACATCTGCCTTCGGGAGCCGACATCCCCTTCACCCCCTGGAATAATATGGGGTGAGTGGTACAGGCACCCCTTCATCCTCACACAGACAGAGGCACATTTTAGGCTACCAGGATCAAAAGGCTGCCAGGCTTCAGAGGTACCTCTGGCTCATTGCTGGGTGTACAAGCCTGTGGTTACAGTGGAGGATGGAGAAACAAAGTGGGGGTTGGAGCAGGAAGTGCAGCGGTGACTAGATGCGACCTGACGAGACCGTGAACAGCCCAACAGCTTTCAGCTCATCCCTGCCCTCCTGGTTTGGCAGCCCAGACAGTGCTAGAGACTTCAGCTTGTCAGAGTGGATCTTACGATGTCTCTAAGTCACACTTGTCTCCTGGAAAATAAATGAATTAAAGAGATTTGCCTTTGCCCTTTTTAAGAATAAAATAAACCAGCCAAGCCATTTACACTTCATTTCCCTTCCTCGCTTTGAAGCTGGGACGAGTATTTCGTGCATAGATTTGTTCTGACCCACACAGACATGTGGGCAATGCCATTGCTCGCACTTCCCTGGCCTCTCTGACGTTTATTGAAGGAGACCATCCCGGTATCCGTGCATCAGCCCTGTGTAGGAGCCAAGCCATTGCATGGGACGAGCCTCCAACTGCTGAGCAGCTCAAAGGCAAAAATATTGAGGGTTTTGGCTGTTGCATTGGGCTTCTCTTGGTTACTGGTGAGAAAGGGGTTTGGATTAATTTAGCTCTCTCATTTGAGGATGTTTCAGCAGCAGATACCTGATGAGAATGCTTTTCCACTTGGACGCTGCCTTTACTCCTTCTCCATCCCTATCGCTAGTGGGCAGGGGATGGACAGGTCCATTTTTTGAGGTTCGGTCCAGGCTTATCTTAGAATCATAGACAGTTTGGGTTGGAAGGGACCTTCAAAGGCCATCTAGACCAACCCCCCTGCGAGGAACAGGGACATCTCCAACCAGATCAGGTTGCTCAGAGCCCTGTCCAATCTGGCCTTGAATGTTTCCAGGGATGGGGCATCCACCACCTCTCTGGGCAACCTGTTCCAGTGCTCCACCACTCCCAGTGTAAACAATTTTTTCCTTATATCTAATCTGAATCTAAATCTTCTTCTAGTTCTTTGATTTTTCATGTCTTCTGAGCACCTAGAGAGTTTATACAGATAGGTTATAGGTACTAATGTGCTTTAAAGAGGACAAAGCACCACTCATGCCCCTGACCTGGTCCATCGCAGGGGACTGGGTGCATGTTTCTCACGACTCCCTGCTCCACAGTTTCCCTCTGCTCCTCTCACGGTCAGAGCCAAACTGGGACCACAGACAGCAGCTAGGATAACCCTCAAGCCCCAGTGACTCCAATGTCCTTTCTCCCTGCACCCATGTCCCATTCACTGGCCTCCTGACACTCCTCTGGCAACCACAGCTCCATCAGTACAAATATCTGCGTGCTCCACCATGGCTTTGGGTCCAAGTTTGGGAGCAGGGCATGAGATTTGCCTTCCAGCAAGACACAGTATATCCCTGAAGATGGAGACCCCACAGCCAAATGTTTCCAGAAACCTGGGTGATCACTTTTCTATGTATCCAGGATTTTCTCAAATAATTCAGCAAATGTCTCTGAGATACAGAAGCACTGGCAGTCAGGCACATTTGGTATGATCCAGAGCTTGTCACAAGCATTTTGCACAGCTCTGGCTCTTGGGCACTAGTGAATGGTTTTAAAGCAGTCCTTTCCCTGAAAAACACAACGGAGGCAGATAGCACGAATTATTATTTATTTTCACCGTGTGGACAGTTGATCAGTGACAGATGTTTCTAATTGCATTAAGCAAGTGGAAATAATGAGAATTAGATAGCAGATTCTCCAGGAATTTACATTTAGATTGAGTTACAATTTGATATTAAAAAAGCAAATTCAGTGTAGACACATTGATTCTTCAGCAGAAATGGGAGCCGATTATTTTTAATCATTATTTGATTATTTAAAAATGAGTTGTGTTATTGTACTTAAAAATATTTTACTCCCGGGGATGATGTAATATGTGCTCTTTATGTCTCCTGAAAAAGATATGGGGCAATGAAATTGTTCATCAGCAAACATCTCCACCTCCCCATCTCACAGTGCTTGTGCAAAATTTGGCCGATGTCGGGATGGCGACGCCCAGATCGGGCTCACCCAAACCGTCTGCATCCCTGACAAATTGAATTAAGTTGCACTGATGGAAGACAAGCTGCACGCCCTCCCTTAGGCACCACGCTATGCCGAGCTTGGCACGAATTTCAGGTTGATTATCTCCGCGCCGGGCGTTGCGTGCAGCTGACGTAAAGGCAGCGAGGCAGAGCAGAGGTGGGTGTGCATGCTGGAGCGGGGTGGGGGCAGCGAGCGGGGCTTCGGCGCGCAGGGAGGAGCAGCATCAGCTGCCTCCAAATGACACATCTATGACAGTTATCTCCCAATTCATGCCAAGAGGAAATGAGCTGTGGTTCAAACCACTTGAGGTTTTCCTTTTGGGACTCCGTTGCAGTTTTTTTTTATTTTATTTTATCTCCTGGATTTCAAGTTCAGCTTCAGACACAGAAATGTGTGAGTTCCCCTGTCAGCAGAGAGGGGATTTATGTGCAGTGCAGATTATTGTATGTCTCTGTTAAGCATAGAATCCAAGCTATAATATTTTTTTAACTAACTAGTTGGCTTAGCTTTTTTTTTTTTTTTCCTTTTGCCTAATGAGAGCCTTATCCAGAACTCCTTGAAGTCAGAGTCTGTCTATCAGCTTCAGTAGGCTTTGGATCAGATTTCAGATCACTGATTCATTATTAATTACACATCTGGGACTCCCTTTTCAAAGAATTCATTGTTAACTAAATTCACTTTTAGACATTACAGTCTTGGCATTCTTGTGCATTTAATAAAAGTCTGCCAAACCAGCAAAGAGCCATAGGCCAACTTCTCTTCTGTATTGATGGATGAATCTCTACCGAACAGCAGTGGTTTACACTGGAAGGATATAACATATCTCTTTGCTCTCATCCAACCACTTGCTGTCTGAAATTAAGTCTATGTTTGAAACTTTTGCCTTTTTTTGTGATTTCTCCTCACTTTTTCTTAATTTATCCCTACCAGCAAGAGTTCCTTTGTGGATTCAGGCATTGCAGGGTGAAATACCTTTGCTACCTAATTTCCTTTCTCTTCGAAGAGATACTGTCATCTGCTTCCTAGGACAAACTGCAGCCACATCTTCAGAGTCTCCTGGAAGAGCAGATGGGCAGGCAGATGTTCTCCTGATCCCCACAGCAAGTAGAACGGAAAATGTCTTTCTCAAGATATATGGTCTTTTCTGCAGTCCGTGATAATCTAGTTCAAGTCCAGCCATCGAGACAGTAAAGTGACCGAGGAGCCAGTTTGGAAGGTCTGTTTGCACATAAGGATAGTGTTTTGTGGGGGGAATATGCAGAAATACAGATTTTCCTACTGAAGTCCGCTCAGTAGGAGGCTAGGCCCTAGGTGAAGAAGCAGGACATGTTATGGTGTGATTTCATGGCACAGGGTATTTCCCACTTCGCAGCTGAAGCCTGTACAGGTTTCTCCTGTGCTGCAAGCAGGGATCTCCTAAGCCGCGCGCAGCCCATCCTTCACTTCTACAGGCCTACCTGGACACTTCAGGAAGGCAGAATGGGGCAAGTTCTTTTTTCTTCTCCTGATGCCAAATCAGAGTTTAAAATGGCTGAATGGTACCAGTTAATACCAATGTCCAAAGAGACTGTGGGGATAGATTCAGATGACAGCTACCCAGTTTCCAAAGCTTTCACTTGATCTACAACTGTTTAAGTTATTTGGAAAGGAAAATCAATAGAAATGCAGCTGTCACCATTTAAATAATGAAGCTCTGAATGTTTGTCAGAGGCTGACATCCACTGAGTTCATGGCACGCTTTCAGTTTAAGGGATAAAACTCACCACAGAGTTGTGGAAGGGACTATGAAGGAAGAGAGGATTGTGACACTGGGGCACTCAAACCCCGGAGTAGTTAAAGCAAATTCCCCACTGCAAGTCAGACATCTCTCCTGTTTCATCAGAGAGAAGGACAAAACCCTTCCTCTGCCCAAATTCACCTTCCTCGGTTTTTCAGAGATCACATTAAATGCAACTATTCTCTTCACCTTCACATGTGAAGTGCAACTCTTTCCCAAACTGCAGCACTTCACCATTAGAAATGATAAAGGCATCTACTCTTTGAGTAGGGGCAGGTTTTGGGGTGGGTCTGCAGCCATCCTGTCACACAGGCAGTGTGATCGCTGGCCAGTCAGCAGAGATGCCTTTCATTCCCAGAGGGCCACCAAGATCTCCAGCATCATTTTCTGGAAGTCTTTATGCTTCCAGCAGCAGCATTTAGCAGCAGCATAACAAGGCTCTGATCCCCAGGCTGGCCCAGCTCCTAAGACTTTGGCTGTGACTCAAATAAATGGTCCGGGAACAGTCTCTCTGATTTCCCTGCCCACGCTGTTGTAGGACCTGCTCCTGCCCATCTTTCCCATTGGGTTTAATGAAATCAGGAGCAGATACAGTTACTTAGTCACTTCGATCTCACTTTCTTGCACCAAGCAGCAAGGAGATGTCTGGGTGAGACTCTGAAAGAGGCTTTCTGGAAGGTAGCAAGAAGGTTTGACTCTTCCTCAGGGAAGAGGAAGGGCTCCAGCATCCTTTGAGGGCAGGCAGCCACTATCCTGTCCATGAGGGAAGTGTGGTCCCAACACCAGTTGTGGCGGAGGACATCAGTCCCTAGTTCTGTTCACAGAGAGATGTGCTTGGGCTTGGGGCACTGTGGGTGAGTCCTTAATGCAAGGAGAGAGCGTCAGCTGCAGTGTAAGGTTTGGGTCGACGTCACGCCATCTTTCCTTTCCTTGCAGTGCCGAGCAAGTTCTTAGATATTTTGAGGGAAGAGCTGTGCTGTCCTTGGGTTAAAGCTGACTGTGCATTTTGGCAGCATATCTCAGACCCCTTAGCTCCAGTTGGCTCAGCTCATGGCTAGCAGCTCCCCGTGCCATGCCAGTGCATGGCTCGTTTGGTCTGCTCTTGGCTCCTCTGCAGTGTTCCTGAGCAGAAAATGCCCCAAATCCTGCCTCTGGGACACCAAGCCTGTAGGCATACACATGACATTTCAATTCAGAAGCCGGACCACCTTTGGAAGTCAGTCCCAGTCCCAAACCAGTGGGTAAAGACCACTAGGGCCAGTTATAAACCTTGTCCTTAACCTTCATTCTGCCAAAAATATATGAGGCAGGCAAGGATTCCCTCTACCTGAAATGAAAGCTCATGGAGAAAGAAGTGGGCATGACCATTTCTGGCCATTGCCCCTTTCTCCAAGCTTGGAGGCACTCCACTCAATCTGCTCCTTGAAGTGCCCCGTCCCTGTTCCTCTTTTTGTTGACATGTGTGACTGCTGCATGTGGTGACTGCTGTGACTGATGGAGGGCACTAGTCCAGAGGATCCAGGCATCTTCCTTGCCATGTCCCAAGGCATGCTGGACACATAAACCTTCGCTTCAAGCGGGCCACACACAGTCAGTTGGCTCCGTATATAAGCTCTGAATGTACGGACTCACTAGGGAAGACTGCAGATAGTGCTTAATATGAGCAGCTGAAGGCAGAAGGAGTTTCTGTCCTTTGCAGATGACAAGTTGTTGATTTTCTTCATTTCCTGTGAAATAACCATGATTTTATTGCAAGTCCAATCTTTGATTATATTCAGCACCTTCTGCTGGCTCAAGAAGCAAAGACTCTTTTGGGGGCTCATCGAGAGTGGAGGGGATCCCCTCTCTTGGAGGACAGGGTGTGTTAGACCCTGCCTTATGGCCCAGCAGAGTCACAGGCAGGTCATAGCCATCACTCTGGTGAACTCGGGGCCACACTCACACAGAGGAAATCAGAGGCCAGACTATCAGTGGGGATGTAAGTGGAGTAGCACTAATGCCTTGGGAGCTGGACCTACACAATGCATTATTCCTTTATTCAGCTTCAAGGTTGAAGCGGTTTGCTTAGCTATCCCATTTCTTGTAGTCTCTGACCACTCGGCTCCCCATAGCATCTGAGCTTTGCCACCAGGCATTAAGCAATGCAACCAACATCTGGCAAGTGAGGCTCAGCCTCTCTCTCCTGACCTTCCCAGGGGAAGGACTGTCCATCTGATGTGTAGTAATTTCATAGCATTCTTTACATTTGAGTGTATTAAGCCAAACGCTTCAAAACATCGTGGTATGTTCTTAATATAGCAACTGTAACTGTACAGATAATTAAACTGATGAGAGCATCCAGGAAGACCAATATGCTTCAACTCCAAGCTCTTTAGTGGAGAGAGTATCTAATATTGCTGTATGGATGGAGAATCTACCAGTGGAGTCAGCTGTCTTGACTACATCCCTAGGTATAAGTACGGATAAAGAAGATTGATGCGCAAAAGCCTATGCACCCGTTACACTTCTGAAGTCATCCGCCTTCCCCAGTCGCAGCACATGAGGACGTAGCTCTTGTTAAGTTTAATTAATTTCTCTGCACTCGTAAACCCTGTGTAGGATAAAATGGGAAGATTTAATTCTATACCTCAGACCTAGCGCTATTACTGATTTTATTTACCTTTATTGCCGTTAGATTTGCTAAAATCTAACCTAGCTTATTATGATTCATAAGATGGTCTTGTAGATTTTGCATGTTTTTTTTATAAATGATTTTAATGCATTTAGAAAATGTGCTATAAAAATAAGCATTCACTTAGCTTATTAAATACTTTCAGCAATGAAGCAGTGACTTTGAGGATGGAAGTAAACATCCTTATTCAGGAGAGAATTTAAAAAGCAAAGAGAACGTAAGAATGCAGCTAAGCTAGTATGTCTTGGGAAATGATTTTTCCTTTTCCACATCAGCAATAAGAGATCAAGAGCATTTCCAAGCACCAATTTCTGTAGACTGGATGAAGGGAGATGGACATTTCTACAGTTGATTTGAAACCGGATGAACTAGACCGCTTCAGAGGTTTACAGTCGAAAAGATAAATGGATTGTGTGAGCTGTCCAATTTCATTACGTGCCCTAGCCAAACTCTTTCTTTAATGTTTGATAGAATTATGACCAAATATTTCAAAATAAAAATGCTGACCTCTGTAGAAATTGTTGTTGACCTTGTCAGGGTAGCTTCAATGCTTAAAAAGAATACCAACAATCTCTCAGTGATATAAAACTTCAACAGATGCTACCAAATCAAAATATATATAGAAGGCAGCTGATTATTCACACTGGCCGAGCTTTTATCAAGCCCTGTTGTCGGCTGAGTGTGAAATGGATTCCTGCCACAGAAAGTTGGCTCTGAAGCTCGCTTCATGTTCAAAGTTTGAATTGCCACATGCGATACAGTCGGATGATTTAAAACACAATTGACTTTCTTGCAGCAGTTGACTATCCTGTTTCAAAACTGTACATATCTCCAGAAACTGAAAGGCAAGTACGCATGAAGACCCAAAATACTTTAAGCTAAACATTTACAATACAGAATATCTGCATACATTTGTCATGTTGGAAACACTTTCTTAAACTGGGCCATACAACTTTCAACCCAGCATGCTACATGAATGCCAGATCCCTGTCTTTTTCCCTCTGCATTAAGAGAAGAGTTTGAACCAAAGCTCTGTACACAAACCCTCTTAACTCTGCAGCAATTTGCATCTTGAGCTGCTTCAGTTTGTATTAATTCAGCAGCAATCTCCAATCGGAGAGCTCCATCTAATCTGGTCTCTGTATCCATCACTGTTGTGTGCCACGTGCAAAGAAAGGCGAAAAAATCCTCTGCAGGCTCCAGTTCTGTGATAAAAGCACGAGATATGCTTAGTCCCACTAATATCTTAAATTGATTTACAGATAACTGCTATGAAATCCAAAATTCAGCCAGCATCTCTGCTGGTATCTCTGTTGCAGAAGCAACTTCCACACGTTAAATATCTGTGTGTTGCAAAAAGAGACTTTTTTGACTCTTTGCAAGGGTGAGGGAAAGAAGAAGAGTTGCCTGGCTACCCAGGGTTCCTCCAGGCCACTCAAGGATGTCAGAGTGTAGGAGTAGGCTAAAAGGAGAGTTATACAAAGCAGAAAATTTGTAACCCAAGTAACAAAGTCAGATGTGTCACGCCAGTGTAACTCAGAAGATCATCGCATCCTTTCTTGACAGCAGGAAGCAGATCTAGCACAGCATTCCTCCTCCTCACCTAAACAAGTCAGAGGAAAGAAAAAACAACAGCCTGAGTTTCTCTTGTATTTGGGGAGTCCACGTCCAGGGACTGAACCCAAGAGCTGAGGTTACAACAGCACAAATCTCTGTTGCTTGGCCAGGTTGCAGGGCCCTTCACCATGGCACCAAACCCAGTGGAGGGGACAAAGCCTCATGCTCCGCCCGTTGGATTGGTATTTCATGAGCTAATTCGTCTGATTTAGGAATACATGAAGGGTGGATTTGTTTACCTGATTGTGACAACTGATGGCCAATTTGGGACCATCCTATCTCTGGCTTAGCTCATAGGGGAGGAAGATCAACTATTTTGTCTGTACCAGTAGAAGAAACAAATCAGAAGTTGCTCACAGGCTCTGCCTGTATCCAGGTGGCTAAACTCTCTTCCTCTTGAATGAGGTGGATGGATCCATCCTGACATCTAGAAGTGGTTCCTAGCCCAAGATGTCCCCCAAATGGTGCTCAGGTGTTGCCTGGGAGAACGTTAGCTGGCACAGGCCAGCACTATGCAGTGCTGCAGTCTGGACATCAGCCACGTCCATGCTATGACCCTTTCCAGGTTACCAGTACTGATACAGCCAGTGCTGCTAAACCACAGGGATGCAAGTGCCAAATATGCCTAGTCCCAGTTATCTGGAGATCAGGTGAATTGGGAGATACTTAAGTCACTGTGACCTTGAAAATAGTGTTTTACTTTGAAGCACAGATGCTTCTATCTTCTGCTTATGTGAAACCGATGGTCTTCAGCCAGGGCAAACTCCTCCTGCACGTGGATATCTTTGAGAATGATTTGTGGGCTAGTGAATCCAGCCATCACAGCTGGGAATGGGTTGGGTTTTTTTTCTGCTCTACAGGATCTGAATTTGTTTGAAAGTCGATTGTTTGAGTTCACATGAGTGGGTACCTTTTTCATACCAGTCTTTCTGAGTTTGCACCTCATAAATTTGCTCTAAATTCCCTGACAGCTCAAAAAAATCTCTGTCAAAACTCTCAAATTTGGGATGGATTTTCATTAAAATCATATTAACCCACAGAATGCAGCTCCTGACAATACTATAAGACCTCCCATGGAGTTCAGAGTCGTCTCCTGAAAACACAGCATTTGCTAGAGTAAACTCACAGCAAAGCAAGCAGCCAGCCAGGCTTGTCTTCAGGAGTGTCTTGTACAGGACAAAATAGATTTGATGTTGTGTTAGGATTTGGGAGGAACCCAAAGAAAGATCATAGAGGAAGGATCTGTTTCCTCCAACCATCCAGAAACAAACCTAGAAAGTTTAAACAAGGAATAATAAAAGTTGCATGCGCAAATTGTCTAGGGGCAACTTTTAAACTTGCTTCAGTGATGTTTTCATGGCTAATTAGCTGAGCCGGCAGTGACCTTGGCAGTGTAGCAAAAGCAATTTTTACATCAGTCAGCATAAGGAATTCCACATTTTCTATCAAATCCCTCCTAAAAAGATGCCTGCTTGCCCTTGCAATCCGGGTTTGCTTCTCCAGTTGGCCAGATCTCACTCAGTTCATGCTCCTGGGCACTATTGGGTTTGAAAGGACTTGAGGGTGGCTGCATATGGTGTTACCCTGCACAATCTCTTTTACTGCCCGGAAAGATTACCCAGGGGGAATGTCAGGATTTTGACCACTTGCCTCTGATTCTTAGGCCTCTGGAAATCCTGTGCAAAGGGCTGCTTGTGCACGCACAGATCAGCGCGCTGGCATATGGGAGGTACCTTGGAAGACAGTGGACCTGGCACAGATGCTCCGTGAAAGTGATATGCATCTAGCCAGCACGTCCAGACTGCATAACGCAGAGATGCAGACTCTTGGTTCCTGCTGGCACCCCAAGTAGCTGGGGCAGACCAGGATATCAGTCTGGATGCCAAAACCAGCATCCTCTCCCCAACCTTACAGAACACAGTGATGCAGATCCCTCCGCGGGATGTCGTGCCTGAAGCAGTCACCAACTTTCCTTGTGCATCAAAACTATGGATGAAAAAACACAGGCGCAAAGCTGGGGCCAGTCACAAAATTCGGCTCTTCCATCCTCAGCCCATCAGCTGGCTCTCCCAGTTGTACGCGGGGACGTTAGCGGCTCCCAGCAGACAGGGAGGAGATGGAGCAGGCAAAGGGCTCCGGGAGGAAAGAGGGAAGCACTGAGGCTTTTGTCATGCATGAGAGCAAGGTCTGGGCACGGAGCAGTGAAGAGGGACAGATTTCCCATCCGAGCACCAGTAGCAGCTGGCTGGTCTCTTTGGATGCAGTCACCTGAAAACGCTGCTGGAGTCGTGGGATGATACAGAAGACAACAGAGAGGAACGGGGTCACTGGGCATCGATGCAGACCCCATCTGAATGGAGGAAGTGTGCAGCTGCCTCCGTGTCGGGCAAGAAGGGGAAGAGGGATGCTACAGACCCCAAAGTGTCTTTTTCCTCCCACCAACTGCTTCTCATTTTGGCTTTGGCATGAATTTGCCATGCAGACTGAGCCGACTCATGCTCTTTGCTTTCTCTAACTACAAAAATATTTAAGCAGATTCACAGTGCTAATATGTAGGAGAATTACAGAGTGTCAGCAATGGCTTCTGACTTAAGATATTGAGTGTCAGGTATTAACTGAACCCAGAAATGCAGCTATCTGTGAATATTTCTAAGGCAACTTGTCAGGAGGGTGTTTCTAATCCTTTTACCAAACAGACTTTTTTTAAAACTTGAGGATTTTTTTGTCTTTGTCTCTCTGACCCTAATAAATCTTAATTCCCACAACTTGCGGGTGTTGACTTTCCAAGAAAAACATCAATGACACTCTGTCACCACCCTCCACGTTCCCAAGGAGGCGGCTGGAGGCAAGTTGTCTCATTTTCCTATGTAAATGAAGAAAAGAGATTTCCAGAGCCAACGGCTGACTCTGGGAAAGAGGCGCTGTGTGTGCCAGCGCAAGCAACGCTCCCACCGCCGGTTCCCAACGCTGACGGAGTTCAGCTGTTTCGTGATAAAAAATAAGGCGTTCCCTCGCCAAGCATCTTGCATTTCAATGAATAATTTTTCACCCAGCTACATCCCAGCCTGCTTTGATTACATGCGCTCCATATACTGACACAGTAACAGAGTTGAGGAATGGTGGATCTCTCCCATAAGGGGAATTGCAAAACTGAAACCCCTAAGGCCCCAAGGCTTCAGCCTGAGCAGTTTTGTACAATGTTATTACACTGAATTCAGGCAAGATGATAGCTGAAAGGTTCAGGGTTTTTGGTATTTACATAACATTACTATGGAGCATCTCTGGATTTCTCTTTTCTTCGGAGTGCGTAAAATGGGTTAAACAAGGGGATGGCAGAGCTGATGGCAGAGCCAATTTGACAAGAAGAGAATTGCACGAGTGAGTGACAGTTCCATGGCCCCTGGATGAGAGATTTTGGTGTTTCACGCACAAGGAAGCAGGGGCAGGAGGGAGTTAGGGTCCGTAGCTATCGCGAGGTAATGTACTGCCTAATCCATACCAATGTACGCGTGCTGCTGGCCTTCAGCAGATAAGGCTGCTGGCCATTGAATAACCAAGGCCTCCAGGAACAGAGGGAGCACAAAGGGTCTATAGGCACCTGTACTGCCCTTATCACCGTGGTGTGGGAGCACAGCTTGGTAGCTGGCTTTAGCAGATGAGCTAATTCAGCGGAGGCACCTGGAGTTTGCTTCATTAGCAAATGATAAGAGTTGGTGGAGGGGAAGAATTGCGTGCAAATCACCGTTTTGCACTTTTATTTCCTCCTGATTGCACTGCCCAAGGCTGGAGATGGGCAAGAGCTGCTGCTAGCTGACCAGAGTGTTGTACCCTGCCTGGTGGTACCACGCTGGCCACGACTGAGGCAGGAATTACTCTCATGCAAACCTCTTTTTCCTCTCTGCTTTCCCTGCTGATGGACTGGCCACACCACACACATACCCCCCAGCCTACATTTCAACTCCAGCCATCAAAGAGATGCTTTTCAAACATTCAACCTTTGAATGTTTAGCAAAATTGGACGGAGTCCCCAAGACTCAAGAAGCTGGTTTGAAGTAGACACACTTCATGGTCCATCCTGTAGAAACCAACACGCCGGACAGCATCTGCTCTGTCTGTGCTCATAAATAAAATAGGTCAGGGCTCACTGGCTGGACTGGAAGCCATGTGGCACAGCCCGGCTTGTGTTCCTAGGGGTAAATCCCTCTCTCCCCCAAACAGGGTGACCATGCTTGAGACCGTGTCTGGCGTGGGCTACTCCCTGGTGGCTTTGGCTTGGAGGGTTCCAATGGACCAGCCTGCACCAGCACGTGCTCACAGTTAAATAGCATCGATTCCAGAGAGCTCTAGAGCCTGTGCCCGATCACAGCTGGGTTATCAGCACAAAATTAGTGCAGGCTGAGCACTGCAAACCATCTTTAGCATTGCAGCACTTGGCGTAGCAGTGCCTCATCTCTATATTATAGAATCACAGAATCTTGAATGGTTTGGGTTGGAAGAGACCTTTAAAGGTCATCTAGTCCAACCCCCCTGCAAGGAGCAGGGACATCTCCAACCAGATCAGGTTGCTCAGAGCCCCATCCAACCTGGCCTTGAATGTTTCCAGGGATGGGGCATCCACCACCTCTCTGGGCAACCTGTGTCAGTGTTCCACCACCCTGAGTGTAAAAATTTTTTTCCTAATATCTAATCCGAATCTACCTCCCTCTATTTAAAAAACATTATATTCTTGTGATATATCTCGCTGCCAGTCCCTCCAGCAAGGAGACAGTGGATGGTAGCGGTCTTTTTAATCTAATGAAACGAGGCATTACTAAGTGTGATCTCGTTACCTGGTTCCCACAGTTCAGCATGCCTCCGTGCTCGATGGATTCGAGCAGCGTGCATCTGTCCATATGCTGAAACGATGCATTTCTCAGAAACCTTCTGCCACAGAGAATTTGGGAAAAGCTATGAAATGGGGGAGGGGGAAGGGATAGGCATGTTTGACAGTTAATAAAACAATAAAACATTCTTTGCGTGTGCCTGCCTTTCTAGGGACATACCAGCAGCTGCTAATACCATGTCATCTGGTTTTTATTCATGGCACTGCTGGACTGTGGATAGATAATCTCTCTCTATAACTCACTCATTTCTAAGCGTAATGGGAAGCTGTCACTGAGAAACATGCTTCTCTGCCAAAAGTGGGCAGCCTGTGTTTCCACTGGGGAAACACACAACTCTGGAGTTCCTCGGGCTGCTCAAATCCCAGTAACATTGTCTTTTAATTACACTGAATATTTAATACTGGAATGCTTGTGTTTCTGCTGTATTTTCCATGATGACTGACAGAATGATCTTCTGAAGCTACAGAGAAATCCTTGCGCTTCTCTGATTTTGCTGGTTGAGATAGGCAGATGTTTATTCCCCAGGCGCGGAGCCAGCTGAGGCACCCGTGGCTGGGTAAAACGAGCTCCTGGTTGCGCCCATGGTGGGCTACCTGTTTCGCAGCCCCCAAGGAGAGCCTCCTTGGACAGTGCATTGCTGTCTCAGGGCAGGATTTGGCCCGAGTCAAGTTAGATATTTACAGTGTTGATCCTCAGCTGAGTCAATCACGAAGCCCTCTTGGAGAGAAACAGGTATTTGTAAGACTTTGGGTCTGGTTTAGGATGAGACTAGTTGCCCGACAACCTTCCCCCAGGCTACAAGGAGATTCTTCTCCCCAGAAACCATCTTCATCCTCCTCCCATCCTGTGGCCAACACATGCCCATAATACAGCAGTATCATCACTAAACCTGTGTGACAATGACCAGATCTAGGGCTAGGAGGCACCAAAATGAGTTTTGCGTGTCACCTTGTATAGCAAAGCCTTGCTCTGCATCACCTGCATCTCCCTCCTCCTTTTCCTCTCTCCAGCACTGCAGAAGTCTCCTGCGAGCAGATCCCAGCCTGCTCCCCTCGTGGGTCCAGCAGCCCATGTTAGTGGGGTCACCTCAATGAGAACTCATCCAATGTTTTTTGACATTGAATTGGTATGATGCATCCCTCACGCAGCCTCCATCTCCCCTTCCCAAGGCGCTCTCAGAGTTGCCCTTCCCCTCCCCACTTGTCTTTGGCACTTGCCATGCTCTGCCACTATCCAGGAAAGTTGCCTTCATGTCTAATTGGGAAGAGACACCTGGACAGAGTGCACCTGTATATAGTGTCTCCACATAGAGATAACCGCAGTGCATGGAAGAGGGACTCATCCCCTGCGGTTAATTTGTCAGCACTGAATGCTCCTTAAAATAGAGCCAAGGAGATAAAGACAGAGCCTGGATGTTGCACACACTGAAGTCGTCGTATGGGAGGTTCTTTAAGCAACGGGGAGATGCAGGGAGGCAGCCCCATGGTCCCATCAGTACCTTCTTACACTCTTTGGTGCCTCTCCAGAGGCTTTCTTGGTGCAGGTTCAAGTCACAGAGCTGCTATTGACCTCCCGACACCACTAATAAAGCTCTCCCTTTCCTCTAAGTCATTATTTGTGGAGAGGAGGGAGGGAATGAGTTCACTGCTTCAAGGCTGCAGGAGCTGGGGTTGCAGAAGAGCCCCGGCCGTATGCTCGCTGTGCTCCTCGCTGCTGAGGCAGAAGTGATTTGTGATTGCAAAGCACCACGCAGCATTTCAGATAATCCTCTCAGGCATGGCCCAGGGCACAGTGAAGGCTGTTTGGGTAATTCTGCTAGTAAGGAGGCAGCCCTAAAGAGTTTCTGCTCTCCTCCCTCTCTAAGAGTGGAAAGAGAAGCACTCTGATGCTTCAGAAGCCAGGTTTGACTTCGCAGAAGGGCTGCCCACCAAACAGATGACCAGGAATCCCCTGGATGATGCACTGATGCCATCATGCCTGGCAGGTGGGTCCATTGACCCAGTACTGGGGTATGAAGTTTTGTGAAAAGTGCCCTTGTGTTTGCAAGTCCAGAGAGCCCATGCTGCAAAGTGCTGCCTGTCCTGGGCTGGAGCAGGAATTGGGGAGTACGGGTAGGAGTCCAGAGCTGGGAAAGCACCAGGCTTACTGCCATGCAGAAAAGCTTCAGGGACAGTGTCCTTGGCTACGAAATGGCCGGTGGGTGAGCCAGAAACTCCACTACATGAAAGCGTGGGTCCCTCAGCCCTTCCTCCTGGCAGGGGGAGAGCCCTCCCCAAGAGCAGGCTCTTCTTCCCCAGGCCCACCGCTCCCACGTGCTGCGACCACAACCAGGGCCCTGCTGATTTGTCTAGTAAAAATAACGGTGGATTTACAGTGCATTGTTCTTCACGTGCATTTCTGCAAAGAGGGAGGGAGCAGCAGGGGAAACCCTGGCTGAATAACGTTGCTCTGACAACCCCATCCCAAGTTCAGGCCCACCAGCTGCTCCCCCAGGCTGCTTTTTGTGATGCAGGTTACATGGAAGACGCCAGGAAGGTGTGGGTAGGAAGGAGAGGAAGAGCAGCAGATGCACAGGGGTCTCAGCAGCTGCCCCAGAAACCAGTCCCCATCTTCTTCAATGTGTCTGTGACGGAAGTTTTCTTAATGCAAAATGAATATCCCTCTGAAAAATGAAGTCCAGAAATTAATAATGAATTAAAACAACTTGCCACAGGCATCGCTAATGAGCTCTTTGTCTGTGCGGCTCACATGAAAGGAGGTCATTGCTCAGCCGTTCCCATCGCGAACAGCAAGCAGATTAACCGTTAACTTTGAGCGCGTGGGTCCCTCCTGAGACAGCAGGACGGGCTGCAGCTCGGCGTGTGCTCGGAAGGGTTTTCCTGCCCTTATCCCTGTCTTGGAAGTTTGTCTTGATAAGTCTCTGCTACCTGGAGAAGACACCTTCCTCCTCTCCCCTCTGAAGACTCAGGTTGCCCATCTGTGTTGGGAGGACACAGGACTCATCGCACTGGAAAGGACAATAACCTTGTAGAGCTTAAGAGGAGAGTGGAAAGTAATCTTGGAGGGGACTAGCAGGGCTTAACTTCACTGCCGTAAGCCTCTTCAGGGACGCTGGCCCTGAAGTAACTAAGCTGGCACCGCTCCAGTGCTGGGTCTGCATCTATTGTTCTTTCCCCTTATCTTGCAAGGCAAAGGGTTATCCTCCCTTATCTGCCACCGCAGGCTTTGGAGGAGGTCCCAGGCAGGGACAGTGGAGATCGTGCCCCTGCCAAGCCCCAGGGGCAGGAGGGGGCCTGTGCTCAGAGAGGACCAGCTGCCACCAGGCAGTAGAGAAAGGAAGGCTGTCACACCACACCGACCACCTCTCCGTGGCTTCTTCAGCAGTCAGGTCTCGCTCAGCAGAGATGAGGAGGCAACGTCACATTTACCCATCTTGCCTGGGAAGGGTGGCAGAAGGCAGATGCTTTCAGGTGCTGCTTCTCACTCGACGCCTGGGGCTGGATGCAGCAGTACGTGGGGTAAGGGATGCTGGGTGGGCATCACTCCTCCATGATGTGGCTGGACATCAAAAGGGGATTTTACCCCATGTCCAGTGACCCTTGTGACAGTGTTGACTGGCTGAAGCTGAGGAACCCATCACTTCCCCACATCCACAGCCTGTTTCACATCAGCCATTTATTGCTCTGTTCTGCTTTCCTGCAGAATGCGAAAGCCCAACCTGTCCCCTCCAAGTGCTTATCCCAGGTTTGGGAAAATGCTGCTGTGTTTGAGGCATGCTTTTTTGCCACCCTTGCCCTCTCAGGGGGCACACCCAGCCAGGCTGGCTGATGTCTTGCTTCCTTGCTTGGCACCACAATTGCCCGTTTATCAAATTACTGAGTCACTGACTACAGACTGTAGCTTGTCCTCAAAAAGCTCTGGGAAAGGGAGGTTCATCTTACAGGAGACAGGGATGCTGGGAATGTCCACCCCACCCAGCACAATGCCAGGAGAGAAGTATCTGAGGAGTCTCCAGAACGCCTGATGTAGCTGGTGTGCTCTTTGCTTGGGTCCCTGAAGGGACTCATGGGGACAGAGGGCATGACCATGGCCCCACACCTGGTCTGCTCAGCTCCGAGTGCCGTTCGGGAGTCAGTTCAGGAGTCTGGGAAAGGCAATGCAGCAGACAGCATAGATAGCAGCTACTTGAACAGTTGTGCCTGAGAAGTCTGACTCGGGAATTAAAATAAGGCCTGTTGCATCCCACCGATTCATTATCTGCCAGGCTGTTCTTCCTACACAGCAACTTATCTCGTGTTCGGAGGCTGCTTTAAGCTAGCACTGCTTTTAGGCATGGCTACTGCTTCTTTCTTTGCTCGCATGACCTAGAACCCGCCCTTGCGTGGGGTGCACAGACAAGGAGCCGTATGGATGCTGCTGGTAACCGCACCAGTAGATGGGTGGGTGGAGGATGGCATAACACTCACACGAATGCCGGAGAAGTGTTTCAGGCTTGGCTCAGCTGTGCCAGGTACAAGGACAGTGCTGGGCTTAGGACCATTTTTAGAGAGCAGTTGAGAGTCTTATGAATCTATTTGGAAATTATGTACAAATCATTTTTTTTTTAAAGACAAGCTGTGTTTGTATTTACAGGACAGGACAGTCAGTTAGGGCAGCAGCGTTCTCAGGTTCTCACCACTCAGTTTCTGCACAGCGTCATCATTTCATCTCCATTGAACAACAGGTTCACGTCTGGGGTAGCTCTGACTCAGCTGCTTGGCAGACTCGGTGCGGCAGTCAAGCCTGCAGACAGCTTTATTTTCACTGAGGTTTGCAGCACGGAGATTTGTAGACCAAATCCTTACGAGCACTCACCAGGGAATACTGTTGGGATCTCTGACCCCAGCTGTGCCAGTGCTGCTGCAACCATGGCAGCTCTGGGATCTGGGGCTATTACGGGTTGTGGGATCACAGCCTGGTCTACCCGGATCCTTTGTACCCCTGTGTGCGTTACTTTCCTCTCTTCCCTTCCAAGTGAGGACACATCCTTATGCCCAAATGACAAGCAATACTGAATGGAAAACTATTTTGTTCTCTCATTTACTTCTCATTTGGGCCTGTCACATCCTATCTTTTGGCACTATGTATTTTCTTAGTGTTATGAGCATGTATCTGTGCTCTGTGTGTGAGAGTGGGTGTCTGAAATGTGTTTGAAAAGGTCCTTGATAAAAAGCTTTAACAACTGAAATTATCAGAGGCATGAGTGAGCTGGTCGTGGTAGATCTGAGCACTGGCAGGCAGCAGGTCATCTGTCTACAGAGACTTTAAGCACTGAAGAGGTCAGAATCACCCGGTTTTTAGTATTTACTTAGGAGGGAAACTACTGCTCATTTCAAGGAGCTAATGGTGCTTGCAGATTTAACTTGAACACCAGAGGGAACATAAAAGCAAGAGCAGTGGAGTACCTTCACGGACAGCATTTCCCTCTAGAAGCACACTGCAGTTCTATCCAGGTTCTCCTCATTAATCGCTTTCTTTCATTCTTGTTTTCCAGCCCAAGCTTTTGGCCAAGGAGTTGCTTGACTTGGTGGCATCTCATTTCAACCTGAAGGAGAAGGAGTACTTTGGAATTGCGTTCACAGATGAAACGTAAGTGCAAGAAATCAAAGACCTAAGAGGCAACTCTTAGATTGTAGGAAATCTTGGTGGTTTCGTCCTAAGCAAAATGAGCACCGTAGAAGACCTGTGTACCCCAAGGTCCTATACGAAGGGCTAGCAAGGCACGGACCTCACACTGGAGTCTGTCCTGCACTGCCCTTTCTCCAGAGGTGTGGAGGCCTCTCACAGCAAGTTAAGCATTGCTGGAGGTGTACAGAGGCAGTACCAATCCCTTCCTAATCCCATGTTCAAAGAGTTGGTGTCATTTGGCATTGGTAAAAGGTTAGCTTAAGCTCTCATGGGCTTAAGATCCACTTGCTAGTTCAAAATTACTACCAGATTGGCGGAACTGTTCAATTAAAGTGTTAATCAATTTATTCACTCAAGCAGGCTTAAAAGTAATGCTAAATTATTTCAAGGAAAGAAAAAAAAAAACCTTCACAAAAATTATTCTATTATTTCTGATGTTTTAGATCCCGGATTAGAGTTTCTTTAAAAAGGGAAAGAAGAAAGTTTGGGAAAGGAAGGGATTGTCAAATTTAACATGAACAAAAAGCATTTTTAAATATAAAATTTCCATTGTGGAAAGGATTTGACCTTACCAGGAATCACACAACAGTCTTATGGCTGAGCTAAACCAAAGGATGGGACCCTGACACTGCAGTCACCTCAGGCAATGAGGGTGTTTGCCTTGAACCCCAGCTCCCAGAGTCCTAATATGACCACAAAATTTGAGGTTTTGTCTCAAGACAGACCATTTCTACCCCCTGTTTAAAAGGCAAGTATAAAATTAGCACTGGAAAAACATTAAAGGCCTGCCAAATGCTATGATTAGTCCTAGACTGTGACCTCTCAGTGCTACTGCACAGCCCCTGCTACTTGTTTCCAGCTGCCTGTTTTCTCTCTGTAGTTAGACTGTCCTTGGCATATGGACTGTGTCTTGTATGTGCTCCCACCATACTCCACCTTGGTTTGCAATAGGGGTTTTTTGTATATTAATCAGGAAGAGGCTTCCTACACCTGTATTGTTTTAAAAAAACAAGATTTTCAAGCTAATGCTGTTCCCAGAGTAGCTGAGTCAGCGGTCTTGCTGTCATGAGCCAGCTTCACTCTCCTGATGAAGTGGCAGCAAAATGTAAAGTATCTGCTAGAATAATGATTTGAGATCGGGCAATCAGAGGCTGTAGGATAATTGCACAAACATATCCACATTTAACTCAGCAGCAATTGCCCCTCTAGAGCCAGATCCTTTGGCAAGTTTTTGCCTTGGGCAGCCTGAGGCCATCTCAGGACACAGCTCCCAAGATGGAGGGATGCTCGGCACCAGGCAGGTGAAGAAGCAGGACCTGAATCAGAGGAGAGCCCAGAATCCATCCCATTTCACTGACGTGAGCAGCTCAGCCCTGTAGGAGATCTTCAACCCAACACAAATTAATGAGACTGGTCCTCAAAGGAGTAAAGGGGGCACTGGCAACTTGCAAAGCAGGAGGAGGAGATTCCTCTTCACCAGGGCATTATTTCTTACCCTAGAGAGTAAGTTACTCAGCAAGTAACCCCTGCCTGAGGGGTGCAAGCTTCCCTTTGTAGGGAAGCCAAAGCAGACTAAGAGATGAAGATGTTCTCTTAACAGTCCTAACAGCACAGGTTAAAAACAAGAAACACGTGTTAAACAGCAACCAGATAGCAGCTGAGCAAGTCCCAGCTCTCAGCTCAGCTGAGTGGGCACAGGGCTCCCCTGGGAGTGCAAAGGAAGCTAATGAGGAGGTGTCAGCAATTAGAGAGAGCCCAGCCTCCCCTGGGGCTTCCAGGTTTAACACAGAGCAGTGTGAGCAAAGATCTGGGTTAGTGATGGGAGGAAGCGCGAGAGGCTGTCAAAGCAGTGCTCGGAGATGCAGAGCAGATGCAGATGGATGCATGCTGTCTAGACAGGATTTCAAAGGGTGAGGTGATGGCACCCACTCACTTGGTCACCTTCTTGGCCTGTGGTCAAGATGGAGCAGGGTGCATTTTAGCAGGAGCTCAGCCAACCCAGAGGCAAGATTTGGGGAAACCTTCATTAAATCTAGTAAACATAAGCCAGCAACATGCCGATACGAAGCTTGGTCTGCGGCCCTTCTGCTGTCCCATTTTGAGTCTGATCCTTGCACTGAGGCTTTTTTAATGCTGTGGAAATAGCTTTGCCAAAAAAAAAAGGTATAATATTTTCTCCTCAGTTGTAAAAAGCTCTGAATAGAGTTGGCACAAACAGTAATTGTTTTATTTGGCTGAAGACAATAAAAAAATATATCTGGGGAGTTGGATTGGGTCTTGGAAATAGATGTCCCATGTCACCTTCAAAAAATAAACTGGGTGGTCTGTACCACATATCTTAACCTGCAATGTGAAATGGAAGTTTAAATACAATCCTTTCTTTTGAAAGTAGGAAAAACAGTCTCTTAATGTGTTTTTGCAGAGCTCCTAACACAGCCCTATAGCTGACACAGACCAGGTACACAAAAAGAAACCCTTTAATTCTGTGACACAAGCCCTCAGGGATTTCCTTGTCTTCACTCTGCTGAGTTTCCATGTGCCTTACTTGAAGGGAAGTCATAACCAGCTAAAAAAGAACAAGCCCGGTTCATAAATGTAGCCTGGAGTTGGCTAAATTGCAAGGTTAGAAAGAAGAAAAGCCACTAACATATTAAATCAATTCTTCTATTTAAGAGTAAAAGCTCTATGAGAGTAATTTATTTAGAAATGATTTGGACTGGGGATTTCCATTCATTAGTTGTGCTCTATCATGACAACCTGAGAAGAAAATCAATAGGAACAACCATTGCGTTGGCGACTTAATAGTTTCTTGTGATAATATAGGGTCATTACTGCATTCAGCGTGACTAAAATTAGATTGTCAGACTATTACGGAGGAGAGAATAACGCCTCCTATTTTAATGATCATAGGAACGCTTTATGGTGTGAGCCATTAACTCCGGGAGAGCACAGGTCAAAAGGGTGGCCCTGGACAGCACATGGGGCCAAGCTTCATGTGAAGCCAGAAGAGCTGTATGCTAGTTGATTAAGAGTGAAAAGGAATGGGCAAAGGGCCTTTTTTTTCAGCTGAGTATGAATCTCCACTGACCACCCTTTCCCTTGGCATCAGCTCTTCCAGCATTCACAGAGAGTAAGTAGCCAGGATTCCCCTTCTGTTCCCTGCAGATGCCCTGTCTGGGCCACGGGCAGGTTTTCCATGTCCTCTACTTGTCCTTAGACAAAAGTCACCTGCTCCATGGAGAACTACCAGTTTTTGGATCCCACAGCTCCCCCTCTCCACGTGCCCCACCAAAAGCTGATCCAAACCCCTTTGCTGATGCCTGTCCTCCCTCACCAGAGCAGAACCTACAAAGCTGCTTCTCCAGCTAGCCAAAAACTGGAAGGGATTGAGGCTCCCATTATTTGTGTTAGAGACTGTTCTAACAGGATAAGGTAATGACAGAGCGCCTTTGCTCAGTCCAGGATCCCATGGTGAAGGGAATGGCAAGGGGATGGAAGGGTGAGAAGAGGGAGAACAGGGTACTGCTCTTCCCTGGAATACTCTCTCATGTCTGGGAATTGGGGGAAAACCTATTTCCACCCTGCAGCCATGCAGCAGAGCCAAAATAAGGGACCAGATGTCCCACGTCCTGGTTGAACAGCCAGTCCAATGGAGGGTGCAGCTCTCAGAATAATGTCCTGCTCTGGCGTTAGACCAGTTCCTTTGTCACTAAGTTCACCATTTTGCAAAATCTGTATAGTTAAATTCATACAGCTCCTTGAGCTTTGCAGCTCCTCCAGAAGTATTTCTGCTGAAGGATTAAGACCTTAAACAAGAAAATCTGTGAGCTTAAAGGGCTTTCTTTTGTTTCTGTCATGACTGATGGAAATACAAAATAGTTTATATGGTTTACTATTATGTGAATTGGTCGTTCTCAATGTCTCTTAAATTCAACATGAGTTTGACACAGAAGAAGTGTGCATTGGTTTATTGGTCCAAATACCTTTATAACACAAATCAATGTGGATCCACTTTTCAGAAAACTGGACACTAACCAGTAAAACTGTACAAACAGAACCACCTGGAGGCAAAGTACTCATTGATGTACCACTTTTTACTGAAAGCACTGATAAAAGAAAACAGAACTACTGCATGCAATCAACAATGTGAACCCTGGGCACCAAAATCCATACTCAGTCTGTAACCTAAATAGACCAGTTTCTTCTAAAAGCAATTTTGTATTTGTTATTGACACACCAGTTTAACTGCCAACATGAGTGCAACCAACAGAGAAAAATTATCTGGCTTTCAATATTGAACCTCCCCATAGGTCACCCAAAACTGTTTGCACCATTTTTTGTGTGAATAGACTGATATAAATACCCAAATGAACAAATCAATGGCAATAACGAAACAAAAACTACTTTGTGTCTCTAAATTGAACCGTGAAGGAAATCCAGCTAGACACAGGCATGTATGAATGGGATCCTAGCGTAAGCTGCCTAAATTGGTCCATGAAAATGGTCAGGATTACTACATGCCTAGGGTTATATGCCCATACTTTTCCTCGTCTTACACGGGATTGTGCTCCATGAATAGTTCTGCTGAAGACAGCAAGACAGCTTCCAGAGCAAAGCATTTTGTGGTGTAACGGCATTGGAGTTTGGCTCCCTGATAGACCACATTCACAGGCAGATGCCAGCCTCTGTTCACTGCTGCTGTTCTCTACATGCCACACATGCACGCTTGAAAACAAGGAGCTAGGTGACAATCTGCAGTGCAGAAGCCCTCAGTGATGAAAGATTGTAAGTGGTAATTGAGTACAGTGAGCAGTTAGCTCCTGGCAGTGATTTAAGTGACCTTCCTCCTCTGAAGGAGCTTTAGATTTAAGCTCCATGCAAATGAGAATAATGAAACTCTTCAACTCAAAAACTCAGCGGCAATTAAACGTGTCATTCAGTACGCACAGCCGTGTACGTTTGCAACATGAATGTGTAACCTGGTATGCATACATATGTGCATATATTCTTTTTCTACTGGTTATATCAAACAAGTTAAAATGGAGTGAGAATGAAAAGAGCAAGACTCTTCAAAATTATAAATACCTTAAAGTGAATTATTGTTCTGTGCACCATGGCTTCTCAACTTTTCATCGTAAACGTGAGGCAAACCCAGACATTTCTGTTGAAAAAACACAAAGGTAGACAGTAACTCCATTGTCAACAAATCGGTCTCGGTGGGAACCGGTGTGTAATGCCGTTAGCTGCTGGTGGCTGCTATTTTGGTGATACAAATGCAGCTGGATAGGTTCAGGATAGGATGTCAGGCTTAGTGTGTTTTTTTCTTGCTCTGACAGTGTTTTGTACCTTGGCCTACGTGGATAAATGCTCGTTTTCTACTTTGGCTAGGAATGGGTGGGCATGTCAAGTTTCAATCCCATGCGAACTGCAGTCTTCAGTGTTAATTTCAGCCTTCCTGAGTTCTGTTAAAAGAAACATAACAGGAGTTCAGAATAAAGAAGCAGGGAAAAGGACAGATTTCAAGAAGGGGGATGCAGCAGGAAGTGTAGATTTCTCTAATTTTCGGGTGCCCAGGCTGAGAATCTTTCAATGGGGCCTCGAGCATTTGTCTTCTGAAAACCAAGCCTTGTTGACGTACACATCTGTGCTGAACAACAGAGCACAATGCAGGGATCGCGCACTGACGCTGCAGCAGAAATGATGGAGGGAGATGCCCATCGTGCCACCTTTCCAGCCACACAGCCTGCTGAGAGCAAGGCCAGTTGGCCATACACCCAGTCCCGTTAACACGGCCATCCTCACCTCTGCTCCTTGGCAGTATCGCTGCACAGCACTGTCCCAGGCTGGGCAGAATTGCTTTCAGCCCACACAGTGCAAAAGAAACATAAGAAACAGCTAGTTGGGCTTGAAAACCTGCATTATGTCACCCATCTCCAGTAGCCACTCTGCTAGTAAGTCTGTGCCCCTCATACACAGTTCAGGCTACTCTTTACCTAGAGAAAAAAAAAACAATAGATAAAAAAATATTTTAAAACTTTATCTGGAGAAAAAAAAAACTGACTAAAATTTAAAATATCTTGGAGAGAAACACACGGGTGTCCAGATCAGGGGGTAAGAAAGGTTGTGGTGGGCTGACCCTGACCAGACGCTGGGTCCCCACCAAGGCCACTCTGTCACTGCCTTCCTCAGCTGGACAGGGGAGAGAAAATGTAACGAAAGGCTTGTGGGTCGAGATAAGGACAGGGAGAGATCGCTCATCAATTACTGTCATCAGCAAAATAGACCTGACTTGAGGAAATTAGTTTAATTTATTACCAATCAAAATCAGAGTAGGATAATGATAAATAAAAATTAAATCTTAAAACACCTTGCCCTCACTCATCCCTTCTTCCTGGGCTTAACTTCATTCCTGATTTTCTCTACCTCCTTCCTGCCAGGGGCGCAGAGAGACAGGGAATGGGGGTTGCAGTCAGTTTATCACACGTTGTTTCTGCCACTCCTTCCTCCTCAGGAGAAGGACTCCTCACACTCTTGCCCTGCTCCAGCACAGGGTTCCTTCTATGGGAGACAGTCCTCCACAAACTTCTCCAACGTGAGTCCTTCCCATGGGCTGCAGTTCTTCATGAACTGCTCCAGCGTGGGTCTGTTCCCTTCAGGAACAGGCTGCTCCAGTGTAGGTCCCCCATGGGGTCACAAGTCCACCAGCAAACCTGCTCCACTGTGAGCTCCTCTCTCCACAAGGCCACAGGTCCTGCTCTAGCGTGGGCTTCCCACGGGGTCACAGCCTCCTTCAGGCATCCTGCCCAGCGTGGGGTCCTGCACGGGCTGTAGGTGGACCTCTGCTCCTCCATAGGCCCCCATGGGCTGCACCACGGGCTGCAGGGGAATCTCTGCTCTGTTGCCTGGAGCACCTCCTTTCCCTCCTTCCTCACTGACCTTGGTGTCTATAGGGTTATTCCTCTCACATGTTCTCAATTCTGTCTTTGGCTGCAGTTGCTGTTCTGCAGGGATTTTTTTTCCCCATCTTAAATATGTTATCACAGAGTTGCTACCACCATCACCAGCAGCAGGTCCGTCTTGGAGCTGGCTGGTGTTGGCTCTATCAGACCTAGGGAAGCTTCTAGCAGCTTCTCACAGAAGCCACTCCTGTAGCCACTCTGTTGCTACCAAGACCTTGCCACGCAAACCCAATACAAAAATTTTGGTCCTTTTTGTGCACAAAAAGATGTCCAGGATGAGTCTGAAAAGTCCCCAACTCCACGTGTATCATTTGTACCTAGTTGAGACTCGGTACACTTACAAAATAGATGCAAAAGCTACTACACTGAACTGACTTTTATACAGCATAATTATTGTGGCAGGGGAGGTTTAGGTTGAATATTAGGAAACACTTCTTTATTGAAAGAGTGGTCAGGCACTGGAACAGGCTGCCCAAGGAAGTGGTGGAGTCACCATCCCTGGAGGTGTTCAAAGAACATGTGGCACTTGAGGACATGGTTTAGTAGGCATGGTGGTGTTAGGTTGATGGTTGGACTTGATAATCTTGGAGGCCTTTTCCAACCTTAAAGATTCTGTGATTCTACAGAATTCGAGGTGAGACAGTTTCTTTATAAATCTCTGATCCTGAACCCAACACAGTGATGAGCAGAGCTCACAAGCCATTCTGAGTCCCTTAGACAGTGCAGAGCAGTGTGCTGTGCTGAGTGAGCACGCGTGACGTCCCAGCTCAGCTTCCAGAGCTGCCTGAGATTGAAGGTCCCTGAGCTGCCCATCCTCTTGTGCATCTGTGTAAGCCAAAGCAGAAATTCAAATTGAACCCAAGTGATTCAAAGCTTCCTGAAACTGCTACTTTCCCCTTTATTTATTTTTCTAGAAAAAAAAAAGGGAGTGGGGGAGCTACAAATTTGGTTAAATTGATGAATAGATGTTGGTGTTTACTTTCCAAAGGGGCTTCTCAGTTGCCCAAAACACACGTGCTGCTAAGGAGTCATGGGCAGACCCTTGTGAAAGCTTAGTGTGTTTTCTGACACAGTAGATCACTAAGGCTTATAGCAACTCTAGAAGTCAAGTCAATGCTTTTTTTTAAATTAAGCCCTTTTTTTTTTCCATTTTTCATGGAATGAAGAAATATTCTTGAGGTTCAGCATGAGCTGGCAAATAGACATTGAAATAGAACTCAGGACATCTAAGTTTCACTTCTTGGTTTATTTGCTGCAAGATTCCCTCCAAAATCACTTAAATTATCTCTCTCCTTTCTTGTCTAGACAGCAGAGTGCTGAAGGCAAGGGCTGCCTCTCCCTCTGGGTGAAACCTGGTCTGGCTGAAATCAATAGCAAAACGCTTAGAGAACGGAGCCCTAGCATCACTGGAGGTGATGGCAAAATTCCCACTGACCTCGGTGGGGCCTGAATTTTATCCTGTGTATTTCCACAGTGCCTAATTTAACAGGGCCTTTATCTCAGCCGGGGAGTGAGATGCCCCTGTAATACAAATCATGGTATTTATAAAATAGCTCTCACGCGCACACAGCGCTCTACAATGTGGGGAACGTGACAAAGAACAGAGCTCCTGCCCAGGAAAGCTTCCAACAGCAAGGCACGAATGGATAAATTATAGGAGAAAAATAATAGCGACAGGTACCAACTAGGCAAAAGAAAAGCAGCATGTGGTAATTGGAGCTGGAATGCTTCACGGAGCAGCTGTTTTTCAGGAGCTCTCTGAAGGAGGGAAAACGAAGGCTGGGCTAGAGAGGCTATTGCAGGCATGCGGGTAGTAAATCAACTGTCTGAGGCTGCAGAGTCAGGTTTAGCCTTGAGTGAAATATTGCAGGCATTGTGGAAACTCTTAACAAGAAGGTTTTCTAATGAAAATCTTGACAGACTTCTAATGATACGACTGCTCCAGGGGGTTGTAATAAAAAGGTGAAGCTCATAACATTTTGGACTGTCCTGCCTGCTCAGTGCTGCCAGCTTTCACCCTGACAGATTGAACTTTAGCTGTTCAGTTCCCAGACTGAACCGGTGCCAGGATGATATCGCCTCTGCTCCTCAAACATTTACAGTGTGCTTTTCAAATATCATGCCAGAGCTGAGGGCAAATAGCATGCGCTTCCATTCATCTTTTGTAACACCTCAGACCTCATTGCAATGAGTCGTGAGAAACCTCTTTGGTGCTGGGCTCAAAACCGTCTCTTCTCTTGCCAGGGGACACTTGAACTGGCTTCAACTGGACCGTCGGGTGCTGGAACATGACTTCCCCAAAAAGTCAGGACCGGTTGTTTTGTACTTTTGTGTCAGGTAAGTGTGTGATGGCAAGCCCTTCCCATGGGATACAGCTTTGGATTACTTCTTCCTCAGAGACCAGGAAACAAGGCTGCCAGGTTCTCATGCTGTTTGCCTGTGGACAAACAAACACTTTTACAGAGGTTTCTTTTGAGCTCTTTGGCTTTGAAAACTCTTCTCACACAAGTGCAAATGAGTAGTAGCCACACTAACACCCATAGCTGCCCACTGAGAAACCTTGCATGAGGGCAAGATCAGACATTATGGGGTTTTTTGTGGGTTTTGAACTCCTGGAAAGTCCAAGCTGGGTAGGGCTGCAGAACAAAGATGTCTTTCTCCCAGGATAACCAACCTGAGCCAGTCACCTGGAGGGAGGACACTCACTTCCTCGCCAACGAGCCACCCGTTTCCTCTGTATTGTATCCGGGGTGTGCATTGTGTCAAAGAACAGATTAATCCCAGTTTAGCTGTCGAATTTACCTTCTGTACTCACACAACAGTGAATGAATTACCTGCAAACAGCAAATGATGGCATTTTATGGCAACCAGTTGGCTTCTGCATAAGCATAGAACATACTCCTAGACAGGACTGGACCAGATTAGAAAGGTTTTAATGAAGATTATGGCAGTTTGGGAGAATTTCTCAGCATCTGGGAATTTTGCAAGGAATTGTTAGTGTTTGGAAGCCGCTAGAAGTTGCTGGTGCTCTTGTGTACACAGTGTCTTTGCCTCTGAGGGAGGTATTTTCTGAGAAGACAAATTTGCTCTTGCAGCTTTGAAAGACCCAGAGAGAGGCTGGGGGTTGGGGTGGCACATGTACAAAATCAAGTCAAGGGTTTTGACTTACTTTTAATGGATAGCTCATGTCTAGAACTAGCCAGTGCAGTGTTACTGTGTCTTTTTCTGTCAGCCTTTCCACTCCAGTGTTACATTACATCTGACATCACTCTCGTTCATTCCACAGTACCCACAAAACATGAAGACCTACTTTTGAGTTTCTTCCCCTGAGTACAGCTTTTTTTCCCCACATAGTGATAGCCATTCATTTAACTTCAATTACAAGGGAGGCTTCTCAAGAGAAGAAACTCTTTGTACCGTTATGTCCCCATATTTAGTGGTGGATAAATCTCAGGACAAATCAAGGCTGCACAAAGCCCCATGACTGCAGAACTGGCGTGCTGTCTCTCCCAAGAGAAGAGCTTAGTCTACATTTTGGGTGCTTCAAACTATAAGGGTAGATTCAGAGCTGAACATTTCCAGTGTATATGATCCAGATCCACCTGCGCTTAGAACTACAAGAAATTGTTCGTACTCTTTTGCAGAAGTGTTAGACTTTTAAGCAGATTTTTTAAAAAACAAAGAAACAAACAAACAAACAAACTCATTAAGAACATACCAACTCTGTTATCAAGTGTCTTTCCTAGGGGCTGAATTGAGGAGTCCGTGCTAGGGCAGGGATCACAGGAAAAGCTCTGACTGAGCAAGAGCCAAGTGCAGATTTTAGGAGTAGAACTCCTAAATGTGTGAAAGCCGGTGCTACTGAGCCTCTCTCATATTCATTTCAAAGACCACTCAATAAGCATAAATATTGCCATCTGTATTGGTTTATGAAAGTTGGCAGCACTGTGGAGACAAGTCATTCTACCAGGATCTTAGCCAAGAGACATCTTAGGACTATGGATCCATGCAACAGTTAGTAAATGAGTGACCTCTTCTGTTCCAGAATTGCAATCCATAGGGGAAAAGTCAGCATTCGGTGTATGAAAAGTAAGTGTGTGAAAAGCAGACTGACTACGGGCTTATACTCTTATTTGTGGTAGTAATGAGTGGATTGTCAAGTTACAATTGTAGTTACAATTTGAATTGGACTGGAAGGCCAGATGCATCAAGAGTTAGGCATGGGCATTAACTTACCATGGTTTTTCTACTGTTTATTTCCCCTGTGGATGTCAGATGCTGGCAAGAAGCTGAAAAAGCTTCCCAGCACATAGTGTTCCCATGTCGATCCCCAAATCTGATCTGAGCTGAAAGCAATTGGAGAAGAAATCGACTCCAGCCAGCTGGCTGAAGTTGGAAAGGCCCCACGTATCTGTTACCCAGCGGTTCCAGTTCTGGCTTAGGAACTAAAGCAAAGGCTGAAGGAAAGGGTGTGAAGAGACCCACCCATAGACAGGGCTTTCTGTTGATAATCTGGGGGTGCACAGTGGCTTGCAGAGCCATCCATATCCATACCATAAACAGAATGCTCCTCTATCCTGCTGCCATGAGGTGGAAAGCATAGATAATTAATGCTGTACCATACCTAATTAGAAATGTGTTAATTTTTAAGGGACTGGGTGCCCATGACACCTCCTATATCATTGGTAAAGGCTTGCCTGCATTTGCTGGTACCTTTCTGGCATTACCTCTCTCAAGAATTGCAGCTGAGAAAGCTTAGGTTGGTGCAGGGGTTCCTAATTGGGGAGACAGTAATACAAGTTACGGGATGTGCCAGATGTTAATTACAGAGAAATCTGTTTACTCTATCAGGATTTAGTAACGATGTGGTTTTTTCCCTCTAGTCAAAGCAAATGTACAATTCAACCACACTGGGTAACTACGGAAGGCACGAAGCTTCAGGCAAGAACAGTAAATGGCAGCTTGTGAAGAGGAGAAGCTACAGAGGAAACATTTTCACTTTTTATGTGACCATCAAATTCTTTTTACTCTTAACATGCCTGCAGCAATGTTGATGGGCAGTATGCCCACAAAGATGCCGTAGTTATTAGACTGCTCTAAAAGTACATTGAAAGGGAAGCATGCCTTTTTAAGCAAAGGCTTCTTGGAAGAACTGTGCCGAAAATAGGAATTTTCATAAGCTTTGCAGTGTGAAATTCTCCTCCCTTATTTAAATCTCTGCAGCACTGTTGAAGCTTCATCTTTTGACACAGGTTTCCTTGGGGTTTGACATTGTTGAACATTGATGTCCGGTGTCTTTACTCTCTCTGGCAACCAAAGACCGAAAATTTCACAGCACTGTGTCAAAGAAGGAGAACTTAGCATTAGCTCAGAAGAAATTGCTTCTGCCTTGTACACTGGCACAGGTAACTGAGGCCTCTCTGTCTTCAGCTTGTCATGTAGTGCTTCTCTGGAAGCTTTCCATTGAGAACAACGCAGGAATCTAGGAAGCAACCAGAAGTGCTCGGGAAGATGTCAACTGCCCCATGGCTATTCTTGTGCAATATTATTTTATGAGACTCTGCTAATACCCATTTATATAGCTTTAAAGCCATACATGAAAGGAAGAGGGAGTGCCATGTGTCTTGCAGGGAGGTGGGACATCTGGCAAGAGGATGGGAGTGATAGTAGTTCTCATCTTAGAACTAGCTTTCCCAGGTGGCTTTCTAAAGCCCTGGTCACTTGGTTGTTGATGAAATTCATTCCCTGCCTCAGAGGGTTTACAGAGTAGATAAACCAAGTCAGATGAGAGTCACAGCTAAAGTCCAGGAGAAGCAAAGGATGGGGATGAAGGAAGGAGGGATTGCTTGACTAGTTGATTTTACAGAAGTGTTTTGAGATCAGAAGAGGACAGTAAAACTGTACCTCACAACATGAGCTGGATGGCAAAGGGCAGGAACCTAAGTAAAACATGGAGATCGAGGCAGCAAGGAGGTCAGAAGAAAACAGAGCTACTGGGAGTTCAGATAAGGGTTGTTATATTTTCAGGAGGGAAGGAAGCATTTTGCTCTGACTCACACAGGCAGGAGAAGGAAGGCAAAGTTTCTCCCTTTGTGCAAATTTTTGGGGTGAGAGAGGACCAGAGCATAGACACACTATTTGTTCATGGAAAGCAAAGTTGGCCGGGTTTTGCAGTGAATTCTCATCCTCAAACAATGGCCTTGTGGGATTAGCAATCCTTAGCTAGGGAACCACCAGCATAGGTCTGATCTCTTTATCTTCTGGATGTTTGTCATGCTGTTAATTTATATGAACAAGCTCAGCAAATAAAATTCACTTCACTGGTGGATCTTTTCCCAGGAGTGAATATGTGTTCTCAGGGTAGTTCCACCAGCTAAAGAGTGACAACTCACTGCAGAAGTCGTCACACTAAATCAGAACATCTCTCACGTTGAAAGGCTTTTCTTTCAGAAAGGCATGGAAAAAATGTGAAATAAATCCTCAATACTCAAATACGCTGTGGGGCAGAATTTGTATCTATGGCCCAGCAGTATTCTCACAAAGGAATGCTTGTGTCCAGCAACATCTGGCATGTCTTCATACATACTGGTTAGGCTGAAGTCAGCATGGGAGCCATGGGGGCTCAGGACTCTCAATATTGAGGGCAGACATTTTGCCAGGTTACCACAGTTACTACAGAACAAAGTGGCCTTAAATAAGAGACCAGCACTAAAACACACAGTGCAAAGCATACCGTTGCTTCCTTTAACCTGAAGGAACGTAGCTCTGTGTGCAGTGGTGGTGGTCCAGGTCCAAGGCAGGTGGGACAGATGTCTGAGGTGAGACTCTCCACACCAAACCTGAGAGACAAGTCTACATCAGGACTAATTAGTGCAGCCTCCTTGTATAAACACTGGAAATAAATAGGCATTTTTCAGGAAAAATTCATCTGACTTAGTTTTGATGACTGCTTTGGAATTCAGCAAGTTGCAGTCTAAAATACCTATACCTCTTCTCTAACCTCAGACCCCTGCTCAGACATAGGCATCTACATTGTATCTACTTCTTCTCACCTGATGAATCCCCTCTGTGTGCATCAAGGGCAGCCTATAAATTCAGAATATTATTTCAAAGAGGGTTGGCACAGCCAGAGTTGAGGAGGCACTTCCCATCTACAAGGCTTTGCCTGACTAGCTGAACAGAACTGGACTAGATTTCAGCTGCTAATGAGGCCTTATACTATTTTAGGTTTTCAGCCCTCCTTTACATCCAGTCTTTAAACCCGTATTCCAGTAGAAAAAGACTAACGTTAAAAATAAAAGAAGCAGGAGAGCATTTGGAAACAGCTGACCCCAGAAGGACGAGAGACAGTGGTTGCTAACATGGGTTATTCACAGGGCTAGATGGACCTTACAACCTGTTGCTGAAATACCTTGCTGCCTCCCCCGTTGGCCAGAAGACACGTATGGGGTGCAGATTCACGGCATCCTGCTCCCAACTCGCCCGACTCACTCACGTGGCGATCCCAGCACACCGTGGTTGTGTGTGCCATTCATTTCCACTCTGCTTTGCGTCTCTCCAAGAAATTTGATCAGGGGGTGGTGATGACAGCAGCCTGCTGTGGCAGGAAGAGCGGAATAGAACCACACTAAATTAACCAGAGCAATTTATTTCTCTCACTCGTAATGGGCTGTGTTTCTCCATCCACAGTTTTCCCCACCAGAGAGGGGTATGTGGCGCTCCACTGCTTTGCTCCAGGCAGAGAATGAGGAGGGTGGACAAGCTGCAGTGGCTTCTGAGCAGAGCCCTGAGCAAGATGGGTGGGATAGGGAAAGCAAGCAGGAAACTGATGCCAAGGTGAGAGATGAGAGATGGTAGCAGAAGCATCCTTCCCCCGCATCGCCAGCTACTGCCTCTCCCCACTGAGGAGGGAGAAGGAGCAGCCCCACGGTGTGAGACAGGGTTTTCCAGGAACTGGGGAGAGAGGCCTGAGGAGATTATCAAATACATCAATTTTGCAGCCAGGGGAGAGGGAGAGAAGTGTCAGTTTGCTCTCACTCATGGATATGCTTCATCTTACCAGCTAGCACCTAGGAGAAGATGCTGGGGAAAAATCCAATATACACAAACTTCTCGGCTCTTCTGCTCTTCCCCGGTCAGCTGCAGACTCCTCTGCAAGGGGAGCTGCAAGGAGGGTGGTGCTGGACCCCACTTTGCCATGGAGCTTGATCATCCCAGGAGAGTTCAGGGAACTGCCCTGAGATGTTTCAGCACCCTGAGGTGCTTCATCCCCACCCTCGTGGCTAGCTGTCTCTTCTCGGAGCTCCTTTCAGCTGTGCTACATCCCTCACCTGCTCTCACTACAGCTATTGAGCTGGTAACTCCCTGCACCAAGCTCCCAGGCAGTTTACGCTACATAGAAGGGAGACAAAGAGACATCTCCTGTTCACTTTATATCTCTACAGCTCCATGCACTACTGGGGTGCTGTAGAAACAACAGTAAAAACCAGAATATTAAACCCGCATAACCAACCCAGCCCAACCAAGCTGCTTTTAGGGATTCCCATGACCTACTCTGTCTGCAAAGTCCAGCAAAGCTGCACCGTAACCCAGATCTCTGTACAGCATGTGTCTCGCGGGTTGGTGTACATCAGCTGTGTGTACGCTAAGGGGGAAGATCTCAAAAGCCGGCAGCCCTGCAAACCCCCTCCTCCCACCCGGCCGCCGTGTATAAATACAGCCGCTCAGCCCCTGTTTGTGCTGGAAGACAAGGCTCCCTGCAGACAATTTATTGCAGCCTTCTCAGGGTGGCCCCCTGCTCTGTTCACCAGGGGGAAGGTGTAATAAATTGCCTGTGGGGAGGCTTTGCTCCTCAGAGTCTCTTTAGAGATATGAGAAACTTCTGTCCAGTTGGAAGATTTACTTGTGTGAAAACTGACCTTTGCTTGAGGAAGGGAACTAATGGGGCTCCGCTACTTAGCACAGAGCTCTGAGCTAAGCCATCCATTATGCACACGTCTTAATAGCAGTCTGGCTCTTGAGTCCCATAACATCATTTCTGTTTTCTGCTTAACTGGGAATATATTTGTATAAGTGAGTTGTGTTTAGAGAAGGGGATAAGTTGTTTTTCCTTTCCATTCAGCCACCCGAGGTGGGGAGGGGGGGGGGAGAAAAAGCAGCATTCTAAAAATTTGTTGTTTTGAGACACGTTTAGAATGTGTTGATGCTGGCAGCATTGTCTTGTCTAATTTTGGGAAGCATTTAGACAGCATGATAGGTACCATGCAGAAATGATGGATGCTGTCAGCGTAGGATTTATACCTCATTTGGATCAAGCAGCAACAGGTATGTCAATGCCCACACACAGATTCTCTGACTGGGTCGGTCATGCAGACATTGTTTCCATGTTCATTGCAGTTTGTGCATTTTTATCGTACACTAGTGAATGTGATTTACTGTCACCAGCAAAGAAAGCAGAAAGGTCTGCTATGAGGGATCCCATCACCATGGTACTGAACAAAGGGGTAGAGCCAGTGAGTAAGTAAACCCCATGCCAGCTTTCACAACCAAATCATCCCTTCCCTGTGATGACAACACGGTGGAATAGCTGGAGGAGTTTCTGTTCCTAAAATGGTTCAAGATCCTCAGATGGAAGATGCTCTACAAATATTGAGGGATGGTGTTATGCAGGAGAGTGTACCCAGCGAGTTACCTCTAATAGCCAATATGTCACTCTTGGGGAGGATCAAAGAGCCGGAGAGAGTTGGGCTGGAGCTCAGGAGAATGTGGGGAAATTTCCCTGGTGACTGAGAGAGAGGAGGGGAGGAAGGCAGTGTGCTGCTCTGATCCAGTCACTGCTCTCATCTCACACTTGGGACAGATAACCACATCACTCCAAGCCAAGAGGAGCTGCAACAGCCTTTTTGTACAAAGCTGCACTTCTCTTGCAAGCTAAGCTCCATGGGACATTTCCAGGGTGAAGTGATTTGCAGAATATATTGAGCTGGCTGCTGCTTTTATGGCTTTGTCAGGCCTGGTTCCTCTCCTGGTGAGAGGGCAGAAGCCTCACCGTACTGAACTCAGTGCCCTTCCAGGTGATGCTTGATGCTGTAACCAAACATCAGGGAGAAATGTGCCTGCATTACCGCCTTGATTCCTTCCCGTCTCTGTGTTGATACTGGAGCGTTCTGTGGTTTGCAAACACTCCCAGGATGTACATCCTGGAAGAGAGCAAGAAAGCTGGTCTCTATATATTCCAAAGCAAATACTTTGGTATTTTGTACATGGAGAAGATGAGGCATAGGAATGAGCAAATATCCCCAAAACACATGGTTTTCCAGGAGTTCAATGGGCCAATCTCTTACAAACACTGAGAAAAAATGGATGGGCAGTGGGTAAAGGTGCAAACAGCTTGGTATAGCCGGTGGGAACAAGAGACGGAACAGGTTCAGGTTAAAAAAAATATCTACAGCTTTTTTTCGTTAGCTACAATTCCCTATATTCCTGGAATCATGTTCACCTCCAGTTTTGTGGCTTCCTTGCAGTGAAGTTAAAGTCAACATAGGTCTCTCTTGCTGCGTCCTGTCCCCTGCATACCAATCCCTGGCACTGACTGAGGGTGGCCTGGGCATGGCAGAAGCACAGGGGACAGGACATGGGATAAGAATCAAAATGAATGCAGAAGAGGAGGTAAATAGAGGTTTTTAGTGCCTCTGATTTTCATTCCTGGCTGATTACTTAACAGGCCAACTATTTAGCATGACCATTGTCTGCTTTAAGTGTCAGTACATAAAAGTGTGCACCCATGACTATTAGCAAACAGGGCTGGAACATAAAAGGAGCTCTGCAGCCTGAGCTGCTCAGAATACTCATTTAGCACAAGACACTGGACATAATGGCATCTGCATTTAAGTCCATTATACCAATGCATGTGATTTTTCTTTTCCTGGTTAGCAAATGGCCTCATAGTTTTCAAATTATCCTCTGAGGTTTTAAATGACATGTTGAGGGATAATGAGCCAGACCCTCAATTGATGAGACAGAAAAGGGGTCTCCTCCTTCATCCATTGCTTTGTAATAATGAAATAAGAGGCAGTCCACCGACTTCTGCTGACAGCTCTGTCCTGCATCCTAACCAGAATGGAGTCAGCCATCTGGGAAGGACACGGAGACACCTCTGCCCATTTCAATCCTTTCACTCGGGTCTGAGTGTATTTCCTACCTAGGGCAGGAGGAAACACTGAGGAAAGTGACTGCACATCAAAACAAAAATTGTGATTTTTCCCCTTTCCTATTCTTAATAGCCCCAAGAGGGATGTTTTGCCTCCCTGCACGGAAACAGTATCACAGGGCTGGAGGGAAGGTACCCCCCTTGCCAGTGCTAAGTCACCAGCTCCTGCCCCTTGGAAAAGGCAGGAACTCACCCAAAAATCAGTGCCACACTGCTATCAGTCACGGTCATCTTGATCAGAAGCAAATATCCTCAGTGCCATCCTTGGCCTCTCCATCACTGTCTGGCAGGGCTCACCTCTGTTTTGACTGGCCCTCTCGCTTAGCACCGTACCAGCACTCCAGAGACACGCATGCTGGCATGTCCCTCACCCAGCTGCCCCTGTGGCCACCTCACTGCCTTGCTCTGAAAGCAGCAAGACATCTGAGGAGTGAGGCTTCATAGGACAGTACCAACAGAGTCCTTTGCTATGCCCTTGCCTGGTCTGGGCTCTCCAGATGGCAGAGGGACCTTTTGTCCTAGTCAGGGCTCCCATTTCAATTACAGTTTTTTCTCATAAGGGCACTCCTCAAGAAGGTGCTATTCCTCAGTGAACCAAGTGTTGAAACATTTCTGAGGTCTTCCAAAGTCCTTTCAATGTTTTCTTTGAATTTTCTCGGAAGAAAACACCATGGCACCAGAATGGGAGTTTTGGAGTGTTTCTTTTTGTTGAAAAAAAAATGTTTTTGTTGTTGGATAAAATCCTTTTGGACCAGCCGATTCCCACCAGAGTCAAACGTCGCAAGAACTAGGATGATATCACTGCCCCAGGACAGATCTACATCTGAAGTAGACAAGACATCCATTTGCTATGGTCACGCTTCAAAATATCATTGTGCTGAAGAACACAGTGAAATATGTTTACCGTTTGGCAGGTTCTGCTTGGAAATGAACACACAGGCTTGTGATCTCACATGCCATGACAGCACATTTGCACAGACAGGAACTCAAGAGTCTGGTCCATGCTCGGTGATAGATGGCCAAGCTCAGGCTGACAGAATATGTCCAGAGCTGTGTGTTAAGAGTAAATGCTAAATATTTTTCTTTTGGTATTTTTTTGGTGTGTGGAAATTGAGAGTGCTGCTCATTTCAGCTCTCACTGGCCACACAAGCACACCACCAGCTCAGGTGCTTTTGGAGGCCATTTTCCCGATAGTCCTGAGTCCTCCTATCCCCACAGCAAGGACGAAGCACTAGTGGTCAAGCACCTTCCCAAAGCTGCTAAATTCGCCCATCTGCACTCGGAAAACTGGGTTTGCATATGAGGCCAGCATCAGCAGCCAGGGATTCTCCATCTCCTAAAGAACCAGTAATCTCACTGGTGAGTCCAAGGCCCAGACAGGCATTTCTCCCTGCTCCAAGTAGGTGGGCATGTGTGTAGTGAAAAGGAGAAATTACAGTAGTGCCAGTTTCCCATCACCCAAGGATCAGGAGTTTCCACAGCTACTTCTCACAGGCACCACTGTACAAACGTCTGTGCTTGGCTGGTTACGATGGGAATTACCATTCATCACGGCGTGAGGGGACTTAAGCTGTCTCAGAGCAAGTTGTCAGTTAACCAACGCTTGATACAGAGCAATCTGATCAGTATGAGGCATGTCCTCACAGCTAAAAAGCTTTAAACGTTTCAGATGCAGCGGCTTCTGAAGTCTTCCAGGATACCTTCTGTAGTACTCATTATTATATTCCTGCTGCTGAGGGGGAGCAGTCAAGACAGGCACTTTGTATTCATTACGCAGCGTAATATTCACTGGTCTATTTAATTAATGCTTAGAAAATGTACTTGATGAATCATAAGTTACTCGGGGAGGGGAGAGATGGGGAACGCAGAAATAGATTAACACTGTCTGAGCTTTTAAAAATTTTCCAAAACTATTTCTCTGGTTTCTACATGCACAAAGTCTTGTGGGGTGTTCCTCCTTCTTGCAGGCACCTAATTTATCATAGCAACAGTTGCTGGCTATCAAGGAAGGCCTTGTAGGAGCTGCTTGAGGCAAAGCCGTTGGCTGTATTGCAAGAGATGTAGGTAGCGGAGCAGAGGTGTCAGACACATTGTACTGCCTGTTTCTCCATCCAGCCCATCCATTTTCTCCTGGATACACCAGCTTCACAGCACATGGAGGAATGCTGCTGAGTCCTTTGGAAATCTGAGAGCTGCCCCTTAAAACTGATTATCTTGAAACACGCCGTAAGAAAGGGCTTCTAAGCTTAACAGGCAAAGCAGACAGCGGGGGGCAGAGGAGGAAGCAGTATTTTTTAAACATAGCACAACAGCCCGAAGCTGCTAAATGATTTGCTGAAGGTCATGAAGGAAACCTGTGTCGAAGTCAGGAATTCAACCCAGATTTTTTGCTTGGTTCATTGCCTTAGCAGCTGGATGCTTCTTCGTGCCTCCTTAGTCACTGACACTGGTCATTGTAAAGTGTGGTTTCCTTCACTGTATTTGGAAAAGGTGGTAATGAGAGGAGGTCTGACAGAGATTCCCAATCTGTGCAAAAAACCTGCGTCTTTCCCTCGCCTTTCAGTTGTTGCCGCACTGGCTGTGGATTCAGGGGAGTCTGCTCCAGTTCGGGTTTTCCGAGCTTGCCACACAGAAAATCCCATAAGAGTTCTCTCTGCAAATCTGTTTTCTTTTAAGTAGCACCAATTTCCCAGTGCACATGCTTTGCATTTGTCTGGGTGCATGTGTGAGAGCCAGTAGCTCCCCAGCACCCTCTCCACTCTGGAGATCTCTTGAGAATTGGGTTTTCTTTGTGAAGATGAAGTATCATGTGCAGGCTCTGTGCTCCGAGAGACTCAATTTTGTACAGAAAAGGATCTGTGTATGTCTATGCGGAAAGCCTTGGGAAAAGATCCTTGGAGCCTTAAGAAATGCAATATTGCCCTCTAGTGATGATGAGGATGGTCTCGTTGGAGCTGATGAAACAAAAAGCGTTTTGGCTAACCTTCACTGGGATTCAAAATTGAATAAATGTTCCTATTTTCTTCTGGCCCCTGAATTACAGATCGTAGCGTCACAACTTGGAGAGCACTGGCAGCCGTGATAAGGAGAGGAGGTTCTTCAAGAATCACAGAATGTGTAAAATTATCATTTTTCTCCATGAATTCAGCAGATGGAAAGCTAGCTGCATTCAGAGAGCAGATCTAGTAAGAAGTTTCCTTTTTTAAGGCAGCATCTTTTTTGCATTTCTAAAGCCAAGTATATCTTTATTTGCCAAAAAAAAAGAAAAAAAAAAAAAGAGAGACACAGACAGGAGGTGAAACCCAGTGGAAACCAGAAAAAAAAAAAACAAAAAAACCTTAAATTTTGTGCTTCATGATCCCTATTCTGGAGACGGAGAAGGAGGGATAATAGCAGGAACACTTCAGCAGATGAACAAGAGCTCAGAATGTTTCTCTCACTCTAGTAAGCAAGTAGTTCTTGTATCTGTCAGGAAATAAACTGTTTTGAAGGGCCTTCAGAAGACACTTAGGAGCACTACAAAGCTTTGACCTTTACCCCAAGAAGGTGACACTTAAGGCCCTCGATTCTGCAAATAGCTCAACGTGGACAATCCCTCCAGTGCTTCTGTGAAGCCCCAGGGGTGTCAGCAGGTCTCTCAGCCCCACTCCCAGCAGGGTCAGGGAGTAAGGTTTCTCTGTAACTGGACCCCGCATCTCAACCCAGATTACTAAGGTATCTCATTTTTTAAAGTTCCTGATGCAGACAGCATTTCCCTAGCACCTTCCCTATTCTAATTGCCTCTGACAAGGCACGATAGTACTGGAATTTATGTAAGGAACATTGCTGTCACTGTACTGCAACTTAAAGATCACTATAAAACAGGGTGAGTAGACAGATGTACTTTTTTCCCCCTTACTTAAAACACAAAGTAAATGCAAAATTCACCTTAATCATTCACTGAACCTATCCAGATTTCCTTCATCACTACAGGAACACATACCATACTCACATGTAACAATCGGTTGTGAACTTTGACAGTATCCTGAGCTTTTTTTCTCCAAAAGGTCACAAAGCAGAATTAAGGGCTGGAGTCAATTCAAGCCATTGGCAAAAATTTCATGGACTTCACTGCCAAAGAATAAAACCTTCAAAGTAAACAGGGCATGGAGTACTGAACTGATTCATACATGTGATGGACTTTCACAATAATTCGTAATATTTTGGATAATCAGTCAATTTAAGAGAGTGGGTTTTATTGACACTGAGGGTTTGGGCTAGGCAACTTTTTAGTGAGTTCTGTGAAGTCATCTCAGCTCAGACAATTAGATTATTGTTATGCCCAGTCATCCGCAGGATTGCTGCTCGTGGTACTTGTAAATTGTGCAAGGTCCTTAACTATTAACTGTTGCTTACTCTGCAACCACAGCTGCTACATGATAACTGCTAAAATACATAAAGAAGCCTTTATAAAATTTGCCATATGCAGAGCTGTAGTGGACAGAGAAGGAACCCAGAAGTGAATTTCTGTCAGTGAACATTTTACAAAACGACGGTCAACAGCACAGAAATATGCAGGTCAAGTAAAGGAGTGAAGAAGAAATGACAAAATGTGGTGGAGAATGAAGGGGAGTTTACAAGCAAACAGAATAAAGGATTATTTGAAGGTTAAAAACAAAACAAAAGATTATTTAGGAAAAAAAATACACTTGATGATCCAGTTCCTTTAGTATGGCTGGGGTGGTGGTGATTGATCGAGTCCTGGAGCACGCACAAGCTTCTTTCACCACCCCAGTCTGTCATAAGCAAAGAAAATTCATTTTTATTACACTCATCATGACACTGTTGACCACATTTTTCATGTAATGAGTGCATTTACGTGTTTTGCCCTAGTTCCCCCTTGTGTCTCACCTCTCTTGCTTTCCCTTTCAGGTTCTACATTGAAAGTATCTCCTATCTAAAGGACAATGCCACCATTGAGCTGTTTTTCTTGAATGCCAAGTCCTGTATCTACAAGGTAAGAACTGGGGGAGCTCTGGGTGGCACTGGGGTGGGCTGAGACACCTGGGTCTGCATTCTCTGCCCCAAAATTTACATTGGTCATACCCAGACTTCGAGATACAACCTTCTCCTCCTCCTCTTGCCCTCCCTCACTCCTCTGTCTCTAACCTCCCTGGCCAGCCTCTCTGTCGGAGAGAGGTTCTGAGGTAAAACAGCCCTGGAAGTAACTCCTGTGGTTGGCAAGAGGGAATCTGCAGCTGCTAAAATTATAAACTGGCTTGTATTTAGAAGGAAATGTCTGGGTTTGTGTGAAAAAACCACCGCTATTGAGGCCCGCTCTGGGCGGAGTGGATGTCGTTAGCCGTTCCCGCCCGAAGAGGGCGGCAATGGCCGCGCGGGCTGCGGCGCGGGCGCCATCTTGTGGGCTGGGCGGCGGGGGAGCGGGAGCGTTGCGGCGGGTGTGAGTTTGCGGGAGGTTAAATGTGTGCGTGCGTGAGATCGTACGCGGGTGAGGGAGCGTGCAAGGAGAGTGTGTGAGTGATGTGTGAGTGCACGCGTGTGCCACTGCAACTGGGAGCGTCTGAACCAGTGTGAGCGTGTTAGGGATGCATATGGCTGCGTGTTAGGGATGCATATGGCTACGTGTTTGTGACAGTGTGACTGAGAGTGTGTGGGACAGGGGGAACAAGCATGTGGGTGTATGGGAGATGGGGTGTCTGTGGGTGTGTACTGGAGACCTTGTACAGGAACAAGCCATGCAGGAAGAAGTGGTTTTTTTGTACCAGAAATAGCCCTGCCTGGTAGGCTATTGAAAACACCAGCCTGCTGTCAGCAGCACCGAAACTCCGAGCTGCCCCTTGCCAGCCGTTCTGTGTGCCAGAGATAAGGGCGTCCTGGCACGGCCTCTGCTCCCCCATTGGAGTGTCCGCGGCGGAGCTGTGAAGCTGATCCCTCCCGTGCCCCAAGCCAGCCCTACAAGTGAAAAGGCAGGGTCCAGAAAATTAAGCAGGCTCAGAACGCACTGAGGTGGAGACTGGCTGCGTGCAGGCTCAGCCAGGTGGGCTGAACTGGTGGCTCCATGTGTGGGACTGGGAGAGGTTTTTCAGCAGCTGGGATTCCCTGGGAGGATCTCTGTTACCTCCCTTCATGCTGGCAGAGGCTGTTCCTGGTGATTCACCTCCATATGCCAGGGAGGAAGTGGTAGGAAAAGACAGCTGTATTCAGGGAGTGATTGCACCGCCATCCCACAGCCCTCAGCAGGTTTGTGATCTGCTAAGCAAACCTAGCTTACACCGAAACTGGAGCCTCGCTTCCTGACATCTGCATGTCCTAAAATGCAGGGACTGACTTTGCATCTTCTAAAGTGCGGGGTAAAAGCCAGAAAAAAATGCCTTTTTTGCAGTGCCCAGGAAAAAGGCAGGGCTGCTGAGCTGAGCTGTGCAGAGCTTTGCTCTCTGGCAAGGCTGCAATTAGATGTGCTTAGTCAGCCCTTTCCAGCAACGAGCCCAGTGAGCATCACATTTTTGTTCCTGGGGAAAAGTTCCTTTTTGGAGTATTGCCAGGAAAAGCTTACACTGCTGTTCTTTTTTTTGGAGAAAGCTTAATAAGAAGAAGAGAAAAAAAAAATGAAAAAGAGTGCCTACAGATCTAGGTTGGTCTATTTTAGTCTGACCTCTCCTGAAACCATTACTTTGCACATTTGAGCTGACTGTCATCTCCATCCAAAAATAGCCCTGCTGGATTCCCAGTCTCCCATGCGGGTCCTTCCCCATTTGACTTCCAGCCACAATAAGCCATGCTGTACTAATAAAAAAGGCGCTGAATTTGAAAGTTGGGTGCAAAGTCTCTGCGAGCACCCAGCCAGCATGCCTGGAGGATTTTCTAGGTGTAGAAAAGGTGATTCAGTGTCTAAGCACAGCCAGTGCTTGTTGTCCCTGCAGCTAGCAGGGGGTGTTGCATGCTCCCAAACCTTGAAAGCATCCTTGTTGCACAAAAAGGTTTCCTCATTGGACTTCCCATGGATGGCTTCACCCCAATCTCCCCTGCAGCCTGGAAAGACCGTACCGTGTATGATATAAATGTAGTTCATAACGCTATGCTAGAACCTCAGCCCTTGCCCTATTAATTTTCCAGACACAGACCCTCAAATGTCCCCATGCACAGGGCTGCTCAAGTTGGCAAAGAAGACAACCATGGCTTGTTTAGTTTGGGGCTGCTGGTCCCCTGGGTTGCCAGCTGGCTCTGTGTTGGGTGCTGTACTCCTCTGGCTGTGCCTACCGCTCCTCCTCACCCACCCTGTTGTATAACGAGACATTCATGGACCTACACCCCCAAACCCTTGCACAGTACCACCAAGCCACTGCTGTGCAGAAAGACCAAGCTACATTTGCACTGCCAAACGAGACAGGGCCTGGCATCGGGCACTGTCCCTTGATTAGTCAGGCTGTTTAATTACTAGCACGTTCTGGCACAGGTTTTGGCCTGTGCCAACTAACTCTCTCCCAAAAGTGCTTGGGCACTGTTTAGGGATGAGCACCTGTTCCCAAGAGGCAGTACAGCTGAGGTAACCCCGTCTGGAACCCGTGGAGGGAGGAAGAGTGTTTAATCGTGAGCTGTACTGTGCCACATACCCTTAGGGCCAGAGAATGGGCTCTGGCCCACTTTACCTACTAGTATAGACTTGTCATAGCATCGACGTGTGGTTGTAGAGGCTGGTTTGTCCGTGCGGTGCCAGGTGCTTCAAGATGGGAGGAAGACCAGGCACTCTGGTTCTACTCTGCATCACCCCTTGCGATGGGATATGCCCGATTGCCACAGCCCAGCCCTGTCTGCCCCTGAATCAATGTCTCGCACCAGCTGCTTCCCTTGGCAGGCGCACATCGTTAGTGCAGGTGCCTGCGTGAATCAGGCAGCTGAGCTGAACAGGGGAAGGTGTGTTTATTGCCCGTAGCAGAGCTGGTCTTCACTCCCCAAGGAGTTGTTATGAAGGAGGTGAAGGAAGTGCTTGTTTTAAAAAGCTGGCAGTGGTGAAAGCCAAGGACACCTGGATCTTATCCTCTGTTTTGTTCCCTTTGTTTTTGATTTTGCCAGAGACAAGCCAACGCAGCAATTGTGGCTTGTAAATGAGGTGTGGCCATGACTTGGCTGGAGCATGGATTACAGCAGTGATCTATATTTAGATGCCTCGTTTCTTGCCAGATGAAGTAAAATATTAAAAACAGCAGCTTAAATAAATACAACAAAAAAGCCACCAGAGGCGTGAGCGGAAGTGACCCAGTGTATGTTGCCACTTACGTATGAGACAGCGTAGGAGATCTAGTTGCAGAATTGAGGCCTAAACAGTATCTTAGTAAAAGCCCACTGTTTTCCCAAAAGCTGGCACTGGCAAGGACCAGAGACTTCAGGAGAGCACACTTGGCTGCAAGATTAATGCTCCTGCCTCCCATCCCAAGCATCTTTGATGCTGGGTCTGCATTCCAGATGTTTAGATGGAGCAGTGCCTGGACTCCTTGGTTCTGTGACGGCTGTCTTGGGAACAGCAAAAGGACCCTGAGAGGATCTCATGGGACCATCAGTGTCCTTCATGTGACCATGGTGTCCAAGCAAAACACTCACAATATCACCTGACCCTCCAAGATTGCTTTCATCAGGGGCTGGATCCTATAGAATGGAGCAGTGAAAATATCTACTAAAAGATTTGTTTTCACAGCTCATTCTCAAAACAGCCCCAGCCGCAATGCTCATGCGGATGAAGGGGCCGAAACCAGAGCTCTCATCCTGCAAGAGGGAATATGGCTTTTTTTTTCCTGTGAGTTTACCCTGGGCAGGGGCCAGAGGAGTTCTGCGGGGGCTTTGACACAACTTCAGTGAACACAAATTTTCTCATTTCCTTGCTTCTGTGAGTCAAGGACAAGGCTGTGTTCCCCTGAAGCACAGGTGACATTTAGGAGAGAAAAAAAAAATTATTTCCCAGGCTACCTTTCACTAAATCACACAAGAAAATAAAAATTACCATTATTCTCCCCCTTCCATCTGTCTTCTCCTCCCTCCTGCCCAGGAATCCCTTCATGCCACATCCAGTTATGCTTCATTTACCAAGCCATTAGGCTGAATATTTGGCTTTCTCCACATCTGAGTGGACAGGTTCTCCCTCATTGTGGTCTCCAGGAGCACAATGCTTTGAAGCCTAGCCAGGGGAGAAAACTGGCACCGCATGCTTAACCATGCAGTAGCCAGGAGGAGATGCATGTCCTTCTTGCAGGAGCTCAAACTTACTCAACTCTTTTTCTTTCTTGTTTTCTCCACCTTTCAAGGAACTCATTGAGGTTGACAGTGAAGTGGTGTTTGAGCTGGCTGCGTACATCTTGCAGGTAAGCACCTGCCTTCCCTCACTTCATGCTTCCTTGTGTTGCATTAAACCTCTTGACTTGCTAAGTCCAAAACGGCTGCACGGAAGTTCAGAGGTTCACTTGCTTGCAGAAGAAAGATGTCTTTACACAGTTTTCATCATTTATACCAATGCAAAATAGATACAGAAGGCTCTCAAACCAGACCTCTGCATGCATGGAGCAGATTACACAGCCCAACATTTTGCATATGTAGATGTATTTTTTTTGCACTGACACAGATATCCAAAACCCTGGGGTATGATGTAAAGCCAGAGAAAATCTAAATGAATGCAATTTCCTACATGAAATCCATATACAATGGGTTCTTCTCCAGTGACTTTACTTGAATTTTTTTCCCAGTGGAGCTTGGCCCTCTGATGATCTCCATAAGGTCCTATATATGCAACTGTCTGTATTCTCCAAGGTAGGCAGAAGGGCTTAAAGACTTTCCAAAAAACTTCTCCAGAAAAAAAAAAAAAAAGTATTTTAAAGTCCTGCTCTTCAGGAACAGGGAAAGGGTCAGAGAGCAAATTACCAGCAGCATTTGATAAATCTCTGGTTCCCAAAGAGAAATCTTTTCAGGGTAGCAGAGGTGTTTTTTTGTGAAAGATCTCTTTTTAGGCGTACGACTGTGAGAGCAGATCAGAGATAGTTGTCAGATGTCTTGTTCCCCTTTCGTACAGTGTAGTTTTCATTTTTTTTTCCTGTCAGCCATAAAGCTGTGGGGAGCCATGTGAGCAGAGAAGCCATCTCATCAGACTGCACTAATAAATAACAATGCATTCCACTACTATAGCACTTTCCATGTTAAAGAAGCAATTAATGTGTAGGGATTTGAATCTTCATTAAAATCGTTTTACATAACAAAAGTGGAGTGAGAGAGTCAGGATGGGGGACTCAATTAAAAACACATTATAGAAATTGCATATTGGCTGTTGGGGGAATACACATCAAACAAGAGGCTCATTGTGAAACCCAGCAATAGGGTTATGAATCTATTGTCTGCTCATCCTAATGAATAACTTGAGCGCTTAGTAATTGTACAGCCAGATCCAGATCTGCCACTGTAACCCTCCTTGCTGTGATTGTTTCTCAGCACAGACAAACACAGGATGTTACGTGCATTCCTGTAGTAGTTTGATGTGTAACTTAATGAAAACAGTCAAAACAAGCCACACCTCTGCTGTCTGTAACCAAAAATTACTACAACCCATGTTCATAACAGGACCCAAGCAAAACACGAGGGATCATACTGCATTTTGTTCCACTTCTCACTGCAGCACTCAGGTCAAAGAATTGAAGGATGGAAAATCTAGCCTACAAAATTGGTTTTAAATTCACTATGGTCATCCCTGTGCAGGCCAAGGCATATCCTTTGGATTTTGCTCTGTGTTGAACTGTAATCATTATATCCTCAAAGACTCCTTCCTATGAACCAGAGGAGAGCTTGTCTGCCGTAAAGGACTGTCAGAACTCAAGTGATTTACTCTGCAGATTTGTTTCAAATTGTTGTGTTACCAGAACAAATTAAAGTACAACCAAACCTCTGAACTTTACTCCAGCCTCAGGACTGAAGCACCACTGGACATGGGCTGACAGGTTTTGCAGATGTAAAGACAAAAGACCTGAATGTAAAACCTGGTCCTCTTGGCAGTGGAAACTCCCTTACTGCAAAAATTATATTCTTGCATTGTATCTTCTGTGCAGCTGATGGCAAATTAGGTGCTTTAGCATGCATCATGTGAAATGCATATTGCCTAAGGAAAATGCAAAATGTGTATTACATCTATTGAGGACGGGACTCACCAGATTTTGAGGGTTCACCAGATACACGATTAGAGTCAAGTACTAATCTAACTCCTAGAGTGGAACATTACCCAGCCCTTTAACATCAGGCTGTGATGGTAATAAATAGAAATATCTAGATATGTAAGTAAGGGAGCTAAATACTCCCCAAAGTACCGAGCAAGAGTTGGAGAAACCTGTGTCTTACATCCCCTTGAAAGCTGACAGTGAACTAGTTTTTGAAAGTCTGGTTACTAGAAAATAACGAGAATACTTGTAAAAACAGTCAGAGAAGTTGCAGTCTCAGAGACTGCAAAGTCACTGAGACTTCAGAGACTTTCTAGTAATGCAGTATCTACATTGACAAAAAAAAAAATTACTTATTTACTAGCATTATTTCCTGCAGCTTCTTGGGTATCCACTAGTGGAATGAGGAACCATCTGGCCCTGTATTAGGCAAACCTTTTGTTTGTTAATCTGCCCAGTTCACTGCATGTATCATGCACTTGACATTAGATACTAGTCCAAAAAATACATGAGGAATCAATTACAACAGGAAATTGCTGCTAAATGAATTTTTCAAATGGAAAATCTTGAACAGCCATTTTCTTATTTTTTTTTCTATTTCTAATATATTTTTACTTTTTCTTCCTCATTTTACAGGAAGCAAAGGGAGATTTTTCAAGGTAGGTGAACTTAAAAGTTTTTGCCATTGTGTGCTGTGAGAATTAACCTGGTAAAATCACTATGTGAGCAATGCGACTCGGTTGTAGCTGTGTAGCAACAGAAACACATTGCTAAATAGACATCGTGTTTCCTGAAATCGTTTCTTCACAAAACACAGCCTTTGACCAGAGCATGCCTTGCAAACAGCATTGTTTGTGACTTTGCTGTTGACAAATGTCTTTATATGCCCATGAAGTTCAGGAAATAGACTGGTCTTCGGAAGGAAATTACTAAGGAAATGACTCTGCGATCACTGTTAAATCACAGATCCAGCCAGAGGCAACATTAAAATTCCATCACTAATTGATATCTCAGCTTGAATTTGGATAGAGTTCTTACAATCATAATGATTATGGGAATGGTTGGTTTTGTTAAACTTCTGCTATCCCTTGAGCCAAATCTTCAGACTTGCTGTAAGAAATTCAAAGAGGTGACTGTGCTCGGTGTTTCAGGAGACTGTTAATGAAATGCCCAAGAATTTCCATTTCAGTTGACGGTATCTCTCAGTTACACATTACTAGCAACCAAAGGTCAGATGGCTGTTTGATGCCTCATGTGAGAAACATTAAAGGTCTTATTCTAAAGCCCAGGAGAACTGTCTATGCTAAAATAAAATCACATACTCGATATATTCCTTTTCCTGATCTGAACATGAGTTCAGCTGGAGGACCACAATATCTATTGAAGTTAGTTTCAGAGAAGAGAAAGTGTGAATGGGCAGTGACGTTGAATTGCCAGATGAGCCTAAAGAGGTTTCTTAATTTTGTCAGCATTGAGATATACTGAGAGAAGACTGTAATGGTACTCTGTGCACCCCAAGGAGGCTGAGAATAACAGGCAGGTTCTGCCTTCTGGTGATCGGGGACTTCTAGCCAGCTAAAATTGAGACAAATTGGTGACAAGGAACAATGCATTGCAAATATTGCCTACCCATCATGGAATCTGAGATGACATAAGGTCACCCTTGCTAAAAGGAAGTTTAAGTTCGGCCTTATCATTTCTCAAAACTTTAATCAACTTGCAAAATCTTGACATGCATCTGACTGCAGAAACACAAGCCCAGTCTTGTTTCATTTTTCAGTTCCACCCAATTTGGAATAACTCAGCTATCAGCAGTGTTTATTTAGGGGGCACCGGAGTACATGTGGTTCTTTTAGTTTTCAGTCTGGTTTTCCATGCACTGCCAAGTGCTCAGCCCAGAAGAGCTGGACCAAGCAGAGTTTTGCCATTCAAACCTGTGATAAACCACATCTTCCACTGGTTTTGCTCTGAAGAACAATATTTAATGTTGCTCAGAATATCTTGGACATGACGAAAACACATCCAGAAAGTGTACATTCAGATTATGAAACACAGACTAGAAAGGAATCAGATGGCTCACGGTAATAGGACTGAAAGCATTTCCTCTCCAAGTATCTGTCTCCAGACCAGACGTGGAAACAGCCGGTGGAAAGCATCCATCTACTAAAAGCTGTTTGATGTCCCTTGTAAAAGGAATAGTTGAGTTTATCACAGTGCATTTTCCTAGGCCACAGAGAAATGAGGAATCTTCTCTGAGAGCACAGAAGATACCTCAACACATGGTGTTAACTGGTTCCTCCACATCGGTGTGGCAGTCATTAAAACAGTTAGCTCTTAGTCCTTTCCACCTGTGGATCACAATGATTTGAAGTGGACAGAGGAGTCCATGGAGGACTCTGTGGAGGACTCCTCCACAGAGGAGACACGGCCAGGGACCTTAATTTATAAATAGGCTTTGGTGGCAATCTGCCACATTGGTGGAGTGTAAAGCCTATTCTTGGAGGAGGGTAGAAGAATGCTACCCTGGCCTCCTGGTCTAGGAGAATACTTAGCTCCTGACCTTCTCCCGACCTCCTGGTCTAGGAGAAGACTTAGCATCTCCAGGGATGTCTGTCCAGCAGCTCCCCTCTAATGTGCACTGACATGGGTTTATGTGCTGGGCGAGATCCAGGTGCTACTGAAGTCAACATGAGGTCATTGTGGTCAAGATTTTGCCTGCTGAGATTTGTGGTTATTCATATCAGCACTGTAAAATCTGGGAGGCAAATCAAGTCTGGGGCCAGCAAGAGGAACAAATGTTCTGACTTCTCTTAGAGCTGAACTTATCTTCAGTGTCTGGAGTTAGCTGATGTTGAAATGCTGTTTGAAATAGAAGTGGCTACTCTTTGAAACAGAGAAGCTCTGCAGTTGTGAATGCCTTGCTGCTGAGATTTAAAGATAGTATGTTGTGCAGGGCAGCATACATTGCGTGAAGGCTGAACTCTTGAACTCCTGCTTTGTTTTTGAAGAAATAAGTTAATTCTACAGGTTTGCATGCTTGGAACGCAGACTGCAGATTTCCCACACCTGTCCTGTCTATTGCCACCATCAGATTTATAGCCTGTGAGACTACAAGTTTCTCTTTGGCCCTCATCCAGAAAAGTGCATAAGTACTGGCTCATTTGTAGCAATGGGAGAATTGCTGTTTCCCATGAGAGCCTTCCTACGAGTCGCTGCTGATCACCTCAGGTGCTGGGATAGCCAATGCCAAATTGTCACAATTTCAGCTGTGAGCTGGCACTTGCCTGTGATGGCCAGAATGTGATTACCTCCAGACCCCACTGCACTCAGGTGGTAGATCACAAGGAGCTGGTTCAGGACTCCTGAATGCAGTTGCAGTCTGCTTTTTGGGCTTCATGGGACCTCAAAAAACAAAACTAGCAGTCAAACTCTAGCAGTCAGTTTTCTACCTCTGTGAACTGCTGCCTCTACAATAACAGCAGCTCCCACTGCTGCTTTTGAGGGAATAATCCCATGCATCAGAATAATAACTGTGCTCACAGTACTACTGTTTCCTTTCCCCAAAAGGGGCTTATATGCCATTTTAAGTACATGTCCGATGTCCTTTGGTAGGGCATCATCATCTATGAGTCTCTAGCACTGATTCTTTGCCACCTTGGAATACTGCCTAACTCGGGCATCACACTGACTGCCCAGTGTTTGGTAAGCACGGAGAGCACACAGTTTGAGTCACCCTTATCTGTCTTGAGCTAAGATGCCTCAATATCCCTGACAGATCAGTTTGGCATCCACAGTGAACAATTTGACTAAGGCCTTTTCCATTTCCAATGTGTATTTCATTTCAAAAACAAGCCCTTCAGAAACCCTGAGCTCCTGAACTCATTTAGATCAAGTAAGAAAAGTATTTCTCAGTGTTTGCTGTAAGTGGCCTGATCCAACTCGGTGTTTTGCAAGCAGAGTTGTACAAAGGGCACATCTCTTAATTGATACAGATTTAGGCAGAGTGAGCTTTAAAATAAAAAGTTATTCTCCTTAAGGAGTTCCTAGTCCACTCTGGTAAGACCCCACCTGGAGTACTGCGTACAGCTCTGAAGCCCTCAGTACAGGAAAGATATGGACCAATTGGAGTGGGTCCAGAGGAGGGCCACAAAAATGATCAGAGAGCTGGAGCACCTCTCCTACAAGCACAGGCTGAGAGAGTTGGGGTTGTTCAGCCTGGAGAAGAGAAGGCTCCAGGGAGACCTGATAGTGGCCTTCCAGTACCTAAAGGGGCCTACAGGAAAGATGGGGAGAGGCTGTTCAGTAGGGCCTGTTGTGATAGGACCAGGTGTAATGGTTTTAAAATAGAAGGAAGAAGATTCAGACTGGATATAAGGAAGAAGTTCTTTACAAGGAGGGTGGTAGAACACTGGAACAGGTTGCCCAGAGAGGTGGTGGATGCCCCATCCCTGGAAACATTCAAGGCCAGGTTGGACGGGGCTCTGAGCAACCTGATCTGGTTGGAGATGTCCCTGCTTCTTGCAGGGAGGCTAGACTAGATGGCCTTTAAAGGTCCCTTCCAACCCTACCTATTCTATGATTCTTCTGCATTAAAGGAGAATGGTTTTCACGTTATTTAAAAGAATCTCCAAATGCTTCAGCTGACAAGACTGAAAAAAAAGTTTACATTTAGGCTGGGACATTTTCACTGAATTTAGGACAATTGAGTATCCCTGTTCAGCTGATTCTCAGGCTGAATAGGACACTTAAGATTTTATCTGTGCTTTTTCATATTAGTTACAGAAGTTTTGACTTCAAAGGCACAGAATCACATGTATAAAGCTCTTAAATTAGTATCCTACAGACAGAGGTAAAGGTTATTAACTCAAGCTAATCTTGTTGCTAGTACAGAGCTGAGTCACACTGGGTTGGCAGAGCACGGGCAGGACAAATTTCAATTCCTTAGATGAACACAAGTCCTACAGGTGTGACCCTCTTTAGGCCTACATAGAGGAAGGAACCAGGGTGCCCTGGCTAATTTTGGGGAGAGCATCATATATTGTTAAAATAATTGAGATTTTCTCTTTAAATAAATCCTACTGGATTTAGAGTCCAGTCTGACATTGACCAAAATCTTTGGGGAACTCACACGTAGTTCAGTTTTAAACATTCAGAATCCAGCTCTTCAATCTTAAACAGCATCTGTGTCAAAGCAGCTGGAAAACACATATACTGATCATTTGTCCCTCAGTTTGTGGAGAGGAAAGGAAAAACCCTAAGTAAAACAAAATCCTGAAACATTGAAGCTAGTTCCTCAGACAGGCTCTAATTGCTAGATTTCTTCCAGTTAAGCAATACGAGCCATCTCAAGTGAACTCCAAGTATATCCCTGCAACATATGAAAGAATAACAAGGGAGGAAAGCAAACGGCCAGTTTCCTGTTAAGCAGAATTTCACAATAATTTCACCGTTTGGGCAGATGGTAATCTGACATAGTTTCAGGCTTACTTTTCTTTCTGTGTAACCAAGTGACATTTAACCAATTAGAATTTATTAAGGGGTTACAAAACCCAGGCTGCATTCTTGCAGCCTTATGGAGGAGATCCTAAGCACGATATTTCAAATGGGACCATTTAATCCGAGAATCTCATACGGCATTTTCTCCATCATTCGACAGAATTAATTACCATGCTGAGAAAAGCTGATAACTTTAACCTGCAGTTTTGCTTGGTTACTGATCATTGTTATTACACATGCTGGAAAATGTGTGGATTTCCTGAGACATAACAGCATATGTAATCTTGCTCAAAATTATTGCAGCCAGTTTGCAAAAAGTTGTTTTTCACAAAAAATGCTTATGAAGTGGCTAAATAGGACTTTTGCCTTCAATCATAGGATCATTTAGGTTGGAAAAGACCTTTAAGATCATCAAGTCCAACCATTAAGCTAACACTGCTGAGTCCACCACTAAACCAAGTCCCTAAGCGCCTCATCTACACATCTTTTAAATATCTCCAGGGATGGTGACTCCACCACTTCCCTGGGCAGCCTGTTCCAATGCTGGATAACCTTTTGGTGAATAAATTTTTCCCAATATCCAATCTAAACCTCCCCTGGTGCAACTTGAGGCCATTTCCTCTTCTCCTATCGCTTGTTACTTGAGACAAGACACTATCTCCTTGTGTGAGACACTACCTCTGTATGTAGAGAGAAATACTGAGATGGGGTCACTAATTTATTTGGCCAAGGCTTATTAAACAAGCAGGACCAGAACTAAGACCAGAACTCAGGAGTTCTGTTTCCTAGGTCCATTCTCCAGTCAGTTGACCTTATTTCTGGATATCTAACCAGCTTTCAGAAACCCATGCATATGGCTTTTCCAGTTCAATTTGTTCTTATTATTCAGTCTTTTAACTGTTATAATTTCCACCATAGTGCAGGAATAAAGTAGTCTAGAGGACACAGAGAAAATGTGTTTGGAGCCTTTCCCCTCTGTATTAATAAATCTATATCAAAAGCATGCTTCCATATATAACAACACTGGAGGTTGGACACTTTCAAATAGAAAATAAATGCAGCACAAGTGATGGGATTAAACAAACACTTTCTAAATACAGTAATAAAATAAACACACTGAGGTATTTCACTAGAAAGAGTGGGAAAGGCAGTAAGTACAAAACCACTTGTGATCTTGCTGGAAACATTTTAAAAATTACAGGGTTTGATGTTTTAAAAGGAGCCAACAGGAAAGTGACCTCATGGCCACCAGTTCAAATGCAAGCTGAGGCTTTTTTTTTTTTTCCTTTTTCTTGATTTGACATCCTTTTGAGAGTCTAAATTCATTTGTCTTGAGACAAGTCTTGCCAGAAGACTCAGTGAATATATGGATTATGGAATGAAATACCTTTTTGTTCCTGGAAGTGATTACTTGAACTACATTTGGTGCTTTAAAGTTGTGAGGCACTACCTTTATGGTATTTTCTACGTCCTGAGCAGAAAAGCTAATCCCATCCTACAACATCCCTAAGAATGTCTTTTTCTCTGATTCTTGAAATACTTTTTATCACAGAGCAAGCAAGCCTTGCTCCTCACTGACAGAAAAGACAGAGCTGACTGGTATGAGCCCTTTCTTTTATGGGAGCCATTACTGATTCAGGCTTTTTCCCAGACTCTCAAAGATAGTTAGTCACCACTAATCTTGCCCTATTTGACAATTTTCAGGACTCAGAAAGTCCCTGTTTGGAAATTACTCCCTGTTTTCCCAGAAAAGTTTTGGAAATTTCTCAACTTCCTTCTTTGTGAGCAGACAGCCTCAAAAAAATCCTCACTTGAGGGCAGTGACTGCTGCTCGTGCTCCGATTGTGCTGGGTTCTACTTTTTTTCTCCCCAGTTTCTTTCAAAATGTCAAAAAACCTCAGTAAGAGTTGAGTATGCACATGCCGTGGAGGAGACATCTCTGGGCAGACCCAGGAAACTCTGTAAACAGCAACAGCTTTTTTTTTCTAAGCTGTCAGTCACAGAGCAGAGTGGCCAGATCAGCAGATAACAGGGAACAGAGCAGCTTCGTGTTCAGACTTGTGCAGATATTTACCTGCTATGGAAGGAAGCATCTGAATAGTTTTTGAGTATTTGCACTTACAAAGGAAGATCTATCTGCTGGTCAAATGACCATGAGATTTAGGCAGGAGTGGGTGTTCAAACACTTATTTGTCAAGAGTCATATGAGGTGCTACCGAGTGGTTCTCTATGTGCTTACCATGGAAATGGTTGCCTTAGTCATTCCTTGTAAGTGCTGTTCTACACATCTTCACTCTGCAAAATTTGAACCTAATTGAGACTTGGGCATCCCTGTCATGGATTTGTCTTGACTAGAAGTTGTGGTCCTGTTTTAAAACTGCTTAATTGATTGTCAGGGAACTACTATGATAATAAATGCCTATAGACATACCCAAAATACCTGCTCCAGGATTTATGTTAGTGGTTTACCCTATGGCTCAACCTAGCAATTAACCTGCAAACTCCAATTAAGACAAACCCACCTAGGTCTTGGGCAGAGCTTGCTGCTGGGATGTGCAAATGGAGAAATGCTGTGGGAAGATTTTTACAACAACTGAAGCTCCTGTCTCTACGAGCACCCATACAGACTACCCCAGAGCCCAGACCAGAACTCAGGGTGACCTGGCACCTCCAAGGGCTCCCTGGGCCTTTAGCAGATGTTAGAATGGCTGGTCTACAGCTGGACATGCCAAGACTACCGGTCTGCCTGGTTAATGGCCCTGCTGCCCTACAGGAGTAGTCAGTGGGCTGGGAAATCTGGAGCCGTGGAAGAGGACAGCCACGCTTTTTGGCAGGATAAAGGGCAGGGTAAAAGAAGGCAGAAAAAAATCTGCTATTAAGAAGTAAGCCAATAAACATTAAATCTTTGGCAGTGTCCGGTCTGGCCCTCTTGGCTCTGTATTTCTACAATTTTAAAAGTAACAACAACACTGTCTTCCTTCCCAAGCCTTTGAGGGATTTTTTTTTTTTTATGTGCACACAATTCCTTGTGTGTTTAGAAGTGGGAAGGGAGGCATTTTCAGTTTGTAGGAGAAAATCCCATGGTATAATTTCATCTGCAAGAATCTGTCTCCTATTTCATGAGCTCTCCTTGCTCTCTGGTGTGCAGTGATGCTGCACCAGCTGGCCAGTGTGGGCACTGGACGTTGCAAGGAGGAGAATGTTAGCCAAGTGGTTGGGCCTGGTCCCATGGAAGGTTTTGTGGAGCTGGACATAAATTCAAGCTGAAGTCTTATCAGTGAAGATGTTGTGCAAAAGCCAGGTCACTGGGGCAAGAGGCTAAGAACAACCTGTGATGCTAAAAAAGCAAATAATTACTTTTTGCAGCAGGTTGTAAGGCATTAAATAAAGGTTCTTTATTGCAGCTGAAACCATCAAGTTTTCTTCTCTTCCCCTTGTTTTTTTTCTCTATATGAACATGTCCATGGGACCCTGCTCAACGAAATGTGACATGGTGGCCTTTGTGTCCAGTCACTGGTAGGAAGTGCTTCAACATAACCATCTGGGAGAGCTTCTCTCCAATTTTGATAATAGAGGGAAAAGTTAACTGGGCTGCCATAAAACAAATAAAGAGAGAAGAAAAAGGAAACCCCAGTGCCTTTTGTTAAGGAGGAACAGATGTAGAGCTGTAGCAGCCTGCCAGCTAGGTCAGGTCATATCAAATATTGTGGTTGTTTTCTTGTAGCCTGATCCTCCTTTTGAACTCTCTTTCAGCAATGAAGTTGTAAGGAATGAATTAAAGAAGCTGCCAGCCCTTCCAACACCAGCACTGAAGGAGCATCCTTCCCTCGCTTACTGGTAACGTATCATTCTGCTGAGCAGCTTTGTAGTGTCTTATGCAGGACCTGGCTCTGGCAATAAATGATCCAAGAGTGGAACTGGGATGCAGGGATTCCTGCCTTCTCACTCTGGGTCTGCCGCTGACTCGCTGCATGATTCAACACAAGTGGAGCTACCACTGTGGGCCTCAGTTTCCCAGTCTGCCAAATGGCTGGAGTAATGTCTGGCCAGAAAAGCCACTGTAAACATGCAAGTGTTGTGATGAAATCAAGAGACCTAATGTGCCATTTCCTTTCCCAGCACTGTGCATCTGTGCAATGAGTTTTCTCAGTTTGAAATGTCAATGTTTTGCACTGCTATGTGTTATTTTTGAGTTGTTGAGCTTCATCTTGCAAGTCCTCTCTGTAGGGCATATCTGAACTCAAACAGATCTATTTCTCCTTTTAGAGGAACTAGGTAATGTTCAGAGGTGGAGGCTTGGGAGCTCTGTCTTTGTTGCACTGAAAATTAAATCCAGGGTAGGAACAGGGTCACAATTAAATTTTGTATGCCCCACATAGATTCTTTGTGCCACCCTGCCTGTCCCTTTTGTCTGTGCAAATAGGAAGGAATTTGGGGAAAGATGGTTCATTAGTGGGGAGATGCTTTCACTTGATTTTCTGCTTGTTCCTCTTTCATGTGTGCCTTTAAAGCATTAGGCTGTAAGCCTAGGGGTGGGAGTGAACTTCTTTATCTGCTACTCTCTTAATTTCTGCATCTTGATAATCTCAGGATGGCGGGGGAAAAAAATCAGTTTGTAGTTTATGATCACAATTCTTCCCTTTGCCAGGGAGGCCATCCACTTTTCCTAGCATGGCTACAATACCAGAATTAGCTGTACCTCACGTCAAGCTGTAGGCAAGCTAGTCTGTGAGGTCTCCTGATCACTTTGTGACCACATCAGGAGAGACTCGGAGTCCCCAGCTGAGGTTAGAAACACTGACACAAAAGCTGTGGATCTTCACAGGCTCCTGGTGTTTCTGTCTAAGAACCAAACTAAATCTTTATGAGAAAATGATAAATGTTGGCTGCCATTTCTCTGGAAGAATGGTCTCCCTCTTTGGAGCATTGATTTCCTTTTTCCACAAACTAATCCAGACACGGAAAAGCAGTGCATTTCCAGCCAGGTCAGTGGCCTGGTCTCCCTGACAGACTGGTAGCTCAAGCTAAAAGCCACCACAAGAGGAGTGGTGGGAACAAGTAGCTGTGGACAGGGAAGGCAAATCTGACTCTTCAGCAGCAACATGGACTGAGGTCTTATTAAAGTGCCCACATAGCCTTTGCTTCAGTTGCCTGTGATCGTATCCGTACACAGGAAAGCAGGGACAACCCAGGCTGCCTGTCCGGCCCCGTCTGCCCATCAGGATCTGTCGGCCCCCACTGTCGGCAAGTGTTCGTCAACGTGCCTGTATTAAGGGCTTGTGCTGGGAAATCTCAGTGAGATCTGAGACTGTCTCTGCCCATCAGACACTCCCCTTGTGTTCGGGCTATGTTGAGTCACCTGAAGCAAGAAGAGCCACGTAAAAAGCTCATGCTCAGAATGTGAGTATTTACAGTCCTACACAACATAGAGCACTTCTTGCAGCTGTACTTAATTTTGTGGGGGTTCTTGTCACTGAGAACAGGTCGCAGGTTGTGAAGCTGGTTGTTGCCAATAGAGTAATAAAACCAATGGCTACAGTCCCGTGACTCCCCTGTGATTTCACTTCAGTAACCAGGTCTCGGACACCTCTTATACATCAGTAGTTCATTATTTTTTAATGGTGGCTTTTTCATAAACACCCTCTGAAACACTGAATGCTCTCGAGATGAGGCTGCTGGTAAGTCAGATGAAAAGCCTCTAAAGTACAGATAAAACTTCAGTGATCTAACAGGGCAGACTTTTAAAACTGTTTTATGACACTTCTGCATCTCATGCAGATTACATTCTGGATAGAAATTTCATCTGTTATTTTCTGTGTGCAAGCAGTTTTATGCTGCAGTTATTCAGCATTAGCACAAAGCTGAATTAGCACAAGTGAATTTCCAGCTCTGGAAATAAACATTTAATACATTAGGCATGGGATGGTTTAGTTTAAAACAAACTAGGCTCTAGTTAGTTTAAAACAAACAAATAAAAGAACTCTGTGCTACATTTGTATCAGCTGAAATGGACTGAGAGGTGATAAAATGGATAATCAAGTAAATACTATGATACCTTCAGCAAGATACTGTGATAGCTCTGCATGAAATACTATAACATTTCCATCACACTCCATGAAAAAGGATCATCTATTGCTCCTATCAAATGTACACAGACCAGTGGGATGAGTCCTGGATTCTTAGATGCAGCAAGGGCTGAATCAGCACAGTGTGGTGCCTCCAGCTACAGCTTCATGGGGTCTCCTGGTGGCATACCCTTGCTGCAGGCCTTTCCCTTCACTGTAACCTCTTCTTGGAGATTTGTAGACATCACAACAAGGTTGAAGGTTGTAATTTTTATATCAAGTTGCTGTTTCCAGCTCTTTACATACTAAGAAGAATCAGTTCCATATCTTGTTCTCAAGCATCTCTTAGCATCTCTGATTACTGATGAAGCAAGAAGGGGCTTTTCGGTGGGTTTGTTTGTTGTTTTCCTTTTAAATGAAAGCTTAGCTTCTGGTTCTCCCACACAGACCAGGAGCTGAGGCCCTGAGTTTCAATTTCTCTGGCCCATGCATGGAAACAACTGATAGTTGTCTCATCAAAAGAGAGAAAACAGGTTAGAAACAGAACAACATAAGAAACAGCAGTGAGTAAACAGCTGTTTAAAACAGCTCAGTGTGCTGGGAAGACGGAGGGGAAACAAAGACGTTTGAGAATCTGGATCTGATGATGAGCAATTCTGGCTGTGCATTTGCTTGCAAGTTGTCTGCTGTCCAGTTCTGTAAGCTGCTGGGACAGAAGGGATTTCTTGGTAGTTCTTAAGATCTTTATCAGAGTTGTTGCTGCAGGATATCATCCATGTATTAATTTTTGCAGCTTTGGGGGAAATGTTTTATGAGCTGACAGACAGCAGAGCTTCAGTAGCCTCTGTTTCTCTAAATTAGTTAAGCATCCTCTGTCAGCCGTGAGTTATGAATTAGTTTCTGTGTCACTGACACAGCAACAACTCAGAGCAGGGGGAGAGGAGACGTCAGCTGGTGGTCCAGGCAGTGTCCCAGCACTCTCCCAGCTGTCAGTAGCAGCACAGCAGCTGCTCGGACATGAACAGCTGAAATGATAGGGGAGAATGTTCGTAAGCTCTGCTAATGCTGCTTCTGATCCGTGAATGATTTTGCTTGTTTTCCCTGGCAGAGGCTGGGCTTACCCCTCTGTCCCAGAGCTGGAGGCAAAAAGTGACCTCTGTGCTGGATGATCCTCCTTGCAGAGGGGAGGAGGAATGAAAAAGGAAGTTCCAAGAACTGTTAGAGGTGATACTGTCGTGCAGCTGGGGTGGGATTCATCTGACCATGGACATTTCCTCAGTGTAGACCTCTCCATCCAAGTTAGGTGCCCTCAGCAACCTTTGCTGTCAATGGAGAGAAGCAACAGTAACCTCCTCCTAAGGAAGCCCTCTGAAATAGATTGGGTGAATTGTGCTCTGGAGTACCTGTTTCTTTCCCTAAAATGTGACTAGCCCAGTCTCGTACAAAGGTGAAAGGTAGCAGATCCCACTCATAAGTATTCATGCTTGATTGATAATTCAGGCGCTTTTTTGGGGGTTTTGTTTTGTTTTGTTTTGTTTTTTCCAAAGGAGAGAAGAAACAAGCGTGATACTTATTTGGCACTTAACATCTCAACCCTTAAAACATCGTACAATGAAAAGGAAGATCAGGAAGGTCAGCAGTATCATAACAGGGCAATGGAGGCATAGCATTGCCTGCATTTGTTTAGGAGAACTGAGTAGAGCCTGGACTATCCCACAACTTACAGTATGGGTTAAGAACATAAGTTTATTCATACTGCTGTTGAGGAAGGGTCCCTGACATCTGAATGGCCCTTTTGAAGGAAATGGGCCATTGATTGGCTTCCCTAACAAAGGAGTACGGTCTGGGATATCCATTATTTTATAATAATAATTTGGAGGAAAGCAGAGCACATCCAGAATCACATTAGGTAATCATCCTGTAGGTACATCTATCCTTCCCTTGAATGGCACCAATATGAGAGCTTGGTCTGTATAGTAGATTGAACAGAGTGGAAACCAAAGCTGAGAGCGTTTTCCACTGGGGAAACTCCATTGTTTTCTGAGAAGTCACTCCTGGTTTGGTCTGTCTGAGGCAGAGAGGAATTGCATCCACATGTAATCGTGGTTTTAAGAGGTAATTTCAAAGGTCTGTAAGCCCTCTCTGTCTATCTTTTTTATTAAGAATGATTGTTTTTGGAGATCTTCCAGTACTGAACACTCATGTAATTCAGTTATTGCTCCAAAAGTAATCCTGTTTATGATAATCATGGCAGGAGACCCGGGTTCTGCCTTCATGTGCACGCCCACAACATCTGTGATACTTGCTTGGATCAGTGGGTTGAATATGGTTTCATAACTGTTGAATTTACAGATTAAAGATCATTTTCTAAGCATTAAAATTATTCTGAGGGATTTGATGGGAGAGTTGGACCACTCCTTTACCCATGTAATTTGTCACTGACTCAATCAGCACCCAGTGGTGCACTGGTGGGACAACTCTTCACCTTGCCCCAAAAAGAGCCCTTTTATTTTTGCAGGATGAGTGGAGGAAGTTACTTGGAGAGTGAGTGAGGAAAGCAGTTACTCTCAGACAAATGACAGACTTGTGGGGGAACAGCTGGCCCTGCTAGCAATCCGACAGACTGTCTACTTTTAATTGCTCTGTGCTGGTGTTTCTGGTCCTCTCCCTTCCTCCCTGCATTATCAGGGATGGAAGCACAGTCCTCAGCTCCCCTGTGCCAGGCCTCACGCTCCATCTGTGCACAGCACATCTTGTTTGTCATGTCACAGTGCAGTTTGTCCTCCCTGTGATGTCACAGAACAGAACATCCTCTGTGTAATGTCACAGAAGGCTCTGTGTGGCCTCTAACTGTGACATCACTGAGGGCATTATGAAGGCTGTGCCTTTCTAAAAGATATTCTGGCTCCACACAGATCTCTCTGACGCAAGGATGTGTATGGGGAAGGCAGCAATGAGAAGACACAGTCGTGTTAGCAGGGCTAGTGAAACACTTTGCCGTTTTCCACAGAAGTCCCCGTGGGCATCTCTGAGCAGTTGTGGTGAGATCATCTACCAGACCATCCCACACTGCTGTGCTCCTTCACACTGTCTAGCAATAAAAATAGCTTCAGTTCTGCCTGGGGAAGGATTACCACATGGTGGACAACTGTGTGGCTGCCTTTAAAGGCCCCATTAGGGGCCCCAGCTGGACCCAGGAAATGCAGGGAGGGAGGAATGGCAGTTCACATTGGCCTACACTGCAAGCAGCACGACGGCATTAGATCAACACTTGGTACTACTGGAAGCTTATGCAGTGCCAAGTGGGGAGAGCACAAAGGTGACATAAAGGTAGTTTAGGTTTCCTTCCTCTTGGACTGGCAAAGTCTGAACAGTGTCTCAAGAGGACTCAACAGATTCCTCATCCTTGGTGTTGCAACATAAAGAGCAAGAGATTGAGTTTAAACCTGAGGACTTGAGTATTCTGTCATACCAATGTAACACAGCTGGTCCTGTGGGCATTACATTGCTGGAAGTTAGAGAAGAAGCAAAGTGTGAAAGTATGAGGTGTGGAGGCTGAGATGACTTGCACGGCCATAGATTGAGAGGAATGCTATTGAAATCAAAGGAGAGTGCTGTGAGTCTTCGAGAGGAGATCTTTGGCTTATACTTTGCCATGCTGCCACCTTGCTAGCACAGCTGATTGTATGTAGCTCTGGTTCTGTGCTCTCCTGCTACCCATTCACTGGAGAAGAAGGAATGAGATTCTTTAAAAGTGAACTTACGAATGTCTCTCCATCTGTCGTTTGGGTCATGCTGATCTGCTCTTAGATGCTACATCTCTACAGTGTATAGGTGAATGTCTCAACATGAGTTCATTAAACACACCCAGAACTGTTCTCTGACACAGAGGCCCACTGGTGTGGAACAGCATCCATCTGTACCACGAAACTGTCTTAATCTCCAAAGCAGTGCTGGGAATGGTCCCTGGCCCATGCTGACCCCCGGTGCATAGCCTGGAGTTGCCTGAGGGAACACAGGTCAGTATAACCCCAGTTAGTATGCAAAGGCACATCGGTACTTCAACAGTAAAGGGACACAAGTCTGAGTGCCTTGGAAACATTCCCTGCCACTGGTTAACCAGCTGTTATAGACACTGCCTCTGTGTACACTGGGAATTTAACTCCTTGCTGAGATTTATCCAGAGTACTTCCACTGGTGCTCCTGTACATGCTTTTGTGCAGTTGCAGTGAGGAGTAATCTGCGAGGCTCAGGCTATTACTAGCCACCAATTTCTGAAAGCTTTGCTAGCTGTCAGAGAACTTGGTGGGCTTGGAAAGAAGTTGCACCAGCTAGGGCAAAGCAGAGCTTGAGTAGCTCCAGCACACTTCTGTTTCCCACACAATGTAATAGCATGGATAGTATTTGTAGATAAGGAAAGTAATGCAGAGAGGAAAAAGTCTGTACACATAGATACCGTGTTTGTGAGTAAAAAAGTTTCTTCCAGAAAGCCAGTTCCCAGAAAACTATTTTTATTCTCAGTCTGTGAGTCCCCCTTGTTTACACTGGGCTGCAACAAATCCCCTCATCTAACGCTTCTGCTTGGTATCTTTTGATTCCCTCAGTCAGTTGCTATGTTAACAGAAGTAGCTCTTCACCTTTTAGCAAGATTCTTAGTCATGAGACTGCCATTATATAAAACATCTCATTTCTTCCTTTCCAGCGAGGATCGAGTCATTGAACATTACAAGAAACTAAATGGTCAGACAAGAGGTCAAGCAATTGTGAAGTAAGTGAAATAAGAGTGACTTCTCATGACCTTTGTTTTATCCGGAAATATTTATACTAGACTGTAAATACAATATGTAACTATGCCTCCCATCTCATCTAATGCTTTACTTTTAAGTATTTCTATACTTAATTATTTATTTATTTATTCAAGCTTTTTTTCCTCTCAGCTTCTCAGACATGTTATTCTCTTATGTGTTGTTTTGCAGTTACATGAGCATTGTAGAATCCCTCCCAACATACGGAGTGCATTATTACGCAGTAAAGGTACGTGCTACAAAAAAAGGTCATTTATTGAATTAAACTGTCGTTGGAGAGGGAGGGAGAGAGGTACAAATAACCATTCTGCTTTCAGAATACAATACACTGCTACTTAAGTCTCATTTCACTTCCTGTAGTAGGGTAAGCTTATTTTGACTGTGTAGTGAATGTTTGGTAAATACAGCTCCAAAGAGGAAAATCCTGTTCTTGGAGATAAAACCCTTCCCATCCTATTGTGCTGGAGATGTTCATCCCACAAGCAGCGGCAAGCTCTGGTGATGCCAGTGAATCTGCACCAAAGGGACAAGCCAGCCACATCACTGGCAGACTCGATGCTTCACTCCTTTTTGTAGTTCCAAGAGGTCAGACTTTTGGAACAGATCCATGAGAAGCTAACTAGGGCCAGCCATGACCTGCAGACTGCAGCTTCCTTCACTTGAGATATAGGTAGATGGATACAAACATAGTGCATCTTTTTAATGCCAAATCATTTTCCCATACTCTAGAGGTAACATATCCCCCTCTCCAAACAGCTCTCCGCTTCTAAATGTGGATTTCATTCAAATATTCATGAAATCCCTCATTTCTTTTGTCTAATGATTTATCACCAGATCTTCCAGTCTCATTATTAATACTTCCCTGCCCGACCAGCTGTGTAGGGATGTTATTTTTTTTTAAGTAGAGAAATCAATAAACATATAAAGCAAGCTAGATCCACACTCCCCAGAGCATATTCCCTCATTTATCACCTCTGAAGTTTTGATGTGTTTCATCATTATCTCTCTGCACAGATCATATGTTTTTTTCATATATCTTTAATGTCTTGCACACATGGAGTACCATAAAAACCCAAATATCTGACAGTACCTGGCTCAGGGAGATGTGTTCCAGTCTATTCCTCCTAATGTGCACGGCATTTTGCAAAAAGTATTAGTGTCATCTTTTGCCAGAGGGCAGGATTCCTTCAGCACCCTTTGCATCCAGATCTCTTGGACTACTCTAGACCAAAAAAGATCTGGTGGGTTGGGCTGGGTGTCCAGCCTGCAAACACTTGAGAGCTATTCCAGTGACCTCCTCAAGATCAGTAAGTACCACTGAGCAGCAATGAGGCAGCAAATATCGTACATAATAGGTTTTGCTTCTGCCTGTGTGGGGGTTGTTTTGCTACGTTTTACCCTGCCATTCCCTATCACATTAACAGAACAGATGTAATTTCATTGAGGACTCCAGTTCAGTAAATTGCAGAGGCTGGTATCAGATATCAGCCATTACTCCATAAGGCCATTTTACTGCGCACTCAGAGACAAAGCAGTTGGGTCCAAGCCTGTCAGACCTTATCACTTGGTAGCTCTCAGATCCCATTACTGCTGCATTTTCAAGATTAATGCTAAAATCCCTCCACATAATTCAAGTCAGCTGGGTGATTCACTTTCCTTCCTCTCCAATCTCTGAGTCTTCAGACTGAATAATTTGCAGGGAAGAGAAAGAGGATGCACCACTGTACAAGGGACCCATGTCAAACCTCCCCAGCTCCCCTAGCAGTATTTTGAGTAAGCTGATCACAGGTGATGCATTTTAAATGGTTTTACATGTCATAGCTAAAAGTGAAACAGATGTATCCTAAACACCATGTGGCTTTGTGATTTGAGGAAATTTAGCATGGTTAAATTTAACAGCACCCATGACATTCAAAGATATTGCTTAGAAACAAATCTCCACCTTGAATAACAACCTAGGAAATCTCCAGCATTTCCCCATCCCATTCAACAGAACTCCCTCTCTTTTTTCTTCCAGGACAAGCAGGGAATTCCTTGGTGGTTAGGACTTAGCTACAAGGGGATTTTTCAGTATGACTACCATGACAAAGTGAAACCAAGAAAGGTAAGTGTTTACTTTTCTGTCAAGGTCTGGGCTTGCCACACATGTTATAGCTTGATTTGAGGGTGTGATGTACGCCAAATCCTGGCATTGATTCTTGTGATTTTGAAGGATGTTGTTTCTCCCAAACTTGTCTGAATATCTGCAAAGAATTAATGGACAAAAGTAGCTCTTAATTTATTAAATGTTGTGGTGTGAGGTGGAAATAAGCGACATTTAATTTTGGAATTTACAATTCTTTTCTGCATGATTCATAAGACATAAATGGGAACTGAAGGACTGATCCTCTCAGGTGCTGGAGACCTTCCATCTCCACTGGCTGTGGCGGGATTGGGGGTGCTCAGTCAGCCCTTGGTAGTGTATTGTCAAGCCATAAATGATGAGAAGAGGGAGAGAGAGGGAAGAAAGGACAAGAAAACATCTTCCATTTATTACAAAAAGAAAAAAATTACATGGTTTTTCCAGGAGCAGCATTTCATTTGATAAACATCAGTTTTACTAACTGAAGAGTTAATGTTAAGCAAACAAGAAGACTTTCGTCACATGCCTGAAAAAAAAAAAACCAGGCATTAAAAAGTTTGTGCCCAGTGATTTGTTTAGGAACTTTACTTTGTAACAGTTCACAAATCAAGGCGTGGCATGTAGACCTGATGACAAAACTGGAGTTTGGTCAGTGATGACTAGCCATTCTGATCACCTTATTACTATTTTTAGTGAGGCTTTCAGTGCATCTGAAAACCAAGATTTGTGTCAGTCCTTCTAAATTGCCTTTGAGAAATACAGCTAAGGAATGTCCTGTTCATTTGGGAGGAGGAAGGTTCTGATCCTCTGAGCCCATCCTACTATGCAGACCCATGTGTTCTGATTTTCCTACCTAGGATGCTGTCTAATACAAAAAAAAAGCTCATCTCTGAGCACATGCCCTGCAAATGGGCATGCACAATCTGTTAGCAACAGTATTTGTTGTACTGCAAACCCGTGGAGACATCAGGAGGCAAGGATTCAGGCTTGCTTGCAGGCTGCAGAATGCATGATTTGGAGCAACTAGGCAGCTTTTCTATGGATGCAAATGCTTCCGCGCTGAATTAACGTTCTACATTTCTCTTTGCACTTTCTCATTTTGTCTCTGTGACAAGGTCCCCTCTTCCTTGCTTTCACCCCCTCTGATCACATTCAAGTTGAACACTGTCTGGTGCTCAGAGATAGCATCTTCTATTAAAATAAACTAGAATCAAGGTTTTGGTAGAAAACAGAACTGCTAAGGAGGTAGCAGGAAATAATAGGTGCATTGATTAGCCTTTTATTCACTGAAGGTTATTAACAGGGTTTTTTATTCATTAAAGAAAAGGATGAGGGGAGTAAGGGCGTGTTCACAGAGCATCTGTGCTCTAAAAGACATATCTCTTTGTGATCAATCATTACCTGCAGGGCAAGCCATACTCACACGTGATAGTTTGAAACGTGCATAGGCTAGGTGCTTGTACCCACATACCTCCATTAGTGCCAGCCCCTCAGGGAAGATATGTCCTCCAAACATGCCTTCAGAAGTCAGTCTTAGTGATAAAAACATTTCTTTGGAGGAAAAGAGTGCCCTGCCATGATAAGGACTCAGCCATTCACAAGCTATAGCATTTTTTATCAACCCTGATGGGCTGAGAGTATTGGTGGAGAGCATGAGACGAAAGAAAAAAAGAGGTCAGGTACTCTGACTGCATGAGAGGCGACAGCTGTTTCCACTAGAAAAGTCAAGCCTCCTTTCTTAGCTAGCTTCTCTACTTTCTCTTCTCAACCACTCAGGGTGATCTGGTCTGTAGTATTTGTTTTAGAGCTTGATAACATCTTGGTCAGCCTCTCTGTGTCCCCAGTAACCTCCCTCTAGCTCTCACGTTGCCCCTAGAATCAGGGACTGTGTACATATCCTACCCTTTTTCTGCAAGTGTAACCCTAAAAAAAATAGAGTGCCAGTTTTCTCTTTATTAGGAATTCGTTGTTTTTTTTTTTTTCTCTCAGCAAATTATGTACAAAATCCAGGAGACCCAAAACAGTGGTGCTGCCTTATGTGTAAACCACTGAGGACTTCTGTGGCTTGGAAGAAGTGGTCATAAATCTGTGAGGGAAGGTTGGGTGGGAAGGGAAAGCAGGAATTTCCATGCCAGAATTTGTCCATTGCCACAATCCAGAGACTATAGCAGTGAGAAGACAGCCTAGACGAGCGTTCCTCTGTTACATGATGCTTGCAAACCCCATCTGTTGACAGGGCTGGTCCAAAATGCACAACCTAAATCAGGGACAGGACTTGGATAGTGGCTGAGGCTTCATTATTTCACCATCTCTCACCCTCTGTAGAGACCGTAAAAAGATTTCTTGCCCTACACAGGTGGTAAAACCCCTCTGGCGAGACCAGCCCAACTCCCACTGTGAGGTGCAATGTTTAATCCTCTGCTAATTAGATTGTAAAATTGCACTTGATAACCCTGGTATCTGGGAGCTTACTATGGTATCTGATTCATTTCACTACACCAGCATGGGCTGGTTCAAGTCTTCGCTGTGCAAAGAGGAGGGGTAAACCTCACTGAACTTTCTGCAAGGTAAATTAGGGGAGGAGGGGGAAAAAGATTATGTCTTTTCTGATCTTTATTATTTTATTCCTGCACATTGCCAATGCCAGAAACAAACTGAAAAATTACAATGGAAAAATAAATCTCCCTGGAAGAAACACAAGCAGAAAATTGTAGCAAGAAACCAGCTGAAACCAAGACATTTATATTAAATGCATATAAAAACCATGCTTGTCTTATAAGGGAGATTGTAATGTTTTCCTATTATGTCATCCTAGATAGATTTCTGTGCTTATTGTGTTTGCAAGTAAAACTGTAACCCACACTAAGCAGCTGAGCCTATCTCGGGTGATCCCATTAGCAGTCAGTCAAAACCACGTTTTTATTAAATTGCTGGAGTAAATCAGCCATGTGTCTCTAGAAAACTAACTAGGTTTGTCAGCAAGTTGGATGAGTCCGGAGAGGAGAATTGAGGCTGACGCAGGGCCAGAACTTGATCTTGCTTGTGCTATTCTCACTCAGGCAGAAGTCCTCCAGTATTACTGGGGATGCAGCTGAGATGGGTATCTGGCACCTAGTCCGAGGTGGTTCAGATGGGAATGCAGGGCTATTAAACTGGAATGCAGCTTTTGCTGGGCTGCAGAGCCTAATGTGACTCTGTACTTCTATTTTTATATTCTCTCCTGCCTATGCTTGAATTCTGTGGAAGCTCTGAAGCTACACAAAGCCATCACTTTGAGGTTTATCATTCTCCCTTCTGTTTTTCTCCTGTACATTCAGGGGCTAGCTCACAGACTCAGCAAGCCCTGCCAAAGGCTTCCTCTTGAATGTTGCCTGTTTGAACCCAGATTTGGTCCGTACCAGTTATGATCTGATAGGCGTTCATTCTTAGGTATTAAACAAATGCAAAAGTTTCAGTATACTTCACAAAATCCATCCCTACAGCTGAACAAGAAGAAGGGAGTATCAAGTGTGCAAAGATGGCTGCTGTCCTTCTAACCGTATCTTGAGGCATTCTGGAAGTTTAGTAGTGGCTTGCAGAACCAGTGTCATTTTTGTAGCAGCAGTGCGCAGCATCCAGGATGGGCAGAATTCATCTCCCTCTAAGTAAGCGAAAACTTAGCTTCTACAAACTCTTCCCTGTGAAAAGGCCCTTCAAGGATCAGTGTGCCTTGAAAAAGCACATCAAAAAGGAGTCACTGTCCTGCTAGGCTCTACCCATCTTGGGTCAGCACCATCCAATATTCATGATAAACCAAAGCAAATTCTTTGGAGCCAGGACTTCAGATAGGATGTACCAGCACCACTCTCCCAGAAGCTGCTGAAGCCGTAGTGACCAAAACCATTGTTTTCAGAGAAGGGCCATTAGGGTTTTTTTTCCTTGTGTTGCAGAGGAATTGGAAAGAAAGAGCAAGGCACTGCAGCCCCACTGTGTGACTATATTGCCTGTGAGTGGTGTTTGTTCATTTTAACCTGTAGGTAGGAATGTAACTCCATCCCAAGAGATCTGTACATGAAGTAGAAGCGGCATAGCCTGGAGCTGTGAGGCCAGCATGCTCAAGCACTTGCAGTAGCAGTAGGCATGTCTCTGTTGTTCCAGTGAGATATTCCCACTGATTTAAGAACCCAAAGGCATCTTTCAGTGCACACAGTTTAACAGTTAGTAAACAATTAATGCCAAGCTGAAGAGTGAATGATTAACAAAGTCAGCCAAAGGACTTCCATATGGCAAATAAACAGTGAAATTGTTTAACTTATCACCAAAAATAAAATTACCTTAAATGAGAATCTGGTAATGTTTGGTTCCTTTGCAAGAAATGCCACTATATAGTGTTATCCCCTTTTCTTCCACAGAAGGCTACTGGCAATGAAACGTAAAGTGAGTCTTTTTTTCTCAGACTCATAAAGACTATTACTGTTCACATTCTCTGCTTGGCTGAAGAGAACTCAAAGAGAATAAACACTTTTGGAAATAAGATAAAATGTCAGGCATCCCAAAATTCAGCTGTGAATGTAACTTGACAAAGATTTCCCCTGTGACAGCCAAACATCAGTTTCTGCCATTTCTTTCCAGGATTATCCTTTCTCTGAGATGAAATGAAGCATGCTACGAAAATACTCTGTCCCTTGCCAGAAGGTCTCCACAATGCTCTATAGATTCCCATTACAGAAGAATTTAATTTGTAGTATTGTTGTGAATGCAAAGCAATGCCAACGGATTGACTTCCCATTTAAACATCCAAAACCAAGAGCAGAGTTGGACCCATCCTATCAAGCAATACAAAGCACAAGTAGAATCAGTAGCTTTAAGTGTCTGATCAGAGAGAAATCACCTGCTCGTAGAAAGCATGAGCAAAGTAATCAGCACATTAATCGTGTCCAGAAAGTGAAAGATTGCTGTGTGATGTCACTTGGCCTTTTCCAACAGCAAGAGATAGAGTGAATTTTCCCAGTTCCAGAGGCAAAATGAGATATTTACACAGGAGGAGCAATAGGCTAATTAAGAGCTGTTTTACTGCAGAACAAATAGAGATCCTCTCTGCTTTAGGGCATAATGAAGCCTCGTCAAGTCAGTAATTGCATTGATGGAGTGGTTAAACTTGTGCTTCCTCTGGTGAAGGAATGACAGACCAGTAACTTAAAAAAAACATAAAGTAGGGATTGATGTGAAACGTAGAGAAACTAGTGAATGATGGGGAGGAGGAAGTTGACAAACTGGTCTCTATCCTGATTGATCATAGAACATTGGGACAGTCAAAAGGCAAAAGAAACATGAAATTCAGGTCAGTTAAAGGGAGTCCAATTCACTTGCATAACTTTCTTGCTGCATGATACAACAGAGGTCAGAACTAAAAGTGTGTACAAGTGACCCCGCTATCCAGAGTTACAACATTGAATTGTTTTTTTCAACAGGATTTTGGGAGGAGTTATAAACCCTCACATTCAAGGAAGGTGTTTGATTTGGCAGCAAGTTGGTTTCTGTTGTCAGAGGCATGGAGCACATGTAACACTCCTCTCACTAACATGCTGCTGAGCCACAGTGTGTATTCAGAAAGGGCTGGCCTTTGTCTAAAGCATCCAGAATCAAACGGGGTCAGAGACAATGTATTGGACTCGTGGGCTCTTCTTGGAACAGCATCGTTTCCTAGGACCTTTGCAAACATACTTGCATTGCAGACAGGGATAAAACATTTCAAATTTACAAATGATACAAGAGGAACAGAAAACATTTCCAGGAAATACTGGTATAAAAGCTAGTGGAGTCTCAATGGCATTGCTGTAATAAATTATTCACTGTGATTAGCTGACTGTTAAGGACTACCTGCTGACTCCTTCTGCTCAGCGCTTTTATTTCTCTTCCCGTTGCTGATCCTTCATGCTTTTTGGATTATGGACTTGGCTGTAAACTGAAGCAGTCTTCAGGTCACAGTGGGTTCAGCTCATTTTATAGTGCAGTAATTCAGTCTTGGTTTAGTGTCTGGAAATGTGGAGCACTGGAGGAGGGAGATATATATAAAGCAAGACTCCTCACCATGCTGTTTCTTCTCGTTGAGAGAGGTTGCTCACCCCATTTCCTTCCCTATCAAAATGTAAGACCCAGACCTCTGACTGCTGAAGAGCAGCCATAGTTTAAGACCTTCCCCTGCTGAAATGTCTTGTTTCATCCCTGTTACACAGGAGACCATGTTCTCACTAGCGCCCTTTTGCTGCTGCTTGCCCTTGATTTGGGTTGTCTACCATCCAGCACCAGGCTCTTCCCCTTTCAGCACCCACTACTCCATGCCTTAGCACTGGACATCATTGTCCCAAAAAGCTGCCAAGAGCACTGAGAGATGAATACATTGGATCAGAGTACATTGGGCTGGAAAGCAGGATTTTGTCCTTCATACTAAGGATTTCCACAGAATTTGGCCGGACATGCCACTGGGCTGTCATTCAGTGAACATTTCTTTTGGCAACAGTACCGGCTGAAGTGGCCTTCACCACCCTTCTCCCCCATCGCAATCCGGCCACCATCGCTCGTTTCCTCCCCTGGGCCCCTTCCTCAGTCATGCTGGTATAATTGCGTGGCCGGGAAGGAAACTGCTCCAGAGAAGGGATCAGAGCTCAGCGTAACGCAGCCAGAAAGAGTGCTCACTTTTAATCTCAATCCATTCCCAATCCCATTCACCGTCTGGCCCCACAATCACTATACTACAGCACAGCTGTCAGAGCTGGGTATGGGTGCAGGCTGCATAAATCACTGCAGCCGTAGAAGGAAACTCCCATTAACCTACACAGTAACTTTGTGGAGCGAGACAGGGGCTCCATAGCTCAGAATAGGACGGAAGGACCTTGGCTGCACAGAATTTGCCATGGTTGAACCAGGATGCATTAACAGTTAGGTGCAGGTCATCATCAGTACTTTTTCTCATATTAGCTGGAAAAAGTTTGCTTCAGTGTCTAAGTAGATTGTCTAGGTAAAGCAACTTTTTAAAATCGTTGAATAGTCGTGCTCAGTTTCCATTATCTAGGTAAATAAGTAGCTTGATCAACTATAATGCTTGCAAACACTAATACATAGTCTGAGGCACGGCTGTTTTATAAGAAAACCAGCGCTATTTTGGTGGTTTAGTGTATGTATACTGTGGTGTTATCGTCAGGCATACAGACCCCAGGGTTTTTCTGTGAGAATTTGCATTCACAAAGGCTACAGCATGACATCCCATCCCCTGTTCCAGCCAAGCCAAGCCCATGGCTACCATTAAAAATAGGAGCAGTCCCATCAAAGTTAAACTCCCTTGCTCTAAGTGCTTTGTCGTATTCAGGTCTTAAAGGGTAATTCTCTATAAAAGCAGCAGCCAAGTCTTAAATGATTCTTCAGTGCACAGCAGGAACTTCAACAAGATGCAAAGACAAATCATTCCGACAGCACAAAGTGAAACAAATTGGACCTGAGCGCCCTGGAGTTAGGGTGGAGATCTGGAGCGAGATTGAAACCTCCTGGAGCACTTGTGCTTGGCTCTGTAGTGGTAGCAGGCTCCCCACATGCCCCACCCTTCTCAAACACTGTCTCTTAGTTCACCAGGACTCGCCACTCCAAAGGCATGGGCATTTTTATCACCAGATGAAGCCAGGCAGGGGCCCAGGTATTCAGAGGGCTACGAATATGAGGCATCTTTAAGTCAGTAGCCTGGGTAGGAGGCTCAAAGGTCAAGCACTGCAGCCCATTGCCATCTACGTGGGATTGCTGCTGCTGTGGCACCCCATATGCAGACACCCTGCATCACTGGAGTGTTTTTAGTCACACAACGTAGTATGTATGTACAGCATTACAGCATGACTGGGCGTGGGGTAGAGACAGTGCTTCCCGTATTTTGGTTCCAAGATAGATGCACTTTAGTCATGCCACTAGAAAAGACAGAAGGATCCTTAGGAAAAAGAGTAGCAGGAATGGTTTGTGAGCGTCATAAATCATTCTAGAGTGCCACAGCTGATTCATAGGCTGTAGGCTGGGCATCCTTTATCTAATAACATTGTGTATTATGTCAGAAAGGAGAGATCTTCAATGCAGAAGAATCTAGTCGCTTTGACTTGCCTGCAGAGGATTAAAGGGAGAAAAATTAACTTATAAATATCAGGGAAAAAAAGTTATCTGTGGACATATTGATTTAGACACACCCAGCATGGTGACAGCAATGCAATATCTAACAGCATCTACTGGAAACACACAAGAGGCAAAAGTGGATTTGCTTGTATAAAAAGTCCAAGTCTGATCTCCCAGCCTTCTTCCAGTTATGGATGCAAATATCAAGTTGTATTATGAAGACAAATAACGCTTTGTCCAAATAGCAGCTCTTCCCTTTGTGATCTGCTGCTTTGCTGTCTCTCTGAGCCAATAAACCACTTTGAAATTTAATAGGGAATTGTCTCTCCGTAATGGAAATGAATGCAGAAGGATGATTATATAGATCTAGATGCAATTTCTGTTTGGTCAAGCCAGAAATGTTTGTCGGGATGGTGTGGTCCCATGAGAACAGCACACAGCAAAAAGGATCTCAAATTGGACCAGAAATCGTTTGTCTGTTTGGCAAAAAAAAAAGAGTCCTGAAGCCTGAGGGGAAGAAGTAATTAGATAGTGAGCTGGGATTGCTGACAGACCACTGAAAGTCCCACTTAGCCAAGCCACTCTCTCATTCCATGGGGGAAGGGAGGACGGCAAGCCTCTGAGAAGATCATTGCTGGAGTTGTTTCCCACATCAAATCACACAGGAAACCTTTTATTTTTCTGTTTTGGGAAGTGAAAGAAAAAAAAATACCCCAAACTAATAGAAATACAGGAATGAATGGAAGTGTGGCAGGATGGAGGGCTAAGTTACGGTGCAGCAGCATCCCCATCTCGTGACCTAGGGGCACCCTCAGCAGTGGGTCACACTAATTCACAGGTGACAGCCCACGGAAATCTCTTGGTAAATCTGCCCCTGAAACAAGAGCCCATTTGTTTGAGCAGAGATGGCGCGGTTCTGCCTGGACCAAATCCTTCCTCATTCACTCTTAACTAGTTTGACAGAGGTATGATTGATGGCAAAAGGGTTGGCTTGAGGCAGAACACAAATCCATGCCCGGAAACCATGGCCCCACTGAAATCACTGGGACAAAACTGCCATTGACTTCACTGGAGCTGTGATTTTCACAGAGTTCAAGGCCAGAAAGGGACCGCTCATAACCTCCACCCTGACCTCCTGCATAACTCAGCCCCTAGAATTTTGCTTGCTGGTTTGTTCAGTGGAGGGAATTACATTTCCAAGGAGGAATTTTTCTTGTTATGTTTGTTTTGTCTTTAAACTGCAGAACAAAAGACTTGGGAGTTTGTAGCTGCACTCATGCAAGCTGTGTGAAAATACTGTCATTGTTTAGTTCCATTGTTTAGTACCAGTTTTAGTATCAGGATGTCAGGGTTGGCTCTTGTCCATAGCATAGGCAAGGGAATGGTTTGCATGTGGGCTGTTAGAAATGTGCCACGTTATTTCCCTGCCTTTCCTAGAAGCCTTTCAGAGCATCCAGTCTGGGTGGAAGTGCATGCATTTGGAGGGATGATTGTTCCCTCTGCGTAGTATGATTTAACAAGACATTAATTATCTAAGAAGCTCCAAGACTTGAAGGACTGGGAGACGCCATATAGGTCAGTAAGTCCAACAGCAATTACAGTTGGTCATTTATTAGATGCTTAGAATCAAAAGAAAACATAGGAGGTCTCCGGAGGTCTCCAGCCCAACCTCCTGATCAAAGTCAGGCCAACTTCAGAGTTTGATCACCCACAGCCCTAGTGTTTTACCACCTTCACTGATTGTTTTGGTTTGTTTTTTTTTTTAATATATCTAGTCAGAATTTTCCTTGCTGCAACCCTGCAACCTGTCTCCATTGCCTCTTACACTTTCGCTGGGCACCTCTGGAAAAGTCTGTCTCCATCTCCTTTGTAAATCTCCTTTAGGTCACCAAAGAGAGCAGACCAACAGCAGGCTGATTGTCTGTAGACTTCTGCGAACCGTTTGATTCTGAACAGCCACCAAGCATGGTATCTTAAACCCCTGAGAGCACGTGCATCGCTGAGTAACCCCATTCTGCCTGTGCTCCACCTCAGGTGCTTCAGGGGAAGACATACACACAGCAAAGGGAAAGAAAACGCGATGCCAAACACCTGGGCATTTATATCTGGTTCTTAATGGACCCAATGCAAAACAGTTCACACTGCGTCCCCACAGTGCACACTGCCCAGTCCAGTGTCAAGTCCAGCTCAGTCCCAGCACAGATTAACTGAGCTCCTCACACCTCAGCGAAGTCCAAGTCACCCAGGACATGAGTGACCAAGCCAGAAACACTCCCCTGTGTTTCATTCACCAAACACCCTCCATTCTTTATCAGGAACCTTTAGCATTTTTTAAATGCTTTCATGCTGACTCTACCTCCCGCTGCGTGCAAACCCCACGGCACCGGCCCTACGGTCAAAAAAAAAACGGTAAAAACCTTCTCCAGACTCACATGGCTGAAACGGATGCAGATCCCTGGGCCTCCTCTCCTCCAGGCTCAGCTTAATTAGGGAGCAGCCAGCAAACCACAAGTGTGCTCACAAAAGAAGCTTGCGTCTGAAGGGCTTTGACTGCAGCTCTTTGTAACTAGTCACAAACATCTGGTGCCTGGCAAGCTTGCCTGCCTCTTGGAAGGGGTTTCCAATGAGAAAATTCCTGTAGCTTGCACCTGAATTCTCTGCACCGCACCGTGCAGCGCTCGGGTCTCTCCCCTGGCTCCTCTTCTAGGCTGCCAGCTTTGCAGAAAAGCCATTTCTGGCACTGGCCTCCCCACTGTACCCTCCCCACCTACCCCAACGCTTTTTAAATAGTACACGTGGTCTGACAGGGAGCAATTATTCCCTTGACAGTTTACAGGTTGATAAGCAGTTTTGCAAATTCAAGTGATAGTGTCGGTTCCAGTTTTATTGGCGGAATGAAACTGAGCCCAGAGGAGGAGGGAATAAGGGTAATTCTTTTCTCCTCTTTCAGTAGCCCCTTTCCCTTTCACATGCACACATGACCGTGCAGCTGGGCTCAAAAACCAATCTCAGAGAGACTTCCTTAAGTATCTACTGAAGATGAAATGATCTCATGTGCATCCTGTAATGATGGCCACTACCAAAAATTGTTCCCATCTGAAAGCTGCCCAGCGCTGCATGATCCAAAATGGGCTGCTGACCTCAGAAGAGATGCCAGCGGGCAAACCACCACATCACAGAAACTCACCCCACCGCAAGCACCGCTAATTGTCCCCTTGTCTGCGGGCTCCAAGCAAAGGCAGCTACTAAAGGGCAGCGGAAGTGTATTCTCAGCTTGTATTCCTGAGTTACTTTAGCCTCCTAAGCCTCATTTCTAGCATGTTTTGGGGAGATGCTATCCCAGTCCCTGCTGTGAGGTACCTTTGTCTGGCAAAAGTCACTATGCCCCTAATAAAACTCCAGTAAAGCCAACACAAGTTGTCCCACCCACAAGGGTAGACGTTGGATTCGGCCCTGCAAATCACCCAAAGACGATCGTAAGCCAGATAACCCAAAACCAGACCCAACCTCCATGTAGGAAGAGGCAGACCTGCCACGCACATGGATGCTTTAATTCAAAGTAGCCCCAAAACCAGCACGCATCTGTTGTCGCTGCATTTCCGCAAGACTCTGCTGAAATTACGACCGGCTCCCTGCTGGGGCTTGAATTCCTCAGTGAAGGCTGCAAGCACCAGCACAGTAAAAGGATCTTGATGGGTAAAAATTATGCTTCCATTTAAGAAGACCCACTAATGGCACCTTGTGCATCTGTCACTGAATTAACAGCATCAATTTGAAACCCTACGTAAGCTGGGCAACCGGGGAAGGCAACAGCTTGCTTACACTAGGAGGTCTGGCTGAAGGGAGACCTTAGGCTTTGTTTCTCCTGAGGGGCTGTGATCGGCGCACAGGAAAGCGGATGCTTTTTTGTGGGTATTCACATTTTTTTCAGATTGGATTCCTTCTGCATAGGAAGGGTGAGACCTCTCAGATCAATGCGGGCAAAAGGAGCGGGAGGCTGCAGAATAATATTTGGGGAGCAAAGGGAGCACAGTTGCAGCAATGATAAAACACACGTGGATGTTCTAGAGAGCAGGGCTATGGAAAAAAAGATACAGACTCCAGCTGTGGGGTCACTTTCACCCCCTCCCTCCCAAAAGTCTGGATTTGCCTCCTTTCGCACCCTGCCAAGAAAAACAAAGAAACTAAATATAAAAATGCAGCGATCTGGGGAGCTGCTTCAGTGTCCAAAATGTAGGTGTCTAATGCCGTTTTAGGCTTTGCCAGGGATCCAAGACATCTGCGTGGGGATGGCAGATACGGCACCGGACCTAGGGCAGGCTCGGTCCTTCCCTGCTGGGGCGGCAGCCTGGGGCCAGGCAGGGTACCCCCCGGGCACCGAAAACGGCACTCAACGCCTACGTTTGGGCGCCGGAACGGCTCCCCCAGAGCTCTGTGTTTGGACAGTTGGAGTTAATCATCGAAGGGAAACAGAGCTGCAGTTAACGAACGGAGCACTGTGAGATTTGGTAGCAGAGAGGATAAAATAGGAAAGGATTGGAGCGCAGGGGACAGTCCGGCAGAGTCCGAGGGAGGAGAGCAGCTGCCAGCAGCTCAGAAAAGGGTTTCAAATTCCTTCCACGCCACGCCGAATTTTAGTCATCAATGACAACAGGGGACCCGGGGACAGAGGGATATTTTCTGAAGGGTGTGATCTGCTGGTTTTTTAGACTCTGATGTGTTCCACATGTCTGAGCGCCGCCCAAACACGTCCCCTGCACGTGCCGTGCGGCACGGCCGCGTTATCCTCCCCGCCTTGCGGATGGGCATCTGGAAGCACAGATGATGTTTTTGGCAGCCCACATGGCAGTCTCAGCCTTGTCCCCAGTTGTTGTCAGTGGGAGTTTAGGCCCCAAACTTCCTTTTCGTGCCTTTGAAGAATGTTCAGACCTCAGCCCCTGGCTTAACCCTTTCATCCCATGTCTGTCTTCCCTCGGTGGGTAAAATGGTGGGCATTTCTGTGCTTTGTTTGGTGATTACAACTTTTATGCAGTGATTAATTTTTCCAGTGGAGGAATAAAATAATCCTCTAAGGACAGTGTAACCCAGCTCTTCAAGCTTCCCATCCCTCCCGGCCCCCTTTCTCCCCTGCCTTCCTGGGATGCAGACAGTCCCAGAGTATGGGGCAGCTCAGTGCCATCCTTACCCCTTCAAAACCACGATGTTATGAAAAAAAAAAAAAAAGAAAAAAAAAAAGCCAACCAAAAAAATTTCCTCTCCAAAAAACAACTCTGGGTTGGAAGCTTACACACACAAATAATTTCAGTTTTGCTGCCCCTGAAATATTAACGAGAAAATTTTGGGTCCTTGCTGTTGCTTATTTTCTAGGTTTTACCTCCACCAGCAGCTTAATCAGTGCAAATCAAATTACGCCTCCTGTTTACTTATCTCCAGAGCGCTGACACTGGCTGGCGGCTTATCTCGGCGTGGCAGGAGCCAGCGCCTTCCTTGGGGGCAGGACAGGAACTCCACAGAAGCTGCTTGTAGTGCGAGAGGGAGTAAAAATCGGGGAAAGCTCTGCTGGCCCTGCTCCTCAGCAGCGAGGTTACGCTCCCCAAAGCTCCACTGCCAGTGTGGGGAAGCTGAAAGTGTGAGATGCTCGAAGTGCAAGATGCTGAGGGGGTGGAGGCTGCCTCCTCCCTGTGGATAAGCAGCTTGGTTTGAATTTTGGCATAAAGAGGAGGTGGTTCTGGACCTGCCCGAGATGGCCACAGGGCCGGTGGTTTGCAGTCGCTGCGTCTTTCGTGCTGCTTCTGTGGTCGGTCCTCCTTCCTCACCAGGAGATGAGGGTTGGTGTGGGGCAGAGGTGTGGGGTACAGGGACCACGTAAGCACATCCCAGGAGCACGTACACTCAGCGGGCAGGCTGAGACCCCCTGGCCCGTGCTGACCCAGCGGCGAGGCCATGCAGCCAGCACCCAGGAGACCCGCGTTCTGCTCCCATCACCGCTTCGTGCCTCGCTTTCCCGCTTTGGTGATGGCGTCGGCTTTGTCTGCGTGCTGCTTTGAGGTGCCCCCCGACTCCCAGGCCAGCCTGTGCAATGGAGGCAGGAGGACGACTGGCTTCTTGCTGTGTTTCACAGCGCCAGGAACGCGACGGAGCCCAGGGCACCACCAACGCGAGTGGCAGCACCCGGGAGAGATAAACTGGCTCCGCTCGGGTTAAGTTCCTGCGGGTTCTCCCTTGATTGCGGGGGTAAAAGCTGAGCTGAGTACCGCACTTCATCGAGCGGTGCAAGTCGCCTCCGTGGGGGTCTCCCCTACCCAGCCAGGCCACCCTCGCACCTCCGGGGCTTGCCCACCTTAGAAGGAAAACGCAGCCGAGTCCCGGTTTTCCCGCGGCTCGCCCGTTGTGACACCGAACTGCGCCCTGCAAAGTGAAAACGGCGCCTTCCGCCGCCTACACCCCCCCCCCGGCCCGACTCAACCCGGCACCGAGCCCGCCCCCAGGGCTGCCCCGCGGATCCTGGGCGGGGGGCGCGGGCGGGACGCGGGGCCGGGCTGGGGCGGGGCGGGGCGGAGGGGAGCGGGGCAGCCCCGCCGCAGAGGCGGGAGCGAGCGGCGCGGCGGGCAGGGCCGGGCCGGGGTTCGCGCTCAGACGCCTCACCGTCTTCTTCTCCCCGCAGATCTTCCAATGGAGGCAGCTAGAGAACCTCTACTTCCGCGAGAAGAAGTTCTCGGTGGAGGTGCACGACCCGCGCAGGTGAGCGGCGAGACGTGCCGAGCCGAGCCGAACTGGGCTGAGTCAGGCTTTACAGCGCCGAGCCGGGCTGAGCCGTGTCGAGCCGGGCTTTGCAGAGCTGAGCCGTGCCGAGCCGGGCTGAGCCGTGCCGAGCCGGGCTTTGCAGAGCTGAGCCGTGCCGAGCCGAGCCGCGCTCCCCTCGCCGCTGCCCGGGGTTTGGCAGCCGGGGAACCGGTAAGCGAGGGGCAGCGGGTACCGAGCCGGGGGCTGCTGCTTCCTTCCAGCGGGACATTTTGGGCTCGGGTGGGTGTTTTTGAGAATGCGTTTCCCCTCGGCTCCTAGCGGGATTTTTTTGTTTGTTTGGGTTTTTTTTTTCTTTTTTTTTTTTTTTTTTTTTCTTTCCCTCTGTTTTGGCACCTTCTGAGCCCCGGTGCCCCAGCTGCGGTGCCGGCAACCCCCGTGCGTGGAAGGGGGGTTGCCCTGACCCGGGTTGCACTGGGAGCCTGCAGATGGGCGCCAGGTTTTGTACTCACATGCTTCCTTGTAAATAAATATTCAGTAGTGCAACTGAAAGGAATGGCACGGCACCAGAGGTTTACCGGCAGTCTGGATGAAAGCCCATCAGTCTTTTTGGCGCGGGAGTGTTTTTTTTTTTTTTTTTTCCCCCTTACTTTAAAAACCTGACGTGGGAGAGAGCGAGTTCAAGTGAGGGTGCTGCACCTCATCAGTGCGCTCTGCACCCCTTGCTCGTTGGCGTTACTGTGTGGTTACTGCAGACAGTGACCGGTGTCTGTACTGCTCTGGAAGTTGTTCTCACTAAAAGCAGTGTCCCACGTGCAGAGTGTGAGTACAACTGATGGAAACCAGTTCTCTTTCCAGACCGATTGGATGTGCTGCTGGTAGCAGCATGTTTTGCTGATCGCTCAGCTGTGATCCTGTTTCACCTGTTTCCTGTGCCTATCTGTGTCTGATACATGTACTTCAGTTAGGGGAATTTTGCATGCAGTTTCTGTGCTTATTTGCCCTGATACGAACACAGTCACAGCCATACAACGGTGCCTGTCTTCATGAGTGCGTTTTGTTAAAGCAAAACCTGAGCAGAGCAGCTCATACCGTTGTGCCGCTCCAGGTCAGCAGAGCCTTGAAGCATCTGCTTAATATTAAGCATGTAAATAGTCGCATGAAATCTAGCAGAGCAAATTCCCAAGGTTGAAAATACACTGGGAGATCTTCCAGCAGCGGGAGCTGGGGAGGGTGTACTCCTTCCCCCCACCGAGCCTTTGGCAGCGGGCAAGGCGTCAGAAACGCGTGCTGCGAGAAGCCCCTGAGCGCCCAGGCTGACCCTTTCCTGTAAGCAGCCATTGCAAGGAAAAGAAAGCAAATAGCTCTGGGACATTAAAGTCATGATGATATTTACAACTTGGTGTCACGCATGAAACATGACCAAACAGAGGAACCTCTTCTGTCTCGTTTGTGTTTAGATGATAGGAATTACTGACACACAAGAGCTTCCGTTTTTTATTCCATTGCACTGTTTTTCTGAATCAACTCCAGAAGGACAAAACCCTGTCCCAGGTTGTCAGCCTGGTACTTTCTCACTGCAGGGGAATTCAGTTGGTTGAGAGTACCACCACCCGGGTCAAAACGGCACGCTGGCTGTAAAGCAGCAAGGCACGTTGCGGTGGCGTGGTGGGAACACAGCTTGGGTTGTAGGGATGGACTCGTGCGAGTTGTTCGGCGTGTGGAGGCGGAGGAGTAGCCAACACAGTGCTCTCTCCGCATTCCTCTCTGCGTAGCCAAACCAGAGCCTGAGTCAGCGAAGCCACGCTCGCAGGAGAGCAAGCACAGCTCCGTGGTTGTGGCCAGGGCTGGGCAGCACAATGTATGTTTTTAAGCCCTGCCTCTGCTCGTGGCTTCCTGTCCCGAACAAGCTGTTTAACCTCTCTTCATCATGGTTACTTATCCCGTAGAGGAGGGAAATGATATGTTTTAAGGGATATCGACAGGGTTAATTCCATAGCACATGTGAGGAGGGGAGTGATAGAAGAAACCATCTCTCACAGGTCCCCAAAAGACAGCTGTGAAAAGCAAGTCTGCAGCTCTGACCAGCTAAGTCTGCAGACTTTCTAATGGGATCTGCAGTTTTGATGGGAAACATGTACAGATCTCAAAAAGAAAAAAAATAAATGGAAGTCACTGCTTTTAAGATGAGAAGATGAATGACTTGCAATGTATGTTTCTGAGAGTTCAAAACAAGTAACTGCGTTTGAACTGAATAGGATGACAGCAGAATTAAGGCTTTAGCCCATGTTTGAGTGCCTTAGAGCCTTATCTGCCAATGCACTGCAGTGGTTTGTGTCCCTTAAACCAACATAAAGCATCCAGAATTGGATCCCCTCTCCAGCCTCAACGTCAAGGGCACCTCCCAGCACAGCCTTCATTCCCGTCCAGTGGCAGGGATGATGCAGCTCAGCACCCATCCTCGTTAGGACCATCACCCACTCTCCTGTTGCATCTGTGGAGAGTTTTCTCAAAGAACAATACTCGTAATGGGACATAGTCTTCTGCTCCAGTCTCACAGAAAGGACTCAGCACAGGGTAACACTGAAATGTGAGATCCCAGTTGCCTCAGACCTTGTTTGGGTTGGCTGCAGCTGTTTTCTCAGAGAAATTTCACTCCAATTTGTAGCCTCACAATTTGACTTTAACACATTTTGCAGCACTGAAAAGGCCCTGACACAAGAGCTGTCAGCCCTCTCCCAGCCTGAACCTGGCCAGCAGTTCCCATTTCGCCGCAGAGTTTTGTTTTCCTTTCATTCTTGGCTCTGTCACAACTTTCTTTGACCATATTCCTCCCCTCCCCACATTAACCTCCAATTTTGGATGGGGCAATAGCCCACAGACACCAGAGTGTCCCAGTGCAAGTGCAGGAGCCTTAGCAGGCTTGAGGACTTCTGAGTGCTGGGAAAAGAGTCAACCATCCCTTGCACCGCCCAGTAGAGCTCCTGGGCTGTCCTGCAGTGTCACCTCCATGTATGCATCACACAGTGCCTGCTGCCTCATAATCGTACTCCACCACAAGACACTTCTGAACAGACCGGAGAGAAGCACCTCATTTATTTGGGGCTCTGTGGGTCGGCGGTTTACTCCAGCCAGACATCGCTGCAGTGGGAGGGGTTCTGCAGACCAGGACGCTGCGAGCCTCTGCGTGCTGGTGTGCCGGGGTCAGGGGCTCTGCTGCTGGGGTTGGAGTGGAGGGATGGGGAGGAATAATAAAGCGGTTTTGTACAGCTGTGAAAGCACAGGGAAACCTAACCTGTGGTTTTTTTGCTAGTATTTGAGGACAGTTGGGAGTCCCAGAGGGGAAACATTTAGCTCTTATTTTTCCTGTTTTGATATTCACTCAGCTAATCACTGAGTAACATTCTTCTCTCCAGGGCACTACACAGCCCTCTCCAAGCTTCCCAGCTCCCCTTTCCCACATCACATGGCAAGTCCTGCTACATCTGTTTACAAGTGGGGAAATCGAGGTACCTGGAGAGTTTCTCCCACCTTCTTTAAAGCACCCATTGATTCTGTGGATCTTTAGCTGTCACCTGGATCCTAGTATTTGGGAGCCACTGTCCAAAGCCTGAGGCAGTGGAGGGTGTGAGGACTTGGCCTCAGACGTCTCAGCATGTGATGAGACACAGAGGATTCGCAGATGGTTTGGCGCTGGTGACTCCCCTGGGACACATTGCCGGTCAGCGTCAGCTCAGCCAAACCCAGGAATACAGTCTGAACTGGACAAACTGGATGATCTTTACAGTTAGTCCTCAGGAGGTTGCTAACTCAAGGAGTTATTTAAAGTAAATGGTCTCCTGGCTTGAGTAGCTATTTATTGCTGTTCTCTAAGCATTTTTTCCCATTAGCACAAGGGTGTGCACAGTAAAGACAGCAGCTTTTACTGTCAGGTCTGTGGTTCTGCCACACAAAACTATCTAAAGAAACCTTGGTGTAACCCCAGTTCATTATTTTCTGCTCTTCAGGGCATCTGTGACCAGGAGGACTTTTGGGCATAGTGGCATCGCTGTGCATACGTGGTACGCCTGTCCAGCGCTAATAAAGTCTATCTGGGCTATGGCCATTAGTCAACATCAGTTCTACCTGGACAGAAAGCAAAGCAAGGTAAGCGTGTTGGAGATGGGAACTGCATGTTGCGGTGGGTGAGTCCTTCTCACTCCCCATGGTCCCAGCAAGGTCAAGTCCAGATGGTGGCTCCTTTCTTTCCCTCCCTTTCCACTTGAGATCAAAAAAAGGCAAATTGACTCAAAATATCTGCTGGCTATGGCCAGGCTGAGGGAATTGGTATTGAATTCATGTCTGTGGGAGTGAGGATTGAGGGAAAGATTGTACTGAACTGTGGCCAAATTGGAGGAGCCAAAGTTTGCAAGCAGATAGGGTTGTGTCCCTGTCTGGATGGTTTCCACGTGTCTTCTGGTTATTGAACTCTGTCATAAAGTTACGGCAGCTTCCGATAACTGAGTTCAAAGTAGCTTCACATTCTAGGCCTGTTTCTGAATCCTTCTTGCTGTGCCTTGCTTTTTAGTCTCATATTTTCCTAGACATCAGGGGTAGGGATATTATTTCTCTCTGGACACAGGATCTCACAGCAGAAGGAGAGGGGCAGGGTGCTGACAGCCTGGCCTTACAATGAACTGTCTTGATCTGATGCTGCACAAAGAGCTGCTCAAGACACGAAAGAAACTACCTTGAAACTAGAGGATTGTGTGTTTTCCCTCTGTTTCCTTTCATCAACAGTAATTTTAGGCATACCCAGAGCAGCAGGAGATCACATTGATGAGATGGCAGGAGTCTGCACGGTGATACTCCTCAAAATGGCTGGAACAAGCTTCATGTCTTCCTGTTGCTGAAAGCGCTGCCCACATTTTCAGGCAAGGGCTGCTTCGTCCTATGCACAGACCCTGGTCCTGTCTGGTCCCTTCATGAGGGATATGGACCAGTTGGAGAAGGTCCAGAGGAGGGCCACAAAGATGATAAAAGGGCTGGAGCACCTCTCTTATGAGGACAGGCTGAGAGAGTTGGGGCTGTTCAGCCTGGAGAAGAGGAGGCTCCGGGGAGACCTGATAGCCATCTTCCAGTACCTCAAGGGGGCCTACAAGAAAGATGGGGAAAGGCTGTTTAGTAGGGCCTGTTGCGATAGGACGAGAGGTAATGGTTTTAAAATAGAGGGGGGTAGATTTAGATTAGAAATTAGGAAAAATTTTTTTACGATGCGAGTTATAGAACACTGGAACAGGTTGCCCAGAAAGGTGGTGGAGGCCCCATCTCTGGAAACGTTCAAGGCCAGGCTGGATGAGGCTCTGAGCAACCTGACCTAGTCAGGGATGTCCCTGCTCCTTGCAGGGGGGTTGGACTAGATGACCTTTGCAGGTCCCTTCCAACCCTAACCGTTCTATGATTCTATGAGCCAGTTTAGCTCACTAAACTGACAGAAAAATCTTTCTGTTTCCTGTTTTTCTTTGCTGCATTATTTTTCTTCCAGTTCAAGGAATTGAATTGGCTTGCTGAAATTATGTGAGGGGCCAACCGGCTCACTCTGAACCCTTCTGACATTGCTTTGCCCATCGTGATCTCTGGGACTTTGTTGTAGAGTGGGTACGACTTTCGGATGCCTTGAGCAGAGCCCATGGTTACACACCCTTTGTCCATGTCCCATCTAATGCAAAAAAAACCCAGGATTCCTCTTAGTTGCTGTGAGCTGTATTGAGTTTAGGGATGTAGCTAACTTCCCACCCCTGCCTGAGTGCCAGCTGTGAATATGGACAAAATTGCGTGCTCACTGGATGCCAGGTGATGCTTTCCTGTCCCACTCCTCTGCTCAGCACTGCCAGGACAATCCATAGCGTTCTCTGTTTTGCTCTCAACAAAAACAACTTAGCAAACAAACGGAAGTTTATTTTTTTTTTACTTCTAGCCAGATGGATTTGCTGATCTAGCTGCAAGGTATTTAGGTCACAAGCAACCAACAAACAAAAGGAGATTCCCTCCTCCTCCCATTTCTTTGGTAAGAAACTGGGTCTCTTAAATGCCCAGGACTTCCCTTGAGTGAGTCCTTTTGTTGTTGGCAGATTGTGTTTCAATCTGATCTCCCCTCTCTCACACTCCTACAGACAGCACCACCCACCAGCCCTCGTTTGTCAACCTGTCACGTCTGTGGCCGTGTCAGCGTGCTTTGTCACAATAATCCCGGTGGTCACACTGAGGCTTTGAAGTTAAGGCATACAAATATTTTTGTCCCTTTCTCTTAAGGGAGCTGGTATTTTAGTCTCTTGCCTCATCTTTACGTGATGCTGTCAAGATTGATAGATCCATCAATCTGTTCAGTTCATCCTGCTGGTCGCTTCAGAACACTGCACTCATCTGTGCTTTGCTTTTGAAAACCAGTAAAACGTATGCCAGAGTGGGCTGATGCAAAATGTCTTCATTTCAGCTGTCAAGGGCTTAGACAAACATTTATTTGAGTTTCAGGTCGCATGAGTTTCCATCCCCTTAAATCTCAGTCCCCACTTCAATTGAATCCCCAACTTCAAAGCAAAACTTAGCTATTGCCTCCTTTCATGTCCGAACTTGGCATTTCATATCATTTTGATAAAAGAAAAATAAAAACAAACTTAGAAGAAAAAGCCTTCTGGAGCTCACTGCAAATGAGCTTTCACTCCAGTGATGTAGATGAGATGGCAGGAGATACGACAGAGTGATAAAGCAAGCTTGAACTCTGTGCTCCTCACATAACTGGGCACCAGTTGTATCTGGACCTTCTGCACAGCTCCACTGGAAAACCCCCTTCACTTGATTTTAAAAATAAATAAAATCAGCTTGTCTGGATTTTGACCCTTTTGCGAGGAAGTGAGGTCCCAGCCTTCTCTGCAGCCTCACTCCGTGTTGAACTCCTGCCAGCTTGCCAAGTTTCCAGCATCTTGCTCCCTGCTGATCTGTGTCTCTCTCCCTGCAATCGAAGTGTAACGTGGAGACTGAAAAGATCCCCAGCTTTCTGAGTGAACATGGCAGCGTGCAGAAATCCTGTCAGCTTCCCTTTTTTTCAGGAGAGAGATGCATCAGGACTTGAAGGCATGTCTTTGCTCTGTTGACTGCGCCGAGTCAGTCAAGCGCTTGGCCTAGAAGCCTTGAGAAGTCCCTGTTTGTGGGAATTTCCAACAGCATGTTCCTCCAAGCGCAAGGCTTTTTGGCTGAGTGAACTAGTAGAAAATAGGCCAAGGGTTTCAAAAAATCACCTGCAGCAAAGCCCCATCACTGCAAGCAAGAGGGGTGAATTCATCCCTAGTGTCCATCTCCCCTTGCATTTCACTGATGGATTTTTCTTCACCCTCTGACCCTGTCAGAACAGCACTGGGGATCAGTTTGGCCCCGTGCTTTGAAATGACTCATGAATGAGCCGGTCTCCCTCCATGTAAATGAGACTTGGCAGGTCTGCGCTAAGTGCTTTCAAAATTTTTGAGCCTGGAGGGACCACAGGGCCCGGGGGAGTGCTAATGGGGTGTAATCTAGCTTTCCACTATTGTGCTGTCAGTACAAAGTCTAGCCCAGGCCTCATGCTGGCTGCTGCTCAGTGGCCTGTATGAAATGAGCTGTTGGTCTGATTCCTGCCGCTGATGAGTGGCTGTCCAAAGCACAAGACCACCCGACACTGATTGGTGTTGCTGTAGGCAGTAGAGGCAGCAGGGACTGAGCAGCATGGAAAATTAACCCCGTTCCTTTCAGGAGATGCTCCATCCCCACTGTTTATTGCAGGGCACCGTTAGCACAACTGCGATCAGATCTCAAACCTTCTCCTGTGGCTTCAGCAGGTTTGGACTGCACCCTCTGTGGGGTGCACTGTGCCCTGCTGATCCGCTATCTGCTTTCTTCTGGTTTGTTTTTATCTCTCTCCTGGCTCCAGGGATGCCAGGCTTTGGTCTTATATCATTTTTTTCATTTGCCCTATGTAGGGCACGCTTCCAGCCACTGCTGGCTTAGCGCGCGAGCCAGGACCACAGCAGCATCCAGCGGCATCGCCTTCGCTCAGTATTTTAGTTGGTGCCTAGCCAAACAGGTAGGACCAGAGCGTGCCACAATTTGCAGTCTGAATATGAGTGGAAATAAACTACAGGGCTTCTCGCTGTAACTGTCCTACAAATACAGGAAAATCGCTGCCTCGCAGAGCGGGAGGCAGGATCTGTGCAGACTTGGGGTTTGTACCTTCCCTAGACATCTGCTGTAAGGACTCGGTATACTGGGTTAGACAGGTACTGGGTTTGATCGGTATGGCTGTTCTGGGATTACACAAGGTATGCTTAACCCTACATATCTGTAGGGTCATACAGCATACATGCACCTGCAGGGGATAAATCACCGGGACAGCAACTTGTTACCTCCAGAGATCTGGCATTGCAGCAAGACAGCAGTTCATACTCGGGCTCTTTATCAAGACTTCAGTAGCAGGAAATCTTGTTGGATAAAAGCAGTGACTTTCTTCTTCGCCTGGAACTAACCTTCCAGAGCTCTTTGAAGAACATGTTTCACAGACCTTGTTTCTGACCAGAAACATCAGATCTAAGTCAGATCCAAGAAGCTAAAATAATACTGTCCTTTTCCTTGGGCTGATTTTGGGGAGGAGCTGCTGGAAATGAGAAGTGTTTAACAGTTTGTAGCATTAGTTTAAGAGGGTCAGTACTGGTTGCCTGATCCACTGTGACATCTTGGCAGGTAGTTCAGCTTCTGCACTCAAATGAGTGAGTGCACGTGCCCTGTTCTTGGGGTTGTTGTGGAAATAAGCTTGTGAGGCATTTGGGTACCTCTGAATGGTAATGATGGAGTCTATAAATACCCAAGAATATTAAATTATAAAAATACTTATGAGGATGTTTTCATTGTAATGCACTCCCAGTGCTGTCTTCATTTGCAGTCTTAAATTAATCTTAAAAATACAGTGTGCAACAGGGAGATATTTTACTTCCCTTATTATTTTACTGATGTGCAGCCAGAGGCAGGGGATCGCTAAGAACGTAACCTTAAGTGTCTTACCCAAAGCCTCACAGCAAATCAGTAACAGAGCTAAGAGCGAAGCTCAGCGTGGTGAGCATTCAGCCATCAATTCAGTCTTAGTTCTTGTTAAAATTATTTCTGCTTCCTGAGGATGTGAAATAACACTGAAAATCCCATTACAGCAAGTGTTCCTTGTATTCCCATTTCATGTTAGTTCCGGTGGGAACAGATCACACCCTGGTATGTGGATGTCAATCAGCTTCTGATTTGTTAGCATTGGAATGATGTGCCCATCAGCTGAACTGTATGACTAGGTCTGAGAGTCTCTTCTGGCCTTGAGGAGGTGCAGAGGTGAGTGCTCAGGTGATCCTGAACTGGGACTTCACCATCCTGTTGAACAAAAGTCTTTGTGCGGCTGGAGAGCCTCAGCACCCTGTCCCAACAGCTTTCTGGGTTCTGAGAAATAGAAATTGCAGGTCATTGGCCCTGCAGGGCCAGGCTAATTGAAATTCAACAGCACAGGACTTGTGAGATTTGGGCAGTGGGCTGAGCTCCAAGCTCTCTCTATGACTGACGAGCTCATATCAGGGTCAGCGAGCAAGAGGCCAATTTCCAGATCAGAAAGGAAATAGCCATCATCTTTGTGTGCCATGTTACAGACAGCAGCTTCTTCCTGGTTGTCAGTTTCCTCCTTGTTAGCATGGCTTGTTAATTCAACAACTAATACATAAAATAGAGCTTAGAGCATAAGCATTAGTTCAGAAATTTTAATTGTGAATAGATTATTCCACAATGACTTAATGAAAAGTTTCCTTGTATTTTTTTCTGAAGTGCTTGGAGATCACTCCAGTCAGAAATGAGATGGAGCTCTAGAGAGGCCTTGTGGCTGTTCTGATGCAACAGTTGCTATTTTGAGGTGATCCTAAGGCTGTTCTGGTCAGAAAAAGGACTGAAGAATTATTGTGGCCACCCAAGACACCCTCATATATAGGGTTCTTCTTCCCAGTAGTGCTTGGGATATTACTGAAAGGCCATCTCCAGTAACTTTGATCAATGTTCTTGATCCTCTTGTTCACGTTAACCATCTGCTAGAGCCTGTCAAGAGAATGGACTGGAGATAGATGGTGAGGTACGAACAGTGGGGTTTGTATTGTAGACACAGGGCAGTCACTAGGACTGAGTTAGCCCAACCCTGCAGGCAGCCACCATGCTCATCTCATTGCTCAGTGCCGATAACCCCCTTGCCCAGAAGGTTTTCTGCTTTTGTTGGCTCTGTGGGTGTAACCACATCTGAGCTCACTGCTCAACAAAGAGAAAGTTCGGGGGTTATCTCTCTTGAACTTTCTGGGCTTCTTGTTGTCTCATATTCTTCTATAACCGATGGAGAAAGGATGACATCTTAGGTAGTCAAGTCATTCCCTCCTAAGATAGTAGGAGGACTAGGTGATTGTTGAGGGTCCCTTCCAAATGACACTTTCTCTTCTATTCTATAAGTTTACGCAGTGTGCACATGTACTTTCCCCTGGAGGTGCCTAGATTGTTGACATTTGGTGGTGTACAATGAGCGACTCCTTGCCGTAGTGTGGCCAGTTACTGAGCTGGGACTGGCCATTTGTTACTGGGGTAATGTTAATGCTTGAAGAGCTGTCCCACATAGTAGGGACATCGCATGTGGCTTGTTAATCTGGACCATGACCTGAACATGTTTTCCTGCCAGTATTTTCCTCCAGCTTCTCATGACAGCCCCTTTAAGCTATGTCCTCACTATGTCTTGGTCCAAAGCTCATTGCAGGTTTGGAAAGGCCCGTCCTGGCTTCCTTTGGATGCTAGAGATGGTCTTCAGCCTTTGGGCTTTGCAGTTTATTATGTTGGCATTTCTGAAGGTTTCTTATTGTATGTGGTAACACAGTAACCCCATACGTAGTTTGTTTAAGAGGGAAAAATGTGCATTGCAAAGCAGAGCAAACAACAAACAACAGGAAGCAATGCCAGAATTGTACCCACTTAAGAATGTAAGAAGTGCAGCAGTGAATACCGTGCTAGATTGCTTCTGTTCTTATAAAATAATCCACATTTGCTGTGGAACCCTGTTTCCTGCCACAGCAAAAGGACTCTTTCTTTCTGTGAGCTTTAAAGAAGCGTTAGATCATTACTAACTCCTGTGTCTGTGTCCATGTCCAGTCCAAGATTCATGCTGCAAGAAGCCTGAGTGAGATTGCGATTGACCTGACTGAAACAGGAACGCTCAAGACCTCAAAGCTGGCCAACATGGGGAGTAAAGGCAAAATTATCAGCGGTAGCAGCGGGAGTCTTCTGTCATCAGGTAGGTCCTTCATTCTGTAACTGGAGAGAACATGGTGGGAAGGGCCATGACTGTGGTATAATGGGGAGCAGCCAGAAGCTGCAGTGCAGAAATGGAAGTCACTTCCCTTCAGCCTTTCTGTCTGTCCAGGTGTCAGTCCGTCTCTCAGCATGTTGCCCCACAAACAGCAAAGGCAGCAGCTTCCCCCTCTCTCATTACCACTGCTCGTTTCCTCTTTGGCCCCAGGATGTCATCGCCAGCCTCTGACTTTGCAGCTGAGACTGGTCTCTCCTCACAGTTTCTGCTGTAATCGCCCCTTGGCACCCAGCTCATCCCTATGCAGATGTGTTCCTGCAGAAGCCCCCAGCCAGCAGTGAGGAAGCAGTCAGCCAGTGCAGCTCGCTAGGGACACTGAGGCTGGGAATTGGTGACGTGATGTGATGTCCTGCAGCAGTGTTGAGGCAGGGTGGTTTCTTCAGAGAGTGTACATCTGCTTTGCCTCTCTGTTGGTGGCATTTGGCTGGTGTCCCAAGCTCAGAAGAGCTATTCCCTAGCACTCTCCGCCAAACTTGTGCTGGGGACCTAGAGGTTTCTTTTTATGCTTAGAGCACCTTTCTGTATGAGGAAGACATAATCTGTGAAAGAAACCCAGGAGAAGTTGATACAGAGGAGAGCTAGAGCATGAGAAGAGAAGGACCAGAGAAGGAGAGTCAGGAGGTTGTCTGTATTTTTTTTATACTTTTCTGTCAGTCTGAACCAGGCAAACTGTGTATAAAACAGTGCTAGATGTCACTCCAGGAGCAAAGCAAGGATAGATAGTTGGTGAAGAGCTTGAAGCTGCTCGGGTGGGAAGCTCTTTAGGAGGTCAAGGTTGCTGGTATCACTATAATTAACAGTTCCAGTTAATTAAACACCCTCTGTTAAGCATCACATCACGTTATCAAAATGGATTGTGTTGAGAAGTGTAACACCAGAGAATAACCTTCCTGTGCTCTACAAGGGAACAGTCCACCTAAGAACATAAATGCTTTGAAACTGAACCCACACTGGTGTAGTAGATCAGCTTTGCATCACTGCAGCCTTCATGTCTCTTAAAAGCCATGCTTTTCTGCATGGCAAATGTCCAGCAAGGGGTTAAAATGTGCAATGCTTACAGAGCTCCAGAGCAGCCTGCTGTGCAATTCCTTGCCTTGCCTGCAAACAGAGATGCCTTTCTGCTCTGTAGATCCTCCTGGTGCGGTATACAATCCACCGTCTGTGCTTCCCATCGCTCAGTAGCTGAGCAGCTCCCGGACTGGTGTCGGGTTGTTGGAGCTCTTTGTTTGTTTGGCATTTTTTTTCAGCTCTCCTGCTGGAAAGTAAATAAAGTTAAGTACCCTAAGGAAGTTCTTAAGGTCTTTCCAAGATCTCAGCCTCCTGGGCACCAGTCCTAGGTTTGTTAGAGCTGCTTGGTAGTAATCCTGTTTTCCTGTTAATACACTGACTTTTTGCCTTCCTGAAAAAATATATGGAAGTCTGCTTCTGCTCGCACACTGGGAGGGAGTAGTAGCCAGGTAGGAGCCAGCAAAACATCAGACCCAGAAACGCTTACATAAGGTCAGTACCTACCAGGGTTATGTGGATGGAAATCCCATACTGGGAGCTGCCTATGCTTTTGTTTCTGGGTTTTTTTTGCTCCCTGCTCAAATCCCGTCTGACTGACCATGGGGTTTGCAGACACATCGGAATTGCACTGGTGACTAGAGCCATGCAGAGCTCATTAACCAGTTGAGTCATTTCTTCAGGCTGGGGTAGGTGGATCAGTCTGCCTGGATGCCTGTGTAGGACTGTGTGAGCCTCAGTTTTGGTGGAGGTGCTGCTGGTGGGCCAGGCAGGCATGGCTCCCTCCAGGTTCCTGTGCTTTTAGGTCCTACCAGCTATGAGGACAGGGCTCTCCCCAAAATGTTGAGGACAGCTGTGAGGTTTGCTGCCTCCGTGTGCCTTAGAGCAGCTGCAAGCAGCTGCAAAGAGATCTAGAGAGAAAACATCTGTCAGAGGAGGACAGATACCAGGGAACTGGAGACCCTGGATTGCTTCCACACAGTCACCCAAACCACTGTGCTGCAAGAGCCCCTTCTCTCGAGCCCGGCTGGCAGAGGTGACCCAGCCCTGTCCCACTGGACGGGAGGGGGATTCCTGCCTGTCCTGCTGGGCACAGTCACCGGCTCCGTCCCAGCCTTTGGGTTTCCTCCCATTGTGCTGAAGATTATCGGCACACAGTTACAACAATGATGGGTTATCGCGGTCCTGCCTGCGCACTGGAGAGAATAAGTGCAAATGATTAAGTGGCCACAGTAGATTTCCAGGCTATAAATATCCCGAGTGACTCGAAATCACAAGAGCAGAACTGAATCTCTGTTTGTCCCCACTTCCCTACCACTCGGTCCTTTTGTTCTGGGAATTACTTGTAGCCATTTCCTCTCTCCACCTCACTCCTCCTCACTGAAGCGGCTGTTGGTGCCACGAGGAACGTGCCGAAGCTGGCATGTCTCCCCTGGGTTTGCAGCAAGGCTGCAAGGAAATATTTGTTGTTGCTTCCAGCTGTCACCTTGTCTGGCCAAGATCCTGCTGTGCAGTGTGAGGCAGTCGCTGCCCCACATCCCTTACAGTCTCAAGACACAGCAGAGGGGAGATGGAGTCTTATAGTGAGGCAGTGACTTACCCAAGGTCACAGCAATTCAGGGCCAAAACCTAAGTTCCTCCGTGTTTCCCAAACCCTCCATCTCAGTGCATGTTCACTGCAGAGTTGTAAGTTTGACACCTGATGCTCCCAAGGGCATTTCTGACACGCTCACTCTTTAACTTTTGTCCTCTTTTGGGTTCTGAAGGGGGCCCTCAAAACTGAGTTGCTGGGATTTTAGCTCAGGGATCTTTTGCTCAGCATCTCTGGGCCATCCCTGGGTATCTCGGACAAGATTTGCCAAGGAATAAAAGCTCTGCTTTCACACCCTAATCAAAGACAGCAGAGATAATTGTGAGAGCGTAATCAGGTTAGGTCTAAGTGGACTTTTCCTTCGGAGTAATTTGTGCCCTAAGAGCTCTGCAGGTCTTCTAGCTAGCGAGGAGCCCCATTATTGCTGGCTTATTGTTTGGTTGAACCCCAGACCGCCGCCTTCATCTCAGCAGGCAGAGGAGAGACCACAGAGGAGCACCCCTGCTTTAGCTCTGCAGACGTTTTTGAGGAGCCTCCCACCCCCTGAGCCCCATTCCTTCATCAGCGGTGGAGGTTTCCTGCACAGGGGCCTGTTTACGTTTGAAAATGCCATGACAAAGCCCAGCCAGCCAGTTCCCCCACCGCTCCATCCGGCAGGGCCGTCTCCCAGCTGTACCGCCCCGGCGCGTGTTGGAGCGGATAAACAGCACCCGCACGGCCTCCGGCACGGCCCGCAAAGACGAGTCGCCCACAGGATATCTGAGTGCATCCTGTGTGGAGCAGCCCCAGCTGGGCTCCCGCGCGCCGCGGAGGATATCCTATTTGTCTGGCAGAGACAAGAGATAGCGGCTGTCTGAGGTTTCTGGCTGTTGTGCGCTGACATCCTGGTGCGGTGAGTCAGCCCGGGCTCTGGCACGGAGCAAGCGTGGGGGGACCTCCCCTCCCTGCTCAGGGGACAACCTTCCACAGGGACCTCAACCAAACGCCAGCGAGCTGGAGCCAGCAGCCGGATGTAGCATGAAGGGTTTGCCATATTTAGATGTGTTCTTCCTGGAGCAGGAGACTCACAAAATGAGAAAGAGAAGAGATGCTTGGATGCTCTTGCCTCATTGCTGCTCAGCCTCCTTGTTGCATCTCCTTTCCCCTCACAGGTGCTAGCACCAATCCTTGGCTCCCTCTGCCCTTCAGCATTCTAGCCATCCTCCCTGCTTATTTTCATCTTTCTCATTTATCCCTTTTCCAAGCGGACTCCACTCAGCTAAAATACGTGGAGGAAATGGGGACAAACAATGAGTCACTGGTAGGGCTTTCCTCTTCAAAACGATGGCTCATGTTTCTGGTCTTGTCTCTTTTACAAGCTTCAAAACAAAGCTTGTCTTGGAGCTGACACCTGATAGCCAAGACCCCCTGCAGATCTGCACAAGCACAACTCATCGCCTTGGTCACATCCTTTGGGGTCGTGACTTGCTTCATGTCCCCATCAACATCACCAAGACTCTCCTGACATCACCAGTATTGCAGCACTCAGAAACCAGCCCGATAGCACTGATGAAGAAGCTCAGCCATAAATTCTGCTGGAGGAGTGAGTTGGGCAGGAAGGACCATGTTCTCCCCCCTGTTTCACAGCTCATGTTCTCCTCAATGTCAGTGGATGGACAAATTGCCCAGAGAGGCCAAGTGGGTATCAGAAGATGAGTCGACAAGCAAATAAGATATTAAGTGGGTGTTTAGGTCACCAAGACCTGTGTCCCATCCTGTATGGTATGGAGGAAAGGGCATGTACAATTGCCTTGGCTTTGAGAATAAACCAGCAGCATCAGCTGTCAAAACAGACCCAGATTCAGCAGGTTCCTAGTGCCCACCAAAGAGACAGCCCTGTGCTTGCTAGTCGGTGTGTTTTCACAATCCTTTTTATTTTAGGGACATCAAATGGTTTTGCAGAAGTGTGTGTCAAAATGCAGTTTGTTAAATCTTTGCACAGCAAATGGGAAGGGGGCTGAGTAATAATTTTCACAGAAAGGTTCAGAAAGATATACCGGGAAATGACATATTTCAACATTTCTCCTGTTAACTGCATTAGGAATTAGCCCTAATTGTGGGAGATAAAATACCTGAGAAAGCCTCCCACACCATTTCTGTCACAGTAGGAATCTCTTGTGTTGGGACTGATCTTTCAGGACTGATTTTTCTCTGTTGATGATCTCCTTTGGAAAGCACTGCGCAGCCGTGACTCAGTGAGCATCATATTTAATAAGGCTGATCTGAGGTAGTGTCTGCTTGATTGGTTTGGTTTGAGCTGGTCTTTGGTTATTTCTTTGGTTGTTTTTATGGTCTTTTGATTTGTTCTGACATTTTTGGGTCACTTGCCACTGGGTTTAGAAGTGGATCTGTGGTCATAGCCTTGCTCAAGGCTGGTTTAATACATATTTATAAATAAAGACCCTTTGATGAAAGCTGTGGGCACCCCAGCAATACAAAGCACTGTTCTCTGTGCCTTTACAAGCGTTTCACACTGGTGTGATTCTCTTGAGTGATCAAGTTTCCAGTTTCTTTTCACCTGTGAGAACAAGTAGAATAAATACACTGCAAAATAGTCCAACTTTTAAATAAATAAAAAAAAAAAAACCCAACCAACTAGAACAGAACAGTTTCTGAAGGAGAAACTTCAGGAAAATCTGAAGAAATAAGTAAGTCCTGCAGTGTGCCCAAGGGATCATCCTAGTCAGGTATGGTCAAGCTAAAAAAAATTCAGCATCACAAGCCGTGAACTGAGTGCCGTGTCCCCTGGCCTTGGAACTTTCACTGCACTAGAAGAGTTTGTGATACAAAGCCACCCTTGGAAAAGGTTGATTTGAACTGGTTCACTAGTGCCAAGGAGTGGCTGACACTGGTTTCAGCAGTAATCCCGTTGCTTAACTCAGAATGTGACAGTGCGCTTCCAGCTCTCCCTTTGCTCTCTGGGAGGGGTGAAAACGACGGCAAAATGTGCACTCAGTGGACACAGCCACCAACCCCATCAGAGTTCATACCAGCGTGGTTCTCTCACAGGGTAAGCACGGCTGGAGCAAACGCCGTGAACTGTCTGTGCTTCATTCGGGTCCGTACCAGCTCAGCCAGAAGCTGTTCATTTCCTTCTTGTCGGCACACCCCGAATCAGCTCGGGCGGCTGGCCAGGGTTTAGGCTGTTCGTGTGCTTTTAAACATTTCAGCATCTATGTCGCTGCTGCGGCAACCCACAGTGCAAAAAGGCATAGCTTTTAAAAATAAATCTGAGGCTGGTGTGGAGGTAGGGAGCAGAGCGAGGAAGGAAAAGGGAAGAGCAGTTGAAAGGAAAACGTAGGTCATTAAACTTGTCCTAAAAGAGAAAAAAAAAAAAAGAATTGAAACATCTGCTGGAATTGTGAGCAACTTTTTACCAGGACTCAGCAGTTTGTTGGCAATTCAGTGAAGAAATTCAGTGGTTCCGTTTTCGCTAATAATTGCTCACCAGAGTTACTGTTAGGAATTACTAAATGCTGGAGAGGGCTTTCCCTGCCAGGGCAAATACAGGGCTCCTCTAGAAGATCCCGTCAAGTTCCTGCAGCACAGATGGGTTTGCAGAATTGAGTTTTGTTGTTCTAAGATGACTACAGCAACTAAACAAATATCTTACCGTGAGGTTGTCCTCTTTTATCTGATGATGCTCAGCCTATCTGACCTCTAGAGAGCCCTTTTTCTGCCTTCCCCACTCCAGGACAGCCCAATAAAAGATATAACAGAGGGAGGTGGTGCTCCACAGAAAAAGTGCCAACTGTCTTCCTCTATGAAAACTTCAGAAAACAGTGGTGGAAAAGATCTGTGAGATTCTCTGCTCCCCCTGGGCCAGTGCAGAACTGTTTCATGGCATGGGTTGCCTCAGTCCTCTTTCAGTTCAGCTTTAACGGTCTGTTGGAATAGTAGCAATGAAAAATGAAGCTGAAAGCACAAATTTCACTCTGTTTTGCTGCCAAAACAAAGAGTTGTTCCCAGGTTCCTTCCAGAGCTCTGTGAAATGGCAGGAACATTTTCAGCCTCCCGGGGCTGAGTGTTTTCACTGTATGCTTGGAGGCCAAGCTGCAAATCATAGAATCACAGACTGGTTTGGGTTGGAAGGGACCTTTAAAGGCCATCTAGTCCAACCCCCCCGCAAGGAGTAGGGACATCTCCAACCAGATCAGGTTGCTCAGAGCCCCGTCCAACCTGACCTGAACGTTTCCAGGGATGGGGCATCCACCACCTCTCTGGGCAACCTGTTCTAGTATTTCACCACTCTCATTGTAAAAAATTTTTTTTCAGATGTCCAGTCTGAATCTACCTCCCTCTATTTTAAAACCATTACCCCTCATCCTGTCACAACTGATTCTGATAAAAAAAAATTCTTCCCATTTTCTTATAAGCCCCCTTTAAGTATCAAAAGGCCACAATAAGGTCTCCCTTCTCTTCCCCAGGCTGAGCAGCCCCAACTCTCTCAGCCTGTCCTCATAGGAGAGGTGCTCCAGCCCTCTGATCATCTTCATGACCTCCTCTGATCATCTTCATGACCTCCTCTGTATCTAGAAGTGTATCTAAAAGCTCCCTCTCACCCCCATCCTACAGGTGCACAGAAAATGCCGTATAGCATCCTGATGTGTCTGATTCCTGCAGATAATAAAGGTCTATTTTCTCTGTGCCATTGCTCTAGAGGGGCAGGGGAGCCCTCCAGAGTCACCCTGGGATGGCAGGTCCTGAAACCACTGAGGAACCACTGAGGACTAGGAGGAACCCCCTTGAAAGCATTGCTGAGTCAAGGGCTTTTCTGCAGCCGTGAACCTTCCGTACCCCACAAGAAGTCCCTGCAAAGCACTGGGCACAATCCAGCTGTCTAAATCTATGTGTCTCGTGCCATTTTAGGTGGATTAGAGTATCCCACTGCCAATCCAAAAGAGTGTGAGTCTCACAGGGTCCTGGATTTTATCTGCCACCCCATGGAAGACATCTGAGATACTTAGATCACCTAGACACTTCTGTTGATGCAAACAAGGAGTTTGGGAGGAAGTAGTGACTTCACTATAAACTCATCCCCAAGTCCAGAGGTGCACTAAAGAGGATGAATGCTAAGCACATCCTGAAAAAATCATCTGCTCAAGTTGGGGACACAAAAATGAATGCAGCCAACATTGCCCCTTCTTTGAGATGCTAGATCTTGGATAGCAATTGGTGCACCATCCCAAACCAAAATAAAATCAGGAACCCTGTCAATGAGTTCCCCTAAAGAGGTGAAGTTACAAATGCTGTCATAACATCTGAGCAATGGAGTCTGATTTAATGCACGGACTTACTTCAGTGGGAGTTTCTGGGTAATTGCCTCTTGAAAAGTCGAGTTATTTGGACATCCAGTTTAAATATTTTGACCTACGTCTTCACAAGAAACAGCTACTATCCTGGAAGGACCTTGGGTTATTGTTTTGGTGTGTTTTACGGGAATCTTGCTAGGTAATTTTCTTCCGTTACATTTTTTTTAAAACAGGCACTGTAAGTGGATTGAATTAACTGTTGGCTACTAGGGTAACTGCAGTTCTTAAGTAGACTGTATTGTCAAATGGTGTATCCTAGGCTTAATTTTAAAAAAATGCCTCTCCAGGGCTTTGTAAACTGTACTGTTATTTGCCCTTGGGAACCTTCATGGGAATGGTATGTCTTTTTTTCCTAGGATCTTTACATGAATAATTTTGTTGGTTTTATTTTTCTGGATGATTACAAATGTCTTTGTGTGCGCCACTGTCCAATCTCTATCTGTTAGCTTAAACATTAAGAATTTGCTGTAAACAAACACAACTGGGTAACACCTGCTTCATGTCATAGTCTGATTTCATTTTGGAATGACTGCATCCAGGCTTTGGTAAAATTACAAGCCCTCCAGATGTGTACTCTTCTGTCAGCTGGCCAAGTGAAATAATTGTTTATTGATAGGTTCCCAAGAGTCCGACAGTTCTCAGTCTGCCAAGAAAGACATGCTGGCTGCACTGAAATCCAGGCAAGAAGCTTTGGAAGAGACGCTGCGCCAACGCTTGGAAGAGCTAAAGAAACTGTGTCTCCGAGAAGCGGTAGGCAATAGACATTTTATAATGTGTTACGCTTTGTTGCTTGTATTTTTATAGCACACTCATGGTTTGGAGGTAGTCAGGAGAAGAGAAGAGAATCCTTCCACAGTCACCTCTTGCAAAGCCTATTGTACAAAGGCCTCAGGCAGGTCTCAGCTGTTTCAGCTCCAGATTGTGATGTCTCAGGACGTTTTCCCCCCAGAGAAAGGGACTCCATGTCACTTGGGTGCCCAGTTAGCTTGGGGCACTAGAAGGGTGCTCAGAATCCATGTCTGGTGCTTAAAATTGTGTTTAAGATTCATTCAGCCAGGATTCTTATTCTAGTCTTATTGACTGTGGTGGGTATATGCGGCTACCTCCATGGCACAGGAACGCTGTCCTGTGTACTGGTAATGCTCACATGCTTTTGACTTCATTAGCAAGGGTTAAAAAAAAAACCAAACAGGCTGATACACTTTCTTTGCGGAGCAGGCCTGACCTTATGAGCTTTTCTTCTCCCAGCACATTCTCATGTACAAGCACACAAGGTCTCATCTGCTTCATGCAGACTCCCTTCATCCAGTAAGCTCTGGCACTGCTGGAGAGGAATGACAGGGTGGTGGAGAGGAACCACTGTGGTCACCCCAGGACATGCAGGACAGCTCAGGAACTCATCTCGTAACCTTCCCACTCATCTGATGTTTGTTCTTGGAGTACCCAGGAGGCCAGTTTAGAGGTCAATTTAATGTTTGGGGAATCACAGCCATGTGGCAGATGTGTGTGGAGGTTAGCAGGAGCATACACTTGGGTCATTCAGCAATCCTCCTTTGTTTACCAGGCCTGCAAATCTGAATGTAACAACAAATCCTGATGTGTAACACAACAGGAAGCTGGCTGCAGACAGTGGGAGATCTTCCAGCTGTTGCATAGTATTTGATGTGTATCTCAGCTTTGACAAAAATGGGGGAATAGGTCACTGATTCAGCTCTCATTGCACTTTGTTTCATTTAGTCTGTAGTTTTAATGCCAACAAGAATATGTGGTGGAAAATACCTCTCAACAAAGAAAATCAGCAGAAGTCTCTGTTGCCCCAGTTCTCATCCTTTACTCCACACGAGCAGTTCTTTCCTGCCTGAGAAGTCCTGCTTGACTTCAGCAAACAACTTGTGCTGATAAAGGTCGCAAGACCAGATCCAGTCTCCTAAGTCCAGAGTTAAGATCATCTGCAGGAAGCAGTCACACGCTCTTTGGGGTCTGATGGACAAGGTCTAGAGGGTTCTACTTGTCCTGGAGGAATTTACCGCCCTAAGCTAACAGTGCCTGGCTGCGGAGGGCTAGTGCAGGGGAAGACGTGCCTGTGCCACAGTTGCTGGAGCTCACAGCCCAGCGCCTTTGCTTTAACCCCAGCCCCATCTGCGGTGCAGCCTCAAGCACTTCACGAGCAACCGAGATGCAGGCAAAAGCTCCCTCTGGGGCATGGAGCCAGTGGTAAGGAGCAATATTTCCTTAATGTGCTGCAGCAAGGCTGGCCAGAGCCCATCTGTCAGCACCTTAAGAGCTAGTAGAATGTGTTCGTGCTTTCTGTAGGTGATCCAAGAGAGGCAGTTGATGGACACTTGGAATCTGACCCCGTCTTGCAACCCTACAGCTCATCCATCAGCAGCCTGCAGTTGGAAGTATTTCCTCTCAGGCTGCCCTTCCTCCTTTCTGCTTTGGCATGGGAATGGCTGAAAAGGGAGAAAGCAGCAAACCAGGAGATAAAAAAGAGTTAAAAGTGGGGGCATAATCAAATAATCGTGGCCAGAGCCATTCGTAACAGTGGCATCAGGTTACTTCAGGCCATCACTACTCCAGTTACTTATTAATTGAGATTACATTTCAGGGCTGTGCCTGTGAATACTTTTCAGCTTATGGGGGCAGCATGGTGGCCCACATTAATTTTGTTCTGCTCCAATCTTGGGCATTTTACAGAAGATATTAACTCTTTCCCCACTGCCCTGCTTCATATTAAGTTAGGAGTTAGAAAGAAAATATCCTTGTTTCCCTCGGGAAAGGATACAGGAGTCTGTGTCTTGATGCAGTGCTTAGAGCCACATCTCACTAGAAGGAACATGTTGAAGAAGAAAAGCTGAAATAACCCCACGGGGCTGGAGGGGCAACGTGGAATGGGACACCTGAGACGTCACAACAGTGCCTCTCGCAAAAAGAGGTTGTACGCGTCGGCACAGAGCTGTGCCGCGAACCCATTTTGCTGGGAACTGCTTAAAGGAAAGATTTGAAAAGGCCAGGTCCTCGTTTCCTAGTGACCTGAAAGGAGTGGAAAGAAAAACCCCATTAGGGAGCAGGGGGGAGAGGCCAGGGTAGGCAGGGGCCTGGGCTGCGCACTCGCATTAAGGTCAGCTGCTGTTCTTTGGGATTCAGATGATTTAGGTTACTCTGCCAGCTGGATCCTCTCAAGGCTGATGCTAAGGAACACAAAAGCCTTTTGTCCTTCGTGGGGAGACTTTTGAGTACAAGGAGTTGGGCTGTGCTTGTAGTGAGGCTCCTGCCTCAATCTGTGGGCATTTGAGTGCCTTCAGTTCAGATATACATGGCTGTATTGTGTAGTCCAGGGGAAAAAAAAAAACCACAGCATTAACATCAATATTGGTGCTCACTGCTTCCTGTGTTTCATGTATTCCTCAGTTCTGTGGGGTTTGCTTCAGATTTTGAACAAATCTTTGCAAATGACCCCATCACTCTGACAAAGCTGCCCATGACATCACGGGGGTTTGGAAGGGGCTCTGATACATGAAGTGTTATCAGGCAGGTAATGAGGTACCAGGCACAGCTTTTAGTGACCATTTTCGCTGCATTCCTCTGAGACACATCATGAATCAGGTGGGAATGTTTTTCCCTGCAGGTCATAACCTGCACGGCTGTTGCCAGTAGAGCTTTCTGACTCAGCAGACCTGTATCCTGTGAGAAGGCTCTTGGAAGTCGCTCAGCAGATAGAAGCTCTTCTTTCCTGCTCATCCTGCAGCAGAGATGAAAGCACGTGTGCTGCAGTCTGTTCAGCCTCAGGGCCCAATGCCCTAGGGATGGGCACCACCTACAGACCTACCCTGGGCAGGTCACAAAAATCTATATTCATGCACAGGTTAAAGAAAAGTTCCCCACCCTCAGTGTCAGGTCCTGGGACGAGTTTGCAGGGCTGGATCCTCTCCTATACGTTTATCAGCTGGCTGAACTGGATATGGTGTTAATGAACGCCTGTCATTTTATGGTCACAGTTCAAGAGCGGTGTCCTGCTTTGCTCTGCCACAGGATTTCCCAGATCACTAACAGCATTTTCTGCTTACAGGAGCTCACAGGAAAGCTGCCACGAGAATACCCCTTAGATCCCGGGGAGGAGCCACCTATTGTAAGGAGAAGAATAGGAACTGCCTTTAAACTGGATGAGCAGAAGATCCTGCCTAAGGGAGAGGTGAGGCTGTCCCCTTCCCTTCCAGCCCCATGTCCCCACCTCAGGTCTCTACGATGTCCAGCATGCATCACATAGGAGCCATCAGTCCTACAGTAATTTTTGCTTTAAATGACTGCAGTCAGTCACTATGCCTTTTTTTTTTTTTAATATCCATCAGAATGGGGAAGCAGCAAGAGAGTTGATGGCCTTAGTTCAGACTGAGAGTAAAGGTGAAACCCTCAAGGTGCAGCCCTGGCTTTGCTAGAGGTAACAGAAATATCCTGGGTGGCCAACTGGACCATGGCAGTCCAAGCGCTCTGGTGACCAGGGCAGTGACTCGTGTGGGTAGGGATAACATCAGGAGCCCCTTGAGCCATCTGAGCCCCCCTGCTGCCCTGGGTTGTTTTTTGCAAACAGCCACTTGCTTTCCGCTTCAGCAGCAATCCGAATTCAGATCGCCCCTAACCGGGGAGAAAGGCATCACAATTATCCATCTTAGCCCTGCAATAACAAGATGAAAGCATTTTGCTCCCCAGTCCTTAAACAAAAGAGCCTTCGTCCCTACCTATGGGGAGCTGGAATTAATGTTTTTCTAAGTTTGCCAGGGAGTGTTTGTTCTTTTCTCTTACTCCCACAGTGTGCTGGGTCAGTGCCCTGAACCGTGGCTGTGAAAACAGGCCTGCAGCAGCTGTAAGGCGGGACCGGATTCACAGAAAAGCTATTGTCTGCAGAGACACATTTGTCTCAAGACACTTGTGTATATTCCAGTCTTGAGTTTCCTTTTTATTTTTGTAAGAGGAGAGACTGAAGCTGGTGTGACTGTGTGGTTTAAGGCTCGGTTCAGGCAGGGAATTAACTGTTTGTCGTTTTGTTGGCGTTTTCCTTCTGCTGAAAAAATAAACAGCTGGAGCTCTTTAGTTTTGTTCTCAATGGAGCCTGGGAGAGGAATTCCACTGAATTCAAATATTCATGAACTAGCACATTTAATTAAGCTTTTCAAAGGGAAGCACGGCTTAGCTGAGTTACTCCTAAAACCCCTGCAGTTTGTTGGCTGCTCAGTTATAACCTGATCTCCAGCTTCCCCAGCTCTTACTGCTGCAAGGCAGCTTTTGGGGCCAGTGGGTGAAGAATCTCCTCACTCCGGCGGCAGGGTTAGGTGGGGAGAGCAGGAAGGTAAATCAGCTCCTCCCCATTGCAGGCACTCCGCCTTCCGGCATCAGCAATCCAAACACGCTGACTCAGCTTTTCTCTACCTCCCTTTTCATCTGTCAAACTTTAAGACTGTGTTGAAAACCATAAATTTCTGTACTCGAAGAGTGATGTTGAGCTCTGTTTATTTGGTTGCCAGTTTGAGAGCATTTAGAGAGGCCAGCGATGATTTTCATGCACTTTCCAGCAAGTGCAAACACTAGAAACTCAATTTAAAACAAAGGTGAGATGCTCCCTCAGTCACGTAAATTCAGGACTGATATTACCAAGTGTGACAAGGATCTGAAGCAAGGCACTTCCATCAGAAGGCAGATGATAGCCCTCATCTTCTGAGGCTTTATTTATAGGGGCCTCACTGGAAGAAAACAGACAATTATGGCTGGGAGGAAGATGAATGTGGTTTTTTTCTGAATTATTTAGAACTGAATATAGTGAATTATTTAGAACTGGATCTGTGAAGGTCTCAGCTTACATTAAACTCTCTGTACCTTTAGTAAGAGCTTTGTCAGAGCAAGATTTGCAGGGAAGGGTCCTCTTTTATTTCTTGGTAATCGCCTCTACCTGGTCTGTAATTCCTAACTTTGGGAAGGATTTTACTAGAAGATGGTGAATCAGGTTCCAGGCCTTAAAACTCCGTGGTGTTAAATTCAGTTGTAATAAGATTGGCACTGACAGCGCTTAGAAACTCTTCAAAGCAAAGAGGGAGCTGTTAAAAAGATGAGGGGCGGGTTCGGTCTTCAGTAAACTGAGGGAAATTATAATTACAGTTTTAAGGCAATGCTGACTCACCACTGACAGCAAAGGGATATTTTTAAGCCAGAAGCCCAGAAAAAACGACTTCAGTCTGATTAATTCCCACAGCATCAGCTCTTGCAGCGTACTCTGCTGCTAAACAAAGAGAAAGGATTTGAATTTGCATCTCTGTGAATGTATGGCTGTCAGTGCTCGTAATCTGAACTCTCCCCATTCACTAGAAGTAAAAAAAAAAAAAGTAAAAAAAAACAAGTTTAAAAGCTTGTCATTTTTTCCCTAATTAACAATGTGCTGCGTTCTCCTTTCTAGCAGTCTAACACCAAAAACTCCATTGAGCTGGGGGAGGTAGCCAGATCCGTTGCAGATTAGCAAGTACCTTTGAAGCTCACAGCTTGGGGTCCCGGGGCAGACCGGGAAGCTCTCTATCAGCTTCTGCGTCGACATAAATCCCTTGACTTTGGAGGAGAACTAAAAATCCGTAGGTAGCTTCCAGGGTACACCTGGTTGCATTTAAAAACTGCTGAGACCCTGCAAGGGCTAGTTTTGGAGACGCTAGTCCTTTTTGTCATACAGAAAGCCTACTGATACACGCTGCTCGCTCTGAAATCACCCCCCTGGCTTGCAGCTCAAGAAGGCAATTTTCTGGTGCAATCATTGCAGCAGCCTGTTATTATTTCAGCTTATACTTTCCCCTGAATTTTGACAGCCATACACCAGGAAGGATTTAGCCTATCTTTGGCTTTTTTACCCCAAACGGTTTGGTGGGTGCCAAGCAAACCTGTCAAGAAGGTTAAAGTTGTAGGTTAGCGCCAATATCAAATGGGGCTCAAATATGGAGAAAGGAAAGAGGGAGAAGGAGCGGGTGGGAAACAGATGTTACCCACAGGATGAGTGTAAAAGGATGAATGTGTCAGCAGTGGAGCACCATTGAACTAGGCCGTACTGAACTGCATGAAAAGCCAAACAGCACAGCAGGGTTAGGGCTGGAGGCCACATGTCCTCCTTGTATGGGTCATCCCTTCCCCAGCTGTGCTCCCAGGCACTTGTGTGAGCAGAAGAAGGGAGATGGCTAAGCCCAGGGAGGGCCTGAGGTGAGGGGAGCAGCGTGATCGTGGATGCTTTGCTGGTGGAGAGCCTTGGTTGGAGGCCACTGGCCAGCTTCAGAGGGAGCTTCCCCATAGCTGGGCCAGGAGAGTTTGGTGGTAGCCAGAATCCATTTGCCTTTCCCCAGGAGGCAGAGCTGGAACGCCTGGAGAGGGAGTTTGCCATTCAGTCCCAGATCACAGAGGCTGCCCGACGCCTGGCGAGCGACCCAAACGTCAGCAAAAAGCTGAAGAAACAGAGAAAGACGTCCTATCTGAATGCGTTGAAGAAACTGCAGGAGATAGAGAACGCCATCAACGAGTATCGCATCAAGTCGGGAAAGAAGCCAACTCAGAGAGCCTCCCTGATCATAGATGGTGAGTGGGGCTCAGCGCCCGTGGCATCGCCAAAGGGTTTGTGGAGGGCAGGGAGCAAAATTCTCACCTTGTTTTCATGGCTTGAGGCCCACATGTCTCTTCCCTCTCCTGTCTGGGGGACTCTACGGGTGCTGGCAGTCAGGCTGTCCTCTCCTGTACTGCGTGCTGTCAGATGGGTGTCTGGGCTGCGTGCTGTGCATCAGGGATGTGCCGGTTCACAGCACAAGAAGTAGTGTTGTGCCGTAGATTATAAGCGTGTCAGGAAAGCAGACTGTGACTCCTTTGTTCACCTATAAAATCACTCTGTTAACGTCTGCTCCAGAGCGGCGCTGTACAAATGTAATTAATGTTAGCAGATTGGGGTGAGCTCTCTAGCTGAAAGGCATCTGTAAAATCAAAGTGGTAGCAGTGTCATTGCTGTGTTCAAATGCTTTTTTTCTTTTTCTTTTTTTCACAATGTAATTCTCAGGGTACTTTATGGTTTGCTGGGTTGTTGATTGGTTTTTCATGAAATCCATTAACTTGCTGCTGTGGTTCTTTCTCCCTTGCTGATTTTGCCCTTTCCCTTTGACTTGCAGAGATTTTCTCTGGGCTTTTGTAGCAGGAACTGAGATTAGAGCTGCTGTATTTGTGAGCTGGGTACCACGCTACACCGCAGTCAGGGATGACAGACAGCCGTGAGGACATGGGATGGGGGAGGCAGCTCAAACGTGTGCACGCCAAGGGTGTGAGAGCTTCTGCCGCTGCTACAGAGGATGCTCAGAAAGTGTTTCCCTGAATTACACGAAACTGGTACCTAGTGTGGGCTTTTAGTTAGCAACTGGATGATCATTTTAAGAAGGCAGAGATCAAACCCAGAGTCCTTGAGGCCCAAGACAGAGATCTCTGTAATGGCACTGTGCCATTTTGCATCTTCTGGGGAGCTCAGCTCTCCTTGTGACTCAGTCTTAATCCCCATTAACTGAAAAAAAAGTTAGCAGCTCCTTGAAAGGCAGCCTGCTAGGGACAGACCTGGCCTGCAGCTCTGCCCTCCGAGACTGAGTGGGCTGAGTCAGTTGTTCATAGGAATCTTCTTGCCTTTCGGCTACGTGAGGAGGAAGACGTGGGTGACTGCTTAAGCCTCAGTGGAAGGAGATCATGGTGCAGTTCAGCATTCAGTCACTGCGATTCTCGGGACCATCTGACCATCTTTATTTTCTTCCCCTCAGAAGGAAACATTGCCAGTGAAGACAGCTCTCTCTCGGATGCCCTTGTTCTCGAGGATGGTATGTTGGCTGCTCTGTGTTCTAGAGGGCAGGAAGGAAGCGGGGAGGGATGTGTGAATTTCTGATTGACACTCAAAATGGAAGAACTGTTGTTCTGTAATAATCCACCCAAACTTCCCAGTACTAAAAATGCTTAGTTTGCCCTGACTCTGCCTTGTAGTCAGACATCGGGCCTGGAGCAGTGAGTATTGCCATGGTCACTGCTCTGAATTCTGTCAAAAGACAGTCCCAGAATGTCCCCTTATTTTCTCTTAAGGTTTCAATTGTTTTAATGCATCACACACTTTTCCTGGCCATTCCCTCCCAAAAGTGGAATATCAGCCTGTGCACTTCTGAAAGTCAGGTCTTCAGGTTGCTCCTGAACACAACCAGGGAAAGCAGAGTAAGGAAGGAGGCTCTGAAGGTGTGATGGTGTCCCCTGGTGTTGTCCTGCCACTGGAGGTGTCACACAGCCATCACCTCTTTCCCTTCTTCTCTTTACAGAGGATTCTCAGGTCACCAGCACAATATCCCCTCTCCAGTCCCCACACAAAGGACTCCCTCCCCGGCCACCCTTGCACAACAGGCCTCCTCCTCCCCAGTCACTGGAAGGCCTCCGCCAAATGCATTACCACCGCAACGACTATGACAAGTCCCCCATCAAACCCAAGATGTGGAGTGAGTCATCCTTGGATGAACCATATGAGAAGGTCAAGAAACGCTCCTCACACAGTCATTCCAGGTGAGCCAGCTATCTTGAAGCCCCATCACACAGACATCCTCTGCTTTCAGGAGGGATGGGTGTGAGCCCTTTCAAAATTTACAAAGCCATCTCTTACCAAAAGGAGATTTTTAGGTGTTTTGTCCAATAGGCATGTCATAAAAATAGCCTGCAGCCACATGACTGCTGCTCAGTGTTATTTTTAAAAGCATTTAGAAAGGAAGGATGGTGGATCATCTGAGGGCTTTGACAAGGCTTGGCCTTGACCTCTGCCTACTGCAGAAGCACAAGCTCTGGGACATGACTCAGAGCAGCAGCCAACCCAACTCAGATCAGGGTGCCTGAGATCTAGAAAGAAGAATGGGGGCCCCTTCCCCAAATTCCTGCCCAGGAACTGACGCAAGATATTTGCTCTGCAGCAGTCACAAGCGGTTCCCCAGCACGGGGAGCTGTGCTGAGGCAGGAGGGAGCAGCTCACTGCAGAACAGCCCTATCCGCAGCCTTCCGCACTGGAACTCCCAGTCCAGCATGCCCTCAACTCCGGATCTACGGGTACGCAGTCCGCACTACGTCCACTCCACGCGGTAAGTCCTCTGCCTCCGGTCTCGCCTTGCTTACCCTGAAATAAGTATTCTTTGCCTTATCCTTTTCCCAGGATACTAATTAATTCCCAGTTCAAGAGAGGACACAAACCAGTCCTATTCACATCAGAGGCTCAAGTACTGTTGCCAGTAGGAAATCTCTCCTGAACTGAGATCCTGAAATCACTTCAGATGAATGTGATCCTGCCCCTCATCTCCCTCTCAAAGTAATCAAGCTTTTCTTCTGCTAGGACATTTCTTTTCATGTTTATAGGCATTACAAACCCCTTGCCACGTTTAAAAGGGAGGTGGTGTTACTGCTAAATTCTGCACTAAATTCCTCCCTAGGTCCAGCTGGAGATAACGTGTTGTTTCCTGTCCGATACAAAATGTTGAGTAGTGTTAATTTTCTCTCATAGATAAAATACTTGCACATGTATGGTCTTATGTGAAGAGAGAGCTTGTATAAAGCAATCCACCTGAGGACCCAGGTGGCAGTGGAATAAGCCCAGGTTTGACAGAGGAAACAGCTGAAGTGCGTAAGGGAGGTGATTTGATGTGGCCCAATTTGACTGCAATTTTCAGCAGAATTTCTACAAACTGGTCAGCTTCGTTGCTATTTTACTCTCGTGGCAAAGTCCATGGACACTGTGGGAAGCGGAGCTGAGCCAAAGCTGTGTGCTGTTGGGTGTCCTGCCCTAAGGGGTAGTGCTAACATCACTTAGCTCGGCGTAAATCAGGAGTCATGCCAACACCTCAGACTCAGTCAGAGAAGATACAAAGCATTAAAGCCCTGAGTTGTTTGTTACAAGCTTTTTGCTGAGAGTACTTTTCAAGAGTGCAGTGTTTGTTAACACTGGAGCTGAGCTGCGTGAGAAACGAGCCTGGCACAGGACTTGTGAAGTGGCCTTGGCTGGGTGGGGGACGTTTGGGTGTTTGAAACAACCATGGCTCAGTCTGTGGCTCAGTCCCTGGCCTTGGCCGTCCGTCGTGCGGGTCCGTGACTCATTGCAGGATGTTCCTGCTCCTCGGAACAGACGGCTGAAGCTCTGCAAACAGCTGGGGTGAATAGAGACCACCCAAGCTTTGCCGTGAATCGAGACTTGTAAACTTGCGATTCGGGGTGGCTGCCTGAAGGGCTGTCACCTGCTGACCGTGCTACACGTGCTGCCCACGGCTGGGCCCTGGTAAAACCCAGCTGCTTCACAGGGGTGATTTTTCCAACGGCCAGTGGAGAAATCTCTGCATTCTAGGCTACGTGTGAGCAGTCTGTCTGTCTCACACCAGGTGGATTGTACCTGTGCAGGGTATTCACAGGCCACTTGCAAGGGAATCTCCCCACCTTTGAGGCTAAGGTCTAGGGATTTGCAGAGCTGGAGCAAGGTGAACCTGGTAATACAGGAACAGTGCTGATCCAAACAGCTCTGCCTCGGGCTGCACCAGCAAAGCCGCTTCAGGTGCCCAGGTTTGGCCCTTCAGACTGGGTCTTTACCAGGGTGGCAAGCCACAGAAGAACCGGGCTGGGCAAGGGTTTATGTCCCAGGTGGTGCTGCAGACCGAATGCCACCACCAAGGAGACTGGAGAGGAACAGGAGTAGGAGCCAGTCATCCTAGGCCCTGCAGCAGGGAAGCAGGTTGCTTTGCAGCCAGCAGCCCCATGAGTGCTGGAGGGGTGCGGGTTTTCAGTGCCCTCAGATTCCCTTGCCAGCAAGGCTGGCCTTCTGTGCAGAAGGGGATGGGGAGTGCTTCATCCTGTTGACTTACGAGCCTGGATTTTTTTCCTGGTACCTGCAGGTCAGTAGACATCAGCCCGACCAGACTGCACAGCTTAGCTCAGCACTTTAGACACCGGAGCTCCAGTTTGGAGTCGCAGGGCAAGCTCCTCGGCTCTGAAAATGAGACAGGGAGCCCCGATTTCTACACCCCAAGGACTCGTAGCAGTAACGGCTCTGACCCCATGGATGACTGCTCTTCCTGCACCAGCCATTCCAGCTCTGAGCATTACTACCCTGCTCAGATGAACCCCAACTACTCCACCCTGGCAGAGGACTCCCCATCGAAAGCCAGAGAGCGGCAGCGGCAAAGGCACAAATCGGCGGGCAACCTGGTTTCTTCCAATTCAGGGAGCATGCCCAACCTGGCTGCGAGGAACGGAACGGGGCACCACCGTGTCTACCTGCACAGCCAGAGCCAACCCTCCTCCCAGTACAGGATCAAAGAGTATCCCCTGTACATCGAGGGCAGCTCCACGCCCGTGGTGGTGCGGAGCCTGGAGAACGACCAGGAGGGACACTACAGCGTGAAAGCACAATTCAAAACCTCCAACTCCTACACAGCGGGGGGGATGTTTAAGGAGAACTGGCACGGGGATGAAGTGGACTCTGTCAGGCTCACCCCCTCTCGCTCCCAAATCATAAGGACTCCATCTCTGGGCAGGGAGGGCCACGAGAAAGGCTCGGGTAGGACTGCTGTGTCGGACGAGCTGCGGCTCTGGTACCAGCGGTCCACGGCCTCCCACAAGGAGCACAGCCGCCTCTCGCACACGAGCTCCACTTCTTCGGACAGCAGCTCCCAGTACAGCACATCTTCGCAAAGCACCTTTGTGGCGCACAGCCGGGTCACGAGAATGCCTCCGATGTGTAAAGCAACATCAGGTGAGAGCTGGGCACGGGCAAAGGGGCGGGAGGGATGGGGGCTTCGCACAGCCCGGATTCGTGCCAGGCGCTACTCCCCGGCTGGAGAGCAATGCCAGACCGTAGCACATTATCCAGCCTTCGCGTGCTGCTCACCAAGCCTGTAGGCGTAACGCTGCAGGGCAAGCCTTGTCCCAGACGCTCATCCGGTGAGAATGTTTTTCCATGGAAATCATCACTTTGCGATGATGGGCTCTAAAGACAGGGAGGGACTGAAGCCCCACTGTTGCCAGGTCTTTCCTCAGAGTGCAGTTGGATTTGGGGTGATGGCACTAGGGGCTGAATATGGAAAAACCACAGAGAGGGTCACTCCTAGTAAGCACAGCGAGGGGAGCAATGAAGTAAGTGGGGGCTCAGCACAGATGAGAGTGCATGTCCTCAGTGAAGCAACAAAAGCATGAGAAAGGTTAAGTAGGGAGTATCCCAGCCCCTCCGCCCCCCGCGAGGATGTCTGAGCGATGACATCTTTGTGGACTGCTGAAACTGGGTTTTCCCATGCAGCTCCAGTAGCTCTGCTGATAATATCCTGAAATTCAGAGCGCTTGAGTTTGTGCACTGTTATGCCTGTCTGTCGTGTACAGAGCTCTGCACTCCTCTGTGCTGTTAATATTAAACGGGAAGAAAACAGTCAAATTCTTTAAACTGAGGGGGCCACTATGTGTTATGAAACAGTCCAAGGTTAAATATTTACTGGCCATCAGTCACCACTGGACAAGCCAGTTTGGACAGATCAAGGACTTGCTAAAAAAGATGGATCTAGCCCTGCATTGCTGGTTAATCAGAGTCTGCACTGCGGCCATCCCCACCCTTCCACATGCCCCAGCCTTGGCGTGGGGAGACACCGCTGCTCCGGCCGCGCTTCGCAGGCCCTCGTGGCCTCCCTGAGCAGAGCGGTGCATGCTGTCGGCCTTCTGACATCCCAGCACTGCGGCCAGTCCATGGTGACCAGCACACTGACGCCAGCGGGGCTCTGTACTCGCTGCCAACTCCAGCGTGAGGTCAGAGGGGCGGCTCGATACCAGGCTCCTCACGGGCCACCAGCAGCTGCTCGAGAAGAGGCTGATTTATGTGTGATGGCAGTGCTCGTAGGAGGCCCGTACGTGGACCGAGATACAATAAAGTAACTGCTGGAACCGTTCTGTCTCTCCAAATGAAAATTTGTCTTCCCCCTTTTGATTAATGGGCATTTCTGTTCCACCCAGCAACAGAAAATGCTTGAGCCCTGGAAAGCTTTGCCTTGCTTGGCTTTGGAAGCGGTACCAGCTCAGTTAGGTAATCTAGAAAGGAAAATGGTGGGGTTGGGGGTAGAGCACGTAAAAACTGCTGCCAATCAGCCCGTTCCCCCACTCAGCTGGGTCTTTAAATCTAAACGTGTATCTGGGCAGCACGGTGGTACGTGTGCTCAGCAACTGCAGCTTGTCCTGACCAGTTGGCAGCACATACTGGTTTTTCATTCAGTCATTTCCCAGTTACAGCTGTGGGAGGATACTGACCTCAGGGGCTGTCAGCTGCAAGGAACAGATGAAGATTTGTCTTCAAGTGTCATTTGGCAGCATCTAAAGAATTTAATAGCACAGAAGGGGATGCCAGGTAGAAACAGTCATCATTTTGGCTGATTAGCCTGAGCCGGTAGGCCTACCGGACTTAGTGGTGTCATTCAAAGCGGATCATGCTTCTAGGCATGTATTGAATTTGGAGGGTCACCTCTGTATGGAGTTGAGGAGGAGGAAAGATTGGTCAGGTGGATTTCTTAGCTAGACCTTCAGAGGGGAAACTGCCCCAAGAACCACTACCAGTGGTGTATTTTTAGTTCAGCTTGCTTCTGTCTTTACTGAAGTAAAATAAGCCTCCCTCTGGTCCCACAGTAGCAGTGTCAGCAAAGCTTAGCTTCAGTTTATTACAGATGCACAGTGAAAGGTAGCTGTAGCTTTTGAAATCTTCAGAGCTGTCTTCCACCTTCGCACGTGAAGCAATGTACTTGTCCAGACTCTCACCACTGCCAGCCCTGGCTCCGAGGGACACAGAGCATCTCCCACCACTGCTGGAAGCAGGAGGCTGAGCCAGGCTGGGCTACTCCAGTTCAGGGCCCGTGGAGACGCGCAGCCAGGACCTGCCAACCCAGGCAGCAGCAAAACCGATTAGCTTTCACAGTGGAAGAGGTGTGGTGTTTCCCAGGCAAGCTCAGGAGAGTATGAGTGGTTGTATTCAGCTGGAGGCCGGGCTGAAAGAAAGCATTCCTGCAGAGCTGAGGACAGATCTAGCTCGTGACACGCAGGCTGGCTGCTCCCGTGCCGCGTTCAGGCACAGCCATCCAGGAACGGGATGAGGTCTGACTCCCAGGCTGTGTTTACTCACAGCAGGACGTGTTTCTGCTGGTCTGAACCGCCCTGACCCTTGCGCCCTCACCTCACCAGTTATTTTTCTCCACTCTTCGATTGTTTTCCAGCTGCCTTACCTCACAGCCAGAGGAGCTCTACGCCGTCGAGTGAACTAGCAGCCACGCCGCCGGGCAGTCCCCACCACATTATTTCATGGCAGACTGGGTGAGTGGCTGTGGGATGGGGTTAGAGAATTCACCTCGCTCAGTAGCAGTGAGAAAAACCTTTCTGCACACAAGCAAAGGGAGAACACAGGAACGGGGAACATTTTCCAGGTGCTCAATAGCCTACACCATTTCCAACCTCCCACCCGTGCTCTCGTAGCGGTGGAGCTCCAGGTTAGGCTGACCAGGACACGGCCGTGCCATCTGCGCCCAGCAGCACTGCTCCAAGCAGATCTCCAGGGAAAGAAGCCTTGCAGGTTCTTCCTGCTTGGACAGTCTCTTTTCTCCAACTTTCCACATAGAAATAGCTCATCTTTTTTAGTAAACCATCACGCTAGCTGTCCAGACCAGGGAGATTTTTGTTGTAAAGGCAAAGGTTAGGTGCCTACCATATTTGTGTGTGCAGCAACCGCATTTTTCTGCTAGGTTTTCCCTAGCAATGTGTCTAAATGACTACTAAATGCACCATTTTTCAGTTACCACTAACTTAAGTGAGTCATTACATGCAGGTAGCCATTACTCATGTAAATATAGCAATTGAGTTCTTTGGCACCTCTTTGTGAGGCAGGGAGTTTGTAAACAAAAAAAAAAAAACCTGTTGCAAGCTCCCCTGGGTATTCTCTAGCAATTCTGTAATTCTGTCCTGCCACATGAAATACAGAAAATTTCCAGATCCCCACCAACTCGGCACATCCCACATTTTTGCATCTAAATTCAGTTTGGTGGGATCAACTAGAAAGTTTTAGACTACAGTCCTCAAAATACCGTAGTCCCTAGAGTAAGAAAACAGATCTGATCCCCTGAGTTGTGAATTGGGACCAGTGACTTTTTGCAAACATTTCACCTGCAGCCACTGGAAAATCGCATGCTCTTTACTTTCTTCTGGTCACCTATGACCAAGTTTGACCTCTCTTTTCTCATGACTGCACTTTAAAATGCAGATGAGGAGAACCAGAGCCACAACTCCCTCAGGCCCACTTTGGATTTTAAATTCACACATTTGACATCCAGCCTCACACGGCCTTTGCATGTGCTTCCAGCTTTAGAACAGGAGAATTTTCCTGGTCCCATTTCACGTCGAGGGATCGCAAGACAGGCAAGATGGCAGCTGTTTACTGTACACTGAAACTTCCGCTATTAAGGGTTTGAGTCTAAGACTCCAATCTTAGTTTCGGTCTCCATCCCAATCCTAATACCTCTAAATATCTCTATGATAATCAGAAGTAAAAGTGGTGAGCAGCCAGCTGAGAAATCTGTTTGGGAAAGCCCAACTTGTCTTATTTTTCCATTCAAGAAAACTCCTGCTCCCTCTTCTCTCACAGCAAAAATGAATCAAGCCAAGTTCTCAGCTGGTGAATGTGAAGTTCTCTCGATTTATAGCTTAGGCCCTGCACCAATAACCGGTGCAAGGAGAACTGGAGACAAATCAGCACTTACTTCATGCCTGAGCGTAACACCCAAGGTGTGTGTATAGCTACGGGTAGGGGCAGATAAGTTTGCTGTTAGGTGCACAGCACAAACTCCCCCACTGCAGGAGCAGGCTCAGCACCACCCAGAAGACTGACAGTTCTCCCCAACGTGTTTTTGTGTCACTAACTTTTTCTAAAGATGATTAATCAGCTTGTTTCCCCACTGGATTAATAAGCTCATAACAATGTCTGTGTCACTTCTTTTCTTTAACATTTCCTCTCTCCTCTTTCCTCCTTTTTTTGCTCTCCTTTGTTCAGAGAAGCAACAGACAACTCACCCACTATGGATGAGTCTCAGTCTCCAACCCACCAAAGTACTGATGAATAGAGGTATAGTAAGGGAACGTTTTGTTCTTTCATCCTTCTGCCTTATATTCCGGGAACACAGTGCGAATAACTGGCATCCCGCTGCCCCAGAGGAGCAGCCCTTGTAATTGTGTGCCTGTTTGTTTGGCAACAAGGCTTCCTTCAGCTCTTGGAAGAACAAGTTGAAAGCATCTCGAAGCCCTCTCTGTGCCTTTTCAGCAAGGTTGTGGCTGTGGGGCTTTCCCCTGTGAAAGAGGAGTTCGGGCCAGCCCGCTCTGCGTTCGTGCGGAGGTTGAACAGGCACAGGGAGCAGGCAGCAGTGACAAATTTGTGGCTGGGGACATTTCATAGCAGCGTGGGCAAAGTGCTGCAGAGAGAGTCGGGCAGCAGCGTGGCCAGGAGACAAACCCGGGTAAATGGGGACCTGGCCTGAGCTCCCGGCAGCGCTCCAGCCGTGGCACCAAGCAGCCCTTTCTCCTGCTTCCCTACCACAGCGCAGAGCTGTGAAGCAGAGGCTGTTAGCAGCAGCGAGGTTCCATGGAGCGAGGAACAATCCTGGCCCCTTTCCTGTGGGAAGACAGAGGGGGAAGGGTGGCAGCAACAAAAAAACCCTCAGAGTATTTCTATTTTAATTAAACTGCCGTAGTGTCTGGCACTCTCATTTGAATCTACAACCATTCACAGCTGGCATCTGTCAAGTACTTCAAGCCCAGCTTTCTAGAGATAACCCATAAACCTCCATAATCCAGCTCAGAGCTGGGAAAAAAAAGGCTCTTTAACATGCAGACAGTGATGCCCTTGCTCAGGTTCTTCCCAGACAATGGTCCCAGGGAAAACAGGTGGAAAACAGGACAGAGGAAGCAGGAACTGCTGGGCTGCATCAGAAGTGAGATCAGTCCTGCGAGGCAGGGAGGGAGCCCAGCAAGGAGGGAGAATCCCGCAGCAAACACAAAATGCATTCCCCACTTTTGGCCTCAAATCAGTCTCTCGTGTGGAAGTTGGTTCAAATCAAAGTGTGAGGGAGAGACATCAGTTCTGAATATTACTATGCAGATGAAGCAGTCACTTTTCAAAATATCAACAACATTTTGACCTCAGTGTTTTCCTCTGGCAAGGAGCTCCGCAGACTAAGCCAGGAGCCAACCCTGATCGGAGCTTTAAGATAAATAGCAAAGAAAATTCCCATCAACTGTCTCGTCTGCTCTGTGCAAGCAAACAAAAAGCTGTGCAGCAAAGGAAGCAGTAGCTTGTCAAGAGAGATGCCTAGAACTAGACTACCTCTGACAAACACTGTCCTTTCGACCTGGCACCCTCTCACTAGTCGCTTCCTAGCTCACCCCGGAAAGCCACGTAACTCCGGGATTTCCGGGTGATGCACAAGCCTCTGCCCAGAGCAGAGGTGCTACAGGAAAGCACCACCCCGCTCCTCCTTCCGCGTTCCCACTGGGTAATACAGACTATGGACTTGCTCCCTGGAGAGCATCCTACTGCAATATCTCTTACCCCAGCTTACTACTGGGCAGGAAGGCAAGACAGAACCCTTTAGGCAAGGCTGCTGTACCCCGGGAGGGAGGAGGCCACATGTAGAGAAAGCAGAGGCAGGTGTGGTACCACGTGTGGTGGGATATACACGGACGGTGGGGTCGGCCACAAGCTCTCGCCCTCCAGCAGCTGCTCTGCTCTCTTGTAGCGCATCCCGCCAGCAGCTGGCTGAAAGCACAGCAGTTCTGTTGCCATTCCAGCATCATCCAAAACTCAGGGCACCCTGCCCGCGGAGAGGCTGCAGGAGCTCGGCTTTCTCTTGCCTCCTCGCGCTGGGCGGGTTGCTGGGGCGGACGGGACTGCCAGGCAAGAGCAAACTGGGTCAAAGCAGGGTCTTGCATGCTGAGCCTACCCAAACATCAGCTCTGGGGGTACCTGCAGAGCGCAGCGAGGTCTGTGAATACCCTGCATTCCTTCCCACCCATAATACGATCTCTTATGCCCACAGCTGAACTTTCCAGGAGCCCTCGTTGTCCTAACAAAGTTTCCTTTCTCCTGCAGGAGCTACAACGATAGCTGTTTCCTGGATGCTCCCCTCTATCCAGAATTAGCAGATGTCCAGTGGTATGGGCAGGAAAAAGCCAAGCCTGGGACTCTAGTGTGAACCCCTGACCTCAAGCTGATCACATCAATGCCATTCTGAGATCACCTCACTGCCTCTCATTTGCCTTACCCAGATGCACTGTCACCCAGCACCAGCTTCAGCTCTAAGCACTTTTCTCACGATGCAATTCAAGGCGACATTTACAGAACGCTGGCCCTGAGACATCCACCGCAGCAGCGACAGACCGCAGCGCGTCCCATTGCCAGGCTGGTGCGCGTCCCTCCCACGGCCCGCAGGGCAGCGGGCGCAGACGAGCGGCCATCACAATAGTCAGTCAGCAATTTAAAAAATTCTTTTCCTTTCAAACAATGGAAGCCCTTGAAGGCTTACATCAAATCTTGCTGTTCTGCGGCACGTAACAGCAGTAAGATTTCTGTGACCTGCGATCAGAAGCCAACAGAGTGTTAGTCTAAGGGGGGTGGCGGCTAAATTGGGACAGAGGCTGAGAAATGGATATCATAGTTCTGAAAGTACATCTGTTATGATACAGCAAAATCCCATCACTTCAAAGATGTGTCAGATTCCCGCAATCAGATCTGTGCTGCCAAAGATCGCCACGCCAACATCGCCAAGATGAGTTTGCTCAGCAAGTTCTAGCTACAAGAACATTGCTCTCATTTAACTCAACACAGACACGACCACCCCCTGTAAAACGGCATTTCCTTCTTCGCTTTGAGCCCACCTACATGCAAGTAAAATAAATAACTCGTTGTGCTGAAGACAATTCAACACTGGAGGTCTGGGCTGGTACCACAGCATCGCTGGCTACAAGCTACTATTAAACTGGACCAACAAGGTTTACAAAGGCATTATCTAAAGCAGAGGCAAGTGCTGCTACTCACAGCATCTCTGTGGCTGGCACAGGTTGCACACCAATACGTAGAGAGGTTGGGGTTGTGCTGCTTTGTTTGTTTTTTTTTTTCTTAATACTCTGATGAAGGTAAAAATTGCCAAAAACCTTTCTACAAACAGATACAGCCAATAAATTCTAATCTATTTCTGAAAATCAAAGGGAAAGCACATCGCAATCTAATTGACACGGTGAAGCTGCATTAACATATCTGTTCCACTCATCTTCCCTTCCTTAGCACCAGTGTAGCAAAGGGCTCGTCACCTCCAGTACCGCTGTGTGGGAGAACCGGTCTGTCGGGAAGCGGAAAGGCTCCGCAGCGGGGTTGGCTGAACAACCAGCAGACTGGGCAAATTTTCCCATTGCAAGAAGCGACCACAAGAAAGAGAAGCAACTAAATGAGGCGTTGGACGCGAGCGAGAGCTGCCTGCTGATACCAAAAGGAATCGTAGGAGAGCGTCACGGAAGGAGCTGCGAGTTTACACGTACTTTTGAGCAATGCTTTATACACGTCAAGCCATGGAACTTTAAAAGGCCTCAAAGACACTTTTGTAACAAACAAGTGCACAATCTAGGTGGATGTTGAAGCTGGCACGTCTACTCTTCATTGCGGTGCTATGCTGTTTTTATTGCCACTAGATGGGGGGAGGCACCCGGCCTGCCCCCGTTTGTGCGTGCAAACGATGATTTCCTATGGGAAAGGCATTAAAAGAAACGGCTGGAGGGGGTTACTTTGTGAAAAGCAGAAACTGAAGTTGGCTTTAGTTTAAGAAAAAAAAAAAAAAAGTGCGAGTGTGTGCACGTGTGTGTGTGTGTTCCAAGAATAACAATAGCGTCTACCAGACAAAAGTAGGGCGAAACGTTGAAAATTAAACACCACGACTTGGGGGGCTGCCACACCTTTTGGTATTAAGATTGCTGGAAAACTGCATTCCAGGCTTTAAAAGAGAATGGGTTCTTCGTAATGAGGCTTAGAAAGATGATGGGGTTTCTAAAAATTAATGCGAGCGGCTCATGCCAGTACCTTTCTGCAGTGCATGTGAGAAATGCTTCGGTTCGCTGCGCTCGCCTGCTGGGCCACTGTCTCGTGTGGCTGTGGAGGCGGGGAGGTGGGGAGGTGGCCTCGCAGAGAGGAGGACAGCGGCGGGCAGCAAAGGCTCTTGCTTGTCCAGGGAAATCTGCAGCAGAGCCAGGAAGGAAACTCTATCATGTTCACGCATGAGGCTTAAATGAATTATTCCTCTGGGGAAAAAAAAAAAAAAAAAACGCCTACGTTTTTTATACTGGGAAGGGGTTTTAAAGGCAGCCACACAAGCCTTGTGCTCCTGGACCTCCAGGAGGAATCACGGCAGGAGTACAACCCCCTCCGACAGTAACCAAAGCCTCCTAGCCCACTGCCGGAAGAACGGGCAGCGGTGAGATTGCAGCCCTTATCCGGACACGCAAAATGCTGTTTTCACCATCTCTCTGCGCTCTGGGGTCTTTAGCACAGGAATTATTTCAAGCTCCTAATTGGATTTTTGGCTGGATAAGGGATCGGACCGATTAGTGACATTTACTGATAAGATTCAGTAGCTAAAGTGAAAGGATTAAATAAAGACCAAATTAAGCAGTAGCAAGTAATTTAGCCCATGGATTTTTAGGGGCTCTGAGCAACTGTCTGTTTTCTTTTTAATTTCCCTGGTAAGTGGTTTTGGATTGGGTTTTTTTTGTTTGGTTGGTTGTTTTTTTTCTCTGTGTACCTTTTAATTAAAAAGAATTCAACAACAGCGGCACTATGAGGCCTCTGGGCACTACAGGAAGAAGCAGTAATTCCTCCAAGACCAGCTCTGCAGTTTTGCAGCAAAGGTTAAAAGGTGGCAGCCCTGAAATTAGGAAAAAAAAATAAATAAATGGTTAGCCTGAATTGCAAACAGGCTGGAGTAGAGAAAAAGCTTTCTAGAAACTGATTGAGTTATGCTTTGTGTTCTGCTTTTCTGTTTTGCAATCAAGGCACACGTGAGCAGCCAGTCTGGTAGTAAAGACAGATTAAGTAAAACAGGTTTTACTGTTTAGCTCAATTCAATTAAACACAAATGTACATAAAATGTTAATCATATGAGATTAACATATTTAAGTATAAGGCGGAGGGGTATATACATAGCTATTATATACAAGCACTTGACTACCAATTTAACCCCTCCTTTACTTTTTTATTTTCCAAGGCTCCATCTGCCATACAGCCACAATTGCGTTCTTAGCCTACACGTCTGATGCTCCCTCTGTTCAGCCAGGAGCCGGGTGTCGGGTCTCCGCCCCGGGCTGCGCTGGGAGGCAGGGTTTATTTTTAAATGATATTATATGCAGTCGAGTGTTGAAGATGTTGAAACAGTCCGATTTGTTTTCACTCTGTATTAGTTTTAGTTTCAGGCATAGCCGATCCCCATTCAGGTGCTATCAGATGACCAGTTACTGCTTAGTTAACTAGATGTAAAGTTTTACATATATATTAATGTCAATAGTTTTATTACAAGTTGTGTAAAATGGACTCTCTAGTTTAAAAAAAAGAAGGAAAAAAAAGAAGAAAAAAAAATTAGGTCTCTCCTGAAATTGACTTTAGAGCATGGAAAATGATTTTACTGGATTCTGTTCAACTGTAATCAAGGAAAAAATATGTATGTTGTAGAAAAAGTTGCAGAATTAAAAAAGATCTGCTTTTAATTTATTCTTTTTGTATTAAGAATTTGTATAGTTACCTTTACATTTTGCAAAATGGTGTTGTCAACACTTCCTTATTAAAGCATTTTCAAAATGAAACCTTGCAGTGGTCTTTTCAGGAGGGCACAGAACCTGAGGCGTCCTTATCCTGGCGACCGCAGCGCCACCTCTGCGAGACACTCGGTCCAGATGTGCACACAGCTGGCCAGGGTTTCCCAGAGGGACCCACTCCTTTGCTGTCAGGGGTCCCGATAGCAGGAAACTCCTGTTCTGCCTCAGGAGGGGGCTGTGCCAGCAGCCTGGCCCCTGCACGGGGTTAGGGGTGCTGCTCAATGTCACCGTTTCCCCCTCCATGGGCAGCGGTGACCCCTGCAGCCACCCAGCACCTCTTCCAAAATGGCAGGCGGTTTCAAATAACCACACGCTCTCCACACTTCCCAGCACAGTTCCTTCCCATTTTTTTCCATTTATTCCCACTGCCCAGGGAGCTCCTTTCCACCCAAAGTTCCCACACCACAGGGAGCCACCAGTGGAGCTCCAGCCCGGAGCCAGGAGGCCACCCCAACCATCCCTCAGCATCACCGCACAGGGGACAACCTTGTGTGGTGAATCTCCAAAAGGTTTAGGATGGGACAAAATGGCAACGATGAAATTTTTCAGACATCCTCCTAACTCTGGGACTTCGGCTGAGATTTATTGCTCTGATACTGCTGCAGGCACCTCTTGAAGCCCTACAGGCTGGCTTTCCCAACCGCCTGCCCTAGATGTGATACCAGTGCTGGCACCCTTGTGCCAGCCCTCTCGGAGGGCGCCATGTCATGTACGCAGCCCCCAGGTCCTGGAGCCGGGATGCTCTCCCCCCGCCGTGAGAAGTGAAGTCATTCTTTGGGCAAGACCGGATCTATAATGGAGATGATCTGGCAGCTAGCAGAAGAGGAACCCAGCTCCTCAATAAAAATAAGTTGATCCCATACATCTATCCTAAGAGCCTTTCCAGCAGTACAGACAACGAGCAAATAAGGAATTAAGGGCATTTAACTACCACTGGGCACGTTAATACAGATAAGGTAGATACCACATAATTTGGGAGTACCACCTCATACAGCCCCTTCCACTGCCAGACTAGGGAAGGGGTGGGGGCTGCAACAAATGACCATGGGCACTCAAGTCCCAAAAAACACTCCAGACATCACTATGGTGAATGCATGACTTCATCCTAAGGCTGCAAGTCTTTGGATTCAGGCGAGTTATTCCCGCCTAACGCAAGAATTATCAGAAGCAAACATCTGGAGAAGCCCAGAGGGAAAAGTCTAAATCGCTAAACTGAAACATACCCTCCCCACAAAAACTGTCAAGCACTGTGACAGCTGCACCACACCCACTCATCCCTAAACTAGACACATGTGCGTTTGGGATTTTTTGGGCCAAAAGCCACTATTAACTATTTGATCACGGTCTGGTAGCTGTAATTTGGGGCCATCCAGCTGCAAAGAGCCTCCAACCGACGATGAAAAGCAGCTGCCGTAACAGTGTCCCCCCCGGTTGCAATCCCCCAAGGACCAAAGCTGGCTCTCACATGCCGGACAGCTGGAAACTCTTACACAGATATGCCGTGAGAAAGTACTTCTCAGTTCCTCAGTTCCCCGTGCAGCGCCATTCCACGAATTGCAAAGGGATAAAGTTCTTCCGTCATGGGATTCATTCAAGCAAGGCGGCTGTATTTCAGGGACTGTCAGCAAGGAGGTACATTGCTTAAATTACATTCTTTAAAACCTGATCAGACTAAAACATTCCAACCCCAAATTCACATCCCTGCAGGAGGTGCATCCCCATTCAAACCGGCGCTGAGGGTGCCATTAAAACTCTCCTCAATAATTACCTCTAAAACAGGAGGGGAAAACCTATCCCATACTATTATAGATGCCATAAGGAATCCAGTTCGCTCTAAAGCAGACGTTGCAATGCTCCCTAAACCATTCCCTGGCTGCTGACTTGCTGCCCTTTCCAAGGAAATTATGTCTCTTCTAAACAAGGGACAATATTGTCCTCAATGATTTAAAGAGTTCAAAACTAAGGTCAAGATGAAGATTTAGAAACAGCTCAGGAAATCATCTGGGTGGGAAGATGGACAAAATTGTGGTGTTACAGATGTCTCCTGTTGTAATAACACTTCCAGACAGTACCTCTATGGAGTACTGCAAAAAAATCACCAGGCACTGCTGTTAATGAAACTCTTCCATGCTCTTGACACCTGCCCAGCTTCTCCCCACAAATCCCCATCTATTCCCCAAAGGCTCCTCCCTCCCCAGACACCGGTTAGCTCTTGTCACCCTCATTTTTATTACTTCTAAACTGTTTAAGCTCTTGACATTTTCTCTGGGGTCAGAGACTCCAGACTGAGAAACTCCTGTGTCCAAAGAGGCACTTCAGAATACAGGGAGTCTCCAGGAGAAACTGAAGTTCCTCAAGATACCCCTCCCAACTCACTGCCAGCAGAAATCCCCCACCATCACATTTCACTGTGCCACGGGACGTGGTGAATACCCACAGGAGACAGATAACTCCTTCAGAAGAGGGCACCAGTTCCTGCTGCACACCTCCAGTCGGGGTGAAGACTCAGACAAACCAATACACCGAACATTAACACGTTTCTTCGGGAAGTGGCAGCTCAACAGTTACAAGTCCACAGCCCACAAGTGCCAAACATACCAGAAGACCTGCTGCCTCACAGGAGCAGTAACAAGACACCAAATACCTGCCTGAATCCCACCTCAGGCAGCGAGGACCAGACCCTCCCCTGCACAGAAAAGGCTTCTCCAGAGGCAGAGGAGTGGCCTCTGTATCGGCTCTACTGGATGTGCGAGGCCAGAGAGATGCGCAGTCTGGGTTCTCTCCAGTGTGGGTAGTGGCAGTTGTTTGGAGCTTCACTGTAGGTCCTAGAAAGGCCTCCTTAAGAGAAGGACATGTTAATACTGCTGCAGAGGTACTGCTGTTCTTGTAACTAAAAACCCACATGATTTCAGCCTAAGATTTTCAACCAGCACCACTATCAAAATTTCAGTATTTCACTACTCATGAAGAATGGGACATCATTGTATCATCGTTTCTGTGATTATCTTCACCATTCTCAGTCAAGACACACAATGGTAAAGATTTGTGGCTGCTAGGAATACTGTGCGTGGTCATGGGAGGTCCTAATTATTTTCTCTGCTCTGCCTAGCAGGCTGAAATTTTCTCCAGATGTATAAAATGGGATTTGAAAGCCTCAAGAGCTGTAAGATTACTTCCCCCAAGCCCAGAAGGTTTATATTAAAAATGTCATTGCAAAAAGAAAAAAAAAAAGCCAAATCAGATGCATTCAAGATCAAAACCTCTTTGCACTGAGGCTGGCTGTATTCTTCAGCTGAGAAATATATAAACTTTTTTTTTTTTCCTCCTGATAAATACCACATGAAAGATTAGCCATTAAAGTGTTCATATTTACAGAAATAACCAAGATTCAGATTCAATTGCTTCCCTCTAATCATCTCCCCACATCAGTCTCCAATGGGAAAGCAGCCAAAAAAGCTCCACATACACTCCTTGCAGGGCTGAGTCCCACCTAAAGCTGGTTCCCTGAATAACATACTGAAATAAAAGCATTGTTCATTGTCCTGGTCATAATCTCTTAAAAAAAAAAAAGAAAAAACCTCTGCTGTATATTGGATGTGTTCACCATAAACCATAGATTTAAAAAGAAATCTAAGTAAACGGGGCTTGTAAAAAGGAAGCTGTAGAAAATCTGCTGCTTTATACTTTTTCGCAAAGCCCACCCTAGGTTCCTGTTGGTGTTAAAGCACAAACTCTGTCTCTTCAATCCTCTCTGGGTCTTGGAGATCAAAATATGAGTCACGCCTTGGACACTGCAGGGCCTCATAAAGCGTTGTACTCCACACATTTCGATGGGTCCGTTGGGAAGTGCTTCTGGCAAATGGTCATGAGTCTCTTCAGCCCCTAGGAATTAACAAAACAAGGACAATCCTGTCATAAAACTGCAGCTGTCAAACTTAACAGTCTACAGTATTTTTAAGTTTAATACCAAGAATTCAAAACAAATGGCTGCTATTTTGGGGTCGTTGTTTTTATTTGGTTCCTTTTCCAGTTTTTAAGCTTTATGAAACTTTCCGCCTGCAAAGTGCCAAGTTATCTCCAATATTAGAGGAGTCTGTGGCATAACCAAAGAGACCACAGACTCAGTCCCTCACGTCAGATTCATAGTGAAGGATCACAGTGATGCTTTAATTCCTCTTCCCCACCAAGGGAGAAAATAACATTACGACAACAGAAGATATTTAAAAGAAAACTGAATATTAAAAGTAATTTTATAGAGCAAAAAGCAATTTCTAGCACCAAAACATGCTGCACAGCTACAAAAAGAACTGAACGACTTCTCTGGAGGAGAGGTGTCATTCTTCCCCATGGTGGCACCACACCTGACCTACACCACGGAGGCAAACTGAAGAAGTAATCAAGAAAAAAGGCAGAATGTTGACTTTTCTCTTCAGTTCCTTCAAGGCATCCATTACAAAAAAACCCAACATGATAGAAATCCTGTGATTATTTTCTTTCAAGTCACACAGAAAAGTCTAACAAAGAAGAAAGCAAGCTGTAGTGGTGGCAGTGTAATTTAGCAGTGACACTGTACTCCAGGATGGTGAGTCATGTGCCTGTCATTAGACACTCATCATGGAAGATGGCTCCTCACTGAAGGGAAAAATGATTCTGAAGATGTTTTGGCCTTTTCAATGCAGGCAAGTCTGGAAAATCTGTCCTAGCTCCATGATGACTCCTTGTTTGGGATGTTACAATCCCAGATTCACTGTAAACCAGAAATGTGTTAGCTTGATGTAACTGCTGGGAGCACAGATAATATTCCATGCTCAAGTTTGAACCAGACTAGCTAAACAAGACCTAGTATTTAAAACCAACATGGAGAACGTATGTTTAAAGACAATTTTGTCTCACCACTTCAGTAAGTTGTGTAATTCAGAAGCACAGATATGAAATTCACAGTGGGAAGATGAACACAAAGATTTCCTTGACCAACAGATGTAACCTCAAAAGCAGAGAAGGGATAAACTGGGGATTCATATACGTCTTATCTTCCACGAGGCACGTTCGGAGAGATCAAGCAACACTACAGAGAAGAGATCTTTCTGCTGTAAGAGTGGCAACTGGACACAGACGGCCAACTATTCACCAAAATCGGAGAAGCAGCATGATGGCCATGCTGAGGCCCACAACAATCTTCCTTCAGAGTCCAAATCCCTTTTTTAACATAGACTAACAACAAAATTATTTAGGTTAAGATAAGCTATTTCATCCATTAAATACTCCCAAGCAAGTATTAACACTAACTGGAGCCTGTCTCTGAAGATGCATAATCCACAGGCCAATTTTCACTTCACAAAAGAATTAGTCAAATTTAATGTCTTGGCTCCGTAAGTGTCTGGAGCTTCCTCTGATTTCATTATGATATTTTATCAGGTTATGATGTTAAAAAATATAGGCGAAGAGAAAGCAAAGGTTATACTTGTAGCCCCAGCACAAGCAGACTCAAGGCAGAACGGGAAGTTGCATTTTGCAAGCAATCTGCTTGCAGACATCCGCAGGAGTTGAAAAGCAATGACAGTCCTTTTGCCGCAGCAGGAAGATATTTACGTAAACTGCCCCTGCCAGAAGCTCTGAGTTCCATGATGCTGCTCTGGAGGCTTCAGAGTTAAGCCAGAAGGTCTTTATCTCAATGAAACTGGAACTGGCAAGAGGCAGATACATTTAACAATACAAGGAGAGAACACTTGTGTCCTCAGACCTGTCCACCCACTACACTGAAAGGTCAGAAGAAAAACACCACCGCTGCTAATTCCACAAGCAAAAGAAGTTCATGACACAAGTATGAACACGCACAGGAGGAACTAATACGGGAATTTTGAGCACATACTGTTAAAGAGACATTTTTGAAAAATGAATGCATTTATCTAGTTGCAGAAATAGTCAGCAGGACTGTATTTCACGGTATTAAATTCCATGCATGATGTTAAAACCATGAGTTAAGCACTGAAGGAACTCAGGAGAACAAAGCATGTCCTCACAGCTACTTTGGCGTTCATACAGGATCACAATCATTAAGATGCAGAAAATTCCATTAGACTCCATTCCCAACCAAGCACTGAAGAGCCTTCAGGTCCAGGATGAGCCACCTATGAAACGGATGTTATGCTTGACCCAAACTGAGGCAACTGTCCACTTCTAGGACATTTTTTACCACATCATCTGTAACTATGAAACTAATATTTCTCAAAGATCCCCTAACTTCGGATTTCCAAAGCTAATGTTACCTGAATATATTTCCTTTGAGTTTCATCGTTGAGAACGTGGGCTACGTGCTTGGAGAAAATCTTTTCACGACCCGTTCGAGCGTGGATGCCAACCATAGTGACACCAATAGGCCAGGGAGCGTTTCCAATAGCCATCTGGAGGTAGGCATCGTTTGCCTGAAGAAATACAGCGGACACGCACTCAGCAAAACAGACAGAGCATTGGAAAACAAATTTTTATGAACAGAGCAGTAGCAGTAGTAAATGAATCTGAAATTTCCCAATCAAGATCTCATTTCTTGACATACAGCTGTGTCAGACAACATTCCTGGGGAAGAACAGGAATAAAAGTTGAGGGGAAAATTACTAGGAAAAGAAGTACAGAGCTTAAAAAAAACCAATGACAACTGAGAACCAGGAAGTGAGGGGGACAGACATATAGGCAATTACAGAAACACAGCTTCAAGAAGGACTTGGAGCAGGACATTCCTCCACTGTTAGCAAGCAGCTACATGAATCACTGATATAGAGTTCATCCATCACCTCCCCTTTAGAGACTGCACAATAAGAAGCAGCAACAACAACCAGTGGGTGCAGTTTCTTCCCATTTCACACTGATCAAACTCGGAGTTGAGTAACGAAAAAGGCAGGGGGTTGCAGACAGAGTTTAGAGTAAATCTGAAGAAGGGACAGGACTTGGTCTTCATCTACATGAGGCAGGTGATCTGAATAGATCTTAATCAAATACCTACTTACTGACTTAAGTATGGTTTTGTGATGAAACATGGTATGTGAGCATGCCATTAAAGACCCTTCCTGGACTGTCACAACAGGGTTAATTAACAATGAGCAGACAACTTGCATTCTGGCATTTGCCTACTGTCACACGTTGATTTCAAAATTTAAATCTTTAGAGCATTTCATCTAACAAAGCAGCAAGAATTAGTGGCTGACAGTATTCACTAGTCTTCTGAGCTTGCTTTGTGCAGCCAACAGCAGCCAGAAAGAGACAAGTCTCTTAGGAAGCAAAATGCAAAAGAATATGAGTGTCTTTAAAAGCATAAGGCTCATTAGGCTAATTAAAAAAAAAAAAAAAAAATCACCCAAAACTTGCAAATGTGTCCTCACTCCCCTCACCAAATCAGTCTATGAAGCACCTCTACAGAGTGGAGCACAGCCAATTAACCCACGAGATACCCTACATTCCTGCACACTCACTGCTGTGTTTGGGAAGGCATCGGAAAGGGAATTTCAGCACAATGATAATGACCAGAAGAAAAAAAAATGCCCCAAAACAAAACCCCACTATCACACATCCCACACTTTCAGTTCTATTTTCAAATAATTTGTATTCAACTTGCCTCAGGCCATCTGAAGTTTTTTCAGTAACAAAAGCAGATTTGCTTGCTTACTTGACAAATTATCCCAAGTCCTCACAAGAATAAGAAATACTAGAAATTTAAAAGCAAAACAAGGCTCAATTTCCTCTGCATACACAAGCTGCTTAAACAAACGCTATCGTTATTTGATTTCCACTTCTGAAGGCAGCTACAAACAAAACCTAACACTGCCTTTGATCTCGTGTGCCAAAGTGCTTCTGCCTCCTCCAGTAAGCAGACTTTGTCGAAAAACTTTTCATTAACTTACCTCAACCTTACTAGGCCAGCTAATGTAAGCACAACCAAAGAAAGGGACAGCGTCTCATATTCCATAATTCAGTTCACCTCAATTAATTTGTAATTAATTAATCAACACCCTATTACTATTAATTCAATACCTTCATTTAACCTCACAATATCAGGTTTCCCAAACAGGATTCCTCTGCAACTTAATATAACCATCTCTGAGAAAAATATTCTTTGTGCTTGCAAAGCTCTGCAGTTTCACCAGCCTCAGAAGATCTTCTGACAAGCTGTGGATGAAACACTACCTGAAGCTTAACCTTTAATAGCCTTTTTAAATTTTGTTTTAATAGATGTTGCATGTATTTCCATCTATGTATCTTCAAAATGCAAATAAAAGTGGGAATGTTGAAGTAATAAACTCAATCTGTTAGAACCAGACAGCATGAACGTGCAGGAAGAGTGCAAACAAACATACCTTCACATATTCTCTCTGCAACATGAATTTAATAATATCTGTTATTGATTCTTTGATGTCTGCAGGAAGTGTCTACAGGAGAAGAAGGAAAAAAAAAAACCAAACACTTTTACTTCAGAATAGCAGCCGAGGAAAATCATCCTACTCAGCATTTATACAAAGTTTAGCACCTACCCTAGCTTGAGGACTTTAACAAAGGAAAACATCTTCATTATTTAGATGAAGCATCTGAAGCGAGAGGTTAAGTGGTTACACCTAGTAGCTACTGGCAAAGTGCAAAATAAAATCTCAATTCTCTGTCATAGTTGCAACCCAATGAACAGGTGATACATAAAGGAGCACCTGGAAAAGCAGTGGGCAGGCAGAAGAATTCACTGATCAAGATAAAAAGGTCAGAACCGGGAGTCATGGGCTCTAAACACAAAAACCCTGACCAACTCAGTTACCCTCTCTTCTTCAGTGAAGGTAACACTACCTTAGGAACCAGCACTAACCACTGGGTGCTTTGAAAGCAGAAGCTAAAGTAAGTCTTGCAGGACAGTGACATTTAAAAGTGATTCACCCTTTTCCGAAGTTTTCTGAAGAGTGGCCTCAGGTACGACTCTGTCTGCTTTTGAGTAGCACTGTTCAGCTTCCCCTGTACTCCCCGTTTCACGTAGTCTTCTCTGGCATTCAGCTCCTTCGCCCAAACTCCAAGAAGAAACTGTATGAGGAACAAGCAAGTTTGTGTCATAGTGCCATCTAGTGACTTCCCCGGCAAAACAGATGGGAACAGGGGTTGAAGCCACCGGGCCAAAATGAGTTTTTCGGAGAAATCTGAATTAAGAAGACAAGAAACCTCTGTCAGAGGGATCGGCAAGGAGGGATATGAACAACCCCCCTATCAGAAAAACACGTGGGTGAGGGAGAAGCATGTGTAAAAAGGCAAGGACAAGGAAACAACAGTGCAGGAATCAGTGCTGGGAGGGAAGAGGGGTACATAAAAAGAGCAGAAATACAAGAAGAATGCTGGTATTTCCAGGTAACTTTTGTGAAGGAGCCTAAGGAACAGTAAAGATCACAGTGAAAATTCAACACAATGGAAGGCAAATATGTCAAATATACCTTTACTCCACCTCAAAAACATTTTTTTGAGCTCTGACTGCCCAGACAAACTTACTAAAATGCCAATGTATCTGATAAACAGAAATCAAAGTGTCAACTCTTGCTGTGACTTCTGATCAGCACAATAGTTACACAGGGACCGGCTGACTCATATGAGAGGCAATGCAGGCTTCTTGCCAGGAAACAAGGAAACAATCCTCTACCATCCACTTGAACCTGTTTCCTCAGCAAAGCCAGTAGACTTCCTTTAAAATGCTCTTATTTCACATAACCGTACCAGGTGACACCTCATTTCAGCTTGCGCTGTTCCTGGGCAAGGGAGGCAGGGACTTCTCAGAAGTCTTTAACACCACAGTAGTACACAGAAGCAACTACATACAACTGCCTCAATTATCACACAGAAATCAAAACCATATTTATTTTGACTAGAAATGCAGGACCAGAGTTCGAAGAATGCTGCTCTCTCAACAGCTCTTTCCCAGGTCTAGCAGAAGTCACTATTATGACTAACCAAGGCCACGGATTTAAAAAACCCCTGATCTTAAGCATAACATGCGAGTTTTTCTCTCAAAGCAGCTGAAACCACCCCTTCTATTCACGAAATGTATCGGCATAATAGTAAAAAATAAGACACAGCTACAGAATAATTAATTTACTAGAGTTTGTTACCTTCAAGAACTTTGTTATGATGTCCATATCATAGTGATCATCACCCCGTCCTAAGGATTCTCCCAAAGCCTAGAACAGGACAAAACAGGCAATGATTTCCACGCTGCCTAGAAGTTTGCCACCCCCACCACAGCAGAGCATTCACTGCAGCATGAGCTGTTATCAACTCCACCACCAACCCAAAACACGAGTCAGGAAACAGACTGAAACAACTATCTGTGTTACAGAGATTAATGAAATCTATTAAAAACATTTAAGTCAAAAAGCCAACAGGATTATTTTGGAAAAGTCAATGCAACAGTAATTTTTCATTCATTAACTACCAAATTATTGGCAAAATTAGCAGCTCTCTGACAGCACTGTATTAAAGGGAACTGTGGGTGCACTGCATTTTTGAGATCCCCAAAGCCATCATTAACCTAATTATTTTGTTAAGCTCTTTCAATTCTCTGATGTACTGGGGCTTCTTACCATTTCATTTAACTGTGAAATTGAGGGAACAAATCTAAAAAAAAAACCAAACCCAAACAACAACAACAAAAAAAATCATAAAAAAAACCCCAGTAGTGTGCTCCAATACTCTAGCCTCCTGCCAAAACCTCAAAACTGTTAATACTAACAGCAATTTTTTGAAACATTTTTCAGTAGGTATAGTTGGATTTACAATCTATTTCCATTGTCCCTACATTTCCAAAGTGAGTTTTATTTTAAAATCTTCCAGATTTGGAACCCAGTTTAGCGTAAGCCTTTACATGCAAGGGAATGCAATTAAAGTAGCACAAAATTAAGACTGTGGAGTTTTCAAACTTTTCAGAAAAAGTTTACTTTCACGGCTCAAACCAAGCCTGCCCTACTACCCCAAAAAGGGAGTATTTTGAGAATAACAAATCGATAACATGCAGCCCCATTACAACTGGTATCCATTCTGGTACTATAGTTATTTTAAACTAAATCCTAACAAAAAAAAAAACCAAAAAAAAACCTGAAGACTATCTCCAAATAATAATAAATTTGTTTAAGCTTCCAGTCATGAATCAGGTTTTTTCTTAAACACTTTTGGAAGGATGATATGATGACTAATTTCTACAAAGAGTTTTGAAGATTAAGGGTAAAAGTCTTCAGCTCAAGCTAATGTGCTTTCCAAAACATTACCTTAAAATAGCAGGTGCTGAATGCATTTAATGGCACTCCTTCTCTGCTCACTTACAAAAATCCCATGGTATTTCTTCAGAACATAGTCGTCATTTGCACTGAAGTTTCTGGGACACATCAGCTCTGCACTTCCTACATTTCCCGTGATCTGCCTACTTCTGATGACCACTTCTTTTAGATCCGGGATGTTTTTATATGAAACATTATTTCTGTGTGTCTATTTTTTAGAGCCCACCTTTCTTGTATAAGGAAAATTCATCTGTACTAAAGCTTATTACCCTTTCAAATACGCATCAGAAAAGCTTTAGAATTTATGATCAGGTAGTGTATTTTCACTAAATTCTCTACTTCCAAAGCCCCTGCAGTGGAAATTCTAAGTATATCAGTTTCCTTGTAGGTAAGTCCTGCCCCCATTTTGATGAGATGTTGCAAACAAGATGACTTGAGTTTTCATGTGTCCACTGTAGGCACCTATGGTGCAACTCAAGGCTTAGAAACCTACATTTCCCAACAAAACATATTAATGACTTTTCAGAATGCCTAAGCTAGATGTTGGAAACAAGATAACTTTGTCTAAACAATCCTGAAGCGTTCTCACAACAATGTAATTAAATACTACTGCTAAAATCCCTTAATCAAAATCTACCCATCACACACCTCCAGTTCTTCAATAGTAGTATTCTCCTCATGGACTTTCAAGTCATTCTGTGACTCATCATCTCCTGCTTCTTGGCCGCCTACAATTTCGTTCAGATACTGCTGGTCAATCTTATCCAAAGCAGCCTTCAGGTCATTTCTCAGGCCCTGGAAAAGGCAAAAAATTACTAATTTAAAAAAAAAAAAAAAAAAAAAAAAAAAACCCAAAAAAACCCCAACTCCAACTAAATAAAAGCCATTCAGTACTGTCACAGTGAGCATCCAACTTCTGTTTAAGAAAAGCCAAATTCTGTAAAAACATGCATAAAGGCTTAGCTTTGTTGTCTGAATTGAAACTGAATTCAAAGAACAGTTTCTAGATTGCTTCAGTACTTAAAAAAAGAAGATGCACAAACTTGTGCAATGTTTGCACCTCTGAGCAAGACTTTTTACTGTATTTTCACCAGAAAAGCATGAAGGATTGACTCAATTTCTAGGACTTTCTTCAAGACACTTTCTCCAAGCAAGGCACTGAACTACCCCAAAACAAACAGAAAACACACCAAAGTCATCATCAGTTCTACAGGTCTTCACATCTGGCCTGAAAAAAAGCTGTAAATAGGTAAGTAACATTCCGTCTGTACTACCACAGGAAACATTTATGCAGCTTCCCCTTATTACCAATTATTTAAATAGCAGAATGATTTATACAGATTAAGTGTTTAAAATCTATTCTAGAATAGGTGATTAAAAAAATATGTTTTCAAACTGATGCTTGAGTTAAGAGCTGCTTTTAAATAGAACAAGAAACTCAGTTTAGTCACAGTTAGAGGACTTGCATTCTTATCTTCAGACATAAAATATAAAACTGAAGGGTACTGCATTTCTTACCCAAGATAAATTCAGCCCCTCCACTGGGAATACACAGGCATAGCTATTTCCCCTCTTCCATCACCATAACTTGACTGTCTGGAGCACTCCTATTAATCATTTAGTAGTCTAAAAATGCCTGAATCACAAACTGGTTACAGTGACTATCCATATTTTAAGCAACACGTAGCAACAGGAGTGACTGAAACATATCATACAAAAATCCAACACAATCCTATTTATGAGCCACTGTTTCCCAGCACTCCCACTAGGGTAGTCGATGTCACTGGATGGGAAGCTTCATTCGCACAATTTTTTTCTTTTAACATTCAGATCTGTTTATCTGTTTTTAAAAGACTTGAACAGAAGAAGGCTTTCCTCTTCTGGGCAGCCCCAGCAAAGACGTTTCAAACAATTCAGTTTGCTGCAAATTAGGGAAGAAAATCAAAACCTTTACTCTCTTAGCTGGGTTGCAAATACAGTTAACAGTGAAGGCAAAACAAGCCCACACTGTATCTCCTCATTTCACTGATCAATTCTTATGACAAAAGAAATAAATCAGTAAACTACAATGTATCTTTTAGTAATTTTTTTAATCAATGGCTGCTTTAACAGCAAGGGGAGGAAATGAAGTTATCCTAACACATTGTAGCTCTGGAATCAAGGGATTTGAAAAATCATTTACATACCAGAGAGACAGGACGCAGTCCTCCTCTTACTTACCTGTACCTTCTCAGAAATGCAATAATCACAAATACAGGCTAGTTTTAACAGTAAATTACTGTCTTCTCTCCTGGTTAAAAAGCCAGTTACAGCACAGGCTGGGGTATTACTGCCACTCGGAGGTCCCTGTTCCAACTGAAAAGGGCTTAGGGCTGAACTGTCCAGTGCAAGGAATTGTTAAATGTCATAATTTTGTGCACAATTACAAACTTTCTCAAGCAATAAACAAGACTGAGCAGATTCCTCTCTGCTCTGTACTACCCTGCCTGAGAGAGAATTAACCTTTACTGAAACTGATTTCTGTAACTTTTAGAGGGTTCCTCATTGGCTATCCCACTACAATAAGTAACTAACAGCTAGGCAGTCTTACCTTGTTCACTTCAGGGGCAAGAATTTCTATCTTCCTCAGACGCTGGAACGCATCATAATCTGTTTCTCCAAACAGCCTGATCGGCTCGCCTCTCTCTCGTAACCTCCTGATAACCTGAAAAGAATCAAAGCATTCCCTCACGCAAACTCGTAAAGGAAGCAAAATAAAATCCAGAACTAGGGATTTATTTACTTTGCTTAGAATAACAAGCTGAGCTGGACTGGAGAGGAAATGGCAGTATTTTAAGCAGTAGAAAAATGTTCCAGACACTTTACAATCTAAATATAAAATTCCCACGGTATTTCAGTGAAAGGTCATTCCAAATATTGCCAGTCTAAATCTTGCATAAAACCCCAAGCCGCTCAGTATAGCCTAACTTCTTCCTGCTCTGACTTGTTTAAACAAATACACAAAAATCATCCCTCTGGCAGAGCTTAAAAAACATTTTCAAAATCACAAAGGAACTTGACAATAATCTCACTCACCTACTTGTCCAGGGCAATAAAAATACTCCCTAACTAGGCTGCAGGCTGACCCAGCACATCTGCAAGACAATTTTTTTTTTGCTGAAATTTTGCTGAAAATTCTCATCCTTACGCACTTGGCAAATATTAAGTCCCATAATCCAGTAAGATAGTTACTTTAAAAGTAGATGCAACTGAGGTGAAAATGCCTCCCTCAATTGACTCACAAAGTCATGGGCAGAGCCAAAAACTGAACCTTACTCTCCTGAGTCCTTATCTCATGCACCGCTTGCTAAATCTCTTCATAATTACCATTATTCATGTAGTGTATCAAGCAACAGGCTTATTGATAAATGAATCACCACGTAATACTCTGGTGATCAAGAGAAGGGTTTATGCTTCATTTCATGCCACCACTTCATTTCACCAATAGACTGCTGGACAACAAGAAACTAAATTAATTGAGACATTAATTTGTTTATTCAATTCAAATGTCTTGCTGTATGTCAGCAAGCATTTGACTTGCAAATATATCACAAAACCAGAGGTGGATAGAGCGCTGGCACTGCAACACCTAAACCTCAACCAAAACTTGCACCCAAATAGATCAAGAGCAGCGAGACCCTGCATGTGACACAGGACATTCAGACCAAACCTCACGCCAAACATGAAAACAACAGCCCACATTGCAAGTCCTGTGATACACTCCTCTAAAAAAACCAGTATCTTGCAAAATTCAGGGGACATGTGACATCCTTGGATGATCTCATCTGTGAGATAATTCAGGGTACTATTCCAGAAGTCATCTGAGAGCTGTAAAATGTTATAGCACATCTGTGCAAGTCCATATGACAGAGGCTCTACCCATCTGTACCTCCCTGCACGTTCAATTAGACAGCAGATCCTTGATGAGCGAAGATGATCATTAACTGTTGACTGTAATAATAGCGGCTTATTATTTAACATAACCTGCCATTAAAAATATAGTTCACTAGAAAAAATAGCCCTAACAAGAAATCTCAGATGCATTTGCTGTAAACTCAAGTAGTCTGTTCACGATGATTGATTTTACCTCCTGTCTGGAAAGGGTCATGGGTAACTTTTCTTCCGCCAGTTCAAGTTCCAGCACTGGATTTGAAGAAGTCAGTGGTTTCTCTTCCTCTTCTTCCTGCTGTACCTACATTCACGAGACAGCGTTACTAATAAGCTGACAGAAATAAACCCCTGTATTGATAGCAATGTGAAAATACAGAACTCTGGAACACAGATTTTAATATGACAATATAAACCTTTAGTTTCATAGTTTTTATTGTCTAGAATTGAATGTTACAGAACAATAAAAGCTTTTAGAAGTATCAGTATGTAATTAGCACTTCTGCAGGTTGCAGGAAGCAGTCTCTACAGCAAATGGAAAGGATAATTACTGAAGTGTGGCAATCGCTTTAGCAGGCAGATGTCAGCACTGGTGCCAAAAAGAGCAAATCCACCCTCTGCCTGTTGATTCCTGCCCCTGCTTTAGCCTCCTTACCCATGCAAAAGCATTTGCATTGCTGTGTGATGAACCAGATGGGGGAAATGATTCAAACAGAAAATAATCCGGCAAACATAAAGAAAGGTACCCTTCCCAGCCCACTTAACCTCCTCATCCAGCTCACCAGGTGTAGCACATGCATGGACACACGAGAAGAAATGAAAATCCAGGGGCAGGGAGAGAGGGAGGCGGCTTTTTGCAGTGGCAGTGTCAGCTTAAAATGTTTACGACCTACAGCTTCAGTGAGCAGAGTACAGTTAGCAGTGATCCATGGCTTCTACTGGGTTTTGAGAGGTGCTTGTTTAAGGTAACACACCTTTCTAACAAGTTTGCCATAGTTTCTTGTGGGTTAAAAAAAAAAAAAAAAAAACACAAAACCCAAACCCCAACACCTACAACTCCTCATAGGCATAGGATCTCATTAACAACTCCTCTTAATCTAAGAGCAGGTCCCTGAATCAAACAGAGCTTTCCTTCTTCATTACTCAACATTTTAATAATGCAAAACAACTCTTTGATCAAAGTAACTTTGAGACTGCAGACATGTAACTACAGTTCCCTTTATAAGCTCAAATTTGACATTTCTGACAGGATGAGCAGATTGCTGTTGGTAATATTCCTATAATAAGGAAACATTTCCAGTACTCACTCACGTCTTGTTTTTTCCCTAGATTCCTTATTAGAATTTATTTCCTTTCCGTGCTTGCTAAAAGGGAAGTGCTCCACTTAATCCTACAGCAGCCGGTAGCATTCCCTGTGCACAGGCAGTACAGTGTCACTTCCAATCTGTATTTGGGTCAATCAGTTTGATGAATGTACTAGATAGATTTTTTTTTTTTTTTTTTTTTTTAAGCAGAAAGCTTCTCTGTTCTTTCAGGCCAACGCACCAGTCTCGCACTCCGATGGCAGTATGACTCCGTGTGGATGTAAGGATCCACCCCTGTGGCTCCAGCTACAGGATTCAGTCTACAATCTGTGTTTGTTAGTGTAGCACTGAAATCAATCCTACAACCACAGGTGTTTGGAACAAGCAAGGGAAGGACAATCAAATCAATGCTTAACACATAAATGGAGGGGAAAAATAAAACTTGTATTGATGCAGCAAAGGAGGAATCGACAGGGGACAGAAAATATGGAAGAACTGTGTAAATATATATCACGGCAGAAGGATACGTACAAATTTTAACTTACAAACATTCTTGAAATCATAGAGACAGCAGCATTGGGGGAAAAGATTTGATCCATTCTGTCAGCTGGACTCCAAGTTACAAGCAATATCTTTACCACAGTTATTTTGGTTTCAATGCTTTCTTTTTCAGGCAAGTCAAATTATTACAACTTATTAAGTCAAAGCAAAGCAAAAATGCAGTTGAATTTAAAAAGAAATCAGTCTATATTCTACATCTTACTAATGTAGTAAAGATGAAATATAGAAATCTGGGAGGCTGTAGAAAGGTACTGAATTTAAAGAAGCAACTTATTTTAAAACCGTTTGCAGGGTTACACTTCAAACCAAAACCAGCGCTGCAGCAGCACAGACAATGGCATTTTAACCGCCATGTAAGGTTCTGAAGAACTCAAGCCAATGCTCAAAAAGCATCACGTAGTCAGTTCCACTTGGAAGAACGACTGGATTCACAGAACACTTTCTCATGACTATATGCTGCATGTTCTGAGAGTCCTTTTGGCACTGATGTTCAAATACTCCACAAACAGGTCAAGGTTTCAGAATAAGTCACTAACTGTGTGAAGTTCAACTTAAAACAAAGCTCCTACTTGTGCCCAATAGCAGCAAACGAGATTAGGAGCCGCTATCTTCCACAAGGGAACGCGCACCCCTTCCCATACACGTACAATCAGGCAGGCAGGCAGACACACACACTTGTAAAAGAAAACAACATTCTTTCCATTTTCAGTAAACGATTGCCCTGACACCATTACAAAGCCTTCCAGATCACTCATTTGTTTCAAAAGGCAGCCTAGCTTACCAATTGTTTTCTAATATTTTGCCAGCAAGAAAATAAATGCTGTTGTTGCACTCTTTCAATGCTGGATGGTTGATGGCCAAAACCCAAATATACAGAGTGCAAAAGTTGGCAGATTGTTTTAATACGAGCTCACGCTATACTGATTTCTTTTGGAGATTTTGAGAGGACTGTGAGAATTATCTGAAGGGATAAAATTATCCAAACGTATCCATTTTTTTTTTCTGATACATGGGGGGTAAGGTGGCTATATCAGATCCAGTGTTCATGCCTACCAGCACAATTTAAAAAGAAAGACAGACAAGCTTTGATCCCAAGCCACTTCATGCTTTCCACAAAAAAAAAAAACCAAACAAAACAAAAAATAAATAAATAAAATTAAAAGCCAAACCATAACACAAACTTAAGTAGCTGTATATCATGCATATCTTTTCCTGCATTGAAAATGGTTTTGGAAACTCATACCTCTCCAGGTGGCTTCTCATTTACAGGCTAATGTATAACATCAACAGATTGAACAAAGAACAACAATTATAATTAACAACATTTGTACTGCTGATAATAAAATGTAGACATATATGTTCATTTCAAAGTAAACACACAACTACGTAGAAGAACAACCACCATACCTTGTAGCCACATCGCTGAAAGTAGGCCTCCTCTTCTTTTTTAGCTAACTCACTGCGTTTAAAATATTTCTTATTTCCCTAGAAGAGAAGAGAACTGTTAACAGTCTACAGCTTTGCATGCTCGGGAGAAAATGGCTCAAACTTCCTTACTTGATCCGGTGAATTCAGCTACATCCTCTCATAGAGATGGCTACATTGTCATGTAAAAGGAACTAGTTGGAAGCACCTCTGAAAATCAGCAATATAGAGTGACTTCATAGCACATACATATAAGCAGGCTAGAAAAAACAACATATTCACCAGCACTTAAAAAAAAAAAAAAAAGTTTTTTGTCATCTAAGGTCATGGTATTCATCAGCGTAAAGCTTCTCTTCAGACGTGTACGACAAGGCCCATGTTGGAGTACAAGAAACTTATTCAAATAAACCATACAAAACATGTCATCTGACACTAAATCAAGGAGGGGGGAGAAATCACCTTTGTAAAGAGTATTTTGTAAGCTTGCTCGGTGCACCTGGGTAGAAATGTGTTTGATAAGACCTTCCAGACACACAACAGCTGGCAACTGCAGCCACCCTGAAGCATTTCCCTTGATTAATACAAACCATCACATCTTTCTTCACGCTTTGCCTGCCTGACCTACGACAGCCTCTGGTCGCAGCTCCCCTAGTTCAACCACTAATGCCAAAACCAGAACTCAGCCGCCCATGAGCACGCTCGGCTTTGCTGTGGGTGTTCGTACGCTAAGGCACAAGCACACAGACGCCTCTGCGACCCCGTTCTGCAGCGGTGGTGGGGAAAAGGCTCTACACGTCCCTCACCAAAGGCGGCACAGATTTTTATCATCTCTCAGCGCCTGAGATAAACAGCTAAAGCAGCTCCAAAAGGCAAAGGCACACAGTGAGGTCCCGAAACCAGGCTGCGTGTGCGCCCCCAACCCCCTCACTCCCCCCGACTCCTTCCTTGACCCCGTCGCGGGCCAACTCTGCTCCCTTTCTCCAAACCCCCGCCTGGGCCGCTCGTGACCCTCCCAAACCTCAGCCCGGGCCGTTCCTGACCCTCCCTAACCCCACCCCGGATCCCCTCACCCCAGCCCCTGTCCCCGGGCCCTTCCTCTCCGCTTCCCCAGGCCCCGCTCCCGCCTCACCCCCGGCCCCGAGCCTCCACCTCGGGCCGTTCTCGCCGCCCTCCCCCAGGGCCCCTACCCCGGGCGGCTCCTGGGCCCCGTCCCGGCCGCCCTCACCCCCACGAGCTCCTTCTCCTCCAGCTGCTGCCGCTTCCGGCTGATCTCTCGCTTCAGGATGTCCATGGCGACCCCGGCCACTGTAGACCCCGCCGCCGGAAGTGGCGGAACAAAACAAAGGCGTCACTTCCGGACGGCGACGCCGGCCAGCTGGGCCGCAAGGCCAGGCGCGCACGCGCGCGCGCGCACCCACGCACAGCGCCCCCTGGTGGCTAGGAGGAGCTAGGAGGAGGGGAGGGGGGACACACACACACGACAGTGACGGTGCGCGACAGTGTGGCGGTGCCCGGGGGAGCTGTGGCCGCTCAGTTGCTCCCAGGAGGGCGTGGGGCTCGTCACTGAGCCGGGGAAGGGAGTGGGGCTGGTCACTGGGCCCAGGGAGGGCGTGGCGGGTGTCAGGCTCTTCACCCAGGTGACAAGGGGCAGGACGAGAGGACATGGCCTCAAGTTCAGCCTGGAGAGGAGAAGGCTCTGGGGAGACCTTAGAGCGGCCTTCCAGTGCCTCAAGGGGGCCTACAGGAAAGACGGGGAGAGACTGTTCAGTAGGGCCTGCTGTGACAGGACAAGGGGTAGTGGTTTCAAAATAGAAGGAGGTAGATTCAGAGTGGACATAAGGAAGGAAATTTTTTACAATGAGGGTGGTGAAGCACTGGCACAGGTTGCCCAGAGAGGTGGTTGGTGCCCCATCCCTGGAAGCGTTCAAGGCCAGGTTGGATGGGGCTCTGAGCAACCTGATAGAGGTTGGAGATAGAATCATAGAATGGTTTGGGTTGGAAGGGACCCTCAAGGGTCATCTAGTCCAACCCCCCTGCAAGGAGCAGGGACATCTCCAACCAGATCAGGTCCCTGCTCCTTGCAGGGGGGTTGGACTAGACGGCCTTTAAAGGTCCCTTCCAACCCAAACCATTCTATGATTCTATAAGTTGCACCAGGGGAAGTTTAGATTGGATATTAGCAAAAATTTATTCACCAAAAGGTTATCCAGCATTGGGACAGGCTGCCCAGGGAAGTGGTGGAGTCACCATCCCTGGAGATATTTAAAAGACGTGTAGATGTGGCGCTTAAGGACATGGTTTAGTGGTGGACTTGGCAATGCTAGGTTAACAGTTGGACTCGATGATCTGAAAGGTCTTTCCCAACCTAAACAATTCTATGAGGCTGGTCCCTGGCCCCAGGGAAAACGTGGGCCCAGCAATACGAGGGTGCGGCTGCCGCACAGGAGGGCAGGATGCCTTCCTAGCCGCTCCTGGTGCGGGTGTGCCCCTGCCACCAGCCAGTTCACTTGTTCACTTGTTCACTCCAGGAGGCTTAACAACACCCCAAGAGAAATCAGAACTGTTTCGCTGACTCCGGGATGCCCTCAGGTGAAACTACACCAGTGAACAGCGTCAGGTTTAATTGCAGGACGCTGGCAGGTACCCTGCTCCTTCCCCAGGTGCTGGTATTCAGAATCACCCAAGAGATGGGAAAGGTTTGCATTCCCTGTCCCTTGTGCTGTCTGTGCACCCGAGACAGCGTATTGGGATTTAAGTGTGATGCCTGGTTTCTGCTTCCCACAGCCTAGAGACTGAGCTCCAGACTGTGGGCTTAACATGTATATCCTGGAAATAAAAACTACTGTTGTCGTTAGCTTGAGTCCTTGTCACCAGTCACCCAGCATTTGTGACACGGATTAACAAGAAGAGACGCTGAACTTTTTGAATTTCATCTCTTGTTTTACTTATTCACCTGCTTTTGTCTAGCAGTTTCCATCCTGTGGCTTGTGAATGCCGAGAAGTCCAGAAAAAGCTTTGAAGAATGAGTAAGAACAGCCAGTTCCCACTATGCCTAAATTCATCTGGGCTACACCTTCACTGGAAACGAAGGCCACCAAACAGCGAAGGGTGGAAATCATTGTAACTTTAGCTCCTCTCTTTTGCTTAGGAGCAGCCTGGCTGGTGGCAGCACCTCTGTCTCCTCATGACACAGCTTCTCCTCATGAGAAGCTGCCTCATGCTATGGCACGTGGCAGCTTCTGCCTCTCTAGGTCGTCCTAGATTTTTTTTTTTTCACCTTTAGGTCATCCTGGATTTTTTCTTTGCCTTTCCCTGTTGTAAGTCCCATTGCTCCAGTAGCTGGAGTAACCACAACTGGCTTTTCACCTAGGTTAAATGATCTGGGCTGTGCACCGTGGCACAGGTAACGGCCCATTGGTTTAAGGATGTTGTTTAAACCCAGGCTGGAGGGGTACGGATTTAGAAATCATGCCCTCCTTTACCTCAGGTTTGAATGCAATCGCTTTGCAATGAGGAAGCAGGAACAGTCCTCCTACGCTTTTTCGTGGTTCTTCTAAAAGGAAATTATTTCATATCTGACAGTGAAAGGATCCAAGAAGGTGTCAGCAGAGAGGCCTGAGGGGATAAACCGGGAGGCTGTAGGAATACTCTGTAGTGGACTTCATGGGAAATTAATCCAGATGCTTGTGTCTGAGTGCCAGCTGCACCCCTCAATTAACTGTAGTGTAGACATAACCTTAGACCTTGCTTCATTTCCTGCTCCGGTTTGACGTTCTATCTCAATTAGACACAGTACAGAATTAAGGAGGAAAGCCAGCTCACACACAGTATTCACAAGAATGGTGTGGTTACTGTGAGGTGACACCTAGACCAAAGATCTCCCAGAAACCAAAACAAACCAACAAGGTGGTAGGGAGGTGTATAACAGACAAGGAAAGCAGCTGAACAGTTTATGTTGGTAAATAAATTTGGTTAGGTTCGAAATTAATGCTGTACCTCTGAAAGGTGTCTAAAAGTTCACTAACGATGACACAGCCTTCCATGATTTATTTGGTGTCCTTCTTCGAGTACTCCTGGTTCTGTGCTCTCTTGCCGCCAAATGAAAACCTCCTTTAATGTACATCCCCTCTGTGATCAAGACAGTTGTGTTGTCCTGTGGAAGAGAAGTGGCAATCTACAAAGTACGACATCTCCCAAAAGAGTTACTGTATGTATGCAAATCATATATATGTTGGCTCTGATTTTCTGAGGGCATTCACTACTATCAACCTGAAGAAGGAAAGGGAGAAAAAATATTTGGTGTCATCCATTTCCTTGAGATTTCTTTTTTGAAGAAAATCTTCTGATGTATAAGAAGTGGTGGTACCTTCTTTTTCTTTTACTGACAACTCATGAGGAGATCCACTCCAGCTTGCTCTCTTGATTTCCTGTTTGACTCCTCTTTGCCTTGGGGTCAGGGCAACATTTTCTGAGGGACATGAATTGTTGAGATGGTTGGGTCAAGTCTGGGCTGGACTCTGTTCAAAGCTCCTCTGTTCTTCAGAACATCTTCCTGAGGGTATATCTATGCAATTCATTATGGTTCCTGCCTGCTTCGTTACAGATCTCTCATCCTTTGACTGTCTCCATTCATATACGCTACTTGGTTGTAGGGTGAATATCTGGAGCACCGCTTGCCGGACAGGAAAGCTCACACTGTGAGCTCTGCACCTTTCACGACACAACGGAAACTGTTCCTCCTCAGTGCAAGGGGGTTTCTCCAAGACTCAGTTGCTCTGAAGAGCCCTCAGACTGTGGAAACTCCTTAGCAGTGTGTTATGAAAGTGGACAATTCCTTCCCCATGCTGATCCCTCTTCCATGCAATGACTCTTTTGATGACCTCACTCCGTAAGATATTTTTAACACGTGAAATGGGTGCTTTTCCAAGCTGTATGTCAAACTGTATCTTTCTAATTTATCATACACAGCATTGCTCTACTCATTAGAGTCAATTAGATCACTGCTGTAAATCTTTAGCTTGACTATTTATTTTCTGCTGCTCCTGTTTTGCTTTTCAGGGTTGTGTTTGGTATCACCATGGCTGTGTATTTCTGTCTCACATGTGATTAATAAACGTTACATTCGCTGTCAGGGCTGTAGCCAGGCCTTAAGCTCTCCCAAAACTACTTACAGAGTCTTGAGCTCACTGCAACTGAGCTTGGGTCTGGAAGCAATAGTGTTACCCATGTTTTTTCCTAGATCCAGGTTTCCACAGACCTCTGGAACAACCCCACAGAGTTAACCGCAAAGCTACTTTGAAGTAATTCACTTCACAACTTTCCATATGAAATCAAGAGTGAAAGGGGAAATCTAGAAGTTACTCAAAATCTTGGAACATTCGCAAGAGCCTTTTAAGTCATAGAAATACAAGGCTAAAACATACATGAGGTGTTTCATTCCAATTTCTTGATGATTAAGTGATTGCTCAGCTTTATCTGCTGCAAGCCAACTGTCCACTTACAGGAAGATTTTTGAAGGCAGCTCAGAAATATGTCATTCCACTCAGACAACCCAGATGTCATCTATTTGCTGAAGGGGTAAAGCTGATCAGAATTATTTCAGTTGCGCTCCGCTGTTGTATTCAGTTTATATTTAGGTGTTTTCAGGTTGTGTTCAATACTTTATGGGTATCTATTTTCACTTTTCTATTTGATATTAAAACAGGGGAAAACCCCAGCCCAGCCAGTGCACGCTTTCACTTGCACGCAGGAGGCAGAACTGATGCCTTACAGCTGATGAGATTGCAGAAGAACTGATTTCAAGTAACACAGGGCACAGACCACTCTTGGAAATGTTTTTCAGGTAGGTACATGGTTCCTTTTATTCATCTTCAAAATACTATAACAAAAAAGACATTTGATAAAATTGCCTTTGTACCATGACGAAATACGTCCACTTGCGCCAAAGGGAGCTCCACGTCCAGTCTCAGTCTTTTTTTAACTTCAGTTCTTAACTTTTTGGAATGCTCCCATCCAGTTCCCCATTCTTTGCCCCCACATTTACTTTTTTTTACAGGTATCTCCTGCTTGTCACACCGTGGATCATCACCACATCACACTGTGATCATCCACATGTGTGACAATTTGTTCTAAGCAGGCATGGTAGAACTTTGTTGCCCAGAGAGGTGGTAGGTGCCCCATCCCTGAAAACATTCAAGGCCAGGTTGGACGGGGCTCTGAGCAACCTGATCTGGTTGGAGATGTCCCTGCTTCTTGCAGGGGAGTTGGACTGGATGGCCTTTAAAGGTCCCTTCCAACCCGAACCATTCTATGATTCTATGAACTTCCACTAAAGTTTGGAAATTACACTTCCCTACAATTCTTGCACTGGGGATGTGCCCATCTCCTCTGTTTAGTGAATTTAAGCCACTCATACTAGGCTTGCTATTTCTTATTTACCTTTCAGAACTGCCTAAACAGTAGTGCACCATCTCCACTCAGCGAGAGGGAAGATGAAGGAAGAAGTTGGGGGGTAGCACTCCACCATGTGTCTCCAAAAGCCACTGGCAAAGACAGGAAAAGCTCACAGGTGAGGCAATGGTAGAAAAAAATTCCCAGCATTTCTAACGAACAGAAGTCTTCAAAAAGGCATGACATCCCTGCATCATTAGGGGTAAAAGAAGCAGGTGGCATTTTCATTTGTTTTTTTTTTCTTTTTAAATTATCGCGTGATTAGTTCTCATGGTAAGTCAACTCCCATAGTTCCTGTCTGCCAGGACAGACCTCTGTAATACACTGATAAAGTACTTAGGAAAGTAGTGACATCCATGTGGATGTTACTGGTTAGTATGGCGAGCGTGGCTTTTAGAAACACGCTTGCAATAACTGTTTGAATGATAATTATCCTCCAGTTTTGATAAAGGAATATTTAGGTGAATTGTTTAGGTTGTCGAAAGGATGCGTAAGTCAATTCCTATCCCAGCAGCTTTATCACCTGTAAAATTGAGGTGGTGTAAAAACTCATTATTGCTTCTAAAAAGCTTTACATTTAAGAACAGCTAATTATTACCAAACTGGCTGGTATGGGAGATATCTGAGGAAAAATTTGTTGTTTCAGGAAACAGTATTGGTAACTCAGCTATGGCACTGTGTCATCAGAGCCCCTAATGAGTCAGTCCCAAGCTGTCACTAGGGAGACTGTGCTCTTTTGGCAGCAGTGGCCATTTGTGACTGCTAAAGAATTCAAAACACCATACAGGAAAATGATTATGGGGTTTTTTTTTGGTCGATATTTCTGTAGATATTCTTTCTAACACTTCAGCAGTACAAGCCGAACCATACCAAGCAGGGAATGTACTTGCTCTCAGCATCAGGCTGCGCTACAGATATCCAAGCAGCAAACTCTTTCCAGGAAAGATGCAGTAACAGGACTAATCCCTGCAAATGCAGACTGGTTTCTCAAATGCCATGCACTGAGTTTTAGATCCACACAATTTTCTCTCTCCTCAATCCTCCCCAAACCAAGGTCTATTCTTCACAACCCTCATTTCTGAGATATTTTAGCTGTATTCAAATTACAGGTGAATAAACATAACAGAGACCCCGTCAAATGCCATATAGATCTTGCTAGATGGTAGGGCAGCTCATAAAAACATCTAGTTTTCTTCTATTTTTATGTGTACAGAAGATAAATTGTTGAGCATAAAGTATTGTACTTCTAAGTTTATTAGCTTCTATTCAACCCAGGCAAGAAATCTTTCAGTTGTTACTAAAGGATCATACTTCTGTGTTGTCAGTTTGATCCCTGCAGGATGTGTCTGTCTCGGAGAAAATACCCTTTCAGGTGCATTGACTGCCTCAGGAGAGAGGTCGAGGATTGAATGGGTGATGGAGTCTTCAATATCTACGTATCTCTGAGGGTAAATCCGGGGGGGGCACATTAATGAAAATGCTGCTGCATATATCTTACTGCTGAATAAAAGCAGTATTTTCACACGTTATCAGTCTTCAGCCTGACACAGATATTAAATTCACATAATCTGTCTTTAAAAAGTGCATATGTGAGTAGATTTTGAACCACACTGCACCTTGCAATGAGATTTCATTTTTTTAGAACTGAAAAGCAGGCAGGTGGTTATGAATGTGTCTTAAGCCATTTCTCCAGTCTGAAATGTAAGTACTGTTTGAAAACATTTAGGGAAATAGAACATCTTAGTAGGAGCCGCAGCAACTTTTCATGAATTCATTTTTGCTTGCATCAGTATTCTGAGCTACAAGGATTATAATTTAGTAGAGAGACTCTCATTGGGAGAGGAGATTGAAGGCATGGAGGCAACAGCCCTGTGAGTTGACAGGGATGCTAATATAGCCACAGCAGAAGTTTAGAGTGCAGATCAGAGCAGCTGGGTGGGCTGATAGAGAGGATCAGGGCAGCCCAGAGGAGCAGTAAGAGGATCCAAATAAGTGGATTAGTAGCATACCAAAGCACACATTACTTTTAGTTTTCAAACTCCCATTGATTTTAGTGCAAGTGCATTTACTAATGTGTACCAGGAGAAACGCAAGAGGATCAAGGCAGAACTGAGACACAGAGAGCAGCTCCCTGTGGCAATGTGGAAACAGCGAGAAGGCTGGGCTGGTGTGGCACAGTATAATGTTCCTGCATCAGTCTCAGTCAGGACTTAAAGGAGGATGGCTGTTGTCTGGGCTTCTTCATCCTGCAGCCTCAAGGAGCTGTCTAATGTTGCTAAACGCTATTGTTCCTGCAGCTGATTCTGCATTCATTTTCCGTCCGTAGCTCCAGTGATTGACTCTTTCCATGACTGCACTCTTACATCTGCCTTCAGCTGCTGTGACTGAAGCAAATTGACACAAAAACGTAGGTACAATTAGTAGCATAGCCCTCTTTGAACTCTTCCTAGCAGGGAACTCGCTGGGCTACTGGACTGTGAGCTGAGCTTACCACAATTTGTGCCTGTAGCGTTCATCAGAAATGGGATCGCTTACCCTAGCTGTGCTCGGGCTCCCACCATTAACGTCAACCCCTGAACTACTCAAATCTCAAACGTGACCTTTCCTAGAACGCCAGCCTGGCTTTACACTTCGTCTCTTTAGACAGAGGTGGTAGCGATGCAAAGACACATCCAGACTAAGATTTCTAAGCACTATTATCTTTACAGAGCACAAACCCCGAGGTTTTAGGCAAAATAACAAGCCCCACTCACATTGCCCGCAGTTCACTTGAAACGTTTTGGTTGGTGAGTGAGAGCCAGGGCAAAATTTGTGCAGCCCATGATTTCCCCAGGTTGCAGAGAAGCACAGGACATGCATGTATAAGGGCAGACTTGTTTTACTCTTCCACATTAGCTTTCATAAAAGCATTGTTAATACCTTGTCTTCTTTATCCTCCAACCACATCTGTTGCTTAGACACCTTGGTCTTGCTACCCACTCCTCCCAGAATTCAAATCCTAAAACTGGTTTGTCCTAGCAAACAGTTAATACCTTAAGATCAACTATCCTACAAGCAGTGACCAGAGCAGATGACCATCAAACTTTGACTCTTAGACTATACCGCCCTCCCTTGCAGTCTTAGTCCAAGCTACACACAAAATGACAGAAGGGAAGAAAAGCCCAGCCTTACAATCAAAATGGGGTTTGCATTCTGATACAGAAACATACAGAGGGTTTGTAACTGCACACACAAAGAACACTTTGTACATAGATTCAGTTATATTCTTTATTGTTGAAACAGTTCCGGAATGTTTTGGTCTCCCTGAGCTGGTGAACAGATGAAAACATTGGTCCATCATTTTGTTGGATTTTTTTTCCCTTTTAAATTTATATGAGGAAAATTAACAAGCAGCAGAATGGACAAGAAGCCATTTCAAAATAGTGTCCAAAAGTACAAAGAGAGTAAGGATACAAACATATGAGGTCAAGTACTGTAACTGAAATGATACAGGAAGAAGTTATGAGGGATCAGAAAACCAGTTAAACTGCACTCCTAGCTTCAGACTTCTTCAAGACATCCAGAAACCCATCTCCATAATGACCCAGTCCTTGGATATGCCAACATGAAAGCCACCTGAAAGGGAAGGTTTGTAGTAAGAAAGCCCAGCATCAAAAAGATCTATTGTCAGGCTGGGAGCTGAGAAAAAGTACTGCCATTTTGTATGACCACAGAATCATCATTGGAAACCCACAAGAGAAAAACGCTACCACAGTTTATAAAATCCTCAACAACATTAATTACACATAACTAACCAAAACAGCTAACCTATTAACCTAAGCTACTAAGAAGCTCTTAGTACACCTATATAATTCTATATACCATCCTACTTTCTGAATAATAATCAAAATATTGAAATTAACTGGACCTACCCGTCAGCCTGGAAGCAAAGTAAAAGTCTGGGACATCTTGATGTGAAGAGCACTGCTGCTGTTAATACTGAAGTATTACCAGATTAATTATATTTAATTGGTTAGCTCATGATCTAGCATCTGAAATGAAAAAAAAATAAAGCATTTTACACACCAGAAAATTGTTGGGAAAATTAAGTATCATTTAGAAGGGGGAGGGAATATTCTGAAAGTAACTTGCAGCATAATAAAACGGTAACTAGGAAATAGTCAGGGATAATCATACTGGTTTGGAATATGTTGCAAGATAAAGCCCTTATTTAGTTAGCTAATTTCATGGCATTTTGAAAAACACATTACTCAATTTATGGTTTGATTGAGGAAATACTTTGCAACTATTCATGAATATATGCAAAAATGCTCTGGATTTTCCCTATTTTCACCAGAAAAAAAAGGAACTATGGGTTCTTAATATGTAATAATAACAATCCCATACTAAGACATTAACTGAAAGAAAAGATGAAATTAAAAGCTGACTGCCCCTCAGAGCCAGTGCACTTTATCCTAAGTCACTTGGCTGCCACAGCGGTGCAGCCAGCGACTATCTAGTGTGACACAAGGCAGCCATTCTAATGGAATAAAGACGACTTTCATCTCCGGGTTTCTCCAGCTAGAACAACGCCATGGTGGCCCGTGACAAATGAGCAGATGGTCCAAGTCCAGTCGTAGGATATCCACCCCAAAATGCCCCACAACAGGCTGACAACTTACTGTACACGGGAGCCTTTGACTTCTTGAAGTAATTTTTTCTAAGCCGTGGCTGAGAAACACTAGCAGTACAGGACGGAAAGCTTGGTTTCCAGCTACCGGATCCTCCTACAAGTTGGGTGGATAATGCAAAGACTTTGACCTAAAGTCACCCTGTCCTAGTTTCTAATTCACTTTTATGCAGATGAGATGACAGGATCGGGGACTAAGTATCCACACTGGCTAATACTTTTGTAAATGAAAAATATCACAAGATTTACTCATCTGAGTAACGGTAATTAGGTTTGCTTGCAGAATCAGGCTCATTCTGCGTGTAGGAAAGAGCAAATTCACAAGAAGCAAAATGAGAAATACTAATGAAAAAGAGGATGTGTTAACTCTCATAAAACATTACTTGAAACTGCAGCGTGAAGTGTTCAGACTGAAATGTCATTTTGAATCGTTGAGTGTCCCTTTCAGCAAAAAAATCCAACACAGAGAAGGAAGAACTAAAAGAAGGGGAACAGCTGATAAGACACTGCCATCACTTTTTCATAAATTATACTCCAAAATGTTTCACAAAATTGAGTAATGGGGGAAAACAGAAAAGACCTTTTTATTTTGGTAGCACATTCCTTTGGCAAATGCATGGTCAAGCCTACCATGTGAGCTGAACAGTAAATGAAGGCCTTATGCTTTATAAAAATTCTCCTATTGTCCCAGAAAGGATGAGAGTCAAACACGCAATACTCTAAGTCTTGTAAATAAAGTTAGCAGACAAGAATCAGCAGACTGCTTGGGGAGGAAAGGAAAAAAAAAAAAAAGAAAATACTCTTTTTGTACACAAAATTCAGGCACACTGCTGCTACATTTCAGATGAATTCACTGTGCTGTACCAGAGATTAATTAGACCCACACAATTTAGCAAACAGTGTATGACATCCATCTACCTTTGCTGCTTCAGCATCCTCCCAAAAATATATAATGCAAGATTTTAAATAGTACGTTAGCCCAGTTTCCTTTCACAAGTCTTACAGCGAAGTTTAGGAAAGTTCCAAAAGTAGCATATTGATTGCCTCTGGGATTTTCCACTTAGCAATTTAATAGAAAATTACACCCTTACCCAATCTGTGAGGTTTCCATAACCTCCCTCATGAATTTAATTTTCCAGAGTCTAATAAATTTTACCATTAGGCATATTTTCTGATATTGCTTCACCATTAAGCCTATTTCCCAATTTTGCTTTTCAGAACCAGGTACACTCTCTGCGTGGCATTCGGACAGCACCTTGTGCAAGAGAATTCAGGCCTGACTGGGTCTACACACACACTTAGGATACAAATTGCTATTGTTAATACTCAATTTGCTTTCCTCTTATTGATTTTATATCATTATTCCAAGTGGTAGGGTCAGTCAATATTACTGGAGCCAATGGGATTCTCCTGGGTACTCTGACGAGACCAAGGGAAGATCTGCATTTGCATCCGTTCGAGTAGGCGTATGCAAGTATCACATACTCTTCTTCTTGTCAAAACACAGCCTGACTGCACTTAAAACACAAGATGATGATCAGGAGCTGTGTTTTCAGCATCGATAGTCATAACTGTAAAAGGCTGGGTCCTTCCTCTACAGGCAACAGGCAGAAGCACTCTCAACTGTAAAAAGAAAAAAGAAAAAAAAAAAAAAAAAAAGGTACACCAGAAACTAATTTCGGCAAAAGCACTCTTAACTAAGTAAGAAAAAGGCTACACCAGGAACAAATACAGCGCAGCAAGTGAAGTGAACTGGAAGTATGGCTGAAGGCGTCAAGTGGTGAATAAATCAAAGCACTAATTTCAGCTGTGTTTGGGCCACCCCTATGGTTACGGTGACCTCCTGGTGACCATCGGCGGGCTGCCAGTCACGCTAAATCTCACTTTTCTGGATAGTTGAGACGTTCTCCCTCTTGCTGTGCCGACCCAGATTTAACTAAAGCGGGGGAAGCCCAGCGTCCCTCGCCCCGGCCGGCGGTTCAGCACGCTCCTCCGGGCCTTGGTCCGCGACACAACCGGGCACACCGTTGCGATAATTACTGTAAAACACGCTCATGAGCAGCTGTTAGCGTCAGCCAAGCCCCGTTCCTGGGTTTTGCCTACTTTCCGCACACCACTACCCCACCAGCGCTGCGCTGAACCCCATCCCCGCCGGACCTTGGCCCGGGAACATCTCCGCTCCCGCCAACCACGAAGCGTTGTCCCCCGCCCAGCCCCTCAGGGAGCCCACCGCCGCCGGCGGGGCCCGCGGGGAGCCAAGCGCCCGGCGGCCCCGAGCAAGGCCGCGCCGGGAGGCCGCCGCTCTCTCACGGCTGGGCACCCGCCCCCCGCCTCTGCCCGCCGGGGAGCTGCGGGCGGGAGGGGAACCTGCAGCGGCGGCGGGGCAGGGGGAGCACGCAAATGCCCGTGGGATGGGGGGGGCGTGTGGGTGTGTAAGGGGGGGGGGGGGGGGCGGAGGCGGCGGGAGGGGGGACACAAAATGGCGCTGCCCTTTCAGCCCCTCTGCCTTCAGCCCCCCCCCCCCCCCCCCCCCCGCCTTCTCCGCCACCCCCGCGGCGGGGCCCGGCGGCGCCGGTCGCCTTCCCCCGCCGTGTCGTGCGGCGACGGGGCCGGCCTCGGGGTGGCGGTTTACGGCCGGGGCTCGGCGGAACGGCGGCGGGGTGCGCCGGGCCGCCGCGCCGCCTTCCCCTTCCCCCAGCAGGTGGCACCGGGGTCCCGGAGCCGGCGGCGAGCCATTGCGGGCCGCCCTTCGCCGCCGGGCCGCGGCCGCGCAGCCGGCGGGGCGGGGGGGGGGGGGGGAAGGCGGCATCGCCCCCGCGGGGCTCCCCCCGCCGCACCCCGCTTTCCCTCAAAGTTTGGGGCGGGAGATACGGGGCGGGGGGGGAAGAGACCGGAGCCAACTTATCCCGGATCCCTTTATTCACCCGCCGGAGCTGCCGTCTCCCAACCCCCGCGTGTTTTGCCTTTTTTTTTTTTTTTTTTTTTTTTCTTCTGATTAAAAAGACGGACCTTGGTCCTGCCACCACCGGGTGGCCGCCCCGCTCCTTCCTGCCCGCACCATGGAGTTCACCCAGAGGAAGAGAAGCAGGAAATCCCAAAGCTTTAAACTGATCAACGAAGGTAAGGCGGGGGCCGGGGGGGGGGGTGGGGGCGGCCCGGGCTTTGTTCCCTCGCCGGGGGCAGCCCGGACTTTTGCACCGGGGGGAGCGGGGCGTTACGAAACGGCTGTGCTCCCGCTCCCCCGTGCCGCCTCTCCCTCCCTGTATCTGTTATTTAACTCCGCAATCCTGTGGTTCAACTCCCCGAAACCATTGCACGCCTTTTATTTTTCTCTTTTATCCCCCCCGCTCCTTTCCCCTTCTTAAAAATTGGGGTTTTTTTGCATATCTGTTACGTGTTCTTGCAATCCCCCTCCCCAACCCACCCCAGAAAGGTGGACGTGGTTTTCTTTTTTTTCCAGGCAGATCTTGTACAAAATAAAGTTGGATCGTGTTTCGTGCTAAATCCTGCTTTGAGGGGGGAGAAAAGGTAAAAACGGGAAGCGAGCAAAAAAAAAAAAATGACACTTGAGCAGCAACGGACCTTCTTAGTATTCAACTCCTGTGGATTTATTGTGTTTTGGGTGGGTTTTTTTTCCTCCCCTTGACTGCATACATCCGCGTATTTCAAAGAAAAGCCAAATAGAGGTTGCTTTATTCAAAATCTACGCAGCTAATTAATTGTACGTGGCCAGGGGAGAGCCGCTGGCATCTAACTTGTTCGCTCGGGGTGTGTTTGCTTTTGGAAAAGAGGATATTTTAAAAGGGATCACAGAAGGAATTATTTGGATTCATGTCGGGGAAGAAGTGCAGCTCTGTTTCAGTCTTGTTGCGTTTTTTTAATAATAATAAAAAGATACAGGTGCTGGTAGGCATTTTAACAGGTGGACTTCTCAGCCCTAGGGATTTATTTTGGTTGAGGATTTATCCCTTCTCCAGCCGATGAGATATTTTTGCCCTGATGGATTTGACTTGAGATCTTTTTTCCCTTTTGTGTTTCCAAGTATTGGCCGGGAATATCTCCATGAAACGCTGTGTGTGTCCTGCATGCCAAGTTCAGGGCAGGTGACTGCTTGGGTGTAATGACACACTTGAGAAAGGGGGAACACACACGCGAGTGTCAAGACTTGCCATCTGAAGAGCAATGTCTTCTCAGGCACTTGGCAAAATTGTGTTCAATGCGAAGAAATTTAAAGGTGGAAATAAACTCACTTGGTAGGAATAGCAAATAATGACTGCTGGAGCACCACATATACTCCTTGTTAAAAGCTAGAGGGGCAGTGACCCGTCAGACTTGTCTGAAAGGTACTGGAGGTCTGTATGCGTTAGCAAGCCTGTCGAGGGGTTTCAGTTCTACAGAGGACAGGTTTGGCTTGTGGGGTTTTGATATCGAACATGCTTCCGACTCGGAGGCAGAGTTAGCGCAGGACCGGGTTGGAGCCTCCGGGGCTGAAAGTGAAACATGTGGAAAAGCAAAACTGAAATTGAAGACTTGGTTTTATTTCTGTCCTAATGGAGCTGTAAAAAGAATATGTGCGCTATCAGATGACTATTTCGCCAGCTCTCAGTTGCCACTTGTTACGGGTTTAGATATGCCTCAGTGTCTAAGACAATCTATTTAACTTGGTTTTAATAGGTAAACTCAGTTATGATGGTACATTATTAGCAATTCTTATCTGGGGTCTCTTTTTGGATATGGAAAGTCAAACAGAAAGCTACACTAAAAACACATCCTAGAGAGAAAATTATGTCTTTGTACTTTGAGAATGGAGGAGATAAAAATCACATTTTGCATGTGAGTCTGCACTTGCATACTCTTTTTCTGTCACCGTTGATTAGAAAGATAATTATGTATAAATAGTTGTCTCTTGTAATTGGCCTTTGCCTCTTGCAGGAGTCGTTCTGTAATGTTACAGTTTAGTGTTTACTGTTGTGAAATTGATATGGATTTCACAGTGCCTGGACTGTGACATCCGAGGCAGAAGAAGGAAACCAAAGAGAAAAGGATATACTGTGTCAATTCTTTGGTAACAAACCATCTGTTAACAATGTGCGCCCGTACAGTGCTTATTCTGTCCCAAAAAAAAAACCTTCTGAGCACCTTATCGAGATGATCAATAATGAGCAGGTCGAGAGGAAATCCATTCCTGCACTAAAATGCAGCCACCTCTGGGATGAAATGTGGTGACTTTAACGCGGCAGCTGTAGATCAGAAGAATATTGTGACCAGCTGGATGTATGGAGGGAAGTGCTAGAGAAGAAACCATGTGTAATCTGTATATCTAAGGACTGTGAGCCTGTAAGTCATTTAATTCCTGGTTTCCAGGTGCTCGCTTCCAGCAGATCTTGGATACTCTTGAGAGGATGGAAATGTAGAGTAGGGTGGGTTGACCTTGACCCTGGGCACCCACCAAGCCGCTCCATCGCTCCCCCTGCTCAGCAGGACAGCTAGTGACCATGGAAGGCAGTCAGCGTCAATCCCGTCATTTTAGCCTTTTGGAAGGAGCCTTTACTTCCTTGATGTCGTATCTCAAACTTCACCTTTACCCGTTTCACTCGCTGGGCGTGCTCTGTAGGCAGAGGAACCCTTTGTATAGCACCTCGTTGCTGACTTCTCCAACTCCCTGTTGTGTTTTTTTTTTTTCCCCCTGTTGTGTTCTTTCCAGGCCCTTCTCTTTCTTTCGCATCGCTGTGTTAGGCTCGATTCTAGTTTACTTATTGGGTTGTTCCTCCTCTTGTGCCCTCGAGACAGTTGTGCTGTACAAATAAACAGCACATAACAAAAAAGTTTGGCTTCCAGGAGACCTTCTGATCCTGTAGCTGTTTTGGCAGAGGTGCAGGTGTGCTGCTTGAAGGAGGAGGAGCTGCTTACGCTGCCCTCCGTTTCCGCTGTGCGTTTTAAGTGAATCTCCCAAAGTTTGCTTCCATGAGTTAATCTCTACCTCACTTCTTGTGAGGCAGGTAAACATAAAAACCAGTTTATGGAGGGAGTAGCTGAAAGCATTGGGAACTGGGAGGGTATTAAAGGAGTTAGGTGGGGAGGTGGCAGTTTCAAGATACTGAATATATTGTTCAGTCTTGAGCGATTTGCCGAAGGACAAAGAGTGTGCCAGTAGCAGAGTCAGAAATAGCATCCAGGAGAGCTGCCTTTAGACTTTTTTTTTTTTTTTTTTTTTGAACTTACTATTCCCTCTGTGTATACACGTGTAAATAAAGCTCTGGTTTTACTGAACACCTGCCTGGATTACGGCAGAGACCTTCACAGCAAAATACTCTTTCATTTGAAACAGAAATTCAATGGTGATTTTTTTTTTTTAAATTTAAAGTCCTGTAACATCCCTGAATACGAGATCCTGATGTTTATTCTTAGGACCATCACAGATGCTAGGTGAATATCCTAAGGTGTCCCTGATCCTCCTTTCTTCAGAATTCAGAGGCCAGTGACACCAAGATGAGTCAGTATAGCTGAGTGATGCAGCCCTAACGTACATGGCTGATTTTCTTATTGAGGTGAAGTTTGAAAGTTTCTCTTGGTCTCTGGGAAGGTAAAGTTTTCATTATAAATCTGCTTTCCATTTGTAAAGCAAGAAGCCAGATAATTGGCATCTGGTGGGATAATTTGCTGTGAAAATGAACATAGTAATTTACAGCAGGCATAGCTATTCTGTAAAATCTGTGAAATATTTGAGCTGAGTCTCTCCAGTGTGAACAAAGTTTTTTTTCTTTTTTTCTTTTTTTCTTTTTTTTTTTTTTTTTTTAGGAGGTGCTGATACAAAGCACATTGTCGGTGGTTAATTTGATGTACATGAAGTAAACTGCAGATATATTGATAAATTATGTAGTAAAACTGTAGCAATGTGTTCAGTGTTCATTTTTTCCAGATCACTTGAGTTCTAATTTTTTTTATCGTTTTTCATTCCAGATTACCATCATGAGATATATAAGATCTCTGACTACAGCAATGATGTTAACGGGGAGACCAAAGAAACACAACCAGTTTTTTTAGGTATGTGCTTGTGTTGATTAATTTCCGAGCAACATAGCGTGGCCATTTGCAATTAGGGAAGAAAAAAATCTCTGTGCAAGCACAGGAAGCGCCTGCCATTGTTTAATATGACATTCTTTTCAAGACCCTTTTATTCTACGAATTGCCAATATATCCTTTATTAACACTGCTAAAAGTTGTAATTTCAGACATAAATGTTTATTAGTGTCTACACACAGTGCTAATTATCACTCACTCAGAGAGCCAGATGCTGACTCTGCAGTTTTGCAGCTCTATGCTCACCCCATTTACATTGCATATTTGCTGGCATGCTTCACTGGCGATAGTTTGTGTAATTGGGGTATTACATCTTTGACATCTGGATAACAGAAATTCAATTTCCAGGAAGCTGCTATTTGTTTGGTTTTGCTTCTGCCTTGGGTGGGATAGAGGATTAATGTGCTGTCTTAATGTAATGTCCTTTCACCTCTGTAGCTTGCCTGCTAATCCTGCCATGGCAAAATTAAATTAAATCAACAGTTAAAAATGTGTAAAGAAAACAGAGAAGTAATATAGAGTCTGCAGCATGATATATGCTACAGCATGATAGGACCGGTTATCAGTGAACCTTTATCTTCCCTATCTGCGTGCTTTTTATCCCGCATAACTCCTCAGCTGCAGAGTGCTTTTTCCTTTTCTGCTTTCAGCCCCCTCCTGTCGCATCTAGGACCTCACCTAGGAACTGCACCTCTTCGCAAAAATTTGATGGGCAAAATTCAGAGGAGTAAGGGCCAGATTTTTGACCTGAAATAGTGACTCTTGCTGTATAAAGCAAGCTCTTGGACACCTTGCTCAGGCTTTGGAGAAAGCAGCTGCCTTTGCAGTGAGAAATTTGGAAGTGTCTGCATCTACTTAATTGCACCAGGAGCCTAAATATTTTTGTAGGGTGATTTTAAGGTTTCTGTAGCCTCTGCAAGAGGCATTGGTCCTGGGTGTGTGAATCGGCACCTGAAGTCAACCTGCACGCAAAATGCCTTTGTCTCCTTAATTCATAGTGCTACATCCTCTTCTAGAAGTCAGCAGGGAGAGAAAAGGAGGATGTCTTGGCCAGTTTGGAACCTTCTGATGGCTGGAATATTTATACAGGGGCGAGAGCTGCCTTAAATTCCCTTCTCAGCCTCTCCCCATTAGGATTTTGAGCAAATATTTCTTCCCAATGCCTATTTCCAGGGAGAAGCGAAGGTGGCTGCTGTGCTTTGTGTTTGAATTTCATCTTCTGTAAGTGCTTCTGGTGAAGTCTGATAAATCCGATGGAGTGAGCTCCACCAAAGGTTTACTTTGAATGCTCTTTCTTCCAACCCTAAATTGCAATAAAACTTTGGCAGGAGTTAGACATCTAGTTGCTTAAGCCAGGATGCTTCTAAGAACGTACAGGAGTCTGTGCTTTGACATCTGTGCTGTGAGTCAGACCAATTGATTTTGATTTTGGTTTGGCTGTGTTGTCTTTGAGTTTGTTTTCGGATTTTTTAGAGTGTGTCCAGCTTTTCATTGTGACTGGATGTGCTCTGGCATTTAAGTGCCTAAAGTTCACCTATTTCAAGAGCCAGTCAGAATTTAGCCTTTAAGAATGTGAGTTGTACGAAGGATCTTCCTTATCAGGTACTGAAGCGCAGAGTTGCAGTCCTGGGAGCCCACCTTCAGGTGCTCTAGAAAGAAAAAGGTGCTATTTTCTGGAGATGTGCTGAGTATCCAACTTTCAAATTTCCTCAAAGTGTATTGGTTTTGACAAGACTGAATGATATATGACCATGCAAGATTTGTAGACTAGGCTTTTATTTTTTTTCCTTAGGGGTTGGGTTCAGTTCAGTAAGTTACTCAGAGATCACATAACCTTCTCTACTTTATTTTCAATAGGTTACTTTGATGTCCACTTCTATCCAGATTGCTAGTGACAAAGGCACTTCTGAGATGTAGGGAAAGCAGTGTCAGGGGCTGAACTCATCCAAAAGCACTCAAAATCTGAACTCCCACCTTTTGGCAGGGATCTGGGATGAGTGGCATTTGGCTTTCCAGATTTCTTTTTTAAAAAAATTCACATTCCATGGAGTAATTTTTCATTGTGATCCCACCATCCTTGAAGCACACCACTTTCCTCACCTCAATATTCAGTATAAAATTTGTCTTGGAAGGGTGTGCACTCCAACTTGTTGGCTTAGAGTAAAGATTGTTCTTCAATTTGAGTGTTTTAACTGATCCATGGGATCAGCTGTTGAAAGATGGATGTGATACAGCCCTTAGCATGTGAATAGATGCAAAGATACGTCGTTGAAGCTGTTACCTTTAGAAAAGGGGAAATGTTGATGCCGTTATGTGAACGGCTGAAGCTTTGTCTGGAATAGGATGTGCCTATGTTTTGGTTGCACAGTTGAGAAGGATGAACTCAAGCTGAAGAGATGCACTGTTGAGAAGAAGGGAGCTCCTAGGATAAATGAGTAAATCGGAAGAATCCAGTTTGTTTAACGTGCGGGTGAATTAAGGATCAAATATCAGGAAAGACTTGTTGAACCTAGGATGCTACTTTTTGCGCCAGCACAGACAGGCAGAACGCGGCTTTGTGTAAACGTGGGCTGCAAATTGGAGGAAGCTTCAGCGCAGTTGGAGGAACATGGTACTGGACATGACCTCTGATGGTTGTGATGGTATAAAGCCCGACTGCTTTTTGAATGGATCTTGGTAAGCTTAGTAAGGTTGCTTATGTGATGCAGTGGAGCAGTTTGCAAAATTCAGGGAGGGAAATATCACTGCTGAATTTCCAGGTGAGAACTGGCATCTCTTTTGTTTTGAAGGAAAGGGCTTAGCTGTCTGATACCAGGAGTGACTGCTTGACCTAAAAAGGAGGAGGCAGCCTGAAGTGAAGTGCGTAAACCTTGAATGCGGACAAGATTTAAGACAGATGTGTCTTCGGCTTTTACCAGTTATCAGCATAAACCTTCTGTCACAGGGCTTCTTGCCCAGACTTGGAAATACAAGCTCATGCAGGGACTGTACAACCATATCTTGTGGACAATGCTGGTGAAACCTAGCTTGTCTATAAAAAAAATATATTTTGCATATACCACATTGGTTTTTTTTTTTTTTCAGTCTCAGTATTTTATTATCATCACAAAAAAAGCGGAAATGTAATATACCTCCTGACTGAGTGTTTTTACAATGCTTTCAACTTGAAATTCAGGCTCTATGTTTGAAAGGTTAATGTAGAAAACTAATTATATTATCCTGGTAACCAAATGTGTGATGAGACATTTGTCTGTGTAATTAACAGTGAAGAACTTTTATAGTTTCATAAAATCGAATGCTATGCACAGTGTGCTTGGAGCATTTGTTTTGAAGAGATGTCCAAAACAGAGATGTTTATGACTGATATAAAGTGGAACTGAAATGTACTGTAATGCAGGTGTCTGTGCATTTTACAGCATTTCGCATTGTTGAAATGGAAGGCAGCAGATTAATAACTTTGCTATGTCATGGTAAAAATAAATAATGTGTTCTTGGAGCAGGAGAGCCATGCATAAGTTACTAATTTCAAGAATTTATTCTGTCCCAGAAATAATATCCTTTGCAATTTATTCACAGGGAAAAAGTTGATTTAACACAAGTCTGTGAAGTTACTTGTTACTTTTAATAGAATTATATTGATTGTTGCAATAGTAGCTTCTGTAATTAAGACTGCGTAAAGGTTTATTTGATATATCTGTGTTCTCCAGTGATCTAACTTTGTAGAGCATTTCCCTTTGAACTTGAAGCATGATGTTAGCCTGGGATAGTTCTAAGAGCTGGAGGAAGTTGTTGCATATCCATTATTGGATTTTTTTTAAATTTTATAAGTCTGTTAATATATACATTTATTGAACAGTTGCTGGCTTGTCCTTTCCTGAGTGATTTAGCTGCTGCAATGTGGCAGGAAAGTGTGTAACATGTTTCTGCATCTACTCCTGTTGGATGTTTTGAAACTGTTTCACTAAGCTCTTCAAAAGAGTTATTTTGTGGTGGTGGTGGCAACTGGGCCACCTCAGCTAATCCAGCTTCCTGACAAAGAACTCCCCAATTCCTGAGTGGTCCCAGGGTCTGATCCTGGTTTTGATTCTGCAAATTGCTTTGCTTCCATTAGTGTTCGTGATGCTGCTTAACTTTCTGTGTCTGGTCATAGGCAGAGGAGTCAATCAAGCCGTGTACTTCCATGCTTGGTTTGGGAGTAGGGAGTCTAATTTGAGGGTGATCTAGTTTTCCTGCAGATATAATCTTAGTGCTTTGTGATGATGTGAAGATGTGTAAGTGCTTTTAGACGGCATTTTAGAGCACTGCTAAGGTGCCTCAACTAAGACAGGTTAAAGGTCCCTATATGTTCCTCAAGGGTTGGTATCGGGACTGGCCCTGTTCAACATCTTGGTCGGTGACTGGGACAGTGGGATAGAGTGCACCCTCAGCAAGTTTGCCGACGACACCAAACTGTGTGGTGCTGTCAATATGCTGGAGGGAAGGGATGCCATCCAGAGGGACCTTGACAGGAGAGGTGAGCCTGTGGAAACCTCATGAAGTTCAACCAGGCCAAGTGCAAGGTCCTGCACATGAACTGGGGCAATCCCAGGCACAAATACAGGCCGGGTGGAGCAATGGGTTCAGAGCAGCCCTGAGGAGAAAGACTTGGGAGTGCTGGTGGATGAGACGCTCAACATGAGCCGACAATGTGCGCTTGCAGCCCAGGCTGCATCACAAGAAGCATGGCCAGCAGGTCGAGGGAGGTGATTCTCCCCCTCTGCTCCACTCTGGTGCGACCCCACCTGCAGTACTGTGTCCAGCTCTGGGGCCCCCAACTTAAGAAGGACGTGGATCAGCTGGAGCGAGTCCAGAGGAGGCCACGAAGATGATAAAAGGGCTGGAGCACCTCTCCTATGAGGACAGGCTGAGAGAGTTGGGGCTGTTCAGCCTGGGGAAGAGAGGCCTCCAGGGAGACCTGATAGCGGTCTTCCAGTACCTCAAGGGGGCCTACAGAAAAGATAGGGATAAACTCTTCAGTAGGGCCTGTTGTAACAGGACAAGGGGTGATGGTTTTAAAATAGGAGGTAGATTCAGACTGGATATAAGGAAGGAAATTTTTTACAAAGAGGATGCTGAAGCACTGGCACAGGTTGCCCAGAGAGGTGGTGGATGCCCCATCCCTGGAAGCGTTCAAGGCCAGGTTGGACAGGGCTCTATGTAACCTGATCCGGTTGGAAATGTCCCTGCTCCTTGCAGGGGGGTTGGACTGGATGGGCTTTAAAGGTGCCTTCCAACCCAAACTATTCTATGATTCTGTGTGTTAGCTTAGGGGTAGTCAAAGTCCCCAGCTCGTAATTCGTGTTGCTTGCGTGACCCTCTGGTGTTGTCCGTAACCACTGCTCTCCCTGCTGACTTGGGGTTTAGATTTTTAATTTGGAAAGCGTGTTGTTGCCTGTGTTACCTGTTCAATACAGGTTCTTAAAAGCCAGCAAAGACTAGGGATCACTTATTTGAGAAATGCATGCTTACTCTATCGATTTAGCTACACGGGTGCCTGATTCAAATTATCCACAGAGCAGTCACAACAACTTCCCGTGTGATTTAGGAAACCCTTGATCTGCTAAGGAATCATGCAGATGGCTCCTCTATTTTCCCCATGCTGACCGTCACAGTTTTCTGTTTCAGGATCACTTGCGGTGCAAGATGACAGTGGCAAAAATGTCTTGAGTTTTGAATGTTACGGTTTGACGTGGGTATCGTTTTTGCTGAGAAGGGATGCTTAACTCCCTTCTAGGATAACTGTTGTTTAAGGAAATACCTGAATTCCAGGTAATACTCGGTAAGGTGTTTCGGTGAGTTCAGCCTGGCTGTGCACCGGAGACACGTGCCCTGAATGCACGTGCCTCCCAGTTCTTTCAGCTGTTCTGAATTAGCCCTTACAAAATCTTCAAAGACGGCCGCCGAGTTTTGCTGGCCCTCTTCCAGGAAGGGCAGCATTCAAGTGGTGTCTAATAAACTGGCGTTTAATGTATTTGATTATATAACCCATTGCAATTATTTATTATTTTTTATTGAGCTTCCAAGCCGTATGCATCGACTTCCACTATTTCTCACCTCCGAAGCCTTGCTTCCTTACAAACCAGGCTGATGTTATCAGCTCCTGTGTGCTTGTCTGGCTGGCGGGCCACCATTCCTACCCTCCCGATAGCTTCTGAACTCATCCACCAATTTCAGCCTGGTTTGACACAGAGGTGGAAATGTGTGAGACATGAAGTACCTTCAGCAGACAGGCTGAGGGAGGAAAAAGCCCTATTTGTTTAGCTGAGAAAGGAAAAGCTTCTGTAGGAGTTTCATCTGCCAAAGCAACACAACATAAAAGTAGACACGAATTCATAGAAAATCAAACTATTAAAAAAGTCAACTACTCATGAATATTTCCTAAAACATATGAGAAACATAAACATTTAAAATAAAGAAATTAATTGCCAAATATACGTCCAAGAGAACATTATGGTTATTTGTTTATATAAGTCATGTAATCATAGAATGGTTACAGTTGGAAGGGACCTTCAGAGGTCATCTAGTCCAACCCCCCTGCAAGGAGCAGGGACACCCCCAACTAGATCAGGTTGCTCAGAGCCTCATCCAGCCTGGCCTTGAACATTTCCAGGGATGGGGCATCCATCACTTCTCTGGGCAACCTGTTCCAGTGTTCTATAACTCGCATTGTAAAAAATTTTTTTCTAATATCCAATCTAAATCTACCTATTTTGAAACCATTATCCCTCATCCTATCACAACAGGTCCTACTGAACAGCCTCTCCCCATCTCTCTTGTAGGCCCCCTTGAGGTACTGGAAGACGGCTATCAGGTCTCCCTGGAGCCTCCTCTTCTCCAGGCTGAACAGCCCCAACTCTCTCAGCCTGTCCTCATAGGAGAGGTGCTCCAGCCCTTTTATCATCTTCGTGGCCCTCCTCTGGACCTTCTCCAACTGGTCCATGTCCTTCTTGTGCTGGGGGCTCCAGAACTGGACACAGTACTCCAGGTGGGGTCTCACCAGGGCTGAGTAGAGGGGCAGAATCACCTCCCTCGACCTGCTGGCCACCCTCCTCTTGATGCAGCCCAGGATGCAGTTGGCCTTCTGGGTCGCAAGGGCGCATTGCCTGCTCATGTTGAGTTTCTTGTCCACCAGCACTCCCAAGTCCTTCTCCTCAGGGCTGCTCTCAATCCATTCCCTGCCCAGCCTGTATTTGTGCCTGGGATTGCCATGACCCACATGCAGGACCTTGCACTTGGCCTGGTTGAACTTCATGAGGTTGGCAAGGGCCCACCTCTCCAGGCTGTCAAGGTCCCTCTGGATGGCATCCCTCCCTTCCAGCATGTCGACGGCACCACACAGCGTGGTGTCATCGGTGAACTTGCTGAGGATGCGCTCTATCCCACTGTCCATGTCACCTTCCAGTCAAAGGAAGAAAACATCAAACACAGATTTCTACACTTCAAAAGACATACACAAATTACAGCTGTGGTTACCACTTCTCTAATGCCGGAATAAAATCAATATTTTAACATGTGGGTATGGTTGCGTATCATTATATCATTCTTTGTAGCACTGTGATAAGGTTTGACAAATTATTGAGAAGAGCATAACTTGTTTGTAGGCAGTGTGCTATGTTTATGTTAAGTTTAATAAGCATAATAGTGAAAACATGGTCAGGCGCATAGAGGAAAAGAGAATGGACTTAATGAATTATCGATAATATCTTGTTAACTGGAGTTGTTTACAGATCTGTTGCTTCAGACAGGGGCAGTTTAGCATGTGGATGCTGCTTCATTCTAGGACAGTTCTGCTTTATGTTTGTGCCTTTGTAATTGTAAAGATTTTTATAACTTTCAAAGCAGGAAGTTTTTATACTGTGCACACTTTCAGTAAGGAAAGAGATTGGAATTAATTTTGGGAAAATAATTTTTATGAATATTTAATGTAGTATTTATGAAAGGGCTTCATTTTGCCTTTTTTTTTGTTTGTTTGTTTTATAAGATTAGAGTCAGGTCATGTGGAAAAAAAATAGGACGTATATAAGGGGCCGTCATTAAAACAACTCTAATCATAAGTTTTAAGAAATGATAATAAGTTTTTGTTAGGACTATTTTCGTCTTTAAATATAAGTTCCTAAACAGGGCTGTACCTTGCCATGCTTATCTATTTTGCATAGTATTTTAGTGTTTTGTTAGTAAATTCGTTGGTTTCAGATAAAACCGAAGGGTTTCTATGGGGAATCCCAATGGCAAAACCTGCAGCCTGCCGGTTGGAGGCGTCCCCATCTCCTCGGGAGCGGTGAGGACCTCTGGTACATGTACAAGGGTACAGGGAGAGGCTGAAATAACGCACTGCTTCTCTTTGGCCTCAACATCTGTCTCAGGAGGCTTTTCACAGATAGGTAATGCAGATTTTTATCTAATAAACTTTTTTTTTAGTGCTTGATTATCCCATTCAGCATTGAAAAAAGAGGGCTGGCTCTTCAGCAGGACATAGTAGCTTGAGCTGTTTGGTTTTCTCTCTGTGTCCCATCTTCCTTTTTTTTTTATTTTTTTTTTTCATTTTTAAATTACATGGTTATTATCTGTGAAAATCAACAGCAGTGGAATAGCTGATAACAAAACGCTATCATTGGGCTCTAGAGCTAATAGCCAAATGAGATAACCAGGGAGCAAGAAGTTAAATCTGTTACTGTTCCTGCACTTGCCTGCAGATTCAGTTGGTATAACATCAGCTACTCTCTGCTCGTGTCAGGAAGGATGCCGCTGTCGCTGGCCAGTTACAAGTTAATAGCTCTGAAAAGTCATAACTGGGAGAGGAGGGATGGAGACTTGCACTGAAGACCAAGCCAATAGCCTGTATGTTTTCAGTGACCTTCCTTGCAAAACATTTTGAAAGAAAAAAAAAAACCAAACAACAAAAACGGTGAAACAAACAAAAACCCCCCAAACAAAATAACAACAAAAAACCCAGACATAATCCACCCCCCAAAAACCCAACAAACAAGTTCACAAAGCAGGATTCTCCCAGTTTTAAGTAGGAGCTACCTAAAAGCGGAGGCATGCTTACGTAGGATGCAAGTTCAGGGTTGGCTGTAACATCAATATAGTATTTTTTTTTTTCTATTTGGAAATAAATGTGCTCATGTCACTGTATAGGAAGGCCTCTATATGAAGGAGCAAGGGACCAGAATCAAGGCTGAATAAGCTCAATTAACATTAATATTTTATGTAATTGGGTAAGGGAAATTTAATCTTTCCAACACTGTGTCACCTCACAAGCATGCAGTCACAAAACCCGAAGGAGGAGGTGAATGGGAAGCTTTTATTTTATATATATATTCAGGTACATTTTGCTATTGAACACAAATCTGAATTGCCAACATAAAACTCTTGAGAGCCCAGTGTACTGCTAAATGGTGTGACAGTGAGGAATTGCTTCACACTCCAGTGTTGTGGGAGTGTTTGGAGCTCGGATATGGGCACATACAGCCACGTACAGGAGAAAGGCAGTCTTCAGGTACGGGTCTGAGTGTCTCAGTAATTGGAGTCTGGTGGTGCTCTGTGGCCTCTCGAGGTTGGGAACCACAAACAGTCAACCCCTGGTTGAGTTGGGGCCAAAACCTGTCATTTTAGAGGAATTGGTGCTGTGATTTGTTAATTAAATCACACCCATGCGCATAATTCTGCAACCCAACAAAATAAATACACTGCAGAACTTCCTTGCAAAAGGCTTTTTTTGCTGCTTTAGCTGGAGTGGAAATTATGATAGTGTATCGCTGTACGAGGTTGACAAATATTTTTCTAAGTTTGGAGTAGGAGCTTTCTTGCAAACCACCCACTCTCCTCGCTGGATCAGGGTGCGCCGGAGCCAGCTGGCCCCAGCCCAGGGAACCGGTGCGCCAGGTCAAGCGGGAGATGCTCTGATTCAGCAGAGGCTGCAGCGGATCGTACAGCTCATCTCCCCTTCTGCTTCTTCGCCTCCTAGAGCAAAAACTCCCTCTTTTTGGGCACTGTGCATCCCCGGATACGCCAGGCTTGCAACGTATCCCTGCCGCATTGAGCTTGGCCCATGTTGGGGAGTGGGGTGCTGCTTTCTTAGCTGTCTGGTTGAGCCAGATACCTAAGCGTACACCTAAGTTTAGGCAATGAAATAATACTGTTGATTTGATAAAACTGTCCATGTGCCTAGCATCAGTGCACTTTCGAATACTTTGTTGAACCAGAGGTGATGCATGTTGCATTTTGGGTTTTGGAGGCTTGGTTTTTTTTTCTTCTGAACTTTCCCTTGCAAGTTTGTTTTGGGAAGCGCAAATGTAAATTGCGCAGAGGATACCAAGTTTTACTGTGTTAAGTATACTATAAAAGCAGGTTGATTCATCAGTTTCTTGATCTTGGTTATTCAGTTTGCTTAGGATGTTTGATTTTTCTATTACCAGTAAAAAATAGAAGCTTCTTATTTCAGAAGGGGCTATGAACGGTTCCTTATTACTAGTGAAATGTAATGCATGCTTTAACGAGCAAAATAGCTACTATCTGCCCAAAACAAATATATTCATTGTGCAATCAGCAGTTTCATACGTAAAATTAATACTTAAATGGTGCCAGGAGTATTAAAGTATGTAATTGTTATTATTTAAATGCCTTGAATTTATTTGGAACAGTCATATTTTTCTTGTGTGTATTTTCATTTTTTTTTCATAATCTACATTTTTAAGACGCCCAGCAGTTAGGCTATATACAGTTATACACATATTAGCTGCCTTTTAATTTATTCCTGTATAATCCAGTATTATTAAATTCTGTGGACTAAGGAACTGATCCTGTTCATTAAAATCAATAGATGCAGTGTTGCTCTGTGTGTGTGTGGTGTGATGCTTTTTGTGGTTTATTTTTTCTTTGTAGGATCTATCCTTCAGCATATAGCAAACTGATATATAAAGAGTCTGATCCTTTTGGGCTTTACTTGGGGAAAATATCCACTGATGTCAATGTCTGAATAGCATCAGTCTTTTAAAAGGACAGTTTATTTGAAACTCCTCTAGCTATTATTATTTCCTTCTGGAGAAAAATAATCTTACTCATCAAAGGTTTAGAAACGGCATCAAGAAAGCCAAGTTCAGCAGGTCTTTCAGCCCTTAGAGATGTCAACCATCACTGTGTTAAAGCGTAGCCTGGTACATGCCAACGACCACTCAACCATCTCTTTTCTTTCTCATCTTTAGTTATTATTTTTGTACTCCAACTCTTACTGGCATCTAAAATCACTAATCTCTACCCATTACCGGTTTTGCTAATTTACAGTGATAACTGTGCCTCTGTTTTCATTAGGAGATGAAAGCTGGGAAATTAAAAAACAAATTACAGGGATGAGAAGATTACTGAATGACAGCACTGGAAGAATCTATCAACGAGTTGGCAAAGAAGGAGAAAAACTGAAGGAGGAGCCTCAAGATTTAGACTTAGCCTGGGCCCAGCGCCTGAATCCCCCTGCAGAGCCCCAGGCGAGCCTTCATCCTTCACAGAGCGGTGCATGGAATGAATTATCACCCCAAGCTAGCCATTTTTCGGGGCAATATGGAACTCGATCTAAAACGTTCCAAAATCAAACACGAAGCGTGGCATCCAATGGTATGATCTGCATTAGATACTGAAAATAGTACTTTTTTTTTTCTTTCCTTCTACTGTACTAAATGTCTGCCTTTGTTGTGATGATTTATTGTACTGCTACACTGAAATCGGTGATAGTTCAGAGTCTACAAAATGAGCACATAGTTATCACTTTGAAAAGGTGCGAAAGTGGGCACCGTGCGTTCTGCTACCATCTGTCTTAGCTTTTAAAATGGATTTCTGGTGATAGCACAGAATTACTCAATGCTGTTACAGGCTTAATTTCTATACAGTACTTATTAAAACAACTTTTGCCATTGTTATTAAATTCATAGCTAATTAAATGTCAACCTCTACCACTCCTCTGTGATGAGTAATGTAGCGCTCTTGTGACACCACTTGCGGAGCAGGATTCTACTGACTTTCATAAAGGGGTAGCATCAGCCTATAACTGGCCACCAAACTCCAGGTACAAAATGCCATCACAGCCTTAGGCTTTTATTCTGATGGGACCATTGGAGAAAAGAGATGATGGGGTCTACCTATGAACAGCATGTACCAGAGCCTGGTATCTCTTGTATTGGCAGAGAATTCTGCCCTAAAGTAGATGGCAGTGTACTCCTGAAATGCTTTTCTCTTGTTTTAAGTCCCAGAGAATGGAGGGTTTACTGCCAGAATCCTGAATGTCATGTTTAATGATCTAAATTCAATTCAGAAAGTTTTTCTCCTGATATTCAACCCTAAATTTAGGGGGGGGAGGGGGGAGAAGTTGCTATATTGAAGGGGTACTTCAGTTCTAAATTCTGGAAAATAAAAAATTGTGAGATTGCATCTGAAAACATTGTCAATTTCCAGTTGATTCTGAAAGTATCCATAGTTCCCAAAAGGAGCATCTGCTGTGTATTGTTCTCTGAAGGCATACAAGTTCTCATTGCTTGTAACAGTGTAAAAGAAAAATACTATTGTTCTTCTCTGTACTGTCCTTTAGGAAGTACTGTCACTGCACTAAAAAACATACAGCCCTAGGTTTCACCAGATTGACTGTTTCTGTGATTAACACAGAGGTCCGGTTGACCTGGAGAAAGATATTGCAGTAAGTTATGCTAGTTTTATTTATTTTATAATGCAAAAAAAAAAAGCAGTTGTGGGTTTTTTTAAAGGTGTGGATCCAGGGGAGAGGGGAAAACACTAGATGGGATTTAGCATTCAAGTCTAAAACTGTGCTTTCAAAATCCCACCATAAAAACCTTCTAAATGTGGAAGGACCTGAAATTCATCAGGCATCTCCCTCTTGGCCCTGAGAGTCCCTGGACACTGGCTGGGACAGTTCTCTGCATGCACGAAAGTGCCCAAGCCTGCACAGATTAGGTGCCTAGTTCCCAGATCCAGAAAGTAGGTGGAGCAGCACCTTTATCCCCTCAGGGGCCTGATTCAGCATGTGAGCTAAAACATGTTGACAGGATTTGGCCCCATATGCAAGAAAATGACAGCGCTTTAATTTTTCATACGAGGAGGAAGTGTTTGGCTTATTTATGCTCTCCTCCAGGTTAGAACGGTCTGTGAGACAGTAGAAGGGTTGGGTTGAGCGACCTCCTGGGCTGGTCAGGAGGAATGTCCAAGCTCCCAGCTCTTGAGGGAGTGCACCAGGGCACACCTTCCACCCCTCCCTCTGCAGCTGTCCTGCTGCAGGAAGGAATGCAATCTTTTAGGTTATTATATAAAGATGGGTGTGGGCCCTCTCCGCTGACCACCTTTGCAAAGACGATCTGCGTAGCTCTTTGGTTAGGTGTCTGCCTCCGGTGGGGTGTTGCGATCCTGCCGGACAGTTTTGCTGCTTTGGCTCTGAAGCCTGGTCTCTAGGAAGGGAAAACTTTTGATGCATTCCAGGGCTGTGAGCAAGCTCTGAAACTGCTCTTCACCCAGCACACAGCTCTTCTGGGTGGCCGTTGTAACATATTTGATTCCTCCCTTGCGTTGGCAGCCTGAGCATCTAACTCAGTATTTTTATTCGGAGTGTGGACAAAGTCCTTAAAAGCTGGGTGTAGAAATGCTGAACAATACCTCAAGGGAGATACTTCTCTTTGGTACTTAGCATGGTGTTTAAACTCATCAGAGCAAAACTGTTTAGGTAGGATGTAAGCTTGTTAATTGGGGCTGTCAGGCCTAGGTCGTCACTGGGGAGGTGTCCAAGCATCTGTAGCAGATGGTCCGACTCCAGGAACTCTTCTGTCCATTGTGGATAGATACCATATAGGAAGCCAAGATAAATGTTGTAGGCTGTCTGAATTACTCAATTTGAAAGTGATAGGCATGCTAAGTCCGTCTACCTCGTGTAGTTATCTACTCACGTGGTAAAGGTGGTTCAAGGAGAGACTGGAATGAATGTTTAGAGGTGCTGGTGTAGAACGCAGTTGTGAAAAAGTTACTGGCAGAAATAGCTGAAGAGAGAAAAGGAGGAATGAGGGGAGCCTAGGCATTGCTGCAACAGAGGGAAGAGTAGGAACGTACTTGAAAAGCAAAGTGATTTATTCCAAACCAGATTTAAGGCGGCAGTTCCACAATTCAGGATGTTAGGTAAATGTCTGTGACCCGCTGCGTTTAGTGGAAGCCTCTTGGGGCTACAAACAGTGAGTAGCTTGTCTGCCCTATTAGAGACAACAAACTCATAGAGTCTATCTAAAACATTCTAATTTAGTTTCTTACATTCTGTGGCAAATCTGGCAGTGATACAGCACCTGAACTGCTTTTTGGTTACGTCAAGATCGTTTTCAATGGACTGCACTTGGATACTTTTCAGATAAAAACTTGTGGGCTACTTGCTGCTCGCACTGGGCAAGCAACTAATGTATTTGTGTCGTCTCCTTCTCTCAGTCATACAAACTGGTATCAAATTTGCCTGGTGGCTAGCTTCCAAAAGAGAGGGAGATGGCTCTTTAAAGACGCCTTCATAAAAATAAAAAGTCTGTTCTCCTTTTAAAATTAAAAATTGATTTATAACAAGTTGAAAAGGGTTGCTTTTGTCCTCTAAAAATGATAAAGATAGTGGTTGGAACAATGACTGAGAACACTCCACAAGATGTTTCTTACAATACAGTAACTGATCAGAAGAGGGAGGATAGAAAGAAAATAAAAGACCGTCATGAATATGTATGAAGTCAGTAGAACCCTGCTTTGATTTGAAATATTGGTGGTCTCTTTTCCCATTTCCAGTTCCTATGGTAGATTTACACGGGTAATTTCCATCAAGGCTAATGTGGATTATAATGTAAATCCCCATGCCTCAATGGGAAAATAGACCCTTTGCTTTTCCATCAGGAGCCTGCGTACTTTCATTAGGAACACGTTATATTGCAACAGGAAAGATGTACAGGTGTTTACTGATACAATTTGTCCAAGTTTTCACATGCAACTCACCATGATGTAGAGTCTTTGTTAAGAAGGAAACAAAAGCCATCAGTGCAGTCTTTCAGATACTGTTTCCAGAGGCCCACTAGAATATTGGATTCTGATCAAGAAAGAGGATGTGCCTTATCCTGTGGAGCTTATTAGTCTAAAACAACTGAGAAAGCACTGGAGGAAGGATGCTCTTACTGTGTATTTGACTTTTATTAATAAAACTCTCCTAATTTCCTGGGACTCCGTTTCTGGGGTACCTACTTGTCTTACTGAAGGGTATGGAGTTATGCTGATGCTATTAAATTATAAGTAGTCTTGAACCTCATCTACTTAAAAGTCTACCTTTAACAAATAGGTAAAAGGTGTTGGTGGAGTCACCTTGAGGGATTCTGAGTCATCTGCTGCAAAGCTAAAGATAACAATTTTTTTTTTTTCCATGTGTACCTATAACAATGGGCTAAACACTTTATGGACCATTGAAAAGATAAAATCCCATTCATGCTCCTAGGAATTTTCAGTGTGAATAGACAGTGTACAAAGGAAGGCTGAGATCAAACTAGGCAGAGTCCTGCTGACTCAGTAACCTGTTTTTTGTTTTAATCTGAGACTCTCAGCCTGTTTTCCAGATCGCTTTTTACTTTAAAAAAAAGTTATTATAGTTACAGCTTAAACCTTGGAGAGAAGAAGCTGGTGGAACTATTGCACTTGTATTTGCTAGATTTGCAGATATTCTTAACCTACTCCATTTATCTTAATGCAGTATTGTTGTGGTTTAATCCCAGCTGGCAACCAAGCACCACACAGCCGCTTGCTCACTCTACCCCAGTGGGATGGGGGAGAGAATTAGAAGCGTAAAAGTGAGAAAACTCATGGGTTGAGATAAAGACAGTTTAACAGGTAAAGCAAAAGCCGCCGCACATGCAAGCAAGGCAAAACAAGGAATTCATTCACTGCTTCCCGTCAGCAGGCAGGTGTTCAGCCATCTCCAGGAAAGCAGGGCTCCATCACGCTGAACCGTTAACTTGGGAAAACAAATGCCATCTCTCTGAACGTCCCCCCTCTTCCTTCTTCCCCCAGCTTTATATGTTAAGCATGATGCCATATGGGTGAACTATCCCTTTGGGCAGTTGGGGTCAGCTGTCCCAGCTGTGTCCCCTCCCAGTTTCTTGTGCACCCCAAGCCCACTCGCTGGTGGGGTGGTGTGAGAGGCAGAAAAGGCCTTGACTCTGTAAGCACTGCTCAGCAGTAACTAAAACATCCCTGCGTTACCCACACTGTTTCTGGTACATCCAATAGCCCCATACTAGCTGCTATGAAGAAAATTAACTCCGTCCCAGCCAAAACCAGCACAAGTATTTACAGTTTTTGTCCATGGATGGCATTTTAAAATAACAAAATCTGTAATTGCAGTAGTGTGGACAATGTAAATATCTGAGGAAAGGAGGAGAGCGACACCCAGAAGATGCCAGCAGTCCTTAAGTGACGCATCAGTTTAGCTTTACAAGTGGCTCACTTTTGGGAGAATGACCACGAATTTACTCAAGCCTGAATAGATGTTGCTTCAGAGCTGAAGGACTGAATGGAAGGAGGTAGAGGACAAGTGCCTGGGACGGGAGATTTGAGGATGGAGGGACACACTGGAAGAACTAGGAAAGGGTGGGAGCGATCTAGTGGTGACCAGATTTTCAGCCATTTCAGATGAGGATTGAAGTCAGGGGATCTGTATGGGTCTGACATTAGGGGAACTCTGATGAAAGAATGCAAACCAAACATAAAAAGATATTAATAAATTGATTTGGCTTCAGAGGAAAGCAAAAGTAATAACGAAAAATAGGAGGATTCATGAGCGAAGATTAAATGGGTTGCTTATGTTCAGTTTAGCTAGGAAATGATTAAAGGGCACATGATAACTGTCAGGCTATGGAAGAAAAAGGGAGATACACTCTCTGAAGTCCACCACATGTAACACCAAGCAAGATTATTTTTGTTAGATCCATTTGTACCTATCTTCATAAAATAATCATCCCTCCTTTTGCACGCTTTGATGAGCAGTAAAATAGCCATCAATTTGAATGTAAGCACGTTTTGAAATGGCGGGAGATGTATCCCATCTGGCCTCAGTTTCAAGCAGATACTGCTAGGTGTTTTGTTGAATTTTGAGATTTTTATTCGCAGCGTTAAAGCTAAAGATACGGCTATTTTGAACTAAAGTGTAGGATACTACTGCTCAGGTAAAGCTTGAAATCTCTCAGCTGTTACAGCCTGTCCTAATCCAGGACCTACGATGCAAAACTTCTGGAAGGCAAGGCAGTAACAAAAGCACTGCTGAGGGCTAGAACTAGAAGTATGTAAATTCAGTTAAACACCGGTAAGAATTACTAGAAAAGAAGAATCTGTTGAACTACTATATTAATTTTCAAAGGGAAACTATGGAAAGCCCATCTTGTAGGTCATAGTGCTGGAAAACATGCCATAGAAAACAATCCCACCCTGCAAATTGAAGAGCAGATTTGAAAGCTTTCCTTCCTAGTGGTTCTTTTCCATCCTGTTTTTTTTTTTTTTTTTCCTCTGAACAGGGTATTTTATTTTCATTCTCAATTCTTCACATGGTAAAGAATCACATGTAACATTCAGGCAGTTTAAAAATTCTTTATTGCATGATAGAAACCTTTATAATGTACGCAGACTGTCTTCATTCTTTGTAAGACTCTTCTGGGAGATGGGCTTTTTTGTGTGTGTGTGACAAAGTGACTATGTTTATAATGAGGTTTGGTGCTATTGTTATTCAAGATGAACTAGGCTGACAATAGAGAGCCCTGCTGTGAAGAGCGCATTGTATTCGCGCTCCGAGCCCATGTAACATTGCATCCCCTACTGTATACAATTGCACATACTAGTAATTGGATAAAAACTAGTGCCCTCTTCCTCTTAAAAGAGACCGTGTTGAAAATTATTTGCTCTCTTGCTTTAGATCTAATTTCACAATCAGATATATTGATAATAACTTCAAATGCCTGCTGGTAATTGGTGTTTTTGTGTGGGTTACATCGTCTCTCCCCCATTTCATTTCTCTCTCTTTCAGGAGAAATCCCAGTGGTGAATTCATCAATTGGACCAAACTGCTGTACATGTAATTGCCAGTCAACCTTGCAGGCTATTCTTCAAGAGCTGAAGACCATGCGAAAATTGATGCAGATTCAAGCAGGTACAATGACTGGTCCCATACATGCGTATCCGTGACAAGTATCTGGTTGAAGATGGCCCTGCCCGCTGCAGGGCGGTTGGACTAGATGGCCTTTAAAGGTTCCTACCAACCCAAACCATTCTATGATCTTCTTCTTAGGAGGAACGGTCTAATAAGACACAAATCTATGTGGAAACTCGGGAAAACCTGGACTGTTTCCTGCTCTCTTGACACATCGTTCAAAGTCAAATTTTCACAGGCTTCTTGGAAATGTAATTTTTACTTCTCAGATCCTTACCTGTAACATGGGATGTTATTTTGTAGGAATCTTTTAAGGCTAAATTAAAAAAAAAAACTCTGATGTGATTAGATACTCTAGTAATGGGATCTGTGTGGGTAGGTCAATACACCATAACCAACCCCAGTTTGTTTTCACGGTATTCACTCAGAGGTGCAAAACGCTACTTTACCTGTTGTCTCCTTACCAATTCACTAATCTTAGGGGTAAAAAAAAAAATTAAAAAATGGAAGGCCATTTAAAGTTATTGTATAACATTTCGTTCAAAGATCTTTCAAGTTACAGCTCCACGGTAGCCTCAACTGAGCTAGCCACTGCATGTTGCAGCCTCCACCCTTCCTCAGGCTGGTTTACCAGTTCTTTCTACTGGCTGAACCAGCAATAATCTCTTCACTGGGGAAGAGAGGGCTAGTTTTCTGCTAGGTTAGGAGCTGAAACAGAACAGTGCAGAGCGAGAAGAGCACTAGAGCCAGTGACATAACAAGGTCATGGCAGCTAGGAGTTAGGTAGGTCATGGTAGGCTACTGTGTAGCTGCAGCCTCTGTGCTTCTTAGAAGTTAGCGTTAATACCAAAGAGGAGTTGGAGACATTGAAGATTGAATTGCCTCTCCATTGTGAGTGTTGGGGAGTGGAGCCATGGAGGTTTTTTTCTTAGGGTGGCTGGATAAGACCTCTGTAAGAAAAGGGAGTGTTGAGTAATTAACTGAAATATGGGTGGAGTGAAGGGCTGACTAAACTCCTTGTCTCCACAGTGTATAATGCTTGAGTGAGCAACAGGAAGGATTAGCCAGGTTTTGTAATATCAGTTGATACACATAAAAATGCTTTTCAAAAAGTCATCAATTTACAAAGAACAGCATGAAGGTCTGGCTGTGCAGGCTCTCCTGGGACAGGAAATTCTTTGCGCAGTTGCACCGATTTCATTGAAATTGTGTGTATGATTAAAAATGGCTTATGGGTGAGAGATACAGAACTGGGGTTTATGCCAGAAAAGCTGGCTTCTCCATATCAGGAATGTTTCTTATTTATTATATATCTACTGTATAAGTACCTTGTTAGTTAGTGAATCTCTTGATTCACTGGAACTAGTTCATATATTCTGCTAGGCATGAAATAATGGCTTTGCAGAGGAGAAAAATAATTGGGCTTTTTTGTTGCTAAAAGGAAAAAAACCCTAAAATGCAAACATATAAGTGAAAGTGTAATAACTTATTTTAGTATTCAAACAGCCTTCTGTCTAAATGATAAACTACAAATTACAGTCTTGTAGATCCTTGCTAGAAATGAAATAACTCTGAAATCTTTTAATAAACAGTACTGTAAGGATTTTTTCCTCAAGCTTTGTAGATGAGGACCATGTGTAGTTCACCTGTAGCTTGATGAGTTTGATTTGCATGAGGCGAAGCAAAAATGTGTAGCACTTTTGGCTTTTTTTATTTTGACCTTGATGTTACTGATTCATGCAGACAAGTGTATCTGCATAGCATTCTGCTGGAGGACTCATTCACATTGATCCAGGTTCAGGATTGGAGCCTTAATTTATACCAGTTATTGTGGATAGTGAAAAATGCAAAATATTGATAAATTTAAAATATGATTTCTTAGGTTTGAGATGTGACACTTGAACCATCAGCTTCTGTGTATGAGCAAAACAAACTGATGCAATTTTGGGTTACTTTTTTCCCAAAAATTAAACTATAGTGTTTTCACTCATTCTTGATATAATGGTACTTGAAATGTTCTTGCTGAGCTAATTAACTTGGTGACTACGTTCATAAAAATAACTGTAATTGCATTAGCATTTGTATTATCTTACTTTATCAGGAAAAGATACTCAAAGACAATGAGATTCTCAGTCATTCAAGAGGGTATACAAATTAATCATTGCTTAAATCCTTTATGTCAACAACCATCCAGTGGTCACTAGGAAAAAAAACACGTATTCCTAATTTTCCTAAAACACTATTCATCAGTACGTCTTGAAAAACCTCATAGTAGAGCTCAATGTCAGTATCCCCGTTGTACAGATTGGAAAATTATGCAGAGGTGATAAAATGTCACTGTTTCACATGCACAAACAGCCCTGAAAACCGTGCCGCTTATCCAGAAGATGAGTTCAGTGTGTCAGTAGTTTAATGGTGTGTCTGTGTGCTTATACATGTGCTTTTGTCTATAAATGTAATTCATTACTTTCTTTTGTTCAGTTGGGACTCAAAACAGACAGCAGCCTCCTGTTCCTCTGATTTGCACGCAGAAGTCAACAATATCAAGAAAGAGAAATAAAAAGAAAAAATTACCCCTCAAAACTGTTGAACAAATTACCATGAATAAGAAACCTAGTGCTGCGGAGAGTGAAAAGAAGCTATCAGTAAACTCTGAACGATCGAGTCTGCAAGCAGCTGAAACCCCCTTAAAACCAGAAACCCCTGTTTCAGGATTTGGAATTATCCTTGAATCAGCTTCATCAGATGTAAGTTAATATTTTAATGCTTGGGATCATAGGATTTTAAAGCACTAACTTATTCAGGAGAATGAGTCCTCACGTCAGGTTGATGCTTGTTCCCACTTTTTGTTACAATAAACAAGCAAATCTTGGGTAGGATTGGAAGGGGACAATAGGGTTAGAAGTGGGGAGTGCTGATTACAAAGTTTGGGGATTTTTTTTCTAACTGAGTGCTGATTACAAAATTTAGTTGTTTTTTTTTTCAACTTTCATGAGCATGTACTTCTCCCTTGGATTCAGAGCTGCATGTTGTTTGAGCTTGCAGTGGAAACTTGTTCTTCATCTCTCCTGTTGCCAAGAGCCACCGTGAGATCAGGAGCCGTGAAAAGTGCTGCGTGTATAAACCGTTCACAACCCTGTTGTTTGCTGATGAGTGCACGTAGTCCACACGTATGCCCTTATCCTGCTAAGGGGTATTTATGTGCTGCGTTTCCTGGCTGGCTGGTCCTGCTGGCTTCAGGGGACTCCTCACCTCTGTAAAATTCATACCTCAGTCTTTGCTGAATCAGGTCACTTGGTCTTCGTTGCTGTGGTTGCTGGATGGAGGCCTTGATGCTGTTGATGATGTCAGTGTGACTAAAGGGGCCAAAATTTGCCACTTTTAAAATGTGTACTTGTCACATGTAAAATTGCAATAAGCATATTTCCTTGATTCACGCAACATGTATGCATTGATAGAAACGTCACGTGTCTGGTGGCTGATTGGCGTTGTTTAATGGCCAAATAGATATCACTTGAACCAATTCACTGATGACTAAACTGATCATTAATTTTTCTAATATATTTTTAATTTTAAGCAGGCAGTTTCCAATTTCCTAAGTACTATGAGCTAGAAAAACATAATTAAATTCAATATCAATAAGCGTAAATGAAAACAATGCAGCAGATAATGTTTTACCTTTCTGGAAGTGGGAACTAATAATAAAAAAGAGCACTCATGATAATTCAGTTATATAGATGCAAGCCACACCACTAATTAGATTGCAGTCTCATGCCATGGAGTCAGTGTAGTGATGTAGAGTAACTAGTTTGATGCTTTTTCAGAGCTTTTCCTTTTGTAGCATTACTCTTAATAATGTTTGAGGGAATGGTTTGGGGAAGGACTGGTAATTTATCTCCTGTACACAATTTGTGCTTATAATTTTCCTTTGCTCATGGCACTGTTTTCAGCTTGAAACACAGTTTCGAAAACAGTTTAGTACTTGTGATGGAATTTAATTTGGCTTTATGAATGTGTTCTGTCGCTGGACACAATTCTTTGTAAGTGCCAATTTGACCAAAATAAAAAAAAAGAAAGGAAAACATGTGGCTCATAAATCAGGTCCTCACCTGCCCCCCCATGCTTTGGCCTTTGCTTGCCACAGTAGTTGTTTGACTAAATTTACAGAGCCGCAACTCCAAGACAGACAAATTTATTTTGGTTTGTCGCTGGAAAGAAAACAGCTGAGTTCTGAAAACAGATAAATTTAACAGCAAAAATAAAATGTGACCTTAAACATTTTGAGAAGGCTGAAGAAAGCAACTTGTTTCACAATGAATGGCAGTATTATCTTTTCCTGTTTATTCATGAGCATCTCTAGTGTGCTCACAACCAGTGTGTCTGAGAGCCTGAAAAAACTGAGAGCCGTTTTACGCAGCACCATAGATAAATGTTGCCTTGAGAATATTGCAAGGGATGACTGTAGTGTGTGCTGCGTCGTACGCCAGGACTGCTGCTGCTGTTATTTTGACAACATTTATTGAGCTTTAAGAAGAATCTCAGTTCAATGTGTATAAAATTGGGGCTACCGAAACCAGTGCAATTAGTTCAGATTTGCTGAGATTAAGTACAGCTACTTACGGAGGTGGAAAAAATCTTTGTGCGATCAGCTCTTAATCTGGCCCATGAATCAGAGAAACTGCTTTTAAAATGTAACGATTGTTACTCTTAGTTAAACTTTCTTGTGTTTGTTTTATTGTTATAATACCTCATTTATAACCTAATCATTTCTAATCTACATAGTAGAACCTACTAAAATGTCCAGGTTTAAATCTAATTCGCTGCCTGTTAATTTTAGCACAGCCTCTGGCATTCAGGTCTTATTTATTTTACTGTACGCGAATAGTTTACCCGCCAGTTCCTTATGCCATGAGCATTATGTACTAACAGATGCTTTTCCTTTTGAGAAATCACGTTCAGAGTGATCATGAAGTTCAATTAGGTGCTGATTGTCTTTGATTGAAGAATAGTTTACTACTGAAGGAAAGCAAGAATAAATCAACATTTTGCCTTCAAATTGCTTCACTGATGTACAAATTGATTCCTATATTAAGAATAAAATAGTCAAAACTCCCTTGACTCCTCCATGCTAGTGCACTGGTAAGGTTTGAAATTAATTTTACAGCTGTATTAGTGAAGATATTTTGTCTGCCCTAGTCATCTTGTGTCTTCGAGGTCATCTTAGATTGCTATCGAAAGACCCAAGACCCAAGTAACAGAACTGGACAGGTTACCTTCATCACCATGACAACTACATTCTGAGTTTTGATTAACATAAAGTAGAGTTTTTTTCCAAGTTGTAAACTTGGCCCACATTTAGTTACTCTTAAAAATCTTTTCTGTCACCAGAAAGTTTAGAAAGTTTAGAAGTAATATATTAAAAACCCACCTACATCAGAAGATTGTCAAATGTCAAATAGAGTAACTCTGACTGTTTTGCTGGATTCAGCATTTGGAAAGTTCTCAAGGTAAAAAAAAAAACCAACAACTTTTCATCCAGAACAAGCTAAGGAACTTATGTGCTTTTTAGACCTTTTTTTAAAAAAAAAAAAAAAAAAGACGATCTGCATATTCTTCATTCTGGCTTCCCAAAGCATTGTAACTTCAGTTTTATCGCATGATACACATCTATATCCAATGAAAGAATGTGCTTTGAAAATATGCTGCTTGCTGTAACTCTCTTGATACTGATTTTTAGAAATCCATGGGAAAAGAGTTACACAGCCAAATCCTTCTGAGATTGGCAGCCCTTTCTTCTGTCTAGACTCAAGACATTTGCAGGTGATTTGATGTGAGATGGCATTTGCTGTTGCTCTGTAAACATCTTGGAAAACGCACCATCACTGGTGGATGTATTTTCATGCAGGACAAAAAAAAAGAGCCAGTTATTAGGAGCAAGACTGTAACAGTAGCTTATTTTCTCACATCATGACCACTAATTTTTTTCCCCTCTTGCCAACTTACAGATAATTTCTTAAAAATTTTAGTTTATTCATGATGTATCTTCATTCTAGATATATAATTATTCCTTACAGACATCTTGTGCAAGCACTGTGTGGTAGTCACAGAACAAAATACTGCAAATATTGTTCTTGTAATTTCTGATATGTACAGACAGGGGCAGCAAAAAGACTCTTAGTAAGGGGACTTCCTTGAAGGCCTTTGTCTGCTTTGACCCGCAGCGTACTTGAGATGAGACTCTTGTGAAATACAGGGTGATTTTGTTTCCTCTTCTTCAACTCCATCTCACTTTCTAGCAGTCGCATAAATCCCTGTGATTTACCACTGAGGTTTTTTGTGCTGAAATAAGCTGTCTACCTAACATCATCCTCTTCTAAGGCTGTATTTTGGGAATATGAAAAGGAGGGAGAAATGGATGATCAGCAAGTGCTGGCTCCAAGGGCAGCCTCAAACTCATCATCTACTTCTACTCATATGGGCCATGCGCTGGAAGCCCTCTTGGGAAACCACACGGAACGGGGCCAGTAACCCTGCATTTGCGCTTCTTGGAAATGCCTGGCTGCCCCGCGGCGCGCTTGTTCACATCATTTGGCAGTGAAACAAGTCCATAAAATGGTTAGATAAATGTCCAAAAAGCATCACATAGGAGTGTTGCTCTGGGATGATCCTCTGGTTTGTCATTATTATCCAATATTGAAAGGTATCTCTTTTCTTTTTGTTAGCTGTACGCCTAGAAATAATGTCATTAATCGTTAGCTGTTACAGTGGCTAGACATGAGTATGATTATTTGATTTTCCTTTTAAGGTGCTTACTCACTGGTGGGGTTTGATTTCAATGAAGTAGGCTGCCGTGGTACTGAATAGCTGGGAAGAGATTCATAGTTTGCTTAAGTGATTGTAAAGTCTCACGAGATGCGTGATGAAGTAAAATAATGTCCTTGAATGTTTGTTTAATTAAAACATTTACATTCTTTTGGTAGCCAGAAGTGCAACTTGCAGAAGGCTTCGACGTCTTCATGCCGAAATCTCAGCTGGACTCTATATTGTCAAACTATACTCGCTCAGGAAGTCTGCTTTTTAGGAAGCTGGTCTGTGCATTTTTTGATGACAAGACTTTGGCTAACTCTTTACCAAACGGCAAAAGGAAAAGAGGGCTCAATGACAACCGGAAAGGACTAGACCAAAATATTGTGGGTGCAATAAAAGGTATGTTTTTGCTCTCTTTCCTATGTGTAATTAGAACATATTTTCAGCGAAGGAAAGTGTAAGGGGATTAGTATCTGATGTGTGTTAGACCTATTAAAGTATGCAGTCTTATTTTTATTCCCTTTCATTCACTTGTTAAAAATAGCTTCTACAGGGGCAGCTTGTGTTAATTCTAAGCCAATGATCCTGGTTTCTGAAGTCAGACTCTAAGGTTAGAAGCTCAATGTTCATATAAGATAATTATTTTTTTTCTGGATATCAGAGATGCAAAGAAATCTTGAAAACATAATGGCAGCATCACGGATCCTCTTCAATCAAAATTCTGAGGCTTGCACTGTATCTGACTACATCTGCTCTGTAAATAGTTTCATAGTTGGTGGCTGAGACTAAGATGAGACTGAAATAATACAGAGACTGAGATGGGTTTGATGCTCACAGGAACCGTGCTGGTCCTTCTCCTGTGGGATCAAATTTCTTAGTTGTCATGAGGATCCTGTGCTGCGTGGTTTTTCTTAGTGATGACTGTTTTCTGTCTTCTGGGATAACATGTTCCTTCAAACTCTGTGATCCCAACATATACAGAGCTAGTGTTAGGCCAGAGATTCTGAACTGGATCTGTTATTTTGAAATCTGAGATAGTAGGGAAGATACTCAAGTTGCCAAATACAGGCTATGTTGCAAAGTAGAGCTTATTTTAGAGGCTGTGACTTGTCCTGAGGTACAGATTGCTAACCTAGCATACACAAGGCAATGAGAATAGCTTCTCTAAGTCCATTGGCAGCAAAAGGAGGCAAGGAAACCTTTTGCAAGCCCTTCTGTGTCCACTTTTGGCCCTCCCTCCCTGTGCAAGAAAGACACTGACATACTGGCTTGAGTCCAGTGGAGGGCCACCAAGTCTTACAGTACTGAAGCAGGTAAGCTGTGAAGTATGTATGTGAAGTGACATATGAGGAGAGGCTGAGAGAACTGGAGAGAAGAAGATGCAGGAGAAACCTTATTGCTGTGCACAACTACCTAATGGGATGGTGTAGAGAAGACGGAGTCAGACTCTTCTCAGAAGCACAAGAGGCATCGGACACATGGAAAATTTCAACACGGTGTAAGGAAAAGCTTTTTCAACATAAGGGTGGTTGAACAGTGGAATGGGAGCTCAGAGGGACTGTGGGATCTCCATCCCTGGAAATATTCAAAACTTGACTGGTCACAGTCCAGACCATCATGATCTGGTTGGCCATGCTTTGAGCAGCAGGTTGGACATGGAGATCTCCAGAGGACCCTTTCACCCTGTGCAGTTCTGCAGTCAAGTATATGTTGTGGCTACGCCGTTGTCCTAATACATCTCACAGAGTTTCTGGCAGACTTTCTTACAGTTATGCTTATAATCAGATTTCAATCACAAACACTTTTTTATATCTTCCTTTTCTGAGGTCAATCATCTGCAAAAATCCAAAGCTGAATTCACTCTGCCTATATCTTGTTCTTCCTTAAAGGCTTTAATAAATAAGTTAAATGGAAGAAAAAGAAGTTCAAAATTACTTAAAAAAAAAAAACCTCTAATTTGAGCAGCACTGTGATAAAAGAAATGTTTTTCAGTAGATGCAGCAGCACTACTGAAACAGCAGTCGTTACGCGCTGCAGAGTGCAGTGTTTCTTAGTAGCTAAGCTTGTATTACCGGAGCAAATTCTGAGGCTTGGTTTGATCTCTTCCCTTGAGTTTGAGTGAAGAAAGGAGGGAGTTGTAGTTCCAACAGATAAATTTTATCTGTGATGGTACCACTAGGTACCACTGTAATAACAGTGATCTTTATTGGCATTTACAGCATTGCCTAAATGCTGGTGCCTAATCACTGATAGGGGAGCCCGTCCCTAAAGCTGCGATGGAATAAGATGCCAAGAGCTGATGTACTGTGGATCTTCACTCAGCCTGGCTCCAACAGCCCCCTTCTTCCCTCCAAGGAACTGGGCTGTCAGACACTGTGGTTTCATTTATTCCAAGAAATAACTGAGCCAGTATGAAATCTCCACAAGAACAACATCATGTTGTTTGCATTATTATCATGAGGCCATTCCTCTGCCACGCACCCAGATACCCTTTCGTGGCACTTTTAGTCCTTTTCCATGACAGAGATACAAAAGTTTAGAAAAGGGTACATTCATGAGAAAAACGAGCAGAGAACTTAAAGGGGGGACTGTTTGCTTGAAAATCACTCTTCCTGTCTGAAAACATTTTGACTGCCGTCCTTACAAGTAATTTAATGCTTCTGCAACAGGATGATTAGCCGGTGAGAAATTATCTCTTTTGACTTTGGGTATTCGGGGGCACTTGTTGAATCAGTTGCAGTGTTTCTCCTGGACAATCAGTTTCCTTTGTGAATCACATCAATCTTTCACTGAGAACTGAAAGAAAGAAGAAGAAAAGAGAACAGAAGTTGTTATTTTTCCTTTATGTTACTGACTAGAGATCCAGCCAGTGAAGTCCTTCCCTGCAGAAGTCGAGGAACTGTATTCAGATATATGTGTGATGTGACCCTCAGGAGTCCGTACTGGGACCAGTACTATTTCATATCTTCATCAATGGTTTAGACAGTGGGATTGAGGGCACCCTCAACCAGTTTGCAGATGACACCAAGCTGAGTGATGCAGTTGATTCGCTAGAGGCAAAGGATGCCATCCAGAGGGACCTCGACAGGCTTGAGGAGTAGGCCCATGTGAGCCTCATGAGGTTCGACAAGGCCAAGTGCAAGGTCCTGCACCTGGGTCAGGGCAACCCCCCGTATCAATGCAGGCTGGGAGATGAATGGATTAAGAGGAGGCCTGCGGAGAAGGACTTGAGGATACTGGTGGGTGAAAAGCTGGACATGAGCCAGCAGTGGGCACTTGCAGCCTGGAAGGCCAATCATATCCTGGGCTGCATGAAAAGAAGCGTGGCCAGCAGGCCAAGGGAGGTGATTCTCCCCCTCTACCCCACTTTGGTGAGACCCCGCCTGCAGTACTGTGTCCAGCTCTGGAGCCCCAACATAAGAAGGACGTGGACCAGTTGGAGCAAATCCAGAAGAGGCCAGAAGATGATCAGAGAGCTGGAGCACCTCCCCTATGAAGACAGCCTGAGAGAGTTGGAGTTGTTCAGTCTGGAGAAGGGAAGGCTCTAGGGACACCTTATTGTGACCTTTCAAAACTTAAAGGGGTCTTATAAGAAAGACAGAGAGTTTTTTCCAGGGTCTATAGTGACAGGACAAAGGGCAACAGTTTTAAACTGAAAGAGGGTAGATATAGATTGGATTGGACATAAGGAAGAATATTTTTACAGGGAGGGTGGTGAGACTGGAACAGGTTACCTAGAGGACCTGTGGATGCCCCATGCCTGGAAGAGTTCAAGGTCAGACTGAACGGGGATTTGAGCAACCTGACGTAGTGCAAGATGTCCCTGCCTATGGGAGAGGTGGTCTTCAAAGGTCTCTTCCAACCCAAACTGTTCTGTGATTCTATGATACAGGGGGTTGCTAGCACCATACAGCTCAGGTGGACTAGAAAGGAGAGGTCCCACTTTTCCTGCCTCCTTCCTACTGCATTCCCATTATTTTTTGCCTGTGTTAGTGTTTCCCTAACCATGCATTGAGCAATCAATTCTGTATTGACTTTCATTCAAGAGAAGAATAATCAAGTTAGAGAAGAGAAGCAAGTTAACATATTGGCTCTCAAAGGCCAATGCCAGGCTCTGGTTTCCTGTGCAGGCAACAGCAGGCAGTAGTCATAATTCCCACAGTAGGAATTCCCACCTGTGGTGGGTGGCCTGGGTGCAGCCTGGTGTCACAGATTGTCCCCAGATTGTAATTGTTGCAAATTGGGCACTGGCAGCGTGTGGGGCTCTGTTGACTTCTCTGGGAAGCTCTTTAGAGTTGGTCTGATGTCCTTGTTGATCAGACTATAGGGGAAAGCATTGCTAGTGCCTTTCGTGCAGTGGTTTTGTGAAGCTGTTAACATTGACAGAGTTTGGAGGGTGTGATTACTTTCCGTCCCTTTATACTTAGCAGCTAGCACTGTTTCAAAAGTGTACGTATGAAAATACTGAAATTGTCATTTTCTGTTGCGTGCTTTCCCATCCTGTTTCTGTGACATTTATTCTCAAGGTTTGCAAATTCCTTGAGCTGGGATCAGTTTTCTTTCTTTGTTTGCCGGTCATAGTTGGACACTGGGCTCTGAGACCTCTGACTAAGACTACAACAGCAATACTAACAGTAATGATATTTTTTCTATTTCTGCTCTTGTTTATTTTTTGCACACCTTTCAGTCGTGTGATGAAAATCAATTGCATCAGCTTCACTCCATTTATAATTTTGTATTTTTGGTATAACATTGCTAGATTTGCTGTAAATATGGAAATAAACATAATGTTGACCTTCCTTGTACCATTTTTACAAAATATAAAATTGAACCTGTAGGATTGTTTTTGTCAATAATGACATTTTTTTATTAGTAGCTCTATGAAAATTCTATTGCATCTGGTTTGGCAGTGTGAGAACTGTAGAGATTTCCATAGTGGTAGGACTTCTGTCTCTAATCAGTTTGCCTGCAGCCATAGAAACCTGACCAAGAGGCCACCAAATGACCACATCTTCAGCTCTTTACTTGTACCGTATGGAAAGCAGCGTTTATAAATGCCTGCCACATCTGGAGAGTCAGTTCAAAGCACAGTATTATTTTTCTGTGATGTTTTTATGTGAAATTAGTGAACAGAAGATGTCAGGTGTAGACCATTTCTCTGGAACAGGCTTTTGTAAGTAGTGACTGTGGTATTACTGTGATATTCATATACACAAATGACTTCTGAGTGATAAACTTGTGAAACGCCGAGTTGGACTCTTCTCACAATCCTAGATTTGACCATTTCAGTACTTTTTGATGGGTAGATAATTTGATATATTTTGTTTATAATCCTCTTCAGTCTCCTTTTCTCTATTCTGATGGCACATTTCAAAAAGATGGTATCTTTTTATTTCAGTCTTTACAGAAAAATACTGCACTGCTAATCATGTGGATAAACTTCCTGGTCCTAGGGACTGGGTCCAGATTCTTCAGGATCAAATCAAACTTGCAAGAAGACGATTAAAAAGAGGCTCAGGTATGTATAAAAACATAAGGAACAAACAGTAGGATTAAAAGCTTTGAACCTTTGTGTCCCCAGAAGTGTTTTTCTTGTTGACTGTAGAGTTGTACATGTTGACTGTATGAAAATTAGACCTCTAAGATTTTAACAGATCTCTGTGTAAAGTACAATGTTTCCTTAGGTTTGCTATGGTGGCAAGTTTAGGAGCTGTCTTTGCAGCCAATTTAACTTCAAGTCCTTCTCAAATGTTGTCTCTAACCCCTTTCTGTTAGCACCCAAATGCTTCTTCCCAGTGTTTGATGAAATCTCAGTCCTAAACTAACTGATCCATCCAGGGTTACAGGTAGAAGTTTTTTAATTCTGTGTCATTTGGTCTGAGAAGCCACTCACTGTACTGTTAAGACATAACCCAAATGATCTTTGCCTCTAAACTATATGTTTCTGGAAGGACAGATGAGTTTTCTCACATTCCTTGTGAAAGAATCAGTATCACTGTAGCAAAAAAAAAAAAAACCCACCCACTCTGGTTGTGCTAGCAAGGTTCTGCAGTACATGGGAGGGAGCTTGCCAGCAGTGAGTAACAGGTAATGTAGGTAGGGTTTTGGCGGCAAAGCTGCTCAGCTTGGGCTGGGATAACCTGCGGGCTTGGGGCTGGGACCAGCCTGCAGTGAAGGCTCAGCTTTTTCACCCTGACAGCAGGCAGCTGGTGAGCTCTCAGCTCCAGCGACAAACAGCAACGTGCAGTCTCGAAATGCCCTGTAGAATTAATGGGAAAGCAATATCACTGATTAAGAGACATGTAATTACTTTAAAAACCTTAACTAGTCTCCTTCCTATCTTCATGCCTCCTATCCTACAAAGGGCTTTCTGCATACAAGGCTTCACTTACTCTTCCTCATCCTGGTGTTTCCATGAGGCTCTCTCGTGGTTGTTTTTCTTGCCCGTCTCTCCGTTGAAGCATCTGATGCTGTTGTCTGAGGCACATCACTTGTGCCAACGTCCTTAGACACAGTCCTTCACTGTTACCGCATTTAGCTGTCTGTCTTTTCCCCTCTTCCCTTCTGCCCATCACCACATTCAAGTACCTGTTAGCCTCCATGGGTTGAAGAGTTGGGAAACCTGGTGGCTCTGCAGGGGATGCTGGTGGTCCCCATGGCAGGGGACCATGACAGGGGATAAGCAAGACCGAAGGAAATGTCCTCTGTAGCTCCTGTCTCAGGCAGCCAACGTTTTCTGTCCAAAACTGTGTTTTCTGAAACACACACTTAGACTGGCATCTGAAATCATTCTCCACAACGTTATTAATGTCAGGAGGGGAACGCGTAAGGCTGAGGAAAATGAGAAACACTCAGAGACAGAAGTAACACAGGGGGAGGAAAAAAGTGCGGATTATTCTGTAGCATAAGCTTCCCTGAGTAGAGAAGCAAACCAGCACTAGCCTTAAAAAGGGTTTATTGTGCAGGCTGGGGGAGGGAGGAGAGAGGGATACAAGATAATCTTGTTAAAGACAGTGTCAGATTACTGGTGTTACAGAACTGGACTGCTTTCTGCCCCTTCCAAGGCTGCCTGTCCCTCCCCAGGACAGGAGGGTGGAAGTGGGATCCCAGGCTTTGATAAGATGAAGAGTGCAGTGTGGGATGCTGGGAGCGGAGGGTCCTCGGGCTGTCTGCAGAAGATCCCTCAGGAAAGAGGATTGACCTAATTTTGTTTTGATTTTTATTTTCTTTCATCCTTTTTTATTTGCTTTTCTTCGTGCCTCTGCAGGATATTAATTAAAATGACAATGACGTTCAGCTTTTTCCTTTCAAACGGGGCCACCTCCATCTCTGATCCTTTCTCAGGATGGCAGAATCTAAGGAGAGGATATTGTCTCTAAGCTAGCAAGACTATGAAGAAAAATAAGCGAAGCTGAGCATAGTGTGACTGAATAAGATAGGCTCCAATATCTGTCTCTGCCTGCAGAGGGAAGGTAACCCATGAACCGCTGTGTGGATGAGTAGTAAGCAGCAATGTACCTAGCAGTCCCTCAGGTTGATTTGCTGAAAAAAGTATGCTGTACCTACATTGGTAGAAAAGATCTTTTTTTGTGTTTAGTTTACTAGCCACTCCCTGACACCAGTTTCTCTCATGTGGACATGAGACCACAGGCAGAGATGCTCTTTTCAACCTAGCAGGAGTGATTGAACACACCACCGTGGCCATCTCCACCTTACCGTCCACTACCATCTTCACTGGTGGCTTAAGCTAACCCAACCTGACCTTGCACTGAAGCAAATGAGAAGTTTCCACAACCTTTGTGACAGCAAAACAGTAGATAGCTGCAGAGAGGCGAGAGCAGGCAGGTGGTTGCAGTAATATCTTCATCTTCTTGAAACAAGATTTGTTAGTATTTGTGCATTACAACCACGAGCTTCTGATGTGAGAGCCATAGAGCTGATCAGGTGGCAGATCCATCTAGTCCTGTATTTTGTTTCCAGTGATGGCTGTTAAGCAGATGCCTGAGGAGGCCTATAGGACCGAAGGAAGGATGTTGTGATGCTTGCTAACATAGTCTCACAGCCCTCAGCAGCCTTATCCTGATATAAAACTGGTTGTATGGGAACTGTGCACATTTTGACTATTCATTGTGAAGCAATACCAAAGTTATGACAGCTGTGTGTAGCTTACAGAGACCGAAACAGGAGGAGAGGGCAAGTGTGGAGGGAGGTTTGATCTGCTATGGACTCCGTGTTGCAAAACTTAGCTTTTAAGAATCTGAAAACTACAGGGATCGCAGCCACTGAGACATGGGACTCATCACTCTTCCAGCTGAGCTCTTGAACTCTTCCAGTCCACATATGGCTGGTGGACCGGAGGCTGAACCCTTCCAAGCGAGTCTCCTCAATGCCCATACTCCCAGGTTGTTCCCTGTTAGTTTTGCCTCCACTTGCTCACTGAAACATGCTGGCTAAGTTTGTGGGTATAGACTAAGGTGCCCAAAGAACAAATCTGAGCCAGCGTTAAGCTAAACTAACCTGAGACTTTCTGAGCCAAAGTGTCTCCCTGCTGCCTGATCAGACTGATGTATCTACATTGGTTTTTGGTTTGTTGTAATGCGCAGGCTTTATATGGAAAAAGCTTAGGATGATCCATTTATTTTACAGAAGCCACGAGACAACTTTTTAGTCACCACTGAGTTGGACTAAATTTTAACAGCAGAAGTATTCAAGAGAGGAGGGGCAGGCTTTCCATCCTGTTTGCCTTCCCTTGAGCTATTTAGTACATCCTCTGACTAGTTTTTCATTTCAAACCAGGCAGTAAGACACTGGATTCACGAGCAACCCTCTCCGCTTTATCCTGTGAAATGTTATTTCAGTGTGATAACGTAAATCCTGCTCTAGCTTTCAGTGATATTAATAATTTCAGAGAATTCTAGCAAATGAATGGAGTGGAGCTGCTTTTCGTACCTCTTTTATAGGGTGTACTCTCCTGAGTGTTTCCAAATTAAATGATATCATGATCACTGGATCGTAGATGCTGCCCAGCTTCAGCCTGATTTATCATGTTTGGCACATCTCCTTGAATTAAGGACAGAAAAGCTCCCTACTTGGAACACTAATCAAAAAACCACTTAAAAATCTGCTTTCTAGAAAATAGTTCCCCTGTGTAGGTTTTGAAAGGTTGTTATCCTAAGCCAAATAAAAATTCATTTAAGTTCTGAATCAGTGACAATCTTTTTCATAGCTGGAAATATTCTTTTTAAAATTTATTTATTTTGCTTTGGCTTTTTCTTAGTTCTTTTAGATTATTGCCTGAGATCTGAGACTTGAGTAGTCGTTTTTTTTATTTGTTAGATCTGAGAATAAAGCTGTCACTGCCATTAAATTTTTATTGGCCTTGTTCAGTCTTTTCAAAATCTCACAAGTCGGCTGTCACAAAGGGAAGAAGAGACTGCGAGGTTAATGTTACAAACAGATGTTATAATTAAAATTAAAGAGTATGATAATATTCTTCAGCCTTGACTGCTGGTCCCAATCCATGCCAACAGCACGGCGTACTGGGACACAGCTTCATAGTGCCAGGTTTGTCATCTCCCAGCAGAGAAGCTGAACCTTCTTGGCTGCTGGGATGGTATGCAAAGTGGGCCTGGAAGGGGAGAAGTCAAAGGAAAAGACATGTGCATAGGTTTCCTCTCTTAAAGCAGCATGAATTACGATGCAAATTGCTTTGTAATTTACAGCAGCGGTTTTCCCACAGTGTGGTCTTTTCACCCTGCAAAAGAAAATCTGGGTAGGTGGCTGGTGGCCTTGCGGTGGCACCACAGAGGGAGACAGTCGACCATTAGCATGGAGATCTTAAACAGGGTAAAATCAGAAGATTTTAGACTCGCTGTTCATGTCACCTCCGTGCCAGAGGTAGCATCCAAGCCTTTTGATTACTAAACTTGCCATCCATTAATAAGCAGTCGGTCAGGGGCCACGCATCTCTCGCAGTAAGTTCTTCCTCCCTTTTTATGTTTTGAAGAGCCTGTGAGCCATTATTCTGCAGCAGCTGTCCATTGCATAGACGGGAAAGCTGATACCAGATGAGTATTACTCCTGAAGTACAGAGAGTAAGAGCTGTTCATGCAAAGTGATTGCCTTGTGGGTAACCTGGAAGCTTTTGATTGCCCCACTCAGTAAAGGAAAATACGGCGATGTTAGAAAACATGCTGAAATTTTCCAGGCAGGATTAATTTAAATAAATTACATGCCGTGACTTTTCATCCTTGAGTTGTTGTTTAAAATTAACATCACCTTGTTGCAGTGTAAAGTAGTGGGAACGAAGGAACTAAAAATCCTGACCTTTTTTCTAGCAATACGCCATTTTACCCATGTTCTTGTCTGAGCAGCTGCTTCCATTGTCTCTTTGGAGGTTTTTTTGCTTTCTATGTCTCTTCCTCCTTCTGATTTCCCTGCTTTATGTTTTTGATACAATATCTACATGTTGTGAGAGGTCAGGTTGATTTTTTTTTGCTTAGCAATACACACAGGGCCAGGAAAGATGTAGGATGTGAGTCCAACATGTGGTACAGTGCTTTTGTGGACAGTATCTTAGATACAGACGGCAATTTTAAAATAAGTAACTGCTGCTGCATTCCTCTTCCCAGCCCTAAGCATACATATACCTCTGTTCAAAGAGCAAAACTGCAGGTATACACTTAACAGACAAACATGTACATCGGAAGCTAAACAATTTTTTGGGGGTGGGGGAAAATATTCTAAGGAAACGACTACCAGGATTGTTTTACAAGAGCTACTGAGCTCTATCTAAGCAAAGGACAGAAAAGAGACTCCAAATTCCCACAGTAGGATCTATTCCTGCTTGCCTTGTCTTGCAAGCTGGCTCAAGACAAATAAAGTTTGGCTGGCAGTCTCAGGGTGTGGTTGTCAAAGGCAAACTTTCTTTCCTGCTTGGAATGACATGTGAGAAGCTGGTGGTTTACATCCACGTTAGGAGGTCGAGGTGTTTGTCATGGCTTTGTGTCGTACTTCACCTGGAGCTGTGGTTACACATCCAGTTTCATAAAACAAATTCAGGCAGCTACTGAGAAGAGTGAGTAGACTCTCTGGGCATCTGCTGTGCTCCCACTCCCGTTCTGGTGCTGGCACAAGCATTAATGTGGTAATGTTGTCAGTTTTTAGCTAGATCTGATCTTGGTGACCATTTGATCATTTGTGCTGGCATGAGGAACGGGACTGGAACAATTGGAGGTGAGCTGGACCTCATCTATCAATCCTGTGCCAGACTAAAATGGCCAGGTGACTTTGTTATTAGCAAAGCTGCCTCTGCAAAGTTGGACACTCAAGTCCTTATCTTCTGAAAGCGACACACTTCCTGCCTTCCATTTGTTTCTGCCTTCAACTGAGGTCAGTTTCAGCCAGGTGTAGGAAGAGCATTTAGGCAGAAGGGTAATGCCATCTCTTGAGTTTACTTCAGGATTCGCTGAGATTTTCAGAAAACCTATGACTTGAGTGGACAGCCTAGTTGGCACCAACTCTGGTACCGACAGGGGAAAGACTTTCTAGAACGTTGCCAGCACTCATGTCTGGCTTCCCCCATTTTCATCGCTTGGGTCCCTTCAACCCAAGGGGCCAGGTGCAGCTTCATCTCTTGTATGCTGAGTAGCTGTGCCACTTGGTGCAGGTGGTTCTTCATAACACACCTAGAACTTGGCCCCAGACTGCCACTCCTGATGTTTTAAGCCGTGTATGTCCTATTGGCTGTTTCTCAGTTGCTCATTTCACTGTCCTGTCTCCTCTTTTGTGCATCCAGTCCTTTTATCACTGGGAGTCTGGTCCACATTCAAACCAGCCTAGGTAACCTCTTCCCATTTATTGAGCCACCTCTTCCTTCCAGAATGCAAGATTTTTGCAGTAAGCTGTACCAAGCACTTAATTTGTTTCTGCTCAGTGTGCCACCTTGTGTGGAAAAAGGTATGGATTCAAGGCACAGAGTCATTTGCAGGTCCATGCTGTGTACTTGTCAGGGCTCTCCATTTAAACCTTCTGGGGGAAGAAAGCTGCTTAGTACTAGAGGGTTTTGTTTGTTTCTGTTTTCTTCAGTTTAATTAATTTTGCAGAACTGGGTAGAGAGCATGTAGCTGGAAACTACTCTGACATCCGTGCACATGAGGGAGAGAGAGCAACCTCTTGGTCCATGGATGGATAGTCAGGGGTTGCTGGAGGATGGTCACTGATGCAGATCAGTAGCTGGGTTAGCTCTTCTTAGGATATCCTCATAAAGGCAGCAGCTCCACATCCTTGTGTACAGAGCTATGGTAAAGATGACCAGGACAGTTAGGTTGTTTCAAGTGGGAGCTGAACAGAGTTACTCATCTGTAGCTTTGGTCAGTTTGATCCCTATGGATCTTGTGCAGTGAATCAACATGAGTAGATGTATATCCACCACGCTGTCCATGTACGATGTCATGGGCTTGTCCTTCAGGACCACACCTAGTTTGCTTAAGCGCTCTGAAAGATCTCATTGTGTTTCAAAGGCCTTAAATATCGTGTTGAAGTGCCAAAACACAAAGGTAGTAGGATTTTGAGTAGAGTTTGTGTAGGTTAGGCACCAAATTCCTGTTAACACACCTACTCAGGGTTCACATGCATGCTGCAGAGCACTACAGTCTAACAAGCCACTGCACATCTGCTGAGCCAAATTAGCCATCTTTGTGCATACCCTTGGCCTGTGGCAAGTACGAGAGGAACAAATTAGGCTGTTAGCCTTCCTTCACCGTGGGCTAAATTCAGTCAAATGATCTTGCATAAGCTGTGGGTTGAAAGCACATGTGTATACATACACTGTAATTGCCTCTGGACCTGCGTGGTTATGGGCTTTTGTAATTACACCGAGTGCCCACCTGCACCTTTGAAGACATTTTGGCCTAGTAAATCTGTCCTCCGCAAAACCGAGCTTGCCTGCGGTCGTGGGAAGTCTGGGTGCAGAAGTGGAGGTACTCACCCTTTCCCCGTCGGCACTGGATGATGGCAGCTGACAGAGGGTGGAGTACCAGCCTAAGAGGCTCTTCCTCCAAGGATAGCTGGGGACTTTTCTAACATGATTTTATTAAATGATCTCAACTCCTTTTGTCATCCCGATATCATGAAACTTGCTTAAAAAGAGCAAGTGTTACTCCATCCTATTGCTAGCACAACTGCTTCTTAATACCACACTCCCTCTTCTAAGTTTGCGTTTTTATTATATGACCTTTTCCTGCAAGCAGTGAGTTTTTAACTTGGCAGTAGCAAATTGCAGCTGAGGAAAGTAGATAGAAAATGCAAAATCACTCTACAGTACGTAGCTTTTTAATTGCATTCCCGTATTCAGTAAAAGTAATGAGATTTCTTGTTTATATTTGTAATCAGCAGAGGCAACTGACTGTGATGAGAAGCCGGACATTTCTCTACTACAAACAGGTAAAATGTATTAAAATTTTTATCAGCTTCCAATGTGTGTGTGTGTTTATTTATGGCACAGAAGCAGTTTTCAATAATCCTGGTGTGCCATATATGGCCGCATAATTGCACACAGGACCTAGCTATCTTAAGTTTTGAATGGCTTATATTAAAAAACAAATGCATCAGAATCTTACAGTTTTCCCCTCTCTTTCATATTCATAAAACCTCAAGGTTCATGGCAGCAGCTAAGCTAATAACGCCAGTAAGTTACCCTTCATATGCCAGATAGGGACTTGCACTCATCCCTGCTATTTCTAGGAGGTTTTTTTTTAACCCTTAACGGAGTTATTTGTAGGGACAAACATAGTAATTTGTATTTTAGCATCTGTTCAGTTGTCCAAGGTATTAGCAATAATATCTTGGGTTCACAGCAGGATTGCAAAGATATTTCTATGCTAGTTAAGTGTTGGTTTACTTTTTCTTGAAGTGCAGCCACCCTGCCTTAAAAGCCTGACAGTTGCTAAACAGCGGAGTAGCTATGCAGCTGTGTGGCCTGGGAAATAAGATTTTTGCATGTTGTTGCACATGGTGTTGAAATCAAGACAGGTAGAGACTGAAATTTGGAGCACCCTGTCGTTAAGAGCCAGTCCATCAACAGGTGCCCGGATGGTAGGAGCTGAGCTACAATCCTCTGAAAATGCAGTGGGGCCAGAGTCTGGGGAGATGGTCATTCCCCTGTATTCTGGAGTCCTTTCCCTGTAATTTCACCAAGATGCCTGCTATCCCCAAAGCCAAACTAAAAGGAGGCAAGATCTTGAGCAGACAAATAGGGTCATGGATTATCGTGCATTTTTATCATATTTCTAAGGTGTAGCGACAAAGGGTGGTTGGAGATCAGCGATGCTGTTGCTGTGAAGAACAGGACAGAGCTCACACTGCGTTGTTGAGCGCATTATGTGGTACCTGGAGGCTCTGGGGTGGTCGGGAGAGTACTAGTACCATCGCAGCATCTGTCTCTTGTGCGAGGGCTTCCTAATCTCTCTTGCCTAAGGGCTGCAGAAGGAGCTTTCACACACTGCTGCTGTGTGCCGGAGCAGCAGCTGCCAGCCGTGCAGCGCTGTCGGTTGAAATCCCGCTGTCGGAGCACGTGCAGTTACTAAGGAATAGGACCAGCGAAGTAGTTGGGAGGACAAGCAGCTATAGTCTTGTTCTGGCATGGGCCCAGTGGGGGCTGGGAGCACGCACTGACTGTGAGCTGCCGTGCTGCTGTCCTGGCCAGCCGCTGAATATTTCAGGCTACGATTGTGATAATAGATGCAGGAAGCTCTGGTGTGAAAGGTCTTTTCCAAGTGACATCCTGTTAGTTTCTTTTATCAGGGAGGGAAGCAATTCCCTTGCAAGAGGACCCTCATAAAGGTCGCTAATGTGACGTAGTGTTACCTTCTCATTGCCCTGGTAATCACATTAAGGAGCAGAATTACGGATTGCTGTGCTTTTCTTTAGTGCAGTTTCTGTAGTTGTTACTTGCGCTGTACGTCACTGACGGAAATGAGCGTGCTGAGATGGTTGTGGTAGAGAAGATCCCCTTTCCACTCCACAGCAGATCACCATTGCAGTCTGCTTGCTCGTACACCTTTGAGCATCCATGCGTGCAATTTTTGAGCTGAAATGTTTCCTTTGCCTTGTACACCTCTCTGTACTATCTGGGGAAGAACTCCTAAACAAACCACGCTGCAGTTTGCATTGGAGGGGGAGGCGACGCCCGCAGGCTGTAAGCCAAGGATTTGACTCACACCCGTTATTATATATGTGCGGGTGCCTCTTTATAGTACGTAGCCGTGTAGTATCATACTGTTCTTGGAAGCAAATGATTTAAAGTGATATACAGACAATATAATGACAGTAATTATGATAGAGAGCCAAAATACAGATGCTTTCTATCAAGGAGTGTAGCAAAAGAGGTGGAAGATAACTTTTAGAGAGGTCTTTCCTTTTCTTAGTACATCTGGTTTTACAGGGGGGTGTTAACGACAGATTATTTAAAGAGAGCCTTTGTGCGATTTATTCAGCTGTCTTCTCTCTTTAGCTTGAAAAACCTTTGGGGAAGAGTGTCTATCTGTGTGTTTGTACCGTGCCTGGCGCAGTAGGCCAGATGACAGCTAATATCAGGTAAATCACAGCCTCAGGTTGTGCCAGGGGAGGCTTAGCGTGGATGTTAGGAAAAATATCCTCACCAAAACGTTATCCAGCATTGAACAGGCTGCTCAGGGAAGTGGTTGAGTCACCATCCCTGGAGGTATTTAAAAGGCGTGTAGATGTGGTGCTTAGGGACGTGGTTTAGTTGTGGACTTAGCAGAGTTAGGTTTACAGTTGGACTCAATGATCTTCAAGGTCTTTTCCAACCTAAATGATTCTGTGATCAGTGGTTAACCTGGTGTGTTGGTAGCATAAAACCAGACCAAGCTAGATTGGTTGAAGAGGATCTTGCAGGAGATTGGGTGGGGAGAAAAAGTAGGATACAGAAGCTGTTTATGAAAGATGGCTGCTTTCTTGGTCTTCAAGAATTGAACAAACTTGTGATGCAAAAGCACCCAGAGTGAATGACTTGAATCAATGGGACGAGCAACTGACATCATCTGCCTGGACTTGTGCAAAGCTTTTGACACTGTCCCGCACGACATCCTTCTCTCTAAACTAGAGAGACATGGGTTTGATGGACGGACCACTCGGTGGATAAGGAGTTGGCTGGATGGCCGCACTCAGAGAGTGGTGGTCAACGGCTCGATGTCCAGGTGGAGACCGGTCACAAGTGGCGTCCCTCAGGGGTCCGTGCTGGGCCCGGCCCTGTTCAACATCTTTGTCGGCGACATGGACAGTGGGATAGAGTGCACCCTCAGCAAGTTCGCCGACGACACCAAGCTGTGTGGTGCCATCGACATGCTGGAAGGGAGGGATGCCATCCAGAGGGACCTTGACAGGCTGGAGAGGTGGGCCCGTGCCAACCTCATGAAGTTCAACCAGGCCAAGTGGAAGGTCCTGCACCTGGGTCATGGCAATCCCAGGCACAAATACAGGCTGGGCGGGGAATGGATTGAGAGCAGCCCTGAGGAGAAGGACTTGGGAGTGCTGGTGGATGAGAAGCTTAACATGAGCAGGCAATGCGCCCTTGCGGCCCAGAAGGCCAACCGCATCCTGGGCTGCATCAAGAGAAGCGTGGCCAGCACGTCGAGGGAGGTGATTCTCCCCCTCTACTCTGCCCTGGTGAGACCCCACCTGGAGTACTGTGTCCAGTTCTGGAGCCCCCAGCACAAGAAGGACATGGACCAGTTGGAGAAGGTCCAGAGGAGGGCCACAAAGATGATAAAAGGGCTGGAGCACCTCTCCTATGAGGACAGGCTGAGAGAGTTGGGGCTGTTCAGCCTGGAGAAGAGGAGGCTCCGGGGAGACCTGATAGAGGTCTTCCAGTACCTCAAGGGGGCCTACAAGAAAGATGGGGATAGGCTGTTTAGTAGGGCCTGTTGCGATAGGACGAGAGGTAATGGTTTTAAAATAGAGGGGGTAGATTTAGATTAGAAATTAGGAAAAAATTTTTTACGATGCGGGTTATAGAACACTGGAACAGGTTGCCCAGAAAGGTGGTGGAGGCCCCATCTCTGGAAGCGTTCACGGCCAGGCTGGATGAGGCTCTGAGCAACCTGACCTAGTCAGGGATGTCCCTGCTCCTTGCAGGGGGGTTGGACTAGATGACCTTTGAAGGTCCCTTCCAACCCTAACCATTCTATGATTCTATAATGGTAAGTGTTGGTGCAAAAAAAAAAAAGGGGAAACTCAGATGCCTTTAATCTGCCTTTCCTGTTCAGTCAAATGTGCCTGTGGTGCTGGCAACATTATGAGCAAGACCTGGGTATATATGGACTGCCCTTGCTGAAATGCCTCAACCTACGTGTTTTGAGATGGGAGCCTATGGCTCACCCTTCATTTGAGACACCTCGGTCAGGTGTGTGGTTTCTCTCAACTCTCTTCATCGTTGGTGGGAAGAGGGCTGCTTCCAGAGAGAAGGTCAGACCAGCTAAAGTTGCATTTGGAGGTGTTCTGCTTTGGTTCCGGCAGGACTGGGCTCTGAGGTGCAGTTGATTGGTAGAGGTGCCTACAACTGGGTTTGAACCTGCTCCCTCTGTGCCCACAGTTAGCAAAGTCCTGGACCTTGGGGCGAGCAGGAGATATCTTGTTTTCTGTAACTCAGAGGCCTTGTAAAAAAAAATGGAACTGGTACATCCTCATGAAACTAAGGAAGAAGTTTTTGCCCAGTTATATTTTATCACTTCCGAGCAGAAATCATGCTCCTGTTTTAAAAACACTCTTGACGCTAAGAAGGCCTTTCCTGTGAAAGCTGTTGATGGAAGGGTATTTAAAGCAAATTGGAAGAACTGTGGCAGTTAAACTTGGTGGGAACTTGGGTGCACTGCTAGATAAATCTCAAGAAAATATGGGAAGAATTGTCTCTAACAAATGTTATCAAAGCTCAGGTCTTCCATGGTTCTAGCTTTTGTACCTACCAGAAGCTGGAGACTAAGTCTAGACCTGAGCTGAGACAGATCAGACAGCTCCTGGGCTAATTATTGTGGAGTAAGTGGAAAGACTGATTAGTTTCTCACTGATACAGGAACATGGAAAGTGTGGGATCTTTATCAGGATGAAGATGTGGCAGCTTTTAGAGTCTTTCTATATAAGTTGGCATTGCAAAAAGACTTATCTTATTTTGGTCTATAATTTACATGAAGCATCTGGATTTTGTGTTTAAAGAAAAAAAAAAAAAAGGGAAAAAGAAGGCATACCCCGTAAGTTCTGCATGTGGAAACAAATGTAAACCAGCTGCAACGCCCTGTTCTTGAATCCGCATCGTGAAAATTGCGTTTGGAAGATATATGCAGCACGGGACCAAGAGAGAGCCCTCTTTATACCTGTGCTTTGGACCACAGCTGTGCTGAGACTTTATGTAGTTTCTCCACAGTGGGGTTAATTTCAAGATGAGAAAGAATTTTGATATCCCTAAAAGAAGCCAGAACAGTAACATCCCAATCCTCAGGTCCAGGGGTGATACAGCTTTGTGAAAAGATGAGAGCAATCTCTTGGTAAAGAAACCAATGATAAGAAAATAGCAATGATCCAATTCTATATAGGTTGTCTGCTTTTCTCTTGAAATACAGTATCAAGAAAATGAAACTTCAAAAAAAAAGAAAACCTTTTCGAAACCTTAAATACAAATCCTTTATTGTAATATAAATCTTTATCCTTTCAGTGCATGATTGTATGAGTCTTCCCTTTTCATTGGGTTGTATTTGCCTCTCAGGCTGATTGATGTCTGTCTCCTATTTGCCCTGTGTTCTTAGCGCTCTGGTTGTAATTCTTCTGTCCATCTTTCATTGTTCTGTTTAGAAAAAGGATATTCTTAAAGTGCTTTTAAAAAGATGGGATATAATCATACCGTGGACCTTTTTATAAATATATATATGTTCTCCCATATGCATTTAGGCTGCTGTGGAGTGGTGTTTGTCTTTTTTTTTCCCAAAGAAGATCCCAAAGTGTGTACTCTAGGTTTAAAATTCATGTGGTGCTTTTTTCACTTCTTCAGAACTGTAACTTCAAAGGGGTGAGCAGCGCAGCGCAGTTTGTGCCAAAGTCTAATGCAGCGCTTTACATCTGAAGTGGGGTGCACTATATGTTGTGTGAAAAACTTTGCTGGCCAATTCTGTGTTCAAAAACATCTATTTAATTTGTTTTTCTTTAGCCAGTTGAGCTCTACTCTAAACAGAATTCAGCAGCCGCTGCCTGCGTACACACCAGCAGTTCAGCCCCATCACAAATGAAAATTAGAACTCAAATAACTAATTTCCATAATTTAATTTCTTTTTTTCAAACTACTGATTTCTTGATTTTTTTATATTTTTAACTGATTTCTTCAAACTCTTTCTTCCTTCAGGTAACCTTTTCGACACCACAACAGATCATCTGATAGATGCAAACCCAGATTTTTCAGCTTGAATTTCACATCCCGCATCAGTGTTCTTAGCGGATAGAAGCATCCTCTCCTTTGAATAATGGTCCCGCAAGATTGGCACAAGAACTTCAGCATACGGCGAGACGTGGGCATCCATACCGGTTTCCCTTCAAGTTTGTGTTGTTTCATGCATTTTCCGTGTAACCTCAAATAACAAAACTGCCGGATTGCTTCACTGTTTTTCATCTTAATTAAAGATGATTTCCCTCCATATCCAATGCATTATTTAATTAGTGGGATATCCACTCTGAAGACATTCTCTTGCCTTTGTTTTTCCTCTGTGATTGTATTTTTCTGCGTGATTGTATGTTTGCCAGCAGTGTTTCATCTTAAGCCATGCAGAGGTGAATACATGCAGCAAGGTGACTCTTCCCGTACCCGGGGACTGGGGTGGCATCTCTCTCCATCACGAACCCTGGGGGTTCGATGAGCATTTGACTCAGAAAAGCTCTTTGCTTCTGCAGACCCACTTTTCCTTTCTTGGCTGCTGTGGTACCAATGATCAGTCATATGCTGCTGTGATTAAAAAATCCCTGCTGGATTTAGCAGGAAATCATAGAATCAGAGAATGGTTTGAGTTGGAAGAGACCTCAAAGATCATGTAGTTCCAACCCCTTTGCCGTGGGCAGGGACACCTTCCACTGGACCAGGTTGCTCAAAGCCCCATCCAACCTGGCCTTGAGCACTTCCAAAGATGGGGCAATAAAGCAGGATTCCTCCCAGCAGTACCCTGTTTCCTAATTATAGCAAGGAGAAGCTATTCTTCAAACAATTTCCCCTATGTGGTCCTAGTGGGATGGTTCTCAAGCATCTTTGTAGTGCAAATTGCTGGAGGTGGTCATTCTTCCCTTGTTTACACCCCCCAAAACAGCTTGCCCAGCCTCCTCCATCTCAAAACCTGTTAGTTTGCCATTTCCAGGAAGAGGGTCTGCACACTGTGATTTCTCAACCACTGCCCTTGGTGACAATATTCACCTTTTTTTTTTTTTTAAAGTCACCTTTTAACTGGCACTCTATTGATATCTCAGCAGTTGAGATGAGTGAATCGATCAAGAAATTGCACTACGCTCTTAGACATGGAAAGAGTTGGTCCTTTCATGTCAGGGCTAAGAAAAAAATCGTACATGGCCCTCCATGCAAACCTTCACTTCTGCACCTTTCATCAGCACTAAATTCACTTTAAAAATGTCAGGAAAAAGTCTAGAAGGTCATACCTGCAACATCTGTCGATCAGGTAGTTTGAGCGTGTTTCCCGCAATTCGAGGGAGAGCTTGCTAGAGCCTTCACCATTGTGTTCCCTTTCCCTGTGTATGTTTTAGGTGCATCTGAGGGTTTTTTTTGCAAACTATTTGGCCTTTGAATGTCTCAACAGAAGTGCTATTACAGAGTGGGATAGTTTTCAAAGTATTTAATGTCTTTTTTTTTAACAATCCTGAAGCCTGTTTCTCGGATGTTGCCGAATGCCCACAAATAACACCGAAGCCAGCGGGAGCGGTTTGTTCTCTTGGCGCCTGATAAACCAGGCTCCTAGCCCTTCCCCACCCACCTACCATGAACTTTTAGGAATGATGATGTTCTCTCTGAAACTGTGGAATAGGTCGAATGTGCACTGCAAACCTTAAAATTTGATTCTTTCCTTCTTTCGTGGCTTGGAGTTGCCTGCATTGGGCAGGGGGCACCGGTCCGTCGTGTCCGTATCGTAACCCTTCAGCAACGGAATCAGCGTTTTGTAAATTTGGAAGATTGCATTTTGTGTTTACTTACTGTGACTACTGTTCAGACTTTCATCAGAAATCTTTTTATAGGGTTTATTAGAGAGAAGAGAAAAAAAATCATTCCATATTTAGGTAAAAATGTCTCAATCTTCTGTATATATGTTTTATTAATATGTAAATATTTAGATATTTTTAAATTACTATGTTCTTAATAAAGCAACAAGGGACTAGTTGTGAAATGGTGTATAACATTGTGTCGTGTTATCGATCTCTGGGAAACCCTCTTTGTCAGTCCAGAAAAGAAAACCTACAATAAATAACTTTAATTGCATCTGCGTTCCTGTGTTCTGTACTGGATTCCCATATTTCCGAGGAATTGCCTAGCAATTAGTGGGCTACATAGGGAAACGTATAGGAAAAGGTTAAAAGTTACCTATTTTTCTAGCTGGCTCAGATGGAAACCATGCTGCCTGCCAGTCACGACGACATCTACATCCGATTGCATAATAACTCTTGAGTATTAAGTGTTGATAAGCTTGAAGTCAAATTTTAATTGAATTAGGTGCTTTTATAACCTGCACTTAAAAGGTTAAGCTCTGCTTCTATGGAAACAACACATAGGAAGGAGAAAACAATACTCATAATTTGGAGTAGCTGCAAAGATGGCTTGGTAATTTATTATCACACCCTCGTCGAATGTTTAGCCTTAGAAAATATTTCCTGCAAAAACATGTTCCTGGTAATCTTCTGTCAATTACAAGGAGCCAGTGAAGTGAAAGAGTGGCTCGCCACACCTCTTCTGCTTTATATAAGGAGCACGAGGGATAAATTGCTGGTAAAAAGTCTAGCGAGAGTTTCATTTACACTTCGGTGACTGCACGAATCAGCTGAAGCCTGGTGCACGTCTTGCATTTGTGTGACATGGCGTGAGTCACGCAGTCCCTCTCCATTGGGGAGTATTGAAAGAGCAACTAAATCATAGACCGCAGAAGGGTTTGGGTTGGAAGGGACCTTTAAAGGTCCACTAGTTCCAACCCCCCTGCAAGGAGCAGGGACATTTTCCACCAGACCAGGTTGCTCAGAGCCCCGTCCAACCTGGCCTTGAACACGTCCAATGATGGGGCATCCACAGGTTCTCTGAGCAACCTGTTCCAGTGCCTCCCTGCCCTCATTGTAAATTTTTTTTTCCTAATGTCTAAATCTACACTCTTTCAGTTTAAAACTGTTGCCCTTTGTCCTGTCACTACAGACCCTGGAAAAAGTTTCTCCTCATTTTTCTTATAATCCCCCTTTATATATTGAAAGGCTACAGTATGGTCACCCTGGAGCCTTCTCTTCACCAGACTGAACAAAACCAATTCTCTCAGCCTGTCCTCACAGGAAAGGTGCTCCAGCCCTCTGATCATCTTCATGGCCTCCTCTGGACTCACTCCAACTGGTCCATGTCCTTCTTGTGTTGGGGGCTCCAGAACACAGTACTCCAGGTGGGGTCTCAGCAGGGCAGAGTAGTGGGGCAGAATCACCTCCCTCGACCTGCTGGCCACGCTCCTCTTGATGCGGCCCAGGATATGGTTGGCCTTCTGGGCTGCAAGCACACATTGCCAGTTCATGTCCAGCTTCTCACCCACCGGTATCCTCAAGTCCTCCTCAGGGCTGCTCTTAATCCATTCATCCCCCAGCCTGTGTTGATACTGGGGGTTGCCCTGACCCAGGTGCAGGACCTTGCACTTGGCCTTGTTGAACCTCATGATGTTCACATGGTCCCACTCTTTCAGCCTGACAAGGAGTTGCTGGTGCCCTCCACATGCCCACAAATTGGTTTCAGATCTGAATGCAACTCATCACTCACTCAATTAGGGCTCTTCCAGCTTGATGGAATAAATCCATCCTTCACTAAACAGCAAGTGTTTTCACCCACCTGTGCTGCACCGCAAGTCATCCCCAAAAGCATGGCTTTGTTTGGCTTGTTTTTTTTTAAACAAGGGAGCAGGTTAATAAACCATTACTTGTAACATTAAGTGGAACGCCCATCTTTAAGATACAATTAAGAACAAGAAATGTTGCTGGGTGCTGCAATGTGGAAGGCGCTACATCTCATCTGTGCTGCAAAGCCACCCACAAGCACTGCTGCAAGGTTGCAGTTTCACCCGTTGAAACGGCTTCGGGATGGGGCAAGCGCCGTTGCCAGCACCCGTGTGTGGGCTCCAGCCAAGCTCCAGCATCCTCGCCGGGCCGTTTGACCAGTGCGTCCCTCTGTCCTGCGTACAGGACACGAGAGATTAATGCTGTGGCTGAAAAAAATCCTTCTGAAGCTTCAGAGGAAAAAGGATATCCTTCTGCTAACATGAAAGGAAACCGGAGCCTGGGCTTCATAAAAAATGCATTAATTGAGAGACAAGAAGAAAGTAATCTCAAGTGCCTGTGACATGTTGGTTTAGAACTGTCTGGCTCAGTCTTTCGGGGGAAACACCCGCCGTTCATGTCGGAGTGGTTTGGGGGTTGGTGGTCTTGACACAGCCACCCATCCTGGAGAGAAATTTTCTCCCCCTAAAACCTACTTCTGCTGAGGTCGTGATGCCTCGCCGGGAAGCACGTCTCTCCTTTGCTGGGAGGGAGGGGGCTCCCAGCAAAAACCCATGGGGCCACGTCCTCCTAGACAGACAGACCTAGCCAGGATTTTGCAAGGCTTTTCAAAAATAACCCCCTTGTGCATGTTCTCCCCAAAATCTAAAGTAGCAAAATGCCTTGTAGGAGGTGTCGAGACAGCCCTGCTCCCTCCGCTGGCTCTCCCACTGCTCAAGCATCCCCACAGCTGGGCTGGGGCAAGCGCCTTCACCCCTTCCCACCACACTGTCATCGCAAAGAGGTGCGAGAGGGTTTTGCACAAGTAGGTCAGGTATGATTCCTCGTCTGCCGAATGCTAATAAAAGCCACCGATGTGAAACCTATAACATTATGTGTATAAATAATTTAGCTCCGGTGTGTAAACATTGATTCTGGGCTTTCAAAAAAATGAAATAATTCCATCAGCTTTTTTCCCCTCCCTTCCATGCTTAAGTCGTTAAGCCTGACTGCTAACGAAGGCAGAAAATAGCTAATACTTGGGGAATTTGGAAATCAGGGAGACACATCCCTTGTGTTTCTGCGCTGGCTCCTTCCTCCATCCAGATCCTCAGAGGTACAGAGGAATCAGGATGAGTGAGGCAGCTAATTAGGAATGAAGACATAATTGTGAGTAATTGTTGACCAGTGGGATGGTGGTAAGAGAAAAGGCTGCGTTTTGTTGCCCGTGGTCTCCCCTTTGCTCCTCTGGCTCCCTCAGGTAAATGCAGGCACTGGGCTTGCCCTATGTAGCATCCATCTGACCTTTCCAGCCTTCAGATGGGCTGTTTTGCCCCAAAATTGCCCTCAGGAGGAGTCCCTGCAGGGTGTCCAAGCCCAACTCGAGCTGATATTGTGGCTTTCCAGCCCTGGAAGAGCTCGCGGCAGCAGAGAAAGGAAGGTAACTGCCAAATAGCAATAACATCCCTCGGAGAGCAAATTCAGCAATCAAGAGTGGCTGCAAGCAGCGAGTGAGGCCCTGTGGCTGGAAATGTTAGGCCAAGGCCAAGAAGGAGCCACTTTGGCTCACCCTGTGAGACCCTCTGGAGGGACCCTTGTCTAAGATTACAAACTGGTGTGGCAGATAGCATGCTGTTAGCTGGACCCTGGGCCCAAAAGTTGCCAAACTGGTTCATAATCTTTCCTGAAGGTCTGAGGAGACTGACGGCTGCTCTTCCGTGCAGCTCATCCCTGCTTAACTTTGCATTAAAGTGTTCACAATGCCATAGTTGTCCCTGAAGCTACCAACTGGCATGAGGTGAAGACCTTCATCTACCTTTGCCCAGCAAGAGCCATCATAGGTGGGAGGACCACGGTGGCCTGTGGCTCCTGCTGGAGCCTAGCGATGGGGTCACCACCGTGGCCAGGGATGTCCCCGAGTCACGTCCCTCACCAGTGCACCCAGGAGAAATGTCATCTTCAGGTGACACCTGGACAGGTCAGGGTGGGTGGAAAGGCCAACCCAGCTCTGTCATACACTGACATCCAGGTGGCCTCAAGGACCTTCCCCACCCCAGGATGGTTCAGCAAACCATCATATGGACTGCACTGGGAAGTGGTGCTGCACTCCAGCAAAGGGCATCAGCCCGGGAGACTTCCAAAAAAAAACCTCTTTGGCAGCAACGCTCTCACCCCACAGCATCCCTGCTCCACTTTCACCCCACGCCCAGCACTGCCCCGGAGGCACCAGGCGAAAGCGAGCGTGGGCTGGAGGGCGACGAGGGGGGGATCCGTGTGTCAGGCCGCTGCGAGTTAGCACAGAGGGATCTGGACTGGAACCAGCATGTGGCTATTGCCATTACCGCAGCTTAGAGAAAGCAAAGATTAATGTAATCATTTAATCCTGAGAGATTTCGGGATTCACTGCCTGTATACCATGTCTCCATTCACAGCGGCACGGGGGATGTGTGTAAACTGCTCTGCTCTGAGCTGGGCCTCTGCTCCCAGCTGATTTCCCTTTCCCTGAGCCCGCACACGTGCATTTGGACCCCAGCTCTCCCCACTGCCACATCTCTGCCTCCTGCAGCACAGCAGCGGCAGGTCCTGCCTGCGGTATCCGACCTCCTTTTTGGCTGGTGAGAACAATGATACCATCAACTCTTGGGTTTAGAATCACAGAATCATAAATATTTTGGGTTGGAAGAGACCTTTAAAGGCCATCCAGTCCAACCCCCCTGCAAGGAGCCCGGACATCTCCAACCAGATCAGGTTGCTCAGAGCCCCGTCCAACCTGGCCTTGAATGTTTCCAGGGATGGGGCATCCACCACCTCCCTGGGCAACCTGTTCCAGTGTTCCACCACCCTCAGCGTAAAAAATTTTTTCCTAATGTCTAATCTGAATCTACCTCCCTCTGTTTTAAAACCATTACCACTCTTTTTATTACAACAGGCCCTGCTGAAGAGTTTCTCCCCATGTTTCCTTTAGGCTCCCTTTAGGTACTGGAAGGCTGCTATCAGTTCTCCCCAGAGCCTTTTCTTCTCCAAGCTGAACAGCCCCAACTCTCTCAGCCTGTCCTCATAGGAAAGGTGCTCCAGCCCTCTGATCATCTTCGTGGCCCTCGTCTGGACCCTCTCCAAGGTCCATGTCCTTCTGATGTTGGGGGCTCCAGAACAGGATGCAGTACTGCAGGTGGGGTCTCACCAGAGCAGAGCAGAGGGTCAGAATCACCTCCGTTGACCTGCTGGCCACTCTCCTTTTGATGCAGCCCAGGATGTGGCTGACTTTCTTGACTTATTTGATGGCTTGGGCTCCAAAGCCCGCAGACCTTCACCTCCCTGGAGTGCACGTCGCCTTGCTGGATGCTGGCAGCACCAGCGGGGCATCCGCTTCTACCTCTCCATCCACCCTGCTCTTATGGAGCTGATGCCATGGAGAGAGCCAGATCAGGCTGGACACCTGGGGAGAACAGGGTTTGCCTCGGGGTTAGAAACACTGTTTGCATGCCTAAAATTTAACTGGACACCCAGGGAGGGGAGCCAGGACACGGTGGCAGATGCTGCATCCTGCAGAGATGGAGTTTTGGGTGCTGCTGCAGGACCTCCTCCATTTTCTGGCTCCTCTGCCCGTAAGGGCATCACCTTCCTGGCTTCACCACCTGAAGAGCATGGTGTGTGCCAAACCCCAGCGCATTATCATGGATTTTGCATTTAACGTTTATTGCAGCAGGGAGCTCCCACATGGTTCCTTTGCTGCCCTTCACTGAGCATGATGGATCATTTCGTCTTTTCATTTAATGTCCCTCTGGGGAAGCTTCAGAGCAGCAGAGATTCCTGCCTCAGCTACAGGTCACCCACACGCAGGCTCCCAACACCCATCCAGCCCCATGGCCAGACCAAGGCAGTGGGGACCTCCTCCTTCCCCAGGCTGCCTCACCTCTCACTTGTTTTTTATTTCCATCTCCTGCTCAGGAGGCGACATTCTCCCCTGCCCCATCCCTCCCTGCTTCAGGAGGGGACACCGCTTCAGTGTGGTGGGAAAAAGCCTGGGCTGAAGATGTGCCGGGAGGTGTGATGGACCTGCCGGGAGGATGGTGGACACCTGCTTGCCCCATCCATGATACCCTTTCTCTCTGGAGGAGCTGCAGGCAGGAGGTCCTGCCATTGTGGGGAAGCCACAGACCTCATCCCAAGCTGCCGAGCTTTCCCTGCAAGCCAGCATTCACTTTAATGAGCAGAGGTGGGGATTGCTTTCTGAGAGCTTCTGATGACTCCACTTGTTGCTGTGAAGGTAGGAAGCCCAGGTTCATGGCCAAGGTTTACACCCTTCCTGCTCTGGGTCAAACCGTTGCACTTCTTTTCATGCTAGGTAGAAAATCAAACAAGCTCAACCAAGGGAACATGAAGGTTCAAGCTGGGGAGGGATTTCAGTTCGAGGAGGACATTGCAGAAGTCTCAGCCTGCAGCTTTGCTGCCTAGCAGTGCCAGGTGAGCTCCAGCCCTGGGGGAGATGGAGCTGGTTGAGGAGAACAGAGACCTGCAGATCTGCTGCCTCATCCACTTTCAGGGGCACCTACCTCTGTCCCATACGCCCAGCGCTGGCCTCTGTGTTACCATTCGCAACACTTGGTGTGGTGGGCACATCCTTTTCCACGAGTGGAGAGGTCATTAGCTTCATCAGCACAGCCAGGGCCAGAGCGTGAAATCACAGAAAGGTTTGGGTTGGAAAGGACCTTTAAAGATGACTTGCACTACAGCAAGTTGCTCAAAGCCCCGTCCAACCTGACCTTGAACACCTCCAGTGATGGGGCATCCACAGCTTCTCTGGGCAACCTGTCCCAGTGTCCCACTAGCCTTATTGTAAAACATTTCTTCCATGAACATTTCTTCTTCTCTCTTTTCATGTTCAATCTAAACCTATTTTATTTCAGTCTGAAACAGTTACCCCTTGTCCTGTCAAAACAAACTCTGATAAAAAGCTCCTCTCCATCTTTCTTATATGGCCCTGTCATGGTTTAACCCCAGTTGGTAACCAAGTACCACACGGCCACTCACTCACCCTTCGCCTCCCCAGGGGGATGAGGGAGAGAATCAGGAAAAGAGGAAAACTCATGAGCTGAGATAAAGACAGTTTACTAAGACAGCAAAGGAAGAGATAATAATAATATTACTATTATATATGTGTAATGATAATAATAACAATAATAATAAAATATACAAAACAAATTATGCACAATTTCTCACCATTCAGTGACCTGATGTCCGATACAGCCCATCCTGAGCAGTGATCACAGAACGGAACTGAGAGAGAGAAAGCAACAGAGCTGCCCACCAGCCAACCCCCCTTACATACTGAGCATGATGTCTATGGTATGGAACACCTCCTTCGGCCAGTTTGGGTCAACGGTACTGGCTATGCCCCTCCCAGCTTCTTGCACCTGCACATTACAGGAACCTGGGAAGCTGAAAATGTCCTTGGTCTCTTAGCAACAATCAATAACATCAGTGTATTATCAGCGTCCTTCACATACCAAATCCCATACTAAATCCAAAACACAGCAGCTACTGGGAAGAAAACTAGCTCCATCCCAGCTGAAAGCAGGACAAGCCCCCTTTAAGTTCTGAAAGGCCGCTATAAGGTCTCTCTGGAGCCTCCTCTTCTCCAGGCTCAACAGCCCTGACTTGCTCAGCCTGTCCTTATAGGAGAGGTGCTCCAGCCCTAGGATCATCTGATCATCTCTGTGGCCTCCTCTGGACCTGCTCCAACAGGTCCATGTCTTTCCTGTACTGAGGACCCCAGAGCTAGATGCAGTACTCCAGGCGGGATCTCACCAGAGGAGGGCAGAGGGACAGAATCACCTCCCTTGACCTGCTGGCCATGCTTCTTCTCATGCAGCCCAGGATGTGGTTCGCCTTCCGGTCTGCAAGCACACATTGCCAGTTCATGTCCAGCTTTTCACCCACCGATATCCCCAAATCCTTCTCAGCACGGCTGCGCTCAATCCATTCATCCCCCAGCCTGTATTGGTACTGGGGGTTGCCCTGACCCAGGTGCAGGACCTTGCACTTGGCCTTGTCGAACCTCATGAGGTTCACATGGGCCTACTCCTCAAGATTGTTGAGATCCCTCTGGATGTCATCCTGTCCCTCAGGCATGTCAACTGCATCACTCAGCTTGGTGTCATCTGCAAACTTGCTAAGGGTGCACTAGAAACCGCTGTCTATACCACTGATTAAATTTTATTATATTAAATAGTACTGGTCCTAGTACGGACCCTTGAGGGACATCACTCATCACCAGTTTCCACTTGGAAACTGAGAAGTTGTCTGCAACTCTTTGAATGCAGCCATCCAGCCAATTCCTCATCCATCTGACAGTCCAACCATCAAACCCGTATCTCTCCAACTTTCAGACAGGAGTGCTGTGGAGCACCATATCAAAGGCCTTACAGAAGTCGTGAACCTGATCACTGCAGTTTGTAGGCCATATAGGACCTAATGCTATTTGAAGATCAAGCAGGTAGTGGTCTGTCTTGCCTGGGTCTTAGCTCTGTCGCAGGGTCAGAGACACTTCTTTCCACTGCAGCCCCGTCCGTGTTGGGTCTAGGGGTGCTGTGGGGCTGAGACCTCTCCTCCTGGCCCCACAAATCAGGTGGATGCAGGATGTTGGCACAGTGACACGTCTGGGTGCATCCACCCAAGATGTTCAGACCCACCAAAACCCAACCTTTGCACCCATAGCCGGGTGTGCAAGTTTTGCTCCATGAAACTGGAAAGCAGGACACTGCCTGGCTGACCTTGAACAACCCTCACATCTTCTCCGTCCTCCTCCATCCTTGTCTCCAAGAGGGAAGATGAACCCACGCACCCTGCACCCAAACTGCTGTCGTCCAACGCAAGCTCCTCTGCAAGCGCAAAGGTTAATGCACAGGCAGCGGTGCCCTTCCAGGGATGGCTTGCTGGTGAACCCTCGATCTCTTCTTCCAGAAACAAATTGCTCTTCAACTATTGCCATCTTGTGGCGTCTGTGACCCGTTACTTGTTCCTTTTATCTGCTAATGGTGTTGGTAAGAATCAGCAATGTACACAGGCAATTTTAAACTGAAATGTAAATGAATCAGAAATGCCTACGGAGGAGCCATTAGCATAAATCCAATCAAAGGGCTTTGTTTAACTTGTTAAAAATGACTAAATATTTAGTGAGTGTGGGTGGGCGAGGTGATTCTTGCTCACACTCGGGAAGTTTTAGAAGCAAAACTGTCTCTGATATCTTAAATGGCTGAACTTAAAAGCAATTTTCTACCCCGAACTCTGTCTCCTCAGTCTATGACTTGCTGGGATATTGTTGCCTGTTCAAGGAGATCACCTCTAAAATATTATATTTGCTTCTAACAGTAGATGACTCACTCAATAAAGATATTTGGATTCTATGTCTAAGCATTGCAAGGGTGTCCTGGAAGTGGAGAGCCCCTTGGAGAAAACCCTTTCCATCCCAGTCGTCCCCGGATGGGATGAGATGGTGGTGCAATGCAAGATGGCATCATCAGCCATGCAAGGACCACCCCGACCTTCCAGTGTTGTGCACCACCAAAATCACCTTGGGCATGACAGACTAAATGTAAGGAAGAATTTTTTTACACTGAGGGTGGTGGAACACTGGAACAGGTTGTCCAGAGAGGTGGTGGATGCCCCATCCCTGGAAACATTCAAGGCCAGGTTGGACGGGGCTCTGAGCAACCTGATCTGGTTGGAGATGTCCCTGCTCCTTGCAGGGGGGTTGGACTGGATGGCCTTTAAAGGGCCATTCCAACCCAAACTATTCTATGATTCTATGAACAAGAGACATTCCAGTGTCTATAGTCCTCGTCCAAACTGGTAAGACTGGGTTGGGTTCACTGCTCTGTCCCTGCCGCTATCTGCAGAGGGTCAGGAGCTGCACATGAGGTTGATGTTTGGTGGCAGTTTAAGTGGCACAAGCAGAGCAGCCAGCAGCCCTTCTGCTGCCATTCCTGTGTTCACTCCCCACTCTCCAACATTCACAGCAGCTATTGCAGAGCCACTCAGATTAAACCAACCCCCCCAAAAAGAGGGGAAACCTCATTTTTTTTGAGCCAGGTCTATTCCCTGACCCATCAGTTACACCGTAGATGTATGGACAGTGCTGAGAATGTCAGTCATTTGGCTCTCCAGCTTGGATTAAATCAAATAAATGAGTTAAAAACAACACTCAGACTTGGCTCTGCAGTGACTCCTTGGACTCTGCAGGCATCACTCGAGCAAGCGGCAGACAAGGCTCGGGGCAACGCTTTGCATTTGGGAAGGGCAGCTCTTTCCCGCTGGTTCGCCCTCTGGCGCGGAGTTGCAATGGAGCGGGTGTTAATTGCATTTCTGTAAATCAAAGCGGCCGTTGCTGGGGCTGTTAGCTGGGTTTTGCTTTGCTGCTTTTCCCCAAGCACTGCCCTTCAGCCGGCTTTGATTTCCCATCTGCACAGGAAAACACTTCACCCGCAGGGACGTCTCTCCCCAGGGACACCCAAGATGCCCTGAGCATTCGCCCCTTTCCACAGGCTTATCCCGCTGCCCAAGTGTGAGGTCCTGTAAGGGTGGATGCTGCCATGAAGAGTTTATTTAATGCCAATCCTGGGCACAAATCCTGGGATAATACACTTGGAATTGGCTGGAGGCAAGGGAGATGTTGTGGTTCCTCCTCTGCTGTGAGATTGTTATGGCAACGCACTCACATTCAGCCCCTCAAGGAGCGCAAACCACCAAACTCCTGCTTAGGGGTTTGGGTTTGGTTTATTTTTGCTCTTCCAAAGGGAAAAATACAGCATTGCACAGTGGTGATCCCTGCGGAGACAAGCGGTTGCATCGAGCACGTGTGGCGTCTTCCAGGGCACTTTGCCTGCAGCCCTGAGGGCACTTCGTTGACATTATATCTACTTTCCAACAGAGGAATTAGGTGGATAAACCCCTTTTCCCCGTTCGCTTAAGTTTTGGGTGCCCGGTCGGCACGATTCCGGGGTGGGATTCCGCTCTGCTTTGGAAGCCAACAATTCAGCCAACAATTTGTTTAATGGATCCAAATTTCTTCTTCTAGAGAAGAGGAGGCTGAGGGGAGATCTCATTGCTCTCTACAACTACCTGAAAGGAGGCAGGAGGGTGTTGGTCTCTTCTCCCAAATAACTAGTGATAGGACAAGGGGAAATGGTCTCAAATTGCGGCAGGGGAGGTTTAGGTTGGATATTAGGAAAAATTTATTTACTGAAAGAGTGACTAGGCTCTGGAACAGGCTGCCCAAGGAAATGGTGGAGTCACCATCCCTGGAGGTGTTCAAAGAACGTGTAGATGTGGCACTCAGGACATGGTTTAGTAGGCATGGTGGTGTTAGGTTGACGGTTGGACTTGATGATCTTGGAGATCTTTTCCAACCTTAAAGATTCTGTGATTCTATAATTAGATGCTCATCCAGTAGATACTGCTGGGGCAGAGGAAGGAGCCGAGGCAGTGGCAGACGTGGAGGGCTGTGCGTCACCCTATGGAGGGGAAAAGGAAGCTGGGGGCAGCAGCATCCACTGCCACCACAATCCTGGTTTCCAGCAGGCAAAGCAGGCAGGGTCACTGCGGTAATTTTGCTCCTCACAACAGCCAGGTGTTTGCCCAGGGAGCTGCTTTTTTCTCTGCTCACATATCCAGCCAGCCTCTGTTCAGCATCAACGAGTGCCCAGTGCCTCGAAAAAAGAAGCAACCAAAGCTAGATGGAGTCCAAGTCAAGGCCATCCAGCTCGTTGGTGGAGGAGGAGAGAAGAGCCTCCCACCTCTGTCTTGATGGAACTTGAGCAAACTCCTCTGGATGAAGTCCCAGGACTTTTGCATCAGTCCTGCTGAGAGGTCTGAAAGGTCTTTTAAACTGAAAGAGGGTAGGTTTAGATTGGACACAAGTTTTTTATTATGAGGGTGATGGGACACAGGAACAGGTTGTCCAGAGAGGTGGTGGATGCCCCATCCCTGGAAACATTCAAGGCCAGGTTGAATGGGGCTCTGAGCAACCTGAACTGGTTGGAGATGTCCCTGCTCCTTGCAGGGGGGGGTTGGACTGGATGGCCTTTAAAGGTCCCTTCCAACCCAAACTATTCTATGATTCTATGGTTTAAGAAGCACATTTGCCTTCTGTGCCCCCTGTGCCCTGCTGTGCCCTGGCAGCAGGACGGCATTTCCCCCGTGGGCCCATCTAAACTTCCACCCATCAGTACCAACCCCAGCTACTGGGTAGGGCTGGCAGCAGTGGGAGACTGAAAAATCCTGGACGGAAAGTAAGAGAGAAGACTCCTTGCCAAATAAATTATCTGAAGCAGGTGGTTCCAGCTCAGAAGAACTCAATTTATTTTCCCAAACGACGCACCGGGAGCTGCACGCAGCTCCATCAACAAGCACGACGCAGGCGAGGCAGATGTTTCAGCGAGTGCCAGCAGCTGGAATGGGATCGCTGGTTCAGTTCAGCTGCACCCATCGCTCCAGACGGTAATTCGGGAAGTCAGTGTTGGAGGCTCATCCCGTGGGAGCCTGTATCAGGTGGCTGCAGGTCTGGCTGGCAGCATTGCACAGCCCTTTCTCAAACAAAGCGGGGTAGTGGCGCGCGAAGCCAGGCAGGAGGCGATGCTCCTGGATTATTTATAGGCTCAAGCATTGGGAAGGATCTGGGTGCGGAAAAGGATGGGGTGTACGGGCTGTGTGTGGGGCTGAAGCGTCCCCATGATGGTGATAAAGGGGTTGTGCAGTGCCATCTGCATTGCAGGAGCAGCTCTCCCCAGGGCACGTCCTGCCAAAGCTTTTCTTTTGGGGGGGAATGGCAAATTTTTGGGGATGTCCAGGCTCAGTGTGGTGGGACATGGCTTGGGGAAATGAAGCCCTACAAAGGGTGAGTGACACAATGAAATGCTCCCGGGGTGTGACACAGCGAGGATGCCAAACGGGTCAAGACAGCAAAGGCAGGGGTGGGAACACCAAATCTAATGCAATTCTGGAGAGATGTGGGTAAGGCCAAGGGGGATCCAGCAGAAGCCACCCCTAACACTGCAAGTGGCTCTTGCAGGAGGCCATAGGAGAGCACACAGGCAGACCTCAGCTGCAGAAGTGCCACCTTCCCACGAGGCTTCCCGGAGCCAGGCATGCTTCCACCCAAGCTGCAACTCAGCCTGCCCATCCCGGGGAGAGCCCTCACCACCTCAGCCCGGGGCTGATGGCTGTTTCTACAAGCCATGTTGATGCTCGGGCAAATAAATAGGTGGAAATTGGGAGGTGAATGCTCCCTTGGGGCTTTTGGGGTGGCTGAGTGTGGAAGTAAGGTAAGAAATCCTGCAAAAAGGATGAGGGAGAGATCAAAAGGGATGAGGAAGAGATGGGCATTGTGAGGGTACCTCTTTATAGGAAGCTGCTTTAAAGCACTATGGCATTTAACAGCTGGTGCAAATGCAGCCAGTGGACCCCTTGGCCACATACAAGAGGAGAAAAAGCACAAAGACCCCAGTAGCATCCGTGTACACGCCACCCTCCCCATCTCGCATCGGCAATCGTTGGAAAACGGCATCCAGGCAAGACCGGTTGGACCCCATCCACTGTTCGTAGGCAGCATCTCCCCGTTTGACGGGCACGCAGTGCAGCTTGGAGAGGGACTGGTGCTTGAGCAGCACCCAGGTCTGCAGAGCCCCGGTGGGGACCCCTGCCCATGGGTGCTTCCCTCCGTGGCGGATGCTCACCTGGGTGCTCAGCCCAGCCCGAGCCCACCAGGGCTGGGGAGAGGGCAGCCGGGTGAAGGGAGCACGGGATAAACACAGCCTGCAAAAACGCAGAGGAAACGGCACTTCCTTCAGCTGCTGTAAAACACGATGGAAACATTTAATAAACGCTGCTGGGCAGGTATTGTTTATTTGGCTTTTGCCAAGGTTTTTGATAAAATCTCATGTCAGAGACTATTAAAGCACCTTATCAAAGGTTAAAGGGGCAAAGTCCCCGTTTGGTGACAGAAAGCAAAGACAGGGAACATCTGCTCCTCGAAGCAAAAAGGAGCAACCGCCGAGGCACAGCAGAGGCCACTCATGATTATTTAATATCGCTTGTGTATTAATGAGACACAGGAAGAAGAGAAAAACCAGGCAAGGAAAGCCAACGATAGCACAAACTTTGTTTTGTTAAAGGGGAGGGGGGGGGGGGGGAAGCTACGCTGAGAGATGTGTTTTACCACACGAGAAATTAAATTATCCCTCCACAGTTCAAGTTTTTGTATCAAAAAAACCCACAGCAATTGCATTTTGCACCTGGATACTGTTTAACACACCGGGCCCTAAGTCTGCAGATGTTAAGTAAAAGCATCTGTTGAAGCATACGACCAGCCCCGCTTGCCAGTGGAAGCAGTTTCAGTGCATTAAACCTGGTGTTCAGCACAAGCGAGGCTGAGCCGTCATTTTACCTGCCACTTCGTCGTGAATTCTGCAATGAGAGAAAACAAACCAAAACAAAACAAAACAAACCACCTTCTCTGTCATTTCTTACCCTGGTTTTAATCAGCAATATTTTCTCATGCTCTTGTGACGCCGCGGTTTCTTGGTTACAAACATTTCAGGGCCAGGCGACATTGTTATTTAAAAAAAAAAAGTTTCTGCTGACATTTAAGAAACAGAAGAAGGAGAGCTCAAATGCTGATCATTTTGTAAACGCCAAAGATGCAGAACCAAGTCAGAAGCCCACATGGATCTGAAATGTTGCTTGGATTTAAACTGGATGTATACGCGACAAAGCACTTTGGCCAAAGAAATCTGAGCCGCTAATAATTCACGCTCCGAGTCATCCAAGGAAAAAAGACTGAAGAAATGCAGGCCCGGCACCTGTAAAGGTTGAGGACATCTGTCACGTCCTCGTGTCAGCACAGCAGGCAGCCAGGCAGCACCCAGGGGTTTCAGCTCTTTATCTTCTCTTCTTTTTTCCTTTTTGCACTTCCTAAGGCGTGCACAGCAGACCGTTCTCGTGGCATCGGACCAAATCACTCCAGATCACGGAATTTCTGCTGGAGATTTTGCACGCAGATGGCAAAAAAGCCTTTGGGGGCAAAAAAAAAAAAAAAAAAAAAGCCATTTGATAATTTTTTTAACTCTAGGAAACCATTACTGAACTCTAGGACAATGTTAGATGAAGCAGGTGGTTCCAGCAGTGCAAGCTCTTCACAGGGCTGCTGGATCCATCACTACTTTTTTAGGTTTTTGCTCACGATCCCGCACCAAAAGGACGTTCCTCTGAACGCACAGGATTCCCTTTCTGGTCCCACGCATCCTCCAGCAGCTGTTCCAGCTGTGGGGCCCCCGCAGGAGTACGGGGTATGTGGGTGCTGGGTGCAGCGACAGCCAAAGCCGCTTTCCTGCACGCTGCTTGCCCACACAAAGGTTCACCCCAGCGCAGGCGGGGGGAGCGGTGCACACGTCCCCTGGGACACGTGCAGATCCACCTTAGGATGCTCCACCATGCAAAGAAGCATGCTCCTAATTAATCAGTGTAGTCAATTACACACAGTGCCCACCTCTGTCCTGTTTAGTTTCAGCTCTAGAGGGTCACAGCTGCACCGCTTGCACGGATACCCCTACATGTGTTTTCCTTCCTGGAGACCCTTTCCCAAAATCTCCCTCTTCAGATGTGACCATCCCACCCCCAGGAACGGCGGGGAGGGACGGGGGCAGCCGCTGGCACAGCACATGTGAGTCCAGTACCCCCGCCCCGTAACTCAGGGCTTGGGGCAGCATCACCAGGCCTCACCACCTTGGCACGAATTTCCGTGCATTTGGGTTTTCTTTCGGTCAGGCTCCCACCCGGCAACCTCAGTTCATTATTTATTTTTTCCCCTGTATTAAAGAAATAAGCATCCTCACGGATGTGGAAAAAAAACAATGAAAAGATGATTCAGTTCCCTCTCCCCTCCAAAAAAATCAGGAAGGAAAAAACTGTATGTCAGGGCTTAAAATTCAGCAACATGAGTTTTTTCTTTTAACTCATGGTCCTCCTTATGCGTCACGATTTTTTTTTTTTTAACGAGGTGCTGGTGGTACAGGCGATGACTAAATCATGGAGAAATGTTAGATCAGAGCATCCGATTACCACCTCTCAAGATGCTTACGGGATTTTTTTTTTTTTTTCTTCACATTGAAATCATCTCTCAAGGAGCACACAGACATGATACAAAGCCAACGTTCAGCAAATCAGCTCAGATCAACAGCAATCAGGAGATCCCGAGATCTTCCGCCCTCTCTCCCTCGGAAAGGAGCGAGGAAGAGGAGTTTAAATTCCAGGTCAGGCACTGCGTCCTCGATTCACCTCTACCGTCAAAACCATCAGTCGGACACCCCACAGCTGCTCCTGGAGAAACACCTTTGGTGTGTTGAGCTTGAAATGCTTTAGAAGAGCAACATGGAGGAGCCTGGAAACCAATTAATTATACAAATATTAGCAACTTTCTAAAGGTGCTTGGTGTCAGGAGCTCCCATGCACCCCTGGCCCGCTGCACGGCGGTCCACGGGTGCTATGTTCGCTCGGAGATAAAAAGAGTAATTAAAATCAGGCAAGAAAAGCAACATTTTAATTTCTTCTCTTTCTGCTTGTTTTCAGGCAGGATGTTTTCAAAGACAGTGGCACAAAAGGTAGCCTTTGAACTAACAGGCAATTACTTAATTAGGCACTTAATTCTAAATTACAAGAGGCAAAGTGCCTTTTTTATCTATTTGGCAATGTAAAGCGTGGCCCTGTGCTATCCGTAACACCAAAATTCCCTCCTTTCTGAGAAAAACTTGTCTCGCATGTAAAGCAAGACAAGTTTTAAGTGAGAATCATTTGACTTCTGGCTTTAATCGGTTGGGAAATGGGTCTTTAGAAGCACACAGACCACTTTCAGGTAGAAAAAAATAACTGAAAAGACGCTGGAAATCAGACTTGTTAAAGATACGTCAGATCCTAGTGATTTATGTATTAAATGAATAAGAAAAGGTGGGATGGTCTGCAGATCAGCGATGGAAAAGGCGTGACTTGGGCAAACGCTCTTGGACAAGAAGCGACGCCCTGGCCGTACGGGTACTCGAACACCGCGCAGCTTTCCGGGGCTGTGCTGACCTCATCACCACCTGCTTGAAAACAAGATTACACGTTTTTCAAAGCATGCTCCAACCTAGATTTTGGGGAAAAAATAAGCCACCAGCTGATGCACCCAGCCAGGCCGCAGCCTGCCCCCTCCAGTGGACGCACACCTGCACGTTCTTGGCTCTGCGTCCAGAAAAACTCAAACGTCGGCCAAATTTTGCCCTCCGTCAAGTCCACTCGGCCACCTTGGCTTCCTTCTTGCCCAGCTTTTGGGTGCAAGGTGGACCAAACGTGGCTTTTTGTCCAGTTTCTGGGCACGTCGGCGCGGGTGGAGGGCTGCGGGTTCCTCTGGCGTGGGCCACGAAAAGTGCAGGGTCCCCTTGGCGCTGGCTAAAATACCTGCACAAAATATTCACAAATGCCACGTTTCGGTTATTCAAGGGCATCTCGGGGAAACTAATTTCACAGAGCGCTGCTGGAAATGTTAAAAGTTTGGGGAGCGGGGTTTCTCCAGCCGGGAGCCAACAGTGCACACCTGCACAGGGCATCCCGCGGGGAGTGGGACGCAAGGACCCGAGGGAGCAAACCCCTTCGCCCCCCTCGCCCTCACCGCGCTAGGGCTGTTCCGCAGCCTCGGTATTGGGACGCGTCCCACCCACGCGTGTTTGGCCACACTCCCGCAACTTGCAACCCACCCGGGGGGGGGGGTGTTGCGTGGTCGCTCCCCCCTTGCAGCGGGGAGCAGCGACCCCCGAGGGGCTGCACCCCCATTTCCGCGCGGCGCGTCGGCGCGCAAACCTCCACTCGTGCCAAGCGCTGCGGTGCCACACCCCCCCTTCTCCCCACCCCCCCAGCCCACGCGTGCACGGCCACGATGTGGCTGGGGATGGTGGGGGGTGGGGGGGGGGATTGCAACAAGTCGCGCTGCAACGGGGCGCGCGCGCAGGCGGGAACGCGCGGGGTGGCGGCGCGGAGGTGGGGGGCGGGGTGGGGGTGGGAAGCCGCTGCGCGCGCGCGGCCGCTGAGAGGGAGGGGGCGGGGAGCGTGGAGGCGGGAGGGGGGTGTGTAAGGGGGGGGGGGTGTTTAACCCCCCCGTGCCCGGCGGCGGCATTTCTATTCAGGCGGCGCTGAGGGAGCCCGGCGCGCCCGGTGCATTGTGGGACTGGGCTGGGAGTCCCGTTCGCGGGAGGAGGCGGAGGGCGAGGAGGCGAGCCGGTAAGAGGGAGACCTGAGGAGGGAGGGAGGAAGGGAGGAGGAGGGGGGGGTGGGGGTGCAAGGCGGGGAGATTTAAAGGGGAATTCGCCTCCGCCGTTATCGCCGGGCCGGGCGCGGGGGGCGGCGCGGCACCGCCGGGACGCGGGTTGCCCGCCCGGCCCCGGGCCCCGCCGCCCTCCCTCAGCCCGGCCCCGGGGGAAGGGCGGGGGAAGAGGAGGAAGGAGGGGGGGGTGCGCGCCTCACCGCGCCGCCGCCGCCGCGGCCGCTTTAAAAAAACCCAGCGCCGGCAACGGACGGGTTAAATTTTTCGCCCGCCGACATTTTTTTTTTTTTTTCCCTTTTTCCCCTCCTTCTCCCCCCCCCCTCCCTTTTTCCCTCACGGGGCGGCGGTGGCGGCGGGTGGGGGGTCGCGCTCCCCACGCCCCACCGGCCGCCCCCGCGCGCGCGCGCGCCCTGGGACCGCCGCCCGCCAACCCTGGCCCCCCCCCCCCCCCTCCCCCGCCAGCAAGGGGTTAACCCCGCCCCGGCTGGCGGCGTACCTGCGCGCACGTGCGGCCCGCACCCGCGTGGGCGTGGGTGGGTGCGTGCGTGGGGTCGCTTACCGGTGGCCGAGCCGCCGCCTCCACCTCCTCCCCACCCCCCCAGGCGGGGTTTACCCCCCCTCCGGAGCGGGGAAAGCGGGTCGCTGCCTGCGCTTCCTCCCCTGCCGCCGCCGCCGCCGCCGCCGCCGCCGCCGCCGCCTCCTCCTCCTCCTCTCCGGCTGCACAAAGAGCAGCAGCCGAGGCCCTGGCTCGCTTTTAAAGGCAGCGGCTGGAAATTTAAGGTGTCCCGGAGCCATGCCGCTCCGCCGCGCTCCGTGGGTCAGGGGTGGCGGCAGACCCTCGCCGTGGGGGTCCCGGGCGGCCGGGTCGCCGTTAATGGCCGGCGGGTTGGTTTTGGGTAGGTACCCGGCTTCGGTCCCTCCTCGCTCTCCCTTTTGGCTCCTGGGCTCTGTTCTCGCTGTTCCCCGGGGAGGCAAGGGTTAAACTCCGGTTGTTAATATTTATTACGCCGTTCTTTTAAAGTAAGAAACGCCTGGGTGCCGAGGTGTTTGCCGCTGCTGGGAAGGGATGCTGAACGCTCACGCGTGCCGCGGACACGAGAGACCCGGTCTCGCAAGGACGGTTGCTGCCGTGGCAGTCCGTCAAATACATGGTTGCGTGCAGCTTTGCTCAGGTCTTCGTTAAAAAGTTACCATGTTCGTGCACCCTGGTGTTTCCCATTAAATAAAATCGCCTTTTTTTTTTTTTTTTGTTTCAATATTTGTTTTCAAACCCAGAAACGTGATTTACTGTGCCCTCACAGTCCTCAAGGCTGCGAAAAAGTTCTTGGTAGGCTGTGGCCTCCGCGTCCTTCCCCATGTAAGTGGGCAGGGGGTGCTGAGCGTGTTGCAGTTCCCAGTTAGACGAAGGAAAATGTTTCCGTTGTGGGCCAAGCTGCTTTTTATAAATTTCTGGAATTAATTAGAATGAAGTGCTGAAAAAGAATGAAGGGGGGGGGGAAATCACCGTCCTTGAAAAGCTTTTGTCTCGCGTTTCTGTTGACAGGTTGTTTTCCAGACACTTTTTTTTTTTTTTTTTGATGGCAAGCGCTTAGTGCCTTGCATTGGAAGACAACAGCCACGAACCCAGTTCATTGCTCATCCAAGACACGTTCTTGTAACTGGGGTTTGGATTCCTGCCCGAGCCTGGGCTTTGGAAGGTTTGTTTCAAATAAGGGCCACGCCTCCCAGAGAAGGAGGGAAAGTGCTGTAAAGGGGAGTTGGGCTCCACATCAGAAGTTCTCGGGGAGCTGAAAACTTCAAAAATTCCTACAAAGTATGCTCAATAAATTAGTAGACTTAAAGGTCTATGGAACGGACGTACTTATTAATAAGTGCTGTAAGGGGGAAATCAGTTGCACAGTCTGTAGATGGACTTCTTTCTTACATTTAGCGCTGTCGAACTTTGCAAACACCAGTTGCTTGCCTTCATTTTTTTTTTTGCTTTTCAGCTTAATGGCGTGACCGTCAGTATCAGGTTTTGTCAGCAATGCTGCTGAACTCTGTTCTTCTCGTTGACAGGCAGGATCCCTGCTTTCTAAGAAACTACCGCAGACAGGTTGTTTTCAGTAATTCCTGAAAGCCTCTTCTCTGAGAAAGCTGAATCGCATTTTGTCGCAGCCGTTCCTGTTTAGAAGTCAGTGTCTCGGTTAGGCCTCTTATTATTAGTTTTGGAGTGTGGTGTATGTGAGTCAGAGTGGAAAAACGTTCTAAAATTAGACGTGCATTGTTAAGAATTTTATTAAATGAGTTGCATCAGTGTCTTTCTACGTTACCATTTTAATGGGCAATTCTCTGTATTCTCAGTATCGTTAGTTGACTAAAAAGGGGCTCGAGCGGCAAGAAACTTTTCTTTTCTGCGTTTTTCTGTCTGTGAACATACTAAAAGGTAAACTGGCATGCTCGTAGGTAAACCAGCCTGCTTAACTACAGTCTCTTTGTTCTTCTGTTACCTGCACCAACAGAACACCGGGCTCGTGCTTTCCCCCGAGGAGAACAGGTGTATTACGGAGTTTTGGCTTCTTACCTCAGAACTGAAGCAGAGCCATTATTTGAAAAGCATCTTATTTTTGAGATTAATATGTTAATGGCTAAAATCATGACCCTGCGCTGAGCTGAGTACAAACAGATGTCTCTGCTGAGCCTGTTGCAGGATTGGGGCCTAGGTTGCCTTTTGGAAATTGGCTTCAGTGCTCTGCAAACTGTTATTTCTGTCCTTATCTTGGTGTTAAATGAGGTCTGTGAGTCTTTTTTTAATAAAAAATATATGCATCATATCTGGAAAATAAATTAATTCTCTGATTTGCCTGGTATAGTTATAGTTTTAAATGTTGGAAGAGGAGTCATTCCTTTCATAGTCTTAGAGAAATGAGTTGTGCGAGATGTGCCCCCCGTCTTAACAAGTGAATGGTGTTGAGTGCTTTTCTCTTTCTTTCTATCTTGCTACATGCGGAAAACCTGTTGTCTTGTAGTTCCTAGGATTTTCTAATGTTCCCAATTTTTTATTTTTTTAATTAGACTGATCAGCAGAGGAACTGATACCGTTGCTCTGGGGTGGGAAAGGCCAGCCGTCTCTGGGAGAGAATCATGTCTGTTCGGGAGTCGTTTAACCCAGAAAGTTACGAACTGGACAAGACCTTCCGTCTGACCCGATTCACTGAACTGAAGGGCACAGGCTGCAAAGTGCCTCAGGATGTCTTACAGAAACTGCTCGAATCTCTACAAGAAAACCATTTTCAGGAAGATGAACAGTTTCTGGGGGCAGTAATGCCCAGGTTGGGTAAGTAGTTGCTCCTCCTTAGGCATGTGCGATCCTTCTGTTTGGTTTGCTTAGTGACGTGATCTCCTTTGTGGTTTGTTTAATCAGTTTGAAAATTGTTTGTTTTATAATGCGTGCACAGCATCTAGAAATCTGAGGAATTAATCTCATATTGTCACTTATTGGCATCTGGGATACAAGAATATTATTTAATTATTTTACAGTGTGCTCAACTATGGAGAAAAAGCTGTAAGGAATGGCCATCGTGACAGGCACGTGCTTAGTTAGGTGTTAGTCTCCTCCTGCCTTTCTCCAGTAGATGCTTTACAAACTGAAGTCATATCAATTAATTTCTGGACTTTGGAAATTTATGCAATAAATTTTATGCTGTTAGGTGACTCACAGGTGAAGTTCCCCTCTCCCTCCCATCCCTTCTGTTCCTGGGTCAGAGAATGTGAGCAAGAGAGAACTCTTACTCCAGCGGAGGCTTGGAGCGGATTGTTTCACGATAGTCATTTTTCCTTTCAGTCCTTTCGTTGTTCCCCACTCTAACATTTTTGCTCACTTGTAGAAGCTGCCTGGGAAAGGCTGTCTTTCCAAGACCTCTGTGTTCTTGCCAGCTTCACTTTCTCTTTGGCATTTGCACAATGATGCAAGCAGTAAGGGAAAATAACCTGCACAAGCCAGCTACGTGGGGAACAGGGTGAACGTAGGTATTTTGATACCAGCTACACTCCCTCATATTGATATAGATAAATGAATGTAGATAATGTGTCCAATGACACTTTTAATTCTGTTTGTCTCTTTACTCAGCCCTGTGTATTCAATCTCTGCAGCACAGAATGGATTTTTTTTTCTTCAACTTAGAAATATCAATGTAGTATTTATTCTGAAGTTACTTAATTATCAATTTACTGTCCAATAACCTTATTTAAAATTATTTTAACATTGCTAATTGTCTATTAGTAGGCTAACAGGTTGCAACTCATTATTCTGGTGGAGATTGAATTCAGTGAGAGATTAGTAAGGAGCGCATGTTCTTGCTTAAACAGTGGTGATCTTTGTATCAAATATCTAAGCAATTGTGTGTGGAGCTGGGGTGACACTATAATTTACTATTCTCTAATGAAGGACACTTTCAGCTTCTTTTATCCCCAAATTGCTATTTATATCTTTTTTTCTAAATTAAATAAGTTACTCACAACAGCATTTCAATTTGGCAGATTTCTAAAATCAGTAATAGTTTGGTTTAGATTTCGTTATCCAGCTGTTGTTGGTTTTTGGGTTTTTTTTTCTCTCTTATAAACTAAGTCTCTAAACAGGAATTGAAGTGCTAACAGATCTTTCTTCTCCAGCTATATGAAAAAGTAAAAAATGCCATCAATATGTAGGTATGATACTATGTAACAGGAAATCTGTTAGTAATAGAAGGTGGAGAGTTCAGATCTCTTAAAAATATGCTTTTGTGGTGAGTAGCCCTTTAACAAAGGTGTCTTCGGATAAGTTTGGTGTTATTTGCCTCTGATGCCTTGTGCTGAAAAGGGATAGACAGGTAACTTCACAGCCTGTGCACGTGCGCCGTGCTTTTGAGATGCAGCCAAGAGGGAAGTCGCCAGTGGCAGGCTCAACCTCACTCATTTTTAGTTCTGCAAGTGGCGTTACCCAGAGCAATCTTAAATACGGCTGTGAGCATATCTGTGAGTAAGAAACTGCAGGTTTGATATTAACTCTCAGAGCTGTTACGGACCTTGAAATCACTGTTTCCAGTCACCTCTCTGAACAGATTCACTTACTTAGTCAGTCCTTTTTTGGTGGAACAGAAACGTAGCCTCTGGAGGACTGTCACGGCCCCTTGGCCTGTCTGTCAAGCAGCACTTTTGCTGAAGTTGTGGAAAACTACACAAGAGAAATCAGTCTTGCAGCGTTATGGCATGAATAGGTGAACTGAGGGCGAAAGAGCTCCTGTACCTGAGCCACTTCTCTGTAAGTGCCTGTACACACTTCTCTTGAAAGCGCTGGACATTGTGCACAGTGGCTTGGTAGCTTCTGCGGAGGATGAGCAACCCTGAATTACTGCTCATGAGTTTCTGTCAGTATCCCTTCTGTTCTGAGGCAAGACTTTCTGCCTCGGTAGGCAGGAGAGGCAAGATCCTCTCCACCTACATAGCTACTCCCTGGCAGACCTTCTGCTCCCTGTCCTCAGTAGGACATTAGGTAGAATCATAGAACAGTTTGGGTTGGAAGGGACCTTTAAAGGCCATCTACTGCAACCCCCCTGCAAGGAGCCCGGACATCTCCAACCAGATCAGGTTGCTCAGAGCCCTGTCCAACCTGGCTTTGAATGTTTCCAGGGATGGGGCATCCACCACCTCTCTGGGCAACTTGTGCAAGTGCTTCACCACCCTCCTTGTAAAAAAGTTTTCCTTATGTCCAGTCTGAATCTACCTCCCTCTATTTTAAAACCATTTCCCCTCATCCTATCACAACAGCCCCTGCTGAAGAGTTTCTCCCCATCTTTCTTATGAGCCCCCTCGCTCTATAGTGGCTGGTAGCTCTTGCTCGATAGTGTGTTTCTTTAATACATGGGGGAAAGTTACTATGTGGCATCTGCTCCCTGAAAACTGTCTGGAGACTCTTGCCCTGTGAGGTATGCAAAGTAATTCTAGGCATAGCCGCCAGCCCAGGAAGGAGGTAAGCTGACTGCCATCGGCAGGAGGATATCGGCCGGGAGCGCGGCTCAGCTAGCGTGTTGCGAGTTGTCACCTGCCGCTTTTCTGCGGGCTCTTGCATCGCAGCAAACGCCTGGAGGTTTTGATGTTCCTTATTCTGTTTGAAAGACTCACCATCAGGGAGAAGGCTGTGCTTGGTGTTGTGGTTTTCTCCAAGGAGTTTCCCTGTCTAGCAGGTCGTCTGGCCGCCTTTCCGCCTCACAGAAGCAAGGCGAGGTTAACGCTGTTGCAGAAGCTCCAAGTGGGTGAATCATCTTTCGCCAAGGGCCTAGGCTGTGACTTGTGGCGTTCTTTTTGTTCCTTCTGAAGTGAGGAAATACCCTCTGTGAGAGGCTATGTCCTTTTAAAACTGTCACTGTGTTTTTATTGAGATGGGAGTGATGGGAAAATCTATTTGCTTTCAACAATATGAGTTCACATAGTTCCTCTTAACTTTAAATGTACGTACATACAAGTTCAGATGTTCTTAAAAGCAATGCACTGTTAGCTATGCTTCAACAAACTGTAGAACATTGTAGTTTAGTTCTTGCTTTCAGCTATTTACACTTCTGTTCCGTTCCAGTCAGGTGTTCTCGTTCTTTGCTTGGTCTTCCTCTTATTTGTCCTGCATGTGCTACACGCTTTCTCTAAGGAAGGAATTTGCCGTATCTGTTGGGCACTATTGCGAGTTGTATTTCACAGATATGTTGTATAAGTTCTATTGCTAAGAGCAACAGATAATGAAGGGCAAAGTTACTTACCTCACTGATGGATTTGTCTCTGCAGGAATTGGGATGGACACTTGTGTTATTCCATTAAGACACGGAGGTTTGTCGTTGGTCCAGACAACAGATTATATTTATCCTATTGTGGATGATCCTTATATGATGGTAAGTTGGCTAAATTTAATTGTTAGCTGCATTGCTGGTTTGACTTGTGCTTCTCACTTACCAGTCTGATGGCAATTTTGACTGTTTCTTCCAGATGTGCAGTGCTAATTGTTTGAGTAACTGCATTCAGAGTCATTCCTAAATAGACGTCAAGTGGAAAAGGCATAGTTTCATCCTGCAATCTTTTCCATGTCGGCCAGGAATGCTGCAGTGCTGCTTCTGTAGGTGAAAGTTGGGAGAACTGCCATCTTTAATTCAAATTTCCCTCTATCCCATTTGGGATTCGGCTTGAAAATCCCAAAAGCGGAGATAAAGAGCTGTCTGAAACAACAGACAGTAAACTCCGCTTACAAGCAGAACCGCACTGTAATTGCCCTTTTTTGAGGATCTGAAATAAGCAGGTAACGTGTTAGAACTGGAAATGCCTAAATGACAGTAGCTGGCAATAGCACCTGGCAACATCAGAGTGCTTTGTGAGCTCCGGTTTTCCTTTTGTGCTACCTCTGCTTGCAGATGGATAAGTTGAAATGACTTGTTGGAAGTTGTGTGCACCTTGACTTTGGTTCCTTCTGTGTCCGTATTTCATTTAGTCCGTCTCAGCAGAGATTCCTCTGTGGTGTTATGTGTGGCGGTCATCAGTATTGACTTGAGCAGAAGGTCATGAGGAAACAAATGAGCTTTAAAAAAGGACTTAGGAGAGCTGTAAGGAATTCTACATGAGGTATTCGTGAAATCAAAGTTAGGAGAGTTGAGGAATGCTAGAATTCATGTTTCCTGTGATTTGAATGTGGCTCCTTTGCTTTAAGGCATTTTTTTACTACTGTTTATGTGATTGCATGCTTTATTTGCTGTTGTTGGTTTATTGTTTGTTCTGTGAGACCTGTCAGGTAGGTTTTGGACATGCAATTTGAGATTGGGACCAAATAATTTTTTTTTTTCTTATGCTTGATTAGGTGTTGTGCATATATGCAAGCCTAGCTCCTTTGATTTCTGTTCCAGAAAAGCTTTCCTTCTGCAAACCGAGCAGCCAAGATCTCAGGCTGGCCTCTAGACTACAGAGTTGTTGAGCCCTCCTGAGAAATTTGATTCAAGTGGCTTCCTTTAATATCATGTGGGAACTCATCAGGGACCAGAGAAAAAAATATATATATGTTGTTGGAGAGCGATGTTCAAGCCTATCAGCTGAGAAACTGTCTTTTCTCACTTCATAACAAAAACTTGTGAGGAATAGTGTGAGAAGGCTGTGGTGAAGGGGGAGGGTTGTTTTGTTTGGAGATACACAGGGTTTGAGATGCTGCAGGAGTGAATAGATGAGCCCAGATGAAGTTTAGGCCAGTGTGGTAGGAGTGGAATGTAAATTTGGCCTTAGCCCAGCTTCAGTGGTTGCATCATAGTTACAGTCTATACTGTGATCCACTTGCACCAGCAGCTCTAACTTTGGCATTTTCTGACTCTCAAGTCCTTAACTTTTCTTTCTTGTCAACATTCATTTTAATGTGGTGGCTTGCCACTTCCTAATCTGTTTACAGATGTGTATTTCTTCTTCAGGGCTAGCTGGGAACAGGGATTCTGTCACAAGCTTTCTTGCTGATACCTGCAGCGACGATCCAGCAGGGTTGGAGCTGCTGGATCCTCTCCTCAGACCTCCCTCTCTTGGGGACTAGAGTACCTGGGGGCAACATAAATTGCCATTTTCCTGTGGAGACCAACATCAGCTGGAGGACAGTCAAATGTGATTTGCCATGGGGTTTAAAGACAACTGTTAAGAGAAGAGGAATGGTGAGACTTAGGAATTTTGTGTCCAGGCTGTATAAACGAGTATGCTCTGGACTTTCTGTTCAAAACAGGCAGCTGCTGCCCTGTTTCTCCAGCTGTTTTTTCCCTGGTTTTAGTCTAGACTCTCCCTGACCCGTGCCTGTCATTACCAGTGTCTGTTCTCGTTATCGCTTACACGCAGTATATGCTCTGCGTCTTGCTCTTCTGCTTTGTCTCCTTACCTAGTAAATTCTAGCCTGGTTTTGGGTGGGTGTTCCCTGATTTAGAGTCTCTTTGTTTCTCTGGGCGCAGTGTCTGCCTGCAGCCCCTTGTCTGATCCCTCTTCCTAGTTGGAGGGAGAGGAAGCAAGGAGGAAAAGTCAAAAGTGCAAATGAAGTCCAGGCTGGGTGCTGTCACAGAAGGGATTAGAAAACGGCTGAGGAAGGCAAAACCTTGATATTTCTGCTTCAGAAAACAGTTTTCTCTCACTCTGTTGCTGCCTATTTTAAAACAAAGTTCTGCAGTTATTGGGGAAAAGCCCTCTTCCTTCTTTTCCCCTTTCCCGTTGTTTTTGGCTTTGTTCTTGAAAACACTCAGTCCACGTTGTCTGCAGTATCCTTAGCATGTACACCTGTAACATCTGTGTCTGGCTAAGACTTTTCAGCTTAAATGGAAAAAAAAAAGGAAAAATATGTATAGTAAATATATATATGGGAATATGTATTTTATATAGTATTATATGAATATATACTTCTGTATTTCATATAGAATATTATGTATAAGTATATATTTTTATATGGAAAAAAATATATATAATAGATATTCCTATATATATTGGAAAAAATACAAGCAATTGAAAATAGGTTTCATTCTAAGTATAAAGCCACCAGTAGTAGGACTGGTACTAGGCCTTATCTGTGGCACTTTAGAGATGCCTTTTTGAGTCCAGGAGCTGGAAACTCTAGTTTGAGAGTGGACTTACTTCCCTCTCCATTCCAGGGACCATTTTAGTGCCTTTTTAAGGAGAACCCTCACTCAAGACTGAGGACAGAAGTCTACTACTCCATCTTTTGCCCTTATAAATAGCTCTTAGTATTGCATATAGATCATTGTGTTTCAGTGAGACTAAGTAAATTGTCAGGTACTGTGCAGGACCCAGCTAGGCTGACCCCTGTTTGTGAATCCTGTCATATTTTTCGGTGTGTTGTTCCCTCTGCTGCTTCAGACTTGAGACTTGCATTCCCTGGATTTGTTTACGTAGTGGTTTTGCCAGTTGGCAAAAGCTGTGTTACGTTGACCTCTGACTACTAGAATAGAGAGCTGTTGTCAGTGTGGTTTTAAAAACTTATCTGACATTCTTAAGAGGGCATAAACCAGCAGTTTGCTTGGTAAATACTGAAGATAGTGGAGAATGGTTTGATAGTCCCTTTCCAGAAAAGGAAAATGGCAGGCTTTAGTGTTCTTAAACATCTAGAAATTTAACAGCCAATATCCATCAAACCATGCAGTACACAGCTCACTCTTCTCTCAAACTATTAAGATTTAAATGGTTAAAATGTAGTCCAGTTCCAAATATAAGGGGTTCCCCTGAAGGCACTGGGAGCTCTTGGATTTATGAAAAACTGGATTGTATTTAATTGTGACTTGGAGGTGTTATTTCATGTCATCTGCGAGTGAGGTAACTGTCTGATAATACTGATTTTTGCAAAAATCTTGCGTGTGTGATTAGGCTGTAGGGTTTTGGGGACAGTAGAAATGTGTTTAAATGCCTCCCACCATAAGTCTATCCTCTAGCTAAAGCACATTTCTGTAGTCCAAATTGTGTTGAATAAGCATGTTGTTGTTTTTATCATGGTGGTGTTGCCTCTGGACTTTATGACAAACAGAGATTTAAAATCATAAAACCAGATGTTGGTTACAGTTCTGCAGCTGTAAACCCAAAATGGATTTAATTAAATGCATGGAGTCTTACAGAGTAAGACAACAGAATTTGTCTGTATTTTTAAATTATCTTGCAATCCCTTAGGGCATGTCCTGTATCAGAAAATTCTGCATCTTCATCAGGAAATCTGTTGTCTCCTCTGTGCTGGGTCCACACCCCAACAAACCTTGACTCGGATGCATTAATTTAGTAACGTTAGAGTAGCTAAGCTCCTGTGACACAAGTCAGTCCCGTAAAGTTCATGACCTCTTAGAGGAATCTTCAGCAGACAACCAGGTCCCTTAGACAAATTTTTATTAGTGGAGATGCTCACACACACAAGTCAATTAAAATGTACATGCTGTAGCAAAATTCAGCCTTATCTTGTGACTTGAATGAGTGACAGAGTAGGCACATCTCCCTCACCGTACAGGTGATGGGGGACAGGCATCTTCCCTAGGTAGCTGTGTGGTGAGAAGGCCGGCTTCTGGGAGCCCTGAGCTCTGTAACTTCGGCATGCACTGTCTTCTGCAGACAGCTTCTTATTGATATCCTGACAGAAAAAGCACCTGACTGCGGCTGTGTGCTTGTGGCACAACTGTATCCTCTGGGAAGGAGAGTACTCTCCGAAAAACTCAGAAGTGTAGATGTGGCCTCCGGGGTAGTGCAGAGGAACAAACGGCTTTCTCGTCAAGGTCCCGGTCTCCTGCGTATTCCAGTGGAGAAGAGATCCAGCAATAAACACTTTTGGATTAGCTTCCTGGCAATTGTGAATTACATACCATGGTCGTCTTCATCAGTGTGTACGGTCTTGTGCTGGAGTAAAGTTAATAGGAACATATCAGATTAAGTAAACTGAGCTTGTTATCAAAGCTAGACTTTGAGCTTAACTTAAACCTCTAAAATTAGGCATCCAGTCTAAACTCAGTGTGGGATTCCTGTGTAGTCGGTGAGAGAGTACGTTGATCAAGACAGGTGGGATGAATTTCTCTCTTTACCTGAAACAGAACAAATATTTGCACTTCTAGATGGGTGTGTTGCACGAAATGGATCACGCCACATCTTTGGCTGGGTTTCTTAATGCAGGAGCCTGTGGAATAAGCAGCTGTTTCAGAGTGCAGACTTGTGTGGGAAGTTTTGTTCATGGCAGGTGTTTGTCTGAACGTTCACAGTCAGCAGACTTTTTTTTTTTTTTTTTTGTCTTTCTTTTTCAGGGACGGATAGCATGTGCCAATGTCCTAAGTGACCTTTATGCCATGGGGGTCACAGAATGTGACAACATGTTGATGCTCCTTGGAATCAGCAATAAAATGACAGATAGGGTAAGATTTTTGGTACTTGCTTTTGAAGGAATACCCAAACACCTAAACATGCTTAGAATGTATTTACCTTTAGGGTATTTTCTCCTCAAAATTTGAACCCTTTGAAGGAAGAGGTGGTTTTATTGAATGTCTCAGTTCATAGTATGGGTCTTGCCTCAAAACATTCTGAGGTCACTTGCTAAAAGTTCGGTTTTCTGTGGCATTGTAATCTTCTGCTGCTGTTGCCTTCATCCCCCGCAAAATGGGGTCCTTGCTTATTTCCAATTCAGGTCAATATTGCTCCAAGGCAGCATTTGATTACAAATTGATATATCAGTCTGGACAGATACCTCTAGTTTGCTTTTGCCAGCTTTTTCACATTTCTCTGACGCAGAAGAAACTTAAATAGTTTAGTTTTCTTTTTGGTTTTGTTTCTTTTTGTGTGTGTGTGTGGAAGTGACCAGCATGTTTGTTTGTTTTGCTCTGGCAAAAAAGGGATGTTTATTCTTAGAAGGAAGTAAGTTGAAACTTTGCAGGTTAGTGGAGCCCAAATGCAGCTTGATTCAACTTTGCCTTGTTGCGCTGCGCTGCTGTGGCTGTACCTGATTACAACAGCAGGACAGTTGTTCTGAGTTCCAGAACTCCCATTTCTTTACTTCTTATAAGACCTTTGGAAGAATTTTTCTTCAGCGTAAGAACATCTCTTCACCTCTTTTACAAATAGCTGTAAAACCACAGCTCTGGGATAACATGCAATTTTCAGGAGGCTAACCTCTTCCTAAGGCTGGCTTTTCTGTCGCGAGCTATTTGCCGTGAGGGCAGTTGGCTTGAGTGATGAAAAGCCCTGGACCAGTCTTGAAATGACTAGCACTGCTGTGTATGGAACTCTGACTTCTGTTTTGATCTCTAGGAAAGAGACAAAGTGATGCCTCTAATTATCCAGGGTTTCAAAGATGCAGCAGAAGAGGCAGGAACATCTGTTACTGGTGGCCAAACAGTGTTAAATCCCTGGATTGTTTTAGGAGGAGTGGCCACGACAGTCTGTCAGCCTAATGAATTTATAATGTAAGTTAAATCACCAAACCATCAAAGGCACTGGTCTGAAGGGATACAGTAAAAATCCTTTACATACCACGTTGTGATCTTGTGATCTGTCTCCTGATGAATAAAGCAGTACTTTCTCCTTGCTTTTGTCTTTAGCACTCAACAGATGCCACTTCTCTTTTGTACATATTTGCTTTTTTAAACAGGATGTCCTTTTACTTCTCCCCCCTCCAGTATCTTTTGATCCTACTCTCCTTTTGACAGGAGAGTTACGCTTCTAACCTTTAAAGGTACTGATGACTGTTTTGGGACACAAATTTCTGTCATATTTGTGCAGACATTTTAATCCATCTCCCAATTATCTTATTGATGCTGTAGAGTACTGCAGAATTGCTGTGTTTACAGCATTCTGTCCATTTAAAAGTAGCTGATTTTGAATGTCCCACAGTGGCATTTTACACTCTGCGAATGAACTTGTTCGTGATCCTAGTGATGGTTATCTTATGCCCCAAATAACAAAGGTCAGTTTTTTTCCCTTTCCTATCTTACATCTCCAGTAAATTGAAATAAAATATGTAATTTTGTGTGTGTCTGACTGCAAGCATTGTTGTATTCCAAGAAATAAGGATTAGCACTTTTAAATAAGCTTGCAGCTTTTTGCTCATATCCCATGGCAATGAATCCCAAAGGGTAATTCTGCAATTAGTCAGTTTTTTAACTGTGCAACGAGATACATGGGTCTGTGAAAACGTAATTATCAGCACTTATTCCTAATAGCATGTGTGAATCTCACAATGTAATTAATATATAAATTCTTTGTTTTCAGGCCAGACAATGCAGTGCCAGGAGATGTGCTTGTATTAACTAAACCCTTGGGAACACAAGTGGCTGTAGCTGTCCACCAGTGGCTAGATATTGTGAGTATGCTGCAAAAAAAGAAATGGAGAAGAGGGATGTGAGTTAATGGTGACCTTCCCCATTCCCTCATAACCTCAAAATAACAAAGTTCAGCAGCATAATAAGTACACTGAGGGCTCGGTTGGGAATGATCTACCATCTCTCTCTCTTCCTTCCTCCTTGGTGTCTCAGCCTTACCTGCTTCTGTGCAAAACCCTTTTGGAATTGAGACAGTTTACTGTTTTGTGCTTAGTGAGCCCATCTTAATTGCATCTAATTCTTAGTTAGTTCCCAGGCCTTGCTGTAATAAACAAAATTGTTTACTAACAGAACAACAGACTAGCACTCTGGGTAAAATTATGCCCTGCTCCACCTGCCAAAGTAATTGGCAAAAGCTTATTGATGGCAATTAGGCCAAGATTGCTGTCTGTGTTCACGGGCTTTCTGCTTGTGTACATGGCAGTATATCTACGTTTCACATGTATTACCCTGTGCATTCAGTAAGAAAATTTCTAGCAGCATTATGTATGTAGACGTACTTCCATCTGTTACTTCAGGCAAAAATGTAACTACTGAGCTGAAAAGTGACTGCACAATTGGCATCCGCTTATGTTGTCTGGCTCCCAGTACGTGTCTTTGGAATTGTAACTGCTCAGTTTACACTTTAAGAAGATGCATCTCTTCTGCTTTTGGGACTATTGAGCCAATAGACTGGCAGAGGAGAGAGCTGGAATCTACTTTGTCTTGGCCGTTGGCCACTACGTTGTCAGATGAATTCTGGTTACCAAGCTTGTGTTAGCAGAAGTGGGAGAGAACCAGTTTCAACCTTCATTGGAGTATGAAGCGTGAGCAACAAGAAAAAATTTTTTTTTTCTCCCTCATAGGGTCTGGCCTAGCAATTTTGACCTCTGCAGAATCTTGCATTTTCCAGTCAGATATAAGGATCAGAGCCTTAGATAATCTTGGTATGAAAATGAAGTGAAACAACAAGGCACCATTTTTATAGTATGTTTTCTGGCTGTAATGTTACTTCTTTACATATCTATTATTGTACTGACAAACAGACTTGCAAATTAAGCATATTCTGAATTTCCACATAATTCAAGTACTTCTAATTTTCTTGACTGTCAACCAGAAGCACTTTCTGGTCTGAAAAATGAGGATAGCAAGGAAATCAATCCCCCTATTACATGTAAACAGAATATATCTTTGATTGTGGTAGGAAAATTTCCAAGAAGCTGTGCTGCCTTTTCTTTAGCTTTGTTTTGTGAAAGAGTAGAGAAAGTGAAACTAGAATTAGCCATCACAAATCCACCCCAAATCAAATTTTAGTAGGGAATTTGACTTTGCATTGGAAAATATGTGGGAGAAGGTACATAGTACAGCAAGTTTATGCAAAGACAAGAAAGGAAAACTGGAGTGTAGAGATATGTGGCTGCAAAACAAATTTTAAAAAAGGAAAAAAACACACCTAAAAGCTGAGGTATTTAAACAGAGTAGCAAATGAGTTCCTGGTGACGAGTGAAAGGAAGATCTAAATGGAATCAAAATTTGTCCTCCTTGCTTGGTTGCTGCCAGCATTGTTGCAGCCAAGCCCCAGCTGTGTTGCTGGCAGCAGCTACCATGGGGTGCAGAGGAAGAGACTGCACAGAGTCTGCAGGTGGTGAAGCTGTTTGCTGTGGCTTTGGCTGCCTGGCTGATGATGTAGACTGATGAGGCTGGCCCACAGCTGGGAACAGGCATCCCTTTGCCTTTTCCTCTTTCAGCTGAAAAGCATGAAAAGGGTTGCTGTGATGTGCCCCTTCAGAAGGGGTTTTCTAGCCCTTGCTGTTGTCTACAGACCCTTCCCATTTTGACATCTGAGCTAGTTTTTAAAAGTTGTTTGGGGACTCTTTTGAACTTTTCTGCCTTTGTTTCCTGTCCACTGTCCCCAGTATCTGATTGCTACAGTGGAGAGGAATTTGCATCTGATTTGTATCTTATCTGTTTTTGTGGCTCTTCTAGCCTCAGCCTTAAGTTCTGCCTCCACCTTGTTTGCAATTTCCATTCCTGTCATCTGACTGGTTTCCATTCCACAAGGAGCCTCAGTACCGTGTTTTTGAAAACTGAGGCAGAATGACTGCTCGGGTTTTTCAGTTGTACCCACAGTAAGAAAAATCACTATTCTGTACCCTCTCTAATAGCCTCATGGATTTTTTTTTTCCTGCTTGCTCTGTCTCTTACTTAATTGGTCAGATCCAATTCAACCCAATTTCAGAAGCTCTGATCTTACAGCTATACTTCCTTGCTCTTTAACAAATGATTTTGTTTTGGCTGACCGGTCTCTTTCCCCCTCTTGCTATTTCTGGATTTTCTCTTACACCCCTCAAAGTCAGCGCTCAGTTGTTAAGGATAACAGCTCTTTGACAAGATCCTTCCCCAGTGCAGCATCCTATACCAGTTCTTAGTTTTTGCACCTTTGTTTTAATAAGAAGTTTGTTCTGTGGAATGGCAGTGTAGGCGTTGTGGCCTAAAATCCCTATTTTTGTTTACTTTCGTTCTCTGTAATTTTATTTCCATTGCAAAAAAAAAAAAAAAAAAAGGAAGAAAATTAAACCAGTTTGTAGAGTTGCTCTTAACAGCTAAATAGTTGCTTTGTTTCATTCCGGATCTGGAAATACTTCAGCTTTGAATGAAACAATTGCCCTTTATAAAGGTACCATTTCCTAAATTGTTCTGAGACCCTTTGGGGATGAAAAGCCTTGCGAAGCATGTGATGGAGGCATGAGTCCATACAAGACACTGGAGAATGGGTGGAAGGAGATGCTGGTATTAAACTGTAAAGGAAGCTTACAAAACTGCCTTAATCCGAACTCACTAGAGTGATTACATCCTGCCTTAGCGTACATTCCTCAGATCTGGACTTGTGGATGTCGGTGGCCTTTCTCAATCAAAGTGTCCAGATGTGAAATCAAGAATTTTTTTCTTAAAAAAACCGAGAAGCCAGAGATTACAAATTTCAACATCCAGTAAAAAAGTGCTTTTCATTTGGCTGCGGATTTCAAGCCAGAGAGTTGCCTTGAAGGAGTTCTTTGCCCTAGGGTAGGTTCTTTCACTCCACTCTGCTGCTGAAAGCAAGGTTTGAGGTGCTTAGTGCCTAACAGATCTTGAAATGAACTTCACTTAGCTACAGCAGAGTAAGGCGCACACCTGACTGTTGAACCTTTTGCCCCTCTTCAACTGAGTTTAAGAAAAAAAAAAAAGTAATGTATTTTGGATAAAGGATTTTTTTGAAGTGATAAGGGTGAAAATCTAAAAGAATCCTCTATTTCATCTATTAGCCAGAAAAGTGGAATAAAATCAAACTAGTGGTAACGCAAGAAGATGTAGAACTAGCGTACCAGGAAGCAATGATGAATATGGCACGACTGAACAGAACAGGTAAGAAGAGATGCATATGTTGGAGGGGGCAGAGGGGAGGTTGTGGGTTCTTCCAGTTCCATACTTAATTTAATTTCACTGCCACGAGGAAATGTGACACAGCTGCTTTATCCTTTCCTTCTTCTGCCTCATCTTTCTGCTGTTCAGTGTTTGTGAAGCAAGCAAATTAAAATCAAACACCCTCTTTTAATTACACAGCAAAAACACAAATGCTGCTGGAGATGATTATGACTCATGTGGGTGCTGCAAGTAACATCCCAGTAAGTTAGAGGATGTTTTAAGGAATAAATCCAATATATTTCCCTTTATCTTCGGTGGCCAGAGAACTTGTGAAGGCCTGACTGTAATAAGATTTTAAAAATTTGAAATAGAAGAAAAAAAGGAAAAGCTCTTCATTTTGTATGCTTCAGTTTAAATTTTTGGTTTTTAATTTTGTCATGTTATTCCAGACATTGGGAGGCACATATGTAGCACATGTTTTCTTTTCTGTTTATGGGTGGTTTTTTTTTCCTGTTTTTGTTTTTTCTTTTAATTTTGGTAGGGGAAAGGTTCTGCTTTTACCCTGGAAATTTTAATCCAGGATTTCCCTTCTTTGTTCAAAGTATATTTGGAGAAGCAGAGAATTAAATTACTTCTTGGATATCTAACTTGGATAGTTAAATATCTCTTCTCACATTTGTTCAGTTTTCGTTTGGTATTTATGTCATCCCACTGGTTTTCAAAAAGTCTTCCAGGAAAAATAAATGACCAGGATTGTCTTATGGAAAAGAACTCGGGCCCTCCTCACGTATTTGGAAGCACCAAAGAAGGGCAAAGCGTTCTTGGTTCTGTTTTTCTCAGTTCACTCTCCTCAGGCACCTCTAACAACATTTAAATGTTCTGAACTGGAGCTATTGTCCTGCGGGCAGAGGTGCCCTTCTCCCACCCAGGGCTCTGTGGTTGAAAATGCCCAAGAATTCCATGAATGCATAGGTGGGGAGGCTGGGGCCCTTCCCCCACGACCTACAGGCTTTGTTCGTGAGCTCTTAAACTTGCCGTGTCCAGAACTTAAGTTCTGGTGTGATAGTTTTATGGAGTGGCAGGGAAAGGGGTGTGAGAAAACTGACCCAGCGTGAATCTGGTCCTGCCCCTTAATGAGCAAAGCTGAGCTCAGAACCTCAGCTTTAGGAAATTTCAATCTGGAGCAAACCCCTGGTTTTTGGGCTGCTAATATAAATTAGTAGCACGTGTCTAATAGAGCATGCTCGTAACTATAACTTTGGTGCTGGATTTTCAGCATTATTTAATAAGTTAAATACAAGTTCTATTTTTTAAGGGTTACATGCAGTATTGGTGAATTCCACTTCCTTCAAGCATTATTTTTTTTTTTTTTGTAATTGTTAATACAAAAAGTAACCCAACCTGATTCAAATTAAAGGTATGCCACTTCATTCAAACTGTGCACAATATTATTGAAGCATTGCTTTTCCTGGTGATTTTTCTGATCTTTTTTGTTTTTCCCCTGCTTCTCTTGTAGCTGCCGGCCTCATGCACACTTTCAATGCACATGCAGCTACAGACATCACAGGATTTGGAATCCTGGGACATGCGCAAAACCTTGCCAAGCAGCAGCGAAACGAGGTGTCCTTTGTTATCCATAACCTTCCTGTTCTTGCCAAGATGGCTGCTGTCAGTAAGGCTTGTGGCAATATGTTTGGCCTCATGCATGGGACTTGTCCGGAGACTTCAGGTAGGTGACAGTTGTATCACCCTCTTCCTTCTCTACGCCGCCACGTTAGAATTTAATAACGTTTGAAATGCACAGATCATGTGCTTTGCATTCAGAATCACAGTTGGTTTGGCAGATAGCCAAGCTAATGAGCATTAGCCACACAACTGTTCACAATTAACTTCTCCAGCCTGACTTCCAAACCACCATCCTGTTCTGAATGCCTCTTGCTTCCTTATGAAGCACTGTTGTAGAAACCCTTGCTGTATCTAGAATGTTTTGCAGCTAGAAGTTAGTTATTATTCTGAATTCTTCTATTTTTCTCTTAGCTGTAAACTCCAGAACAGTGAATATCTGAAAATCCCAGCACCGCTGGCACAGTTTTCTCAAAGGTAAAGCCACCTGCAGTGGGTTTGCCAGTCAAATGAATGGTGTTTTGTTTCTCATCATGAATATGTGTCAAGTTTAGTGCTGACTGGGCCAGCCTCGTCACTGAGGCCTCTGTCCACAGCATACAGAATCCAAGAATATAGTGGGGTTTTTTTCCCTTACACATGTGAAATCTGACTTTTAAGGGACTGTGGCTAGCAGGGAAAAAAAAAAAAAGAAAGGGGAAGAAGAAAAAGGCAGTTGGTCTCTGACCCATTCATTACTTGAGTTCACTGCTTAATAAAGCTGCCGCTTGCGGTGACAATGAATAGAACAGACATGTACTGAGAATTGGGCTATGGACACCCAGTTCATTTCAGATAAGCATTTAAGTAGTCATCCGATGATAAGAACTTCTGATGTTTGAAACTTGCCTTGTTATTAAGTGTAGGCCGCTTTGCTGACTAGCATGATCGCTGTCTTCTGCTGGAAGTCTCTATCCTTAATTTTCCCCTTGAATCTTCTGTCCTGTTCCATCTTGTTTTTTCGTCTTTAATCTGACTCTTTGGGAAATGGAGAAGATGTAGCAACAAATCTGTCTTTTTGTCTTATCTCACTTCTCCACCCTCTTCCCGCTCTCCAAAAGTGTTATCCAAGTTCTCTGCAGTTCACAACAGAGGGGGGCCCCTTGAAGCAAAACAGTCTGAAGATCTGGAAAGAAGCATCACAGTGAGAGCCATAAACTTTTCCCCTAGTGAATACACAACTTACCGTGATCTGCTGAATTCTTCCTTAGCCATCTGTGTTTAAACAGATGCTCTGTCCTAGGGAGACTGTATGGCTCAGATGATGTGTAATAGGATATGGGACGTGAACCTTTTCAGGAGTTCAAATCCAGCGTCAGTCAGCAGAGACCAGAAATATCTGGTGCCAGTTTGGCAAGCTCTGTCAATAAGATTGGTAGCACCAGACAGTTTCTTACTACCTAGGAGTCCACATAACCAGAGTGCTGGTAGCATTTGTTAGCGGTTGCAGAGAATCCAAAAAATAGCACGGACAGAGAGCTGGAACTGCAGGATGCTCTTTCAGGTGAGTGGCTGTGGCAGAGCTGGCCTGGGAATGGCTTAGCGACAAATGAATGCTTGCGTCTTCAGAGCTGCACATCCTGCACCCTGGGGATATCCAATTCTGTCTTTTCATTGAGGAAATGTAAAACGGTGGGAACATCCTCACTGCTGTGCTTGGAAGCGGAAAAGAGTTGACTTCAGAATGTCTTTTGGGACTGAAAGCAAGAGGTGTCTTTGACATGCTGAACGGCTTATGTTTCGACATAGATAGATGATGATGGAAAAAACAGCAAGACATATCTGGTTATTTGTGAACTCTGGGTGCCTCAAAACACGTATATTTGATTTCATCGCAGCGCTGCATTTCTCGCATTAGAGGTGGCTGTAGGGATTTGTTACAGGGCGGTGTCTGCCAAATATTAGAAAAATCCATAGCCATGTGGACACAATAGCTCTGGTGTGAAGGCGATATAACTGCAGTCCCGTAGGCTTTAGGCTTAGGCTGCATAGCCTGACACATTGCAGCAGTGGGTACTGGCTTGGGCACAGTGTGCTGGGATGGCTGGTGAGCACTTCATGTCCTGGGGTTGATCTGTAGGAAGGCAAGCATTTGTCTTGCTGTGCCTCTGCATCCAGTTGTGAGGATGCCTTTTGGGGGGCTGCTCAGGGCTGTCCGTATCGTAATACAGATACGCTTTCTCTGTTGTCTTAGACTTCCAGAAATCATAGAATGGTTTGGGTTGAAAGGGACCTTTAAAGCCCATCCAGTCCAACCCCCCTGCAAGGAGCAGGGACATCTCCAACCAGATCAGGTTGCTCAGAGCCCCGTCCAACCTGGCCTTGAATGTTTCCAGGGATGGGGCATCCACCACCTCTCTGGGCAACCTGTGCCAGTGCTTCACCACCCTACTTGTAAAAAATGCTCTGTCTGTAGCTGCTTCATTTGTGAACAGATGTTTTTCAGCAGAGTGGGCAGGCAATGAGAAATTTACTGGAAAACTATTTGAATGGATTTTAAGACTGTTGTTTTTGTTCCAGTGTGCATTTGCTGGGCACCTGTTGACAAAAGTCAGTGTTGAAAAGATCTGTTATGTCATCTGTTCCATCCTGCAGGCACTCATGCTTATGGTATATTTTCTTAAAATCACAGTTTTTTCATAATTTTGTGCTCTCTTTTAAATATGTAAAGGTTAAAGTTGTGATCAGGCAGTTTCAGAAAACTTAGTTCTGTTTATTAGACTGGCTGTTTGCAGCCCAAGTTACTCTACGTGGGATGCTCATGTATGTGAGTGTTTTTGCCTGTCCTTTTCTAATAAACTGTTGACTGGTGTCAGCCAACTTTTTTTAGTGTAGTGAGGCATCTCAACAACGTGGTGTTTGTGTGGATTTTGTGGAAATCAGCAGGTGGGTAGAAAAGAAGGGCTAGGTTAGTGCCTGACAGGAGGCAAGGTTAATGATGTCATCCTCCTGTTAGTCGTTGCGGGAGGAAGACATTAGCAGGATCGAGGAAGACATTAGCAGGATCGAGGACACTTGGTTTGGATCCATGAACTGTTTGTATCTCTGCTCTTAATTGCAAAGCTTTGTCTGGTCTGCTTTGGGAGTTTTCTGTGTCCACTTCCCTGCTCGCAATACAGCTGTTAAAACCAGGAGTGTTTAAAACCTCTTACAAAAAAAAACACCGTTACGTTTTTAAAAAGGTAAGCCAGGACAGACACCAAGTATCCGCATCCTGAAGGAAGCGTGCAGCAAACTCTCAGACCGCCATAGCCATTTGTTCTTTCAGTCTGCAGTTTGTTTGCGTTGTCTTCAGCAACGGCCGATGCAGAACTCAAAAACTTGGTACACCACAAAATGCTGCTTCCTTCAGCGCAGAGTGGCACTGCTGCTTCCTTTTCCACAGGCACGTTGCAGCAACTTAAACTCCTGGTGGCCATGGCATTGCACGAGTGAAGGCTTCTTGTAGTTGTCCATGGGACAAAAAACCAGAGCAGCTAGAATGTCAGTAACATAGACTAGGCTAGAATACACAGTGGAAAAGGACTTACCCAAAGGGTTAGAGACTGGTCAGTCTGGCAGAGAAATAATTACAATCCCTGCAGATAGGAATCCTACTGCTGATCAAGAGTAGCCTATTGCCTTTATTATGAGATCAAACTTCCCAGCAGGTGGGAAGCGATTTTTGATTGGAAGCTGGGACTTGGAAAAGCAAACATGAAGGTGCCCAAGGTGTGGTAGCACCAAAAGATTTAACGAATTGGTCATAGTCCCCTGGAAATTTGTGCCAGAGCTGACAGTGAAACTCGTTCTAGTAATTCACACACCAAGCCACCTTTTTCAGTGCTTTGAGATCCTCAGAATTGAAGTGTTCTTAGGTTTGATAACTGAATGGCAAGCTTGCTAACTAGTTGTTGCGCTGCTTCTGAAAAGCATGCATTAGTAAGTAAAATATTTTTCACTTGTCTCTGAGAAAAAAAATCTTGTGGGGAAAGGCTAAAAGTTAGAAAATTCCCTAACAAAAGGGTCAAAAGGACTGTCACTGGGAGCACTGGGTCAAGCCTATGTTTAATTTTCTGCCTTTTGCATCCTCTGGTAGTAGCCCCTACTTTGAATGATTTCATTGCAGGCAATGGGATTACTTGCAGAATCAGCTGCTACCAGTATGTGGTTATAGGTGTCTGAAGATGACCTTTATCCAAAATGTTTCTGTCTAGAGGCACTTTGCAGTCCTCCGTTGAAAGTTCACAATGCTGGTTTTGTTTCAGTATGTCATTTGTTGGCATCACTATGAGGGCCTTTTGCCAGCATCTTTTGTGTGTATTTGGCTTAATTGACATTCCCACTAAACACGGAATTCAGGCACAAACTTCTTGCTTTACAGAGAGAGCTCAGGCTTCCACTGGGTCTTCTCTTGGAGTCACTGAGGTTCTACAGAACCCCCTGAAGTCACCAAGTGCTTGTCTAAATAGGAATTTGGCACATCAAGGTTGAAATGCTTTGCAATCAGACATTTTAATGCTCTGGTTTTTTTTCCTTTGCAGGAGGCCTCCTCATCTGTTTACCGCGAGAACAGGCAGCACGTTTCTGTGCCGAGATCAAGTCTCCAAAATACGGCGAAGGTCACCAAGCGTGGATTATCGGCATCGTAGAGAAGGGCAACCGTACAGCCAGAATTATAGACAAACCACGAATCATTGAAGTTGCACCACAGGTGGCCACTCAGAACGTGAACCCAACGCCCGGTGCCACCTCTTAATATAGATGAAATAGCTGTTTGTTTTTAAATAGATCTATTCCTTTATCATCCTACAATTTAAAGAACTGTAAAAAGAAAAGAAAACTTGTTGTGTCTGCACATCTGGTGGCCTTAGGTCAGTTTATGAGTGGATACAATTAATAAAATAAAATCCATTGCCTTTTTTTCCTGTTACATTAACTGAAGATGCACCTAATCTTGAGGCAGCTTCTGAGTTGAGAATTATATTGTTATCCAATACTGTTGATTCATTTTGAATCTTTAGACACTTATCTCTTGCCGCATAGGCTCTTTTTAAAGGTGCTTTCACGTAGCACAGACATTACCGGTAGTAGTGTCGAATAGCAGTTTGTGTCCTTTCATTATGTGTATATTTATCATAAGTCTAATTTTGATGCCTTGAGTGATACTCCAGAGAGGCAATAAATTGATAAGTGACACAGTGGGTATACCCAGTAGTAAGAGGGTTGCATGATTACATTCAATCTTTGATTTTTTTTTTTTAATTTTTTTTTTTTTTTGTAAGGTTTAGTCTTACCAAGAGCATCTACGACCCTGGACGTTGCTTGGTAGTGCACTCTGTTTAAACGAGCAAGTGCTGACTTTGCATGGAAAGCGCTTCAGAGTTGGAGGATTCATTTTTAATTTCATTATTTGTAGACCTGACAATATTTACTGTATTATCAATGATTGTTTTCTTTATTGATAGTAAGGAAAAATAATTTTTTTTTTTTTTTTGCAATGTGATTGGATGTGCTATAGTGCAACAAAGGTTTTGCAGACCAAAAGGAGGTTACTGTATAATATTCATTTACAATTCACTATATAAATAACTACACAAATAATTTTTAAATATAATCAAACTAAAATAAACTTCTGTTCTGTGGATGGTAGTGTTTAATACATTTTATATTTTGTATAGTGATTACAAGCCTTTTTTGTTTCTTTAAAATCAGCAGCTGTTTAGTATAATTCTTAGTATTATTTTGTTCTTTGCTCAAATACATTTTTGTGCACGCTTTTGTGATCTGTGTTTAAAATCTACATTGCCAACATTGCAGCCTGAACTTAAGCTTGTTATTCGAAATAAATATTTAATTTTTTTTATTGCTCTTGTATAAGTGCATGAACTTTTTTGATTCCTAGCTGAATTACAAACTGGAAAGAGGAAACATCCTCCTTTTAAAATTTTATTGCAAGTGTAATTCTATTGATAGTTGTTGCTGCTCCTTTGATCAGTTCTACAAGCTGTGATGTCCAGTGGTAATCTAGAATATCTCCTGCATGCCAAAGTTGGGGGCAAGTAGGTTATCTCCAAGTATATCATCCACTTTATTTTGTTTATTTTACTTATCAGCACAAAGTCTGCAATGGTTTTGAATTGTTTCCTTTACAAGTCCTCCTGGCTGTGCCTGCTGTAAGCTAGAGGAGGGTTTGTGAGCAGCCCTGTGAGCGGAACGGATGCTGAAACTCATCTTTTCCCCGGCAGCGTGGTAAGCTCCCTCGTTGCAGCAGGCTCCCTGCTAACTCTGCTCTGCCGAGACACGCCGTGCAGTTCTTCCGCTGAGCGGGGCTGAGTGTGCTTCACTGAACCAGCTCGTTCTAAGCTTTTCTCAGATTGTGGAATTGGCTCCTTGATGTTCAGACCAGGAAGAAGAAAATCTTGGATAATCATTACTGCTACCACCACGAATTACAAAGGCTTCAGTCTAGGAAAAATGAGTCCCTAGAGAAGAACCAGTCTTGTGCATCATGCAAGGTTTAAATTTCCACTCTTGCTCCTAGTGAAGACTCTGGCAAAACTTGGCTCATCTTTTTTCCACGCAGTACGTTCTCAACAGACACCTTTTGCAAAGCTAGAATTTTTTTTTTTTCTACCTTGTGAATAGTCTAAACTACACAGAACCTCGTGCTCCTTTTCCTGGAGAACTCTCTGGTTTGAGTGTTCACCATAAAACCTCAAAGCAGCAATGGGAGTTTCTGACTTTGCTTTGGGGAAAAAAAAAAACTTAGTTTTTTCACAGCATTTCTGAAAATAAAGCATCAAAACTCAATTATCTAAAAAAATACTGATTTAATTCTTTTTTTTTTTTTTTTCTTTTTGTACTGCCATTTTGTGAAGTTTGTTCTGTATCCTGACACAAAACTGTGGAGCTGGCCTCTGTTCATTTTCTTTATAGTGATGGACAAGACTGTCACTGCATAGATTATTTTATTAGATGAAAAAATCCCTAACTAGATCAGATGCATTGAGTACTTCTGCGTGAAAGTACTCTTACAAAGACCTGTTGTGTTTTAAGATGGTGCTAGATGTGTATAAGAAGCTCACCCTGAGTTGGAAAACTGGTACTGGTTGGTAAGGTACTGTTTTGTTTTGGTGTTTTTTTTTTTTTTTTTTTCACTTGTTATCTTGATTAGTTAATCAGCCAGGTGTGAAACCAACACTTTCTCCTTCCCTAGATGTGCCTTGAATGGTAGAAGGTTCATATCCAAGGAGAAGGATGTGCGGAGGAAGGTTGCCTAGCCAGCAAGGTGAGTGAAAATTCATAACCATCATGCTAGCCTTTCATGGCAAGAACCGTTTTTATCTGGACTTTCAGAGGAAAACTTCCCCTTAGCAGCTGCTGAAGCCAGCTACGAGCAAAACCTCTTTTGGTGAACTGATGGTGGAAGCCTCTCCTGATGTTTCCTGGCTGGAATTTACATCCCAAAGTGCTTCCTGGCTTGGCTGGCTGCAATGTGCTGCTGAGTGGGTGATTATTGAGTTGGGAAGTCCTCTGTTAGCATCACCTAATCAGTTAAGGAGTGGGGTGATTTGTATAAGAAGTTTCATGCTTTGTTTTGCTCAATATGAGATTGCAGATCAAGCATAAGCTGTAGGAGGATTTATTGTACTGGGCTAACAAGTCCAAAGACATGAAGCTTTAAGTCAGGCAATTAAAGATCTCCTTTTAAATGAAGTTTTTTTTGAGATGCTGGCATCAAAAAGCTATAAGAAAGCAACAGTGAACAGTTGGTTTTATTAGCGATGTCCAGTCATTTATATAAATGTAATGTACTTTTGTTTGCACACACAGGTACCTCTGCGTGCTCCAACTTCCATCCCTCAGTCCATATGAGAAGGCTGCTTGTAAAACTCCATCGAAGTTGTGAGAAGAGTAGAGACTGAGAAGAAAGAATTTAATAATTGGAATATTCACTAGCCTGAGCAAGACATTTGGTAAGTAGCATGTGTTCTTGGAAAGCTAGTGTCTGTTATCGCTCTCTAATACATTGGTTTCCTTTTGCTTTTCCCCTGCACTGGGAGAAATAACACTTAAAATGATCTGTGGCAGTATATAAAGTCACAATAGTTTTGTCCTTTTTTTTTTTTTTTTAAGTATTATTTTTATTTCATGTTTGATAGAAATCTACGGCTGACCTTTTCTACTTAAGGAAGTTAGTGTGAATGCTGCAGTGAGAGGGCAGCAAACCTGAGTGACTGGGGGGAACGGATGGGCACAATGGCCAATAATTGCTATTTTATTGATTTTCTTTTCACTGAACATCTGGTGAACAGTTGGGAGGAGTCACCTTCCAGGTGTATATCTGCATTCTGACCACAAGATGTGATCAGCAACCTCTGTATGTACTTAGGGGAAAGATGATGAAATGTCCTCTTATTCAGCCTTTAGATAGGCATTTTTCCCAGGCTGGGTGGTCAGGAGGGAGAAGAGGATCCCTTTGGGGAGCTGTAGGACCTCAGTAGGAGCAACATCTCTGTGAAGGAGACTTCTGCGGTCAGCTGGCATTGCAAAAGCCAACCATGCAGGAAGAGCTTGGGTTTTTTTTTTAAGCTCTTAGTGCTGAGAGCTGGCTGTGATGGATCCAGCTGTCTCTTGTACTTCTGAAGGCATCTGTGTGTTTAGGAGTGGGTGGGCAGCCGCAGCTCAGAAGTTAGGGACAGCTGTGGTCCTGAGACCCTGTTTCTCACGCTGGATAGAGGAGCCAGGCTGCAGTGCCTCGGTAGGAGTTGCCCAAAGCCTGAAATTCATCAGAGGCCAGAACTGGAGACAAGACTTTGTTTTTGTGGAAGGCAATGCTGTTCAACTTGGTGGCAGCCTGTCTCTCAACAAGCTAGAATTGCACCACAACCACATGTCCTCTGCGTGGAGGATTTCCTCCATGTATGTCTAAATTAGATTTGATCTGGCTTGCTCCGCTTCCAGCAGCAGCAGTTTAGACTTCAGCACGGGCTTTGCTGCTCCAGACTCTGATTCCAGGTATGTAGCTCATTGCTTGTCCCATCTCTGGACCATGACACTTTTCTTCTGTCACTCAAGCTAATGCTGCTATTCCAACCAGTTTTGTGCTTTTTATTGCAATATTGACTTATTTTCTGTTGTAATTTTTTAAGGCATGAAAAAGCTGTTGACTCACATCTCCAGCCTTCAGAGAGAGGGAAATAGTAACAATAGAAAAAATGGTCCTGATATTTCTAAGGTAAAAATACATTTCTGTACAGGTATACATTTGTTATTGTAGTAGGTCAGTTGGGGGATACTCCTACTGCCACAGCTGAATTCAGAATAATATAGTTTGGAACAGATGTCCTGCAGTCTCCTGGTCCAAAGCAGGGACAACCTTGAGGTCGCATGAGGTTGCTCAGGCCTGTGTGCAGTCAGGTTTTGAATATCTCCAAGAACAGAAATTTTACGATCTCTCTGTATCCCCTTTTTCAGTGCTTGGCTATCCTCATTCTGCAGAATTTTCTCTGTGCATTTAGCTGGAATTTTTCATTCTGCCGTTTGTGCCTATCATCTCTAAATTTTGCTGTAAACCTTCAAGAAGAGTTTGGCTGTCTTCTCTATCTCCCCCCATTAGCAGACAGCTGTAGGATCTCCCTGGAGCCTTCTCTTCTTCAAGCTGAGCGATTTTTCTCAGCCTTTCTTTGTGCATTGTGTGCTTCAGCCCCCTCGTTTTGGTGGCTCTCCATTGAACTCACTCTGGGATGTCATGTCTGTGCTGGGGAGCCCAAAAGACACACCACAGTGTCCAGATGTAATCTCACAAACTGCCTTATAGAGGGGTAGAACCACTTCCCTTGGCCCTCTGGCCTCTCTCTTGCCAATGCAGCCCAGCATGCAGTCAGCCCTTTTCAGTGCAAGCGCGCACTGTTCGCTCATAGAATCACAGAATGGTTTGGGTTGGAAGGGACCTTAAAGATCATCTCATTCCAACCCCCCTGACCTGGGCAGAGACACCTTCCACTGGACCAGATCTCTCAAAGCCCCATCCAACCTGGTCTTGAATACTTCCAGGGATGGGGCATCCACAGCTTCTCTGGGCAACCTGTGCCAGTGCCTCACTACCCTCACAGTAAAGGTTTCTTCCTTACATCTCATCTAAATCTGTCATCTTTCAGTTTAAAGCCATTACCTCTTGTCCTGTTTCTACAGGCCCTTGTCAAAAGTCCCTCCCCAGTTTTCTTGTAGGCCCCCATTAGGTACTGGAAGGCTGCTATAAGGTCTCATATTCAATGTGTCCATCAAGTCCTTTTCTGCAAAGCAGCTTTGCAGGCTGGGAGGACCCAGCTTGTCCTGCAGCACAGGGCTATTCCATGCCAGGTGCGGGACTCTGCCTTTGCTGAACTTCCAGGGTTTCCTGCCAGCCTGCCTGCTCAGGTCCCTCTGAGCAGCAGCCCTGCCCTGCAGCAGTCTGGACTGCTTCCCCAGCTTGGCGTCATCAACCAGCTTCCTGAGGATTCATTCTTGTCCAGGTCAGTAACACAGAGATAAACCAGCATTGGTTTTGTTACCACGAGTAACCAACTGCACTTTGTACCACTGATCACAGCCCTTTGCGCCTGGCAGCTCAGCTCATTTCTACCCACGTCACGGTCCACCTGTCCTAAGAAGGCAAAAGCCTTCCTAGGGTCAAGATGCAGGCTGCACGTTGCCCTACCCTACACCATTCTACCACAGAAGGCAAGGAGGTTGGCCGGGCCCAACTTGCCTTTGGTAAATCTGTGCTGGCTGTTTCCAGTCATCTTGTCCTTGGTGTACGTGGACACAGAAAATCCAGGAGGGCTTACTCCATAATCTTCTTGGAAACCTGGAGGTCCCCAGGTCCTTTTTCTTGCCCTTTGTGAAAACAGGTATGGCATTTCCCTTTTTCCAGTCATCAGGAACCTCTCGTGGCACTAGGTAAGAGAGCAGCTTTGCAGTCATGTTGGCTCCTTCACGTGGTCCCACAGACCTGAAAATGCCCAGTTTGCTTCAGTGGTCTCCAGTTCAGTCTTCTGCAGTGTGAGCGGCCCCAGATCCCCACTGCTCGGTGCAGGGAAGCTGAGAACAGACCATGCCAGCAAAGCCCAAGGCAGAGAAGTCATCGAGAGCCTTGACCTTTTCCATGTCCTTTGTCACTACGTCCCACTATTTCATTCTCCATTGGGTTCACATTTCCCTTTGCCTCCCTTTTGCTGCCAATGTATCTGTAAAAGCCCTTCCTGAATCTTCTGGTGATGAGAAATGAATCCGTGCGTTGGTGGTGGATTTTGTTGTTGTTCTTGTTATTGTCTCATCTACATCTGTTTTCCCTGGCATCTTAAGTTAAAAAAGCTAATTTTGCCGAGCTGGAGCAGCTGCCACTTCCCACCACAGTAAATTAAGCTTTCAGAAGACCTCATCTTTGGAATTACAGTTCTGATGATAATGTGGATTTTAATAGTCAATTGAGATGCTTATTAAATTATAACACAGTGCATTAGGACCGTTCCTGTACTGCTGGAGAAATCTCAATTGTTTAGTTTCTATTAGTTTTGTGATTTAATGAACAGAAAACATTAAAACTAAAAGCCAAATGCAAAACAGCTGTATAAAAGTGTTCTATAAAATTCAGAAAACTGACAGACATAGCTGTAAAAATGCTTTGCAGAGACACAGCCCCTCTTAAGTGCCATTAATTTTACTAAAAAGATGAATGCCACCATCAGTTTTCTTAACGAATAAAATCTCTCCCTCTTCTCTTTTCCTAGGTTCATGAGATTCAGTGGAGATTATCAACAGATCGGAGAACTATTAACTCTGGAGTGTTTTGGTGGTGTTGTTTGTTTTGGTTTTGTCTTAAATAAAAATCAGAGTAAGATGCAAAGGACAAGGTTTTTCATATGTGTCCAGACTCTTCTCCTCTTTCTAGGGAGCATGGCTACACCACAACCACTTGTCTTACCACTGATGTCACTGCGTGGTTCTCAGCGCTGTCGCCCCGAGTGGTGCCAGCAATGCCCAAGACCAATCTTTTGTTGTATTAAAGTTTGATTGTGGACTCTGTTAGCGTGAGGGTACAAATAAAGGGAGTCACCTCAGCCACCCTCTCCCCCGTGCCAAGGTGGATGAAGTCTCCTGAATCGTTTTGGGGTGTGCTGTAACAGGGTGGGTCCAGTGGCGTGGGAGTTACTGCACAAGCCATTACCGGTGGTATTATCAAGATTACCACAGAAACAGTAAATAAAAAGGAATAACTGTGTTCAAAGATTAGTTTTTTGAGGCTCTTGTTTAAAAATGCAGGTGTATAGATATATACATATGCATGTAAGTGTATTATGTATGTATAAAAGCATCTCGGTTCTCAAACTCCTAAATCGGACAGCAAAATCACTAACTACTATTTGTTTTGGTTTTTTTTCCAGATGTGAAAGACATTTTTGCATAAGATGCTGTCAAACACGTACCAGTGGAAGAAACCTCTACATTGCAAACAGGTTCGTGCCGGAATTGGCACGTGTAGTATCATTCCACTTTACCTTTCTGATGAGACTCTTGCCTGAACTTTGAAACAGATGAAGGTTCCTGTTTCAGTTTGTGAAGGCAATTGCAGCACATGTCTGAACTATAAACAGATCTTTCAGTGCAGTTGTGATTAGGACTTCAGTAATAAAACTGTTACTCTAGTTGCTTTTTTTTTTTTTCCCTTTGCCCTCACTTGCGTTTGGTTCTAGGGTGTTTTATTTTCTTTCTGTTTACCTCTGACTAAGAGTTTTCGTATAGCTCAGGAGTCAAAGGTCTGACTTTGTTGGCAAGGAAGGCCTGGGTGCTGTCACTGCTGCTGCTAGCTGTCCCGTCACAGTGCCTGTACTCTCGCCGCTGTCACTGCACAAAATCACTTTGAGAGGTTTTTTCTGAGTTCCTAACCTTGTCTGCCCCGCTTTTGTGAACAGCTGATGTTTTGTTGTAGCCCCCAAAGGAAGTGACTCCACTGAGCATACGTGGAACCATCTATTTGCATATGTTGGGTTGGCAAAATAATGCAAATTCTTAGCAGCATCAGGGCTGGAAGGAAATTATGCTATCCAGCTTATATTCTTACAATGTATTTGTTACTGGGTTTGCTGCCCTCAGTTTACCACTGCTCCCTGCTCTTCTGGCTCCCTCATCCACATCTCCAATTTCTCCATCTCCTGGGAGAGCAGCCTGCAAGGCTGGACCTGGAGCAGGCAGCACACTGCCTTCCTCTCACCTTCATCCTCCTCAGAGCTCTAACTTCTGCCCCCACCTTTCTGCTCTGTCTTGGTCAGAGATGAATCCCCTTGGCCCAGGGAAAGGGGGAAGATGAAAGACAGCAAATTTCAGCAGGAGCTACCCCACCTTCCCAGCAGCATCTCTTCTTGGCGCAGGGCTTGAAGGATGAACTGTCACGCCAACGGCACAAGCTGCCCCCCCACCCCGTGACGCGGGGGGCTGCAGTCCGCTTTGCAGAAGTGATGTGCCTCTACAGTGCAGTGGCAACAGGGATGTGTGCAAAGATCTTCCAAACTGTGCTGCAGGTCTTAGTAATGGGGCTGTTTTCAATCCCTTAATATTCTTCTCCTCAAATGTGTCACTTGATGCACTCCCAGAGTGCAGAGGAGAGCGTGCTAAGGACAGTCTGTATGGAACACCCCGCTTTATTGAATATGCCAGCTTCAGAACAATACCAAGCCTCTACAGCTTATTTTTTGCAACCTTAAGTTTTTACACTTCTCTCCCCTCACCCTTGCCAAGTTTTCCCCTCTGGCTTTTATTTTTTTCCTCCCCTCCCACTTCCTCAGGTGCTGCGCTGTGGCTCTTTTTGCTCTTTCCCCTCTTTTCTTATTCAGAAGCAGCAGAGCTGTCCCAGAAGGTTGGGCAGAAAGGCCACCCAGCACACTGCCCTGCCTCGGTGGGGATTTGGTGCGGTCTGCAGACATCTCAGCTCTCCTTCAGTGCAAATGAGGTACTTGGGAAACACACTCCTCCACCAAACCAGTGACAGTGGGACCATAAAAATCTCTCTAAATCGGTTCACAGAGGGGTGAGGCAAACTCTGACAGTGACCTTAGAGACAGGAGGGAAGGAGAATGTGTGCCGGCCTCGGCAGTGGTGTGCCGAGAGCGCCAAGCGTTGCTCTCTGCAGAGGGCTGATGAAATCCCTGCAGCTCAGTAACAGCTGGCAGAGAAGTGGAAAAATATGGGAAGGGAGGAGGAAGTGCAAAAGCATGCGCTGAGCCTTCCCCACGCATGTCCCAGCCTCCAGCAGGCCCTCCCATCCGCAAACCCTGCCAGCCCTCGGCTCTCGTCCGGGTTTGTGCGGCCCTTCTGAGCATGCACGGCTGCTGGCGCATGTGCGGCCGAGGCAAAGGCTGCGGACGCCAGCGGGACGCTGCTCCTCCCCGGCTGCGTTCGTAGGGTCAGAGTGGGGACAGAGCGCTCCGGCTTCCCGGGCATGATGGAACAGCTGGGGAAGCAGTCGGGGCCGGCGACTCGGCTGGACGCCATCCTCCGACACCTCTCTCCGCGGCTGGGAGCAGCCCCGGCTCCTGTATCCTTTCTGACGTGGGATCACAGAGGGAGAGTGGGACGTTGGCCCCGTTGCGGCCTGGGCTCTGCTTCTCCGGCCCCAGCGAGCTTTGCCCATCGCTCGCTGCACCCTGCGTGCTTGCGTGCGCATGGCGGTGCCAACGAGGAGTTCGGTGGTGGTTTGCCCTACAAGGACACGCTGCCTGGGAAGGACATGTGGGCAATGTCCCAGCCCTGTGTCCTGGTTACGGGGCGGTGACGTGCAGGGGGGCCGTGCCCCGTGCAGCCCCTCAGTGAGCAGGGATGCACCAGGGCAGCGCTTCCCCTGCCAGCCCCGACTGGGGTTTTGGGGTCAGCACCCATCCCACCCCAAAAACCTCTTGCTGCCTGGTGCTTTCTCCCTGAGCTTCAGCCCTGCAGCTCGACGGGTGCTGGGACGTGCGTCTGGTGAGCCGTCTGCCTCTCGGCAGCCCCCCATGGCTCATCTCCCCAGCACTGAGCAGGGGGGTTACCTGCAACGAATTTTCCTCCTAGACATTTGCAGGTTTGGGGGAGATAAACTCCGCAAGGCTTAGCAGGCACACAGCAAGTCTCAGACTTTGTTGAGAGGTACAGGCTTGACTGGTAGAGCAGAAGCAGGAAAAAAAAAAAATAAAGGTTTGGTTTGTGAGCAGGAAATGATGTGGAAATGTTGGAGGCTGCCAGCTTTATGATAAATCAGAGAAAGTAGAACAGGGCAGAAAGAAGTTTTCATGTTGGTCTGTCCCATGTTTGCAAAAGTTAAGTGAAGACTGCTTGCTGATAGTATTTTTAAAGCTGCTGCTGTAAATCTTGCTTTTAAAAAAATAGTATTTTTTTTTTAATGCTGCTGATTCTCGGTGAGAGTTGAATGCTGACAAGTGACCTCTGAATTGTAATAAATTGGTGAAGAGGGTGTGATCAAACAGGATATAGGAGTCTTCAAATGTATTAAAAATATGAAGACAGGTGGATCGTCATTGTCTCAGACTGCCGTAAGACAAAGGTGCAAGTAGGAACACAGAATTGGAAAGAAATGCTAGGAAAAGCACCCTGGTTGTAAAGAGAGAGTAAGAAAGGAGAGGCGCTGCACCAGCTGTTTTGTTTTTAAATCCAGCTGCAATGGTAAGAGGTGGTTGTACTTGTCTTAGACGAGCAGGAGTTTGCACCATCCCTTGAGGCTCTGCAGGTAGATGCTCTGGAAAAGCTTCTGGGGATCTTGAACCTTGCTGTGCTTGTGCTTCGGTCTCTCCAAAAGTGTTTACTTTCTTCTGAGTGGTCCCAGGTGCTGTATTACCCGCTCAGTCAACAAACTTGCCTGTGAATACGTTATTCCCAAAAGCGTGTGTGTGAGGGGAAGGGAAAGGTTTAAATACTCCATGTTTTCACCAAAATGAGCCATTGGAGGTGGCATCTCCTTCTCAACCTGTGTACCTCTTGTTTTCAGTAGTCCACGGAACCCAAAGTTGTCCTTTGAGCATTGCAAGGTGGTAAGAGCAAAGGAAGAGGTGCTGCAAAGCCTGGGAGGAAGGTGTTCAAATGGAGTCCAGCGCTTGGTGGACTTGTCTGCTGTTCCTCCGTTCTGGGAGGTGGAGGTGTGCTCAGGAGGGCACCACAGCTGAGGTTCAACCACTGCCAGTGTTTCCATCAGCTATCTGAGGTCATTTAGGAGCCTGAATGGCCAGGAGTCCCATTTTCCCTGAAACTGGACCTGAAATGTGGTGTATGGAGCACTAGTGCCCTCAGTTGGGGAATCCCTTGCTCTGGGACCTGCTGTGGTGGTTTCCACCTGGTCTCTTTGTGGTCCTCTTCCTTTCCTCTCTCTTCCATGCAGTTCTCAGCACCTTTTCCTCTCTCTGGCTTATAACTTTTGCCACACATTTTTGCATGTGTCGTGTTTCTTCTCCCACCGTATGTGAGTCTCGACCAACTTCCTGGTGTAGGGACCGTACGCACAACTGTTGTGATGAAACCTATTTCTTATCCCAGAAGCATGCGTGCTTTTACGGCACATTTAAAAGGCAGTGGTGAGCAGTAGAGGAAAGTCCTTGGTTTACATAAAACCCTGAAGCACAGGGGTCTCCAAACATGCATGTGCAGACCCAGAGATCTGCGTGAAAATATTCTTTTTTTTTTTTTTTGTCCTTGCCCCTGGATGATGCTTCAATATCATGCACAAAGCTCTTGTGAGGCTTCATTAGCAAGTGGGGTTTAATTGCTCTGTCAATGAGAATGTGTCTCCTTGCACAGCAGAACACAGCTGTGTTTGTTTAAACCCATTGAAATGAATCAAGGTGGAGGACAAACCCATAGCTCTTCTCTCTTCGTGGTCTCCCTGTCAAGTTTGGGGTGGTCCTCATCCCTGCAGTAACAGGAGGGAAGGTGAGGGTTTCCACCACAACATGGGAATGCGAAGTGCCAGGTTCACCTCGTGTGACTTCTGGCTCTGAATTCAGAATCTTGCGCAGTCTCATTTTTGCACAGTGATGTTAGGAGGGGAGAGATGGAGAAGCACCTCCAGGAGGCAACACAGGTTTTGAGTAGGTCTGGCTGCTCTCTGGAGCACAGGGAGGGAAACTGGGCAAGTAAACATCTCTACTGAGCATCTCATTGAGTGTCCCGATGTTCTGGGAGATGAATTGAGGGCTGTGGACTATTCTGGAGTCCCAGGCATTTTGTACTGACTTTTCCATATGCGTGGACAAGGCATGATGTTATTTTATTCTTCTCTGCCAGATGTTTTGCTCCAAAGGTGGGAAGATTTTTTTAGAAGAAAAATAAACAAACCCATCATTTGAATGTCCAGCACAGCACTTATCTTTAAGATGAACTACATTGTAGAATTCAGGACGCCTGTGTGTAGATGTTCTTCTACTCTATTGTGCTTGAGTCTGTATTCCTTAATTTCCATCCTAGACAAGCGTTCCTACTTCAGCCCAAGTTAGTGCTGTTCCTCAGCCAGGGAGGTTTCGGTAAGCTGCATCTTCCTTTGTAGAAATAAAAAAAAAACCCCATAATCTGCAGAACTCAATTATTTTTTCCTCCTTAGCACACCTGGAGAGCTGGGGTGGACGTACAAGTGAGGAGGGTTTCCCACTGATTCTCCCCAGCAGCCACTGATCCCCTGCATGTCACCACCTTCCAGCTGGGTCTCACCAGCACTGCTCCCGTTGTTCTGCCCAGCCCTGCTAACATATTTCTCCTCTGTTTCTCAGCTATACCCTGGACAACGATGTCCTCACCACAGAGCAGAGGCAGTTCTACGAAGACAACGGGTACCTGCTCATTAAGAAGCTCGTTTCTGATGAAGACATTGAGCGCTTCAGGTATGGGGGACTTGCCTAAGGCCTTGTCCTGTGTGCAGCAGCATCCCGAGGGAGCTCCGGGAAGCTGGGTGAAGCTGGACTCTCCCAACACAGATGTTCCCTCTGCTTTGCAGGAAGGAGTTTGTGAGGATCTGTAAAAGAGAGGTGAATCCACCAGGAGCTATGATTATGAAAAATGAAGCTCTGAGATCCCAGTATGGCCAGTCTGAAAAAGTAGTTAATAAAGTGCAGGATTTCCAGGAAGACGAAGAGTTGTTCAGATACTGCACTCTGCCAGAGGTAAAATTAAAAAAAAAACAGCAAAAAGGGGGATGGTGGTGGAAGAGCCTGTATGAATGTATCTATGTTTTAATGCTTCTGCAAATAAGCTTTTTTGTTTGTTTGTTTGTTCCTCTAAAGCTATGTCCTTTATCTCTTAGAGCCCCTGTATGTCACTCCCATAAGTACATATCTGAGGAAGGAATATCAAGCCATCTTCTAAGAGTGTTCTACTGCAGGTGTGGTCTCATCAGAGCAGAGTAGAGGGCAGAACCACGTCCCTCAACCTGCTGGCCATGCTACTTTTGATGCAGCCCAGGATTCAGTTGGCCTTCTGGGCTGCAAGCATACGTTGCAGGCTCATGCTGACCTCCTCATCAAGCAACACCCCGAGGTCATTCTCAGCAGGGCTGCTCTCCATCCCTTCATCCCCCAGGCTGTATTGAAACTGGGGGTTGCCCTGACCCAGGGGCAGGACCTTGCACTTGGCCTTGCTGAACCTCATAAGGTTCACATGGGCCCACTTCTCAAGCTTGTCCAGGTCCCTCTGGATGACATCCTGTCCCTGAGACATGTCAACTGCACCACTCAGCTTGGTATCATCTGCAAACTTGCTGAGGGTGCACTCAATCCCACTGTCTAAATCATTGATGAAGATATTAAACAGTCCTGGTCCCATTACAGACCCCTGAGGGACACCACCTGTCACTGATCTCCACTGGGACACTGAGCCATTGACCACTATCCTCTGGATCTGACCATCCAACCAATTCCTCATCCACTGAACAGTCCACCCATCAAATGCATATCTCTCCAATTGAGAGAGAAGTATGTTGTGGGAGACAGTGTCAAAGGCCTTACAGAAGTCCAGATAGACAACATCCGGAGCTCTTCCCTTCTCCACTGATGTAGTCACTCCATCGTAGAAGGCCAGTAGGTTGATCAGGCAGGACTTGCCCTTGGTGAAGCCGTGCTGGCTGTCTCAAATCAACTCCCTGTCATCCATGTGCTTTAGCATAGCTCCTAGGAGGAGCTGTTCCATCATCCTCTCAGGCCCATTTTTTAAAAATGGGTACAATGTTTCCCTTTTACCAGTCACCAGGGACTTCACCTGACAGCCATGACTTTTCAAATATCATGGAGAGTGGCTTGGCAACTACATCAGCCAATTCTCTCAGGAAGTATGACCCTCCTCATCTTTTCAATGCCACCCAGCAGCCTGCTGCTCCATCTTCTGTCTTGGCTTCCTAGCATGATGCCCGTTTGTGTGCCTCCTGTCCTGCATCCCTCCATCCTGACCTCCTCCTCCTGTACCCTAGCCCTCAGCCAAACATCCAGGTCCCAGTGCTTCCTCAATAATCTTTCCTCTTGTCTTTCATGTTTGTAATTTTTTTTTTCCTGATGTTTTCTTCCCTGTAGGTCCTCAAATATGTTGAGTGCTTCACGGGGCCCAACATCATGGCAATGCACACCATGCTGATAAATAAACTTCCAGATTCTGGTAAGGAAAACTTGAATATGAGGAAAATAGAGAAATTGCTTTGTATATGCTATCTGGCCAGAACAGAACTTAGTGTTTTAGAAAAGCTGTTTGAAAAAAAAAAAAAGTGAGATAAATTAAAAGCAAATAACTTTGAAAAATTATGAGGCCACTTTGGTAATGGTTTATTTTCTTTTAACCTTAGTTTAATGAGATAACATTTCTTGTCTTTCAATGTTCAGTGGATGTGGGTTTGCTAAAGAGGGTGGTTGTGTTGGCTGCACCACTTACACGTTCAAAGTGGGCAAGCGAGCTCCCTGTTCAGCCAGCTGCACTTGCATAAAGGCCCAGGGCTGAAAACATCACATGCTTCTTAAGCCTGACTTTTCACATGTGTTGAAAACTAGTGCTGCCGTGGACTTTGGTAAAAGGTAATGAACACAGCCATCATCCTTTGCTCGGCGTTGATACGCTCCTGACCTCGCTGACAGTTCTTGCAAGCTCAGCGCTTTGATATGAAGATACTTGAATAGGTGCTAAAAGAAGGATGTTTGAGCCTGGCTTTGGCTCCTGCTGCTAGAAATTGAGATCATAATTTACACAAGGGTGATGCGCAGGGAGAGGGAAAGGAACTGCACTAACCGCATTGCACTCTTTCGAAGTAGCTTTGACAAGGTCTCCATTTGATATCTTTGAGTACTTTAGGAGAGCTGCAGATCTCAGGAGAGTTTTTGAGGCTGCCCAAAGTCTAAATCATACGGCAAATGAGGCAAGGGGAAACATCTTAACTACATCTAAGGAGCAATGGCAAAATAAATATATAAATAATATACAAAAGGCTGTTTTGGCGTGGATTATATTTCCATAGTGGGGAAAAGCAGTAACAATCAAAACTTCAGAAATGTTTATTTTTGTTTAGATTTAATGGAAAAAAGCCTCTAGTGCAAAGGCTAACAGAGTGCTGGGTAGACTGTCTGGGGAGGCTGCAGTCCATACATTGAGATTTAAAAAAAAAAAAAAAATTTTTTTTTTTTTAAAAAAAGAAGGCTAAATAAACGTGTTGAGTGCCGCACAGCCAGGGTTGATTCTGCTTGCAACATAGTGATAGATCAAGTGACTGCAGACAGCATGGAAGTTTGAAAGTCTTTGTACTGGGAGGGGTTCATGCAACCCCGTGCTGGTTAAAGTTCACAAAACGAGAGCAGCCAAAGCGAACAGTGAAAATTTGTCAGGGAGATGGTGGTGGTGAATGCCAGCATAAAGAGTCTTCTGAGGGATCTCACAGCTGGGCAGCTTCCTGGCATTCACTGTGTCCCCATGCCATCGCTGAGCCAAGAGCCACCGCTGTGCTCTTGACCCATTTTGGGATGGGGTATAAGGTAACCCACTTGGCTTCCAAGTCACTGGTGGGCTGGAGCAGGCATCGCATAAAGTCTCTCCGGTGGCAAGCAGCAGCTTCTTAGGACATGTTACAACAAAAGCAATGGTTTAACTGAAAGGAGAAGGCTGGGTCACGTTTTATGAAGTTGAAGATTTTGATCCTGTGTTGCAGATAAACAGACTTTTCTCCACCCCATGCATCAGGACTTGCACTATTTCCCCTTCCGGCCTGCGTCCCGCATCGTGTGCTCCTGGACCGCCATGGAGAGGGCTGACCAGGACAATGGGTGCCTGGTTGTGCAGCCAGGGACGCACAAGGAACCCCTGAAGCCTCATAGCTATCCACAGTGGGAGGTAGAGTGGCACGGGGGGCCTGGGAAGGGCATGCGCACGGGGGGCTTGGGAAGGCCGTGCATGAGGGGACCACATTTTGGCTGGGAAGAGCCCACTGTGGAGGGATGATGCACAGGTCAAAGCTGAGGTTTTCAGTGATGATTTTTCTGTTTATGCAAACACTGACTTGTTGCTTCGGGAGAGAGTTGCTTGGTAGGCCTCACTCCATGTGTCCTGGATAGATTTGCCTCTGTTCCCACCTTCTCCTAGAAATTGTCCAGCACACTGTGGTGTAGTGGCATAAACACATGCACTAGTTCTCCACTGCCCTTGCCAAGTCTGAGGACTCTTTCTCCTCTTGTGAATTTGTTCCTGCCTGGTGAGCGTGTGTACTGTCCCAAAGAGGAGAAACTGTATAGTGAATGGCTGGATGCAGTTAAATACCACGCAGTATTTTCCTCTTAAGAAAAAATGTTTCCTGACCTGGCCTGGCGTTGGTGATGGTTATACTGGGAGCAGAAGGCTGGACCCTTTTGGCCACATTTGTGGGATTGCCCAGTGCTCTTCTCTGTTCTCTGCAGCAAATAAATGTTCTTAATTGTCTGAATCCAGCTTCAGGAAATAGAAGTATTGCTTTGCTGTACCTCAGGCTTGAAGTAGGAAGACTTGTAGGCAGGTGGGCAGGCTCTTGATCAAATACACTGCGCAGAGGAAAGCAGATGAGTAGCTGTGCCTGCTGTCTCTCGCACTGAGGATTGGCACTTTCTCTTGTTTTAACTGAGTGATTTCAACTCAGCCTTTTTTTTTTCAGGGTAAAACCAACAAACTTTTCCATGGGCTGCTTGATGAGGATGAGAAGAGTCCCAGGGTTCACCTTGTCATGGAGAAGGGAGACACCGTGTTCTTCCATCCCCTGCTCATCCATGGTTCTGGGATAAACAAGACATCTGGTTTCCGAAAGGTAGGAAATCATCTCTTGATATAGCTTTTGACATTCTTTATTTTTTTAAAAACTGATCAAACTATTGCTCCCCCCCTTTCCAAGCTCATGAATATGTGGATGAACTTTTAAATGAGTTTTTAGCTTCCTAATGTACTTTTACGCTCTCCTTTTTTTTTTTTTATTTTTAAACATCTCTGTCTTTTGGGAGAAGAGCGTGTTGTGGGGCTGCTTGAGAAAAAGAGCAGGAGTAGAAATTAGATGTTGAATCTATGTCTGAAGGCTGGCTGGCTGTTCTTGCTTTTCCAATGGTTCCCCTTCATCCATCCCAAATATCAGGAGCTTCTCGAAATTTCTTCTCCCTGCCTTCTTGTTATCTCATCTCTGGATAGCAGGAGCCTCCATCATCCCATAAATAATATTTATTTATATGATAACATAACATATTTTTCTATTAAAGATTTGATTGAGCATTGTCTCTTTGGTTTGCATCATGATTATTTAACTGAAACAGGCAAAACTGCCCTCCTTTGGAGAACTGATCCTTTCTCAGAAGTGGATGCATCCAGGCACATAAGAGATCTGTAGCCTCTGGTGTAGCCACCAGTACCAACGCAGATGTTTCACCTCATGCACTGCAACACAGACTGCTCTATTTTGATTTTGGTTTGCCAGTATCGACTACAATATGGCCCATTTTTTCAGCCCCAGTAGCAGTTTACTGGTACGGAATTCCTTCCTCCTGCAATCCTGAAAGCAGAGAGGACTTCAGGTGCTGAGTCTCATCTGCTGGCTCGTTCCTGGCTAGTGGAGCAATAGTCCTGTTTAGTGTCCCGCAGAAACACAAGAGCTTCCTCATGCTGTGCCAAATCCCAACACTTGTCTGCCTTTAGGGTAAATCAGTGAGTATCCTGGAGCATTCTGAGCCGCGTTATGGTCCAGCATCCTTTGAGATCTGGCATGGTCTTGCTTGTTGCTGGCATAGCTCCTGTAACGAGAGAACAGCTTTTTCTGGTGGGGCATTTCTGTTTAGTTCCTCTCAACTTTGCTTAAGCAAGAACCAGTTACAAAATAAGTGGGCTGATGTGACCGTCTGGGTGCAGAACGTAAGAATCCCTACTGAACACGCAGGTCCGCTCCAACCCCAACTTTCCCTATTCCCACTCTAGCCACCGATATTCTGAGATCAAGTAGCACAGCTCATGCTGAGGGGTGGGGCGTCCATGATCTGGGATGCATGAGATTTTTTTTTCCACCAGTCATTTGTGATGGATGTGGTAGTGAGTGATGCCCGATTTCCTCACGCAGAGCATAAGCTGTCACTTTGCCAGCTCAGAGTGCTACTACATTGACGTCAAGAACACGAGCCAAGAGCACCTGGAGAAAGAATTGGTAGAAATGGTTCAGAAGAAATACAACATGACTTCTGTGGAACTCAGGGTAAGACTTAGCTATATGCCCTTTGTTACAGTCCAGGTCAGTTCCCTTTCCTAATCTCTCTCGTGGGACAGATTTGTGCTTTTTGCTTTACCCAGTCTGGCAGATCAAGCTGTGCCAAGCAGAGGCGTTTGGCAGAATAAGAGACCTGAAGTTCAGAGGATGACCAGCAGGCTTTTTTGGCGCCTTTTTGCTCATAAGGCTGCTTCTTGCTGTGCTGGAGAAGTGGTCTTGGTCTCTGGGCAGCCCCTTCACAGGCCTTAAGCTCCTGCAGCTCTACTTGTCAAAAGTATCTGGGGTATTCCTGTGGAGAGGACTTTCTTTTTCACCTTCAGGCTTTTTGTTTTGTTTTGTTTTTTCCCCACAATGTGCCTGGGTATGGTGGGGTGTTCAGCTGTGTTTTGCAGGTAGAGCTTGCTTGACTTCTGAGTCCTGGAGTTATTTAGGTACACAGTGAAATCAGAAGTGATGCATAGTGAGACTCTCCTTGTGCGTGGAAATCAATCATAGAATCATTTAGGTAGGAAAAGACCTTTAAGGTCATTGAGTCCAACCATTAACCTAACACTGTCAAGTCCACCACTAAACCATGTCCCTAAGCACCACACGTATGTGTCTTTTAAATATCTCCAGGGATGGTGACTCCATCACCTCCCTAGGCAGCCTGTTCCAGTGCTGGACAACCTTTTCAGTGAAAATTTTTTTCCTAATATCCAACCTAAACCTTCCCTGGTGCAACTTGAGGCTGTTTCCTCTCATCCTGTCACTTGTTACTTAGGAGAAGAGCCCAACACCCACCTCACCGCAACCTCCTTTCAGGTAGTTATAGAGAGCGATAAGGTCTCCCCTCAGCCTCCTCTTCTCCAGACTAAACAAGCCCAGTTCCCTCAGCCACTCCTCATGAGACTTGTTCTCCAGACACCTCACCAGCTTCGTTGCCCTTCTTCTGATGAGCGAGTCTATTTTCATGTAGCTCTAAGCTTTTTTTAGCCAGAGTTGGAGCTTTCTCCCAGAGGAGTGCCCAGCTCTTACATTTCACCTTCACAAGACTAATGATAAGAATTAAGTAATCCTCACACCGGGAAACTGAGGCAGGAGCTTGCCCAAGCCTTACCTCTGTGAAGCAAACAGCGGTGGTCGTCTCCACTTTACAGTCTGCAGCAATGCCTGCCCAGCAGCTGATTTCTGGCTAAGGGCTTGCATTTCTGTCCGTTATTTGGTGACAGTTTCTGCTGCAGAAGGAGTATCACGTGCTCACGGGCAGCAGTGTGTGAGGTGTAGTCAGCTGGTGAGCTTTTTTGGATCTTCCAAAGGCGCGCGAGGGAGGCATTGTGTGACAGGCGGGCGAGGGCGACTTCTGCAAGGGTAATGTTCTCTGGGCTGCTCGTGTTTCCTCTTCTGCTGCCTTCCAGAACTGAACCGTGGGCATCCTGCCACCTGTGTAACACCTGCAAACAACCTGTCTCCTGGGGGTGGAGGGTGCACCTCTTCCTTAGTTTGGGCTGTGATTTTGTTCTTGATATTTAGGATTTGAAACTGTATTCAGTAAGTAGTTCGGTATGTAGCTAAGCTGCGAATGCTGTATCTGCTTCCATCGCTGTAAACTGGAATCCTGGTCACTGGTTTTGCTGACCCTTAAGGCTTTTCCTTTATCTCATTTTTGTTTTGAAGGACATTTGGAACTTCCGAGCACGGCTTGTGCAAGGGGAAAGAATTAACCTGTAGAACCTCTGAAGAGCAGGACAGAAAACAACGTGCCTGGGAACGAGCTGCTCTGATGGGAGAGCGCAGACCCTGCCTCAGCAGGCAGAATTACCTGTGCTTTGTTGACCTCTGTGTTGGTAACTTAGCCAAATGCTGCATCGCAAAATCATTTTATGCTAATACAAAATAATTGCACTGAGGTTGAACAGCTGATATATGTTAAAGAGAACCTAGCCTAGAAAAGCAGAGATTTGCTGCGGTTATCTTAGACAATTGAAAAATTAAGGTCTTGAAAGATCACCTTGATTTTTTTTGATGTTTTCATTCTTGTTTTTTAAAACTTCCTCACATGGCATACCTTTGGAACGATGCTATACTAACGTAAGATTTTATGCAAAGGTACGGTTTTTAATGTTTCCAACTCCCTTTTCTATGCAAAGGAGATAAAATGAATCAGTTTCATGCAAGCCCTCAGTATGGGAAGCTGCTAGTACAGCTGATGAAGATGAGGATGTTGGTACCAGCAGAACTGATTATGTAAGGGACTGGATAAAGGGGAAGCAGCAACCGTTTGGGTAGAAAAATGGGATTTATAGGTTGGAATATGATCTCTAGTAGAGTTCCTCAAACATGACCTGGCATGGCATGTTATCTTACCAAGCAGTGCTGGCACAAGTTGTATGTGTGGCTGACAGGGTTGGGAACTACTACGCCAGCGAACCAGCCTCTCGTTGGCCTTGCACAACTGATCCGAGGCTGTGCGAGATGACGGAGTCCTCCTTAGAGTCCGGTGGGTCTGGGAAAAGACGCCTTTTGGTGCTGCCAGGTCGGGGAGGCGGTTGGATGCTCCTCAGGATGCACTGGTAGCAAAGTGGAGCGACGTGCACTGAAATGATCCTCTTGTCTTGCACAATGTTTTTCCTTGCTTTCTGGAAGATTTTGCTTTCGGAATCTATTTTTTGAAATACAGATTGGATCAGAGCAAAGCTGTGTTTGAGGACTGTGTTTTATTATTTCTGCTGCTCAGAAATTCTGGTGATGGGTGCATCGTTGAATACCTCAGTGGAGAATGTCAATCCTCAGCTCTCTTCCACTCTCTCCTTCCACCTGAAGAAGGTGCCAAAACAGCACCAAAGGCTGCACTGATGGGCTCTCATGGCTTGTTCTGCTCTTATCCTGCAGCTCAGGAGGTTACTCAGTCGAGACAGGAGACCAGGTGCTGTCCTGTCCTAGACCCACGAGGCTCAAACTCTTCTCCTCCCTGGGGAACTGATTAGACAAGTGGCTGCAAGTTAAACCTGTTGCAGTCATTTCATGCATGACAACGTAATTTAGAGGAGGCTTTTGCACTTCTTCCTCTTCCTGCAGTGTCCATACATTTCCTTGTTCATATGCTTTCAAACAAGGTGATGTTTGAGCAGTTATTGCATTGGTCCTAAGCTCTTGGTGGTGGGGTGAGGTGCCTGGGCCTGCCTCCTGCAGGCAGACATATCCTCTGGGCAGCCTCTGGTTTGATCACAACACCAAGAAGTCTGATGAGGGGGAAACTTTAGGACCCCCAGCCCTGCTTAGCAGGTGATTTTGAGTATCCTGGTTCCTGCACCTCTTCCCATGCCCTCTGTATAACCCTGGCACTGATCCCACTCCCAGGGAGATGTGCTAGGATGCATCTCCAGACTTGGACCTTCTCAGCCTGATCTTTGCTTGCTGCATGGTCCCAAGTGAATGATTTCCAGTGAGTTGCAGGCTTCTCTGTTGACTTTGCTGAGCTCTGGCTCACAGCTGAGCTGGTGGTCTCCTTAGGATTTTTGTGAGGACTTAGAGTACCCTGTCTGGTTCACAGCAAAGGATTCCTGGAGAAACTTCGCTGCCTGGCGTTATTGGTGTAGCTGAGTTGACTGCAGAGGGAGCTGTGACCACAGAGAAGAACTACAGGTGTCCACCGGATTCCCAGTCTTTCCAGACTCTGTATTTCTCTTACTACAGCTGGCAGAGAGAAGGAAAGGAAGTACTTTAGCCTTGTTTTCAAAAATTTGCACATCTCTGCCTATGAGTTTAGGCTTAAATTTCCTCTTTCAGAAGAACAAACCCATCAAAGACCTCACACATCATCTAAACTCAGCAGTTGTCCCACCTGATGAGAGACTCAGGTCCTCTCTGCTTCCTACAACAGCAGGTCAAGGAAGCTCCAGAGCCTGGGGAGGACTAAGCTTAGGCAAGCTCCCCTTGACTGTGTGCAAGGGCTGCTCGACTGTGTCCTAGCAATGCCAAGGAGTCTAATCCCTGCCCGTTGAAAAGACCCCGGGCAGAACCAGCTCCAGCAGGGCTTCTCGGCTCCTTCTCAGCAAAGCTACGTGCTTATGGGTGCAGGACCATGTCCCTGGAAAAGTAAGGATCTACAAACACTTCCTCACAGGATATTTGAGCGAGGGCTGGAGTCCAAAGGATGCTTCATCAGTTCATGTAAATGTGAACCCCTCCGTGAGGAATCTACCTGGTAAGTTCTTGTTCCTGTTCCTACGCATTCCAGCCAGCAGAGATTCTGCAACCACAGGTGTCCAAAGCATGTGCCCCACCGGTGGAAATTCACGTCTAGAAATTTATCTCAGTCTCCAGCACTTGGCTTTCTGGGTAAAAAACAGAACTACAGCCATATATCTCTTAGAATTTGTTTGCCTGGCAGTTCCTGTGGTGCAGCTGATTTCTTTGGGTGAAGCCTCAATACCGCTCACAAAGCTGTTGTGAGGCTTCGTTAGCAAGGTGGGGGGAGGTGGAGAACTGTTCTGTGGGTGAGACTGTGCCCTCTCTGCCTGGCAGTGTTTGTTTAAGCTCGTTAGAATGAATTGGGAGTCTCCTTCGCGTGTGCTCTCCCTGTGAGGCATTGGGAGGGGTGTCGTTCGTCTGCAGTAATATTTTCATACTCTGTTGTGCTTGAGTCTGTATTCCTTAATTTATATCCCAGATAACTGGTCCTGCTCCAGTAGCAGCTCGTGCTGCTACTCAGCCAAAGATGTTTTGGTCAACTGTATCTTCATTTATACAAAAATCAAACATTGAATTTCAATTCCTACTTAATTTTGATTATTTTCTTCCAAGTGCCCTTGGTGTCTGCTGTGGGGAGTTTTCTTGCCGATTCTCCCCAGAACACCGTCTGGAGACACCTGCCTCTCCCCAGCAGCCGCCAGTCCCCTGTATGACACCTTCCTCCTGCGGGTTTCTCATCAGTGGTGCTCCTGTTTCTCTGCCCAGCCCTACTAATTTATTTCTCCTCTGTCTCAGCTGTACCGTGGACAATAATGTCCTCACCACAGAGCAAAGGCAGTTCTATGAAGAACTGGGAGGTAATGCATCTGCCTCCTAAATAGAAGCTTGTCCATGGAGTGTGAGGCAATCTGCACTGAACCAGGTTTTAAGCTCATCATCTCCTTGCAAACATCAGGTCACCCACATCATCAGGTGGGGTGTGTGGTTTCAGGGCTGTGAGTGATGTTAGAAGACTTAACACGTCCATAGTTTGGTGGCCTGTTGCTTTGCCCCATTGTGCTGTGTGAGAGTGAGCAGGAAAACTGAGGACCTGAGCAGCAGGGACATGGTACAAGCAGACCTGGCCCTGATTTTACCATTGCTGCATCCTTCCATCGGCTGTTTGCCCTCCTGCTCATAATTCAAAGCTGCCAAGCAAGGGGAACATAAAGTGAAGAAAGATTTCATGGAGAAACAGTATTTTCTCCTCTACGGCAGTGGGTAGATCTCCTCCCTACACTCACGCCCAGCTCACCTCCTGCTGGGGCTCACGGTCCTCTCTGCAGTACACGTGCCTTCCCTCAGCATCCTCTGGCCCTGAAATGCTCTCTTTAGGGGTGTTGTCAGTGACCTGAGCTGGAGAGACCTTTTCTCCAAAACAATTTCAAGGAAGGTTTTTTTCCATCAAAATAATGTCCTGAAGGTTCTGATTTGCACATCAGCTAAAATGTCCATGTCGTTTTCAGACCACCTTTCCCCTGATGCATGCAGTCCTTCTTTTCTTTTCCTTTTCCCCCTCACCATCTTTATCTTCATCTTCTACTTGTATATTTGGTTTTCCTTTCTCTCTTTCTTCCCCCTTTTCATTCATTCTCTCCCTTTATCATTTTTTTTTCATGCATTTGATCACAAAGCATCATTTTTTTTAAAAAATAAAAATAGAAATTGTTTCCATTGTATATTTTCCCTCCCCTATTGTTTCAAGACTCACTAAATCTGTGCATCTCCAGAACACCAAAGCTGCATTTCTCTGGGAGTTACAGGCACTCAAATGCCCTCAGGAGCACATTCGCTTAAAGCGAAACTCCTGGTTCTCCACCAAAACGAGGGGCTTACGGTCACTCCCGTTGCAGCAGGTGCCCTCCTGCCCTGGCTCACCCCACATCTGCAGCTCCAGAGATCTGCGGTCCCCTTCTACCTGCAGGATCACTGCTGAGCCCAAGGGCTAGTGGAGGGTGGCCACTGGCTCTTTTGTCAGCCAGCTGTGGAGGACCCCAGTTGCAGCCTGAGATTCTCCTGCATGGGTATCTCAGGGCTGTTTTCAGGCCAAAATGAAACAGGATCTGCAACGCGGCTTTGCACGGGAAATGACAATAAAAGGAGAAAAGTTTTGCCTGCACTCTTGTCCCACACATACATAATTTTGGGAGGGAAAACCAGGCAGTGTGTGGGTTGGGAAAAAGAAAATGACGTGAAGCGGCTGGGTGAGCCCAGCTTGCCCGGGGAGCTGCACATGATGGCCCAAGAGACCGTTGCACCGGCTCTGCCTTGAAAAATTGACCAGCAAAACCATAGGCCCTTTGGTAGTGTATTTATTGTGCAAGGGTACCAAGTTTTCATTAAGCTGATTTTACTTGAAAGTTAATAAACCTGAACTGAATAGCATAGAGGGAAAAAATGCTAAAAGCGTAATTTTTCCTCAAAAAGTGTTTGTAAAATCCAAGGAAAGATAATTTATGGCGGCAGGCAAGGTGCTCTAAATTAACGTTTCAGCACTAGCTGAGGAGAGGCAGGATGCTTACTGTATCTAAAAACCAAGCCTGATTTTGTAGGAGGTTATGAGAGAGGCTGGCTATCTTTCTGCCCATTTTCATACATGCACAGAACACTTTGTAGCTGGAGAAGCAACCTTGCAGACAGGAGACCATTTCCTTGCTGGGGAAAGGGCTGCGTTATCAGCTTACTGCTCTGCAAATCTTAACAGTGGCTGAGAACACACGGTCAGGATTCTATTATTTCCAGTATGGTTTTGCTTAGCGCTGATTTAGGGGACACAGCAGCTTCAGCAACACCGCTGGCTTGACCCACCAGCGATGCCAACAGTGGCAGCGGAGGTTTCTGTAACATCAGGCCTATTTAATGCCTTATACCGACTGGTAGTGCCAGGGCAGGCACACAGACCTCGACCTGCTGGCTGCTTTCTTGCTAAAAGAGCCTGGCATGCGGCTGGACTTCTTCCTTGCAAGGCTAGAGGTCTTTGGATCATGTTCCCAAAATTGGGACAGCTTCAGTGAGAGCATAGGTCCAGCTGGGCTCGTCAGGCCAGGTCGAGCTGCCTCTTGTGGGTCCCTGCCCGTGCTCTTGCTCTTGCTCCCAGGTATTGGTGGAAATGTGTCAGTACGGCCCAGAGACCGCGCAGGCTGCTCTGGCACGCTGCTGGGGCTGTGAGCTCACGCGGCAGTGTGCTGCAGCGGGCCGCTCCCCTCCTGCCTGCTTCTGCTGGGCTGCAGCCATCTCTGGCACAAGAAAAGCATCTCCAAAAATAGACTGAGGCACAGAAAATTCATTGCATCACTCTCCTCTGCTCCTTGTTTACTGCTGGCGTTTAAACATCCATCCTATTTTTGAGCACAAGGATGAATTGAGAGTGTTGCTTTCATTCCTCGGCGCCCAAGGTGGCGCCCATCTTTCCTACATATCACAGCCCTGGGTGCCTTTGTGCAGATAAAGCATCACTCCACCTTTGACAGTTTAATTGCTGCAGAACTCTCATTTCCACTGGCCAAAGAGACTGGAACTGGAAAAAGCCTGAAGCTTTCGCTGTGCCAGCTGAAGGCTGATACCGATGTGGAATTTCATGCAGGTTTTGTGGACTCCAGGTGAGAAACTCCTGTTGGTCTGAATGAGAAGTGTGGCAGCCAGAGCTGTGGACCACAAACAAATTCCTTTTGGCAATTCAGCACCAAGCTCTCAGGCAAACGAAGGTGTTGAGCAAGCAACTCATCCTCTTCCTCAGAGAAATGACACCGTACAGGCCCAGGGAGTGTTTTATTGCGCACTGTGTTTATTTTGAATGAGGAATCAACAGGAGACACTGCCAAGCAATGTCACTCGTACGTATTTACAATCGCCTACCAGTGACATCCCACTCATCAAATGGTATTGACGTGAGACTGAAATGAATGTAACATGTTGAGCAAAGCTGCCCAGCAAAGGCACCAGTAGGAGACAAAGGCTGCGGAGCGCGAAGGTCGATCTGTCCAGTTGCTTCAAATGAAGTAACATTTCCTCTTCCAGCCCTTGTGCAAGCCAACAAGAAGTACTGTCAAGGCCACTGGGACACATGAGACTATCGGTGGCAGTTTCACCAAATCACTGAGGTACTAGTGGCTTTAGGCACTTTTACTTAAAAATATCCCATGGGACACGAGCTAGGGGCAGCAGAAGGATCAGGTCCACAGGCATCCCTAGAGAGATGTGTTTTCAGAAAAATGGCTGTGTGAAGACAGTCCTTCTCAGGAGCCACCCCTGGGAGACCTCATCCTGCTTGGTCTGAGACAGCTACTGTCCCCCAGCAGCTCTGCCAGCAACCAAAGTTGACATGGTGCTGACTGGGAAAGATTTCAGGAAAGTTTAAAATGCCAGAAGAAAGGGTAAAAGCTATTAAGTGTAATCGCTCAGCTCTTCAAAACCACTCACAAAATAGTGCCAGGTTATTTAAAATCTTTTTCAAAGTGGGAACTGCAGGTTTGTAGCCATAAAGGTGCTGTAGTGTGGATGGTACTGGGAACCCAGTATGGGCTGTGTGATAGGGACTGGGCTTTCAAAAGCTCCCAGTACTCCGCCGTGTAAACACCTCTGGTTCGCAGTGCCAAAGCCGCTGAAGGGTTTTTGAACATGTAAGTAAAAGGGACAACTCAGGAACCATTTGACACCTGTTCTTAAAGGTTAAGAGTGAGTAATTCTGGAGCCAAGAGCAAGACTGCTCTGTGGCTACAACCCTCTTGCACCCCTTTTTGGCCAACAGTTGAAAAACCTTGACAGGCTGGCATTTACACAGCGCGGTATTAACTTCACGAGTGCTTATGGAGTCTACAGTCCTCACAGTTCATGATGATTTGCCACTTAAAATTCTGGCGAGGTCACTCTGCACCAGCCATTCAACATAAATTGTGGGATCTCTAGGGATTTCTTGGTACAAATTCCTCTCTAGATGTCTCTTTTCTAGATTAAATCTTGTAAACATGTTGTTAGTAAGAAAGAACAGGCATGGATGTGTGTTTCACACGCAGCCTTATTCAGGCAGTTTTAAAAAGATCAAAGCTGAATCTCCATGCAGTAGCCTGGTGGAGACTTTGTGGATGTCCTTCTCATTAGGCATTGACTCCTCTGCTCATTCTTCCCAAAAACCAGAATCTTCTTGGCATTCCAGTAAAAAAATGTGAGTTTTAGACACAGAAATCCATCCTTACATTGTGAAAAAAAAAATCAACTTCAGGTCACTTGAGACTATTGAGAAATTTTGGTTGTTCCTCCCCTCTTGGTAAAAGTGTTTCTCCACCAATCTTCGGACCTTTTTTCTCCTAGAAACATGAACCATGGAGAAAAGAAGTTAAATGTGCAGTAAGACGTCTCCCAAACATTTCTTTGTCAAAATGTGTAGTAGGGTTAAATTATCTGCTTAAATATTGACAGACACTCTAGGAACCTTGACATTCTGAACTCTTACAACTTTGGTAAAAAGCAAATTCCCCATGGTTAAATAAAACAAAGCTTCCAAAACAGAAAGCAAGGAGAGAAAGTCCACTAAAACACAGCCTACAGGTACCTGTGTGTACTTGCCAAAATGCAGAGCTGCTTGGTTTTGCTGGCAGCTGTAAGGGCACTAGAGCAAAGCACGGGACAAAAGCACCAAAAGAAGAAGAGCGCTGAGGCGCTCATAAACTGCTGGCTCACGCTTACCTTTAGCATCCCATCTCGCTCCCACTTGAAGAGGCCGCAGGCGCTGAAAGATACAGACGGCAGGTGAGGACCACTGTGGTGTGTGTTTGCTGCACAGTACGAGGGCCCAAAACCAGCCCCACACCCTTCCCACACCGCTTAGTGCTAGGGCTAACATTCCCGCTTTGGGGCGTGATCTGGTGACTCCCAACATGTTACTTGTGAGCGGACAGTAGAAAAGCCTCAGTCACTGTTTCAGGAGGCTCACTTCTTACCTGCAGGGCTTTTTTGGGAGCCTGTCAAGGGAAATGGCTCGGTTTCCACAGGGACATTTGAAAAATCGCTTGATGGCCTCATGCCAGTGGTACTCGTGGTTATCCTGCACACATGTGTCCAGAGGCTTGAAATAGGTATAATTACACTGTCAGGGAGAGAAAGAGAGCTGTGAGTGCTTCAACAGCACAGGAAACACATTCTGCGGGTTTGCAACAGCTGAACATCTACGGCAAAGCACCTCTGTCTTCTCGCACCGTGAGGAGCCCACCAGTCAGAGATCATCACCCCAGGCTTTGTCACTGAGTCTTCTAATGCCATCCTCTCCTCTTTGCCACCACTCCGTGGCCCTGCTCCTAGCACCTCATGGGGCACACAGTGGTCCTCTGTGCAGCCCCAAAACAGATAAGAAAGTCTAGCAGGGGCCAAAACTCTGGGAATGGGAGGTAACTCCTCTCTTCCTCTAGCACATTTAGGACAGTAACAAAGTTCCACTCCTCTTCCTGATGGCAAAGTCCCTGGAAATGCAAATAGAGGAATCCCACCCAGTGTTATGTTTTCAAGGCACTTTGCTTGTTTTGTCATGTAATGCGGGGAACTGAGGGTCCTGGTACAAAGCGCTTCAGGGAAGAAGTGGAGAAATATTTTCAGGATACCAACACCCCCTGGCATAAACATCAATTTGAGATGTTTAGCACAGCACTCCAGCCTGCCTTGCCAGTGTCTTCATGTCTCAGTCACTCAGTGCATGGGCTGTTCTCAGCGACAGGCATAAGGAACAAAACTGTCTCCATTTGATCCCTGCACTGGACTATGGCCAAGGGAGTGACAGATGGGAGCTTGCAGGATGCCGCAGCATCGTTTTGTACAATCCATGTTCCACACCCCTGCTGCTACCCTGGCTCTCCTTCGCTCACCGTTTTACATGTCACAACTCGACATTTCACTTCTTTAATGCTCCTCATCTTCTCTTCCATTTCTTCCTTTTTCACCAGTGGCTGAAAGTATTGTTCCTGCAGTTCAGCCTCAGCCTGTGGGGACACACAAAAAGAGTTGTGGGGACACACAAAAAGGGAGAAGCCACTCCATAAATGGCCTTTGGGCAAATCACTACTGGGCCTGCTTCAAGCAGACTGCAGTCTAGGAGCCAGAGAAACACCAAATATCTGTTGCTTCAAAAGTGCTCTACACCAACATTGAAATGAGCCACCTCTGAGATGTATGAGAGGGAGGGTTTGACTGAAACAAGCACACACCTATGAGAACAGTGCAGGAAGAGGTCAGGTAGCCAGATGTAATGAATGGAGCAGGTTCTTAGACAAAATATTACTCCTTAGAAGACCTTAAAACAACTAGGACATCATACCAATACAGCATGTCCAAGACAAGAGCCCTGTGCCACTGGAGGTGCTGTGTCCCTGGGAATAAGCTCAGCAAAGACCCCACTGAGAGATCCCAACCTCTTAGCTCTTCAGGGCAACTGCTGGCATTTCACAGGCTCCACAACTTACAAGAGTCCCAGATGGAGGTGGCAGCTGCCTTTATGTGGCCAAGATATCAAGAAATGAGGGACAAAATAGGCACATGGGTAATTTGGTTTTAAGGCAGAAGGATTTATCTGATCATCCACTAACCAGGAAACTTCATCGATTCTTCCAAACATAGCGAAAAAATCAATGGCAACTTGACCTTACCATGGCTATGGCAATAATGCAGGCTCGCAGGCACGGTGCCCTGCGTGCTCAGAGACCCCTGACTCTGCTCATCAGGACAATTTGGTGCTTATGACCTGTTTGGGTGCCTGCTTCTTGCTGAAATAATTATGAGGAGTCCAGACAGCTCCCTCATCCTGAACCCTCAGTCATGGCTGGATTGAGGCCATACCTCTTTCAGGACATCTGTGTGCTTGGACTTGGCATTCAGGATTTTCTGGAACTCTTCTGACTCCAGATAGGCCAGCTGCTCACGCCGTTTCTTTTGGGCTGGCTCCAGTTCATCCATATCTAGGGAGACAAAAAGGCTCAGTCCTACAGAGACCAAGTTCAAAACAAGGTTGTGATCTCTAAGCATGATCACTGCAGAAGATTTTGGAAGTCTCAGGTCTCTCAGGCAGATGTTCAAGTCAAACAGCAGCCTTTCATAGTTCAAGAGAACAGGAAGCCAAGTTCAAATATGGCTTCAGAAAAAATAAAAGCATTTTTAAAAATAATATTGCATCTTCTTTCAAAGCACTCTAGCAGGAATTTTCACATTAGTCCCAGAGGAGCCAGCAGTGCTGCCTCCCTGACTGATGGACAAGGTTTAAAGGCAATTAAGCAATTCATCCAAGATCACACAGTAAATTATCAGCAGGCAAACTCAAGTTCCCACAGAAAATTCAGACACCTTCCCAGGTGGGGCTATGTCTTGGTTTCCCTTGGTTAGGTCAGCCATGCATTGCAGATGCTCAAGTGCCGGAAGAAAGGGAACAGAAATGAGGACAGGGAGCTATCAGAGATTACAGCTCAGACTCTCTCACAGCGTGAGAGATTGTTTAGCCTATTTGGAACCCTTTAAGTTCTAAACAGACCTAATTTGGCCTCTCTTTGGCACAGCAATTAAGTCCTTAATGCAGCAACTAGTGCTCCATTCAGCAGGACATAAGCATATTTTTCCTGTTCTAGAAGCTCACGTTACATACCATTCTCTGCTTCTGGACCTTGTGGCTGAGCAACATTTCTCTCAACTCTTTCAACAATTTCTAGGACATCATCAACATCAGCTCTTTTCCTCTTGACATTGTTTGGGTCAGATTTAGGAAGAATTTGTCCTTTTGCTCGTAGCCGGTGTATTGCAGCCAGCTAGAAAACAGGAAAGAGCAGTGAATGTATTGGTGACCAGTCTGGCTCCCGTGTTCCTACTTCCAGAAGTAGCAGAGGAATTCTGTCAAATGGAGGAGACAAGATCCACTGGCCTGAGCACGGAGCTGGCCGAAGAGAGGGCCAACAAAATTCCCAGTTCCGCTGTACATCTAATTCACCACATCGCCGAACCTCTTGTGACTTCCCAAACCGTAAAATCACTCCTCCAGAGCTGTTACCAGGCTTGTTATCTCTGCAGCTGTGCTTTAGCTGCTTCAGAAATCAGCAAGTCTTCCAGAGGAATCAAATCACGTGAGATTTCCACATAAATTTGTAATAATTGGGAGCTAACAGAAAATTGCATACAACTATTCCTTTCCATACTTCCGGAATGCTAAGACTCCTTCCTTGCTGGAAGATAAATGTTTCTTTGACAAACGTGAACATATTTGTGCCAAGGAAAGGTGCAGTCTGCTCTGGCTAGAAACCAAAATTATCCAAACTCATGCCACAACATAGCTAAGGTAGTTTAGTTGACTGTTGCTTACCTGGCAAATGGAAAACACCCACAATACACTGCACTAGCAATGCCAAAGAAAAAAATATGCAAAGTTTAGCACTCCAGGGATTTTCAGCACAAATTCCCTGCCCCTTCCCAGCACTTAAGTTTTCACGCTTGTAAAACAATCAATAGTGACAGGCTTTGCTCTCCTTCTGTAAAGATCACTTCAGCACCTCCCATCCTGGTCCAGGACCTATCCATAACCTGATGCTTTAAGATGCCCCAAATCCCCAAAACACAAGAGCAAGAAGAGAAGGCACTGGTGGGCAGAGAAGCTCTGTCCCACCTGCATGAAGAACAGAGTACAAGGACAGACACACAGCTACTCCAAACTGCTCTCCAAACGTAACTTGCCCAAGGAGTGACTATGTCAGGTCATGAAGAACAGAGTATTCATGAGGCTGCCAGCATGAATAAAGAAGTGTTTCTTCAGCAAAAAGCTTAGCATCAGGTTAGTGACTTAAATGAGATGCCATATCTCCCCATCTGCTTTTCCCCAGTCCCATACCAAGAGGCTTCTCTGTCCCCTGTTCACGCCCAACTGCCCGACTGGGCAGTCTGATCCCACAAATCAGCAACTTGACTAACATCAGGGCTGAGCTGGCCTATATCTGATCAAAGACTCCTCTACTATCACAAACCAAACTTCCCTTAACCTCCCCTTCTTAATACTCGAAAGATTCAAAGAGCTGTTACCTTTTTGGCTTCTGCCAAGCTGTCTAGCTTTGGTGTTGGAGGTGGAGACCCATCAAAGAAGAGGATATCTTCTCCTTCTGAGAAGCCTGTGCCTAGCTTGGGCCTTTGAGGAGTTGACATTTTTGCAGCTTTGGGAAACTCTGCCCCAGGCACTGGGGAATGGAGTGAAGACTGTCTGGAGGAGGATGGGAGAGCAGGGCTGCTGGCTTTACTTGTGTTCTGAAGAAACCTTGTAAGACAAGAATAATCCATTGAAATAGGAACAAAAGTCAAAGAGACAGAAAGGTTTGAGAAACAGATAGGAATGGACGGAATGCAGACTGTGATTTTTTTCACTAATTGGCCTTTTATTCCTAGAAAAACATGCAGCAATGTAGGAATTCAGGAGAGTAAAACAAGTCTGGCAAGGAACTCATTTTGTCGCTGAAACAAAGAGCGACTTGAAGAAGTGACCAGAAGGAGTGAACAACCAATTGCTTTCAAAACTAAAATCAGAGAGAAGCATTAAATGAAGCTAGGAAGTGGGAACTGAAAGCACTTGGAAAAATGGGCTGCTTTTTAGAACAGGTAGTTAAGCAAGGCAACTGCTCGTCATAGGAGTCACATAAATGTTTAGGTTTACACATATCGCAATGTAGGTTGGACAGGTTCATGTGAAAAAACATCCTTTCAGAGATATTGTAACCAATTTATCTTGGAAAGTCCCTGAAATACACAATTGTAGGCTGAAAGAGTATTCGGGGGAAATATCGTCATGATTGTGCCTAGTCTTACTCTCCTTCAGGTTCTGCTTCATCTCCTGTTGGGCCTTTTGAGGCTACTTGGCTACATCAATCTCTGTCTCACCCAGGGTGGCTCTTCTGAGGTTCTTCTTAGGTTTGTTAACAAGACATGCACAAAACACTTGGCAAATCTTAAGGTTCAGAAGATCCTTGCAGCCAGAACCAGGACTCCTAACTCCCCTTTCCTACTCTAACCAGCCTCTTATCATCATGCCTTCCAGCTGCTGGGCACTGCGCTAGAGCATTTCATTCTCCACTGAATACTAGGGTATTCTATTTAAATGAAGTTTTAATTAAAATTGCAAAACACCTCCCACAGTAATACTTAGGGCCACAGTAACAGAACCCTTCCTGTGAAAGTCAGTATGTATTACCGCCTCTGAATCTCTTCAGATCGTTTTTTTCTGGCCTCCAGCAATTTCTGTTTCTGTTGCTTGAGCAGTGCCGAAGCAGAGATAGACTGGAAATTGGCCCCTTGCTTCTTTTCAGCATCTAGGAAAAAACCAAACCAAACCAAAATAAAAAGCCACTAATTTTTGCTCAGAAGAAGGCTGAATGATTTCAGGAGTGAGTTTTCCTTCAGGCAAAAGGGCAATACCTGCTTTGGTCCAGTGTTTGCAGAGGTTTCGTGCTCCAAAAGTTGGTTGTGCCAGCAGCTCCTTGAATTCCTCGGAACATTGCATGGATCTCTTTGCTGCACCTGGAGCAGAAGAGGCAGAAATACAACAGATCTGGAGACAGGAAGGGAAGCAGGCCTGGCTTTAGAGATGTAATCTAGGTTGGAAGAAACCCCTGCAGGTCACCCTCCCAAAGAGAGGCCAACCAATGTATCGGGTTGCCCAAGGCCTTGTCCTCACAGAACACATTTCTACCCCTTCAGCAATTTTGTGAGTCAGAGAGTTCCCCATCAGCCTTAGCTGCCTGTGGTGCTCCCATTGTTCTTATTTTTAGAATGCTTGAAAGCCTGGAAGCCACCACCACTTATTCCTGGATAATGAAGAGCAGCTAAAAGCTAGAGACAGGACCCGCTACATTTTCTGAAATGGAGACAACTGAGGGAAAGGAGAGATTTGAAGAAGACATCTAAGTGGCATCTAGAGCACATAGTCTGAATAACCTGTCATTTGCTCTTCACTGAGCATAAAGAGGGTGTAATATTAAGAGCTTTACAGAAACAAAATGGAGGCAGAGAAGATCAGTGACATCCCAAAGGCTACGGAAGGGACACACTCTGAAGATCACAAAAGAAAAGCACTAGAAACAGGCTGCGTACTTGGGAGGTCCCCTGCATTGCAGACCTGACTGATTTGTACTTAGTATTCCCCGGAAGCTTTCAAGACTGACAGAAGTCATTTATTTTAATCAAATAAAATAAATTATCTGGTTCAAAGTTCTTAAAGCTTCCAATTCCCATTAATCTGGCAAAGTCTTCTGTCACTGTCCAAAGACAGAACAGGAGACTTAATACAGGGGCACTGATGAAAAAAAAGACATGGAGCTACACAGTTGCTTAGTTACATCTGCCTTGCAGCTGTGACCTCAAGAGGGAAGAGGAGTTTTGATCAATTGAGAAAGCAGCCTGCAAATGATTATCTGTAGCAAACCAATTGCCAGATGCCTTCAGTGAGTATCAGGGTCCTGGGACACAGCCACACATCAAGCCAGCAATATCTGGAGGGCGAAGAGACTACACGGGTAGTTAGGTACCAATTTTCTGCCTGGTTTCCTGGACAATTGCATCAGCTCCTCTCACGACCAGATTGGAGAGAGTGGTTTGAATCTTCCTTTTCGGTACTGCAGCTGCTGCACTAGAAAGAGGAAAGAAAATCAGAACATCAGAGTTTTCCCATGCTTAGAGCAAGGACAGGAGCTTCAACGCTAGCTCAGTGCTTCAACAAAACTCCAGCCACCCTGAAAGGTGCTTCTCTTCTGTCATCTGTCTGTCTTTGGGGAGGATGTGCACCTAAAATCAAATATTAGCACAATGTCTAGGCTGTCCCATTTCTTCCTGGGTCGAGCTATGTATTTCCTACACATTGAGAGAAAACTAAACATAGGTAATGGCTACACTTTGCTCACAGTTAGTTCTAGGGATGGAGAGGAGACTGGAATTACTTCATTACTGTGGTGTCACACCAGTTATCAGAGGGCAGTGGTAAGGGAATGAAAGCTGTGTGCAAGCACAGGGCTTGATCCAGCTGTGACTCAAGTCCTTCCACAGCTGTCTTCAGGGGGATTTGGATGAAGAACCTGACCCCTCCATGCTAGTTATGAGATGCACACTGATCTACTGATCTCAGTCAGTTAATAAGACACAGAGTGTACTGCTGTCTCTTTGTTAACACACAGTGATACTATATTACTTCAGTCAAGGAAGCAAGGAGGAGGAAATACAGAATACACTGAGTCTGGGATTAAACGCAATGAGCCATAACAAAATACGGTAAGGGAATGGCACTGAAAAATACTCATCTCTGAGACTGCAATGCTTGGGATCTCATGATAAAGTTAATTTCATCTACTGAAACCCAATGCTGCCTGGCTTCACAAGACAGTATTAATTAAGAGGTAAAAACACCCCTTACCACAATTTAGCCCTGACTTAAAATTTTCCTGTGAAATAGCAGCTCTGTTACCTCATGGGACCAGGAGGATTACAGCAAATGCAGTGCACTTATTCCCATTTGGTGAACGTAGTCAAGTCAAAATCTAATTAAACAGACCCCCTTAGAGATCGTTTCAGGCTCACTTGCATGTGGGAGGGCAATTCTGTTCAAAAGCAAGGGAAAGAAGTGGTTTATCTTACACTGAGGCTGCATATGCTGCTGAAGAGACACCTCCATAGTAAAACCCATCCTGACACAGTCTCTCCTTCAAACTGGGATTTTTCCGACCAACTTTTTTGGGAATGCGGCCACCAGAGAAGGTGGACTGCAGATCTGCCCGCTTTGAGCTCAGCTTCTTGTACTGGGATTGTATATGATACTGGCAGTATTCACAGTCATTCTGAAAAGAAACGGGAGAAGTCTGTTGCAGAACACTAGCAATTACAATTTACTGCATTCCCCTCACCCACATTTATCCTCCTACAGCTAAACTGAAGTAACATCTCTGTTGTAGAACTCCAGCATTTGACCAACTCAGCAAACATATGCCCACACTCCAGCAAGAAACACAAAACTAAAATTGCCCATACTAATCAGTGCAAAAAACCCTGTGCATCGAGGACTTCCTCCATCCCAGTAATTTTAAGGCCATTCCTTGCCTCAAGTCAATTGATGTCGCAGGTTCTCTTGCCCAGATTCTGTACTCTTGACTCTGAACTGTATGCAATTTCTTTACTGGTATGAACACAAAAGAAAACTGACACCAGAGCAAGATATTTCAAGCACTAATTTCAAACTAATTCATCAGGTTTCAGAGGCAATCTGAGGGAGTTTGGAACTGAAGTTAGCGAGTCTGCCAGTCAGAGACAGTAGTGCCATAAACACACTCACTTAGGGTGTTCTTTAACTTTTTAAAAAAGTAACTCCATTCTCATTGACACTCATCTGCCCCAGATTTGTATAACTACAATTACCCCAGAATCAAACATTTTTTGACACTAATTAAACAGACAGTCAATTCCTTCATGACATTCTTCTGCCTTCTCCATCCAGTTTGTTGCCGGTGGCTTTGGAACATCTCACTGACACTGAGAGCCCTGTGCGCAGGTACCTCCCGGAGTGGGTCTGCAATCACAGCCTTGTTTTGCTACAAGTACCTTCTAGTGCAGTGTGTGGAAGCTTGCAGCGGCGCAAAGGAGAGTGAAAGGGTGTGGAGATGGTGCCAGTCATGGGTCAAGACCCATCTCTTTTCACTGCAGCACCACCTTTGCATTTAGGGAACTATGCTGCTGCTACAGCACCATCACAGAAGCAGCTCCTCTGGGTTTCATTTCTCAGTTTCTCCACCCACATCAGTTAAGTTACAAGTCAAGATCCAGAAACAAGTGAAAGAGTTGGAGCATCAGTACAAATTCAGCAGCCAGATTTTTACCAACAGCTTAAGGATGTCCTAACTACTGAGATACAGACCAGGTTCACAATCTGTGCACAAGGATCACCGTTTTTCTTCCTGGCTTTGCAGGTGCCCATGTCCAGAGCCTCACCCATGAGGAGTATCTTCTGGGGATGGTCAACAGACAAACACACCTAGAAAGAAATTAGAGCATGCCTTCAGAAGGACTGGATGGGCTTCCCTCCAGATATCACTGGTGTGGCTCTGGTCCAGTTTGGTACCTCTAGTATTAACAATGCAGTTCTAAAATGCAAGCCTAGTTTAAGAAAGCCATATCTCCTGTTCAGATTGAGAAAAGGTTCAGCTAGAAAGAAAAAAAGTGAGTTTATTTCTCCCAAAGAGATGAAAAGTTGCATTTCTATGCTCAGAGCCTCTGAAAACCAAGAACCAGCAAAGACAGCTCTAGTTGTGCTATAAATGATAGTCCTGTACAAACACTTGGCTCTGACGCCATCATGACAACCACATTCGGCAGTGGATGGGAAGAGGAGATGGACTGGAGCTCTCTGTCCCTCTCCCTATGCACATGTCCAATCAAAGCTGACTCCTGTGCAAGAGGAGTGTCTACTTCACACAACCGAAGATACTAGGAATTGTGTCTGCAGGTAAGAAACACTTTGAGAAGTCAGTTTTATTGCAGTTCTAAATGTGTACACTTTAGCTAAGAGCAGCTGTTAACAGTTAAATACAGTCCTTACATTAAATCTGGTACGACTTTCCACTCACCAAGAGGACTTTCTACTGCTTATTCACGTTAATTTAAGCAATTATATAGCTTAATAGACAATTAATGAGATTCTTAATTTCTCAATTTGGAGAATTTAAAATGCAAAACACTACATCACCAGCTACTAGATTGAAATTCCCCTTGACAGAAGTCAGTAAAAACAGTTTCCATTCCAGTGCAATTAAAAAGATATTTAAAAAATTTAATTTATTAGCTAAATGAAGCCACCTTATATGTTTTGATACGTACAGAAAAGTAATTCATCACATTCTGCATTTTTAGCTAATTGATTAAACAAGCAAACTACTATGTATCAATTTACTATACATAACACATAATTTGTTTAATAAATCAAATATTGCTGCTTCTCAGTCATGATATTGGAACGAGGAAATATTTTGCAATCACATCTCATGCTTAAATTAGAAGAAAGAAATGAGATTCCCTGCCTTTTACAGCTTTGAGAGACCTCTAGGCTGAAATAGGCATTGCACTGAAGTAGCTGAATAAACTGAAATGAAAATACACTCCCTACATCTGTGGAAGAGTTGACTGCTACCGAGAGCAGATTAAACACGTGAATAAACTCTGGTTTACGACTTCTTGAAGTTCCGTCTTCCAGAAGGCCAGGAGCAAACACTCCACACAAATATCTGAACGCAATTCAAACTGTTTAGGCAGACTGCTGAAATTTCAGCCTTCACATGTTATAAAGCTAAATCTCAAGCAGATATGAAAAAGTTCAGCTATAGGTAAAAAGCCACAGCTGATGGGCAAGTGAAAAATCCTCTCACCTCATCGGAGCCTTCTTTAGGTTTCATAGGATTAGCATTGAGCAGCCCAATGACTGTGCCTTGGTCTGTCTTCCAGTGCTCTTTGTGGACATCACCGAACAAGAAGAGTGAGACATACTGATTGAGATCCCGTAGGTCGTTCAGCCGCCAGATACTGAAGGTTCTGCCCTGAAACAGACATTTGCTTTCCATTCAGCTCTCAGCACAGGGATGATGACTGCATCTCCTCTTGTTGTTGCTTTTAAAGAGTTATTCTGATTTTTCTCTGCAAGTTTTCCTGACTTAGAAAAGCACAATTTGTACCCTCAGTAGAGGTTAGAGACAATATATCCAGCCACGCCACATAGCCAGCTCTGGGATTCTTACATGCCAAAATAGCACAATAATACTGCTACCACCAATCTTCCTGATATTAAAGCTGGACAGCACTCTTGCCTGCTGAATAAAGAGGTTTTTACCCAACTGAACAAACAAAACCAAGGCATATCCAGATGTCTGTTTCATCAATGACTTCCTATAAGACAGGTACACCATCTAGGACAGAATGGCCTCTAGAGAAATGATGGAAGCAGAATGTGTCGGCACATTTAAAACAAGAGGGCTGCCTAGAAAAACTGACAGTCACAGTCCTTTATTTTTTTTTCCACTGGCATTTAACATACAACAGTGGATGAACAGATCAAAGACAGATCTATGCTACTGTTACATTAGCCAACGCTACTGTCTGGGCCAGTTGCACCAGACAATCTATGGACTTACCCTGACTAAAAGCAGCATTACTGCATGAAACCAGATGAGTCAAGATCTTTAATACAGTAGCTTTTCGTTAACTACATAGAGTTGGCTGATTAAGTTGAAGACCTAATTAGTTTCTCAGAAAAGATCTTTTCACTTGAACTGAGCAAGGGATACAACAAAGTTACTTACATTATTTGCGCTCTGAGGAGTGACTTTCTTCACTATGACTCCAAACGTTACCCAGTCTACTTCCTCCAGATTTTCTGCAGCAAGTTTGCTCTTCAGCTGGGACAGTCGGATGAGCTTCCGGTTAGCCATTTTCCTGTCCATTTCAGCTGAAGACACTCGGGGTTTTCTAGATCAAGCGAAGGCATGTAAAAGAGAACACATCCATCAGCATAAATGAATAGAGACAAGCAAAACCATGCAGCATTCTCCTGGGGAGACTGCATCTCACTGTAACATGCCTCTGTGCCTTATTTCACCCTGAGATCACTTGAAACAAAACCTCTTGGTTCAGGACATTGTACAAATACCAGAAAGCTACTGATCATGCTGATTTTTGTCCAAATAGCTGCACTGCAAGTTAGCCCTGAGCCTGCATTAGCTCTGCTCATTTCAGGAATGCCTTGAGTAAGACTGAGCACGGTTTGGAAATCCAGCATGGTTTCTAGCGAGGAAAGACACTGAGTATTCAGAGACCTCTTGTGGCCACATCGAGTATGGGGATCCCGAGCGGCTCCCAAGGTTTCTCAGCATGGAACAAAATCTGCTCAACTGAAGCATGGTGGAGCTTTGCACATGCCCACTGCTTCCCTTCTCCACTACTGAGGACATCCTAGGGAAGGCAGTGCTAATAAAATGACAGCTTTTTTGTTAGGAAAGAGAAAAGGTGAAAATAGAAATATGGTAATAAGCCAAAAATCAACGTTGCCTATTTACCGATCAAACGGCCAACACTGACTTTTTGTGTTTCATCCCCTAATGACAACAGTCTACCCAACATAGTTAAATTCTGTCTACACAGCAAATCAGAAATCCAGTCCTCTGCTCACCACTTGTGTGACTAGCATCAGAGATTGTGCTTTCCCTCTCATTACCAGACGGTAATGTCCTCAGTCAGAGCTCAGTGCTGGACTGCTGACCTTAATCTCAGTCCGGAGAAGGTTTCCACGGACACTGGCTGAGTTGTTGCACCAGAACATGTAGGCACGTGAGGAGTCTTCCCTCTGGTCACCTTACTGGGTGTATTCCCTGCAGCAGACTTGAGGGGCTGGAATGCCAGACTGAGGACTTGCTGAGGAGGAGGAGTCTTGTTCTCTTTAGCAGGGGAAAAAAGGCAAGAAAAAAATCTTGGTAACAACAGAAAGCTTCTAAAGAGAACACAATAATAAGCTCTGTTCCGCTGTGACCAGTTTGCTACTGGCATGCTGACCAGTGTAAAACTGTCGTAGATGTGTCTACACCACTGCTGTGAACTAGATAGGCGTTCAGCAAAAGCCCAGTGTGTTTCAGTGACAGGCAGACTGAGAACGGTACCTGTTGAGGATGCTTTTGATTTCTGGATTCCTCGTTTGGCTGGAGGTAAAGGATTGCCCAGCTGGGCTGAGAAACATGGTGACTCTTGCAGCTTCTGCGTTTTCCTTTCCTTTAAGGGTGGACAGGGAGATTTACCTGGCCAAGAAAACAAAAAGTTATTTAAGAGATCTCAGGATTTGGGCTCAAACACTAAGAACTGCTCCAAACTAAGTAATTCTCTAAATAACAAACCCAAGTCAGGGTCCTACACAGAAACCCTTCAGCTAAGTTGCAGCATCTGAAATGCAACAGCTGGAAAAGCCCCAATGGCTCTTCCCCATGATGACCTAAAAGTCTGGATGTCACTGGAACCACAAAGCTGTGGAAAGCAGGAAGACCCTCTTGCTTTTAAATTTTCCCATATAATTTTACTACTACACCCAATGTGCAGTAGTAATACAGCTGTATTTTCTGGGTGTACCAACATCTGCCAGTAAGAAGGGACACTTCCAGCAGAAGACCCTGGAGCACTTCAGTCATGAAAGCTGCCCCGTGTGGGATCAATCCATAATGCAGATACCAAAACTGTAGCTCAGTTATTCAGTCTGTAGTTGCAGGAAGTAACCTGTGTGGGAATACACCAAACCACCACTCCTCCTTGCTACTCAGTGCCCACTTCAGGATTATCTGCAGCCTTGCCTGTAAATTGCAGGTTGGCAGGCCAACAAATCATAAATCTATTTAATCAGTCTCATTACCAGGGGTTTTCTTCTCAGGGCCTGAACTGGATTGCTGCCCAATAGCAGCCTTTTGCAACTGCTCCTGTAATGTCTTCATCTGTTCTTGCAATTTTCTCAGCTCAGCTAGAAAAGAGAGAAGAAAAAGGATAATAACGAAAACAGTGGGAAGCCATTGCAAACAGGGATTTATGAGATCCCTGGAAGTCTGGCAGTTTTACTACATCATAGAAACTTAGAAAGCAAAGACTTGAGCCGCAATACAGATTTACTTGAGCCTACACAGTTCACAGTGAAGGAACCCTTTTCCATACAGCCTGGAGCTGACTTCTCTCACATAAATATTTAACCTGACCGTGGTGTGTTCCTTGCCATGTCGCATAGATCGATCTTTCCTACTGAATATAAGACAATTTAAATGGCTGATGATTGTACTCCTTACTATAAAGAAGTGCTTCCAAGATAATCAAATACATGGCCTGGACACGGGAGGCTAAGTGGCCAGCTCTGCTCCCACACTGATTGGTATGGCAGAAACCTCCTGCTGATAAGTCCTGAGGGGGAAGGGAGAGCTGTGCTGGTGAAAGACGCCAGGATGACAGCCCTGAAGACTGAAGAAACATTGCTTTTCATCAGACAAGGCACAGGTACATAGGCAACCTTCTCTACTCTGCCCAGCAGAGCTAGTTTAGCATCTTTGGTTTAATTCAATCCTCTGTCTTTCTTTTGGGAAAATAGGTTTGGTGGGTTTGGCCATTGAGCACTGCAAACTGGACTTAGAAACTTTCCTAAGATCTGGGCACCATACTAAACAGAAACAGCAAGCCCTACCTTCTGCCCATTAGCTCTCTATAGACAAGATATATACACAACAAAACAGATAAAAGATGCTGTTACAGAAACCTTGCAGCTCTTCATTGGTCTTCTCTTTTGTCTGACTGGGAGTTGAAGTGGGGACAGTTTTTTCTGCCTCCTCTTCTTCCAGCAGGTCATCCACATCTCCAAACAGTGTAGCCAGGTTCTCCTTCAGTTCATCAATCGTGTTGTCCTCAGCATCAACCTCCTCAGTGTAGGATGCATCATCTTCTGCATCGAAGAGCTCATCGTATTCATCTGGTTCTCCCTCCTCGTCCTCTGGGGCATCTTCCTCCTCAGGAGAATTCCCCTCCTCCGTTGCTTCATTTTCTTCCAGGAGGGAGGCCAATAGATCCAAGTCATCATCAGCTACAGCAAAAATTAAACTCAGTGTTATTTCCGTCCAGTTAGAGGAAAGATGCCATGGAATAAAATACCCATGATACTCTAATCACAAGCTAATGACAACCAAAAGTAAATCAGAACAGCAAGTGGTATTCTTAAAAAACATTTTCAACTTTGGCTAAAGGAAGATAAAGGAGTTTCCTGCCATCTGGTCAGAGGGAAATGTGGCTGCAGACACTCTCAGTTTACGAACCAGGCTGGCTGGTCAGCAGAACATATGCAGGCTACTCAGTGCTGGCTTTTCCTCCTATGCAGCTGCTTGTACAATAACTGCTGTTATATAGAAAAGCCTTGGGACTTGAAGTGTAGCCAGGGACTCTACAGAGAAACCCATGTGGCTTTTAGCGGTGGCAGCTGAAGACAAAGATGCAAGGCAGGCAAAAAAGCATATCCTCAGATACGCTTTGCTCAAGGAAGAGAATAGAAAGCAAAGAAACATGGATCAAAGTGACAAATAATGGGAAAAAAGAAAATAAAGGCGAGAGAGAGTGAGGAAAGGGACAGACAAGCAGAATTGAAATTCAGAAAAAAACAAGAAATGTATTTAGCTTTTGCTGCTGAAGAAAACAAAACCAGGGAAGGGGCAGAAAGGCGACAACAATGAAGGTAAGGGGCAACCTCTACGCCTTCACGAGTGAAGTCAGTGCAACATAATTTCCTTTACTAAATGGTTTACCAAGTTTTCTGAACACTTGAACTTATTAACTAACATATTAATCAGAAGACAACCTTCCTACTGAAAGTAAAAGAGTATTTTCCCCCTTACCATCCATGATTTCACCAGGATTTCTTCAAGAGTCCCTCAAGGAAAAATATTCTCTGTTAGGGGGAGAACAACATTGATACTGTCAAAACAGATACAGCTCAACTAAAAAGACACATTGTGTTCAAGCTTCTCATTTGATGGTTTGCAAACCACCACCTTGGTTCTGTTTAAAGCTGCAGACAAGGACTCCACTAAATTTAAAACCCTCACATAGATTTTCTACATCTAAAGACTGATCTGTGCCAAACTCACTGCACCATAAGGGCATTACTTTTAGAAAAAACCCCGTAACAGATACACATTTTAAGAAATGCCTACCATGCTCTCACAGTAATAACCATTTCCACCTCACTAGTCCTGCACCATAATCAAAATTGGCATTTAAGTAAAGCAACTCTTTCAAAAAGGGTTCAGTCTTCAATTGAAAATGTGAGCAGAGCTAAACCCTGCTACCTCTTCCAATACAGTTGTTAGTCTTAAAAGCGTATGTTCTACATTTCTCAAGCTCCTCCATTTCATGGACACATCTCCATGAAAAATAATCAGCAGGGGTGGACATAAATGGCCACAGGAAGGCTGGATAAGAAGGAAAATCCACCGAGCCTAGATTACTCAATCCCAAACTCCAACTCTGTGCTTACAGGCCTTCCTGCTGCAGAGACTTTTGTTTCGCCCATAAACTCCGCTTTTAACAGTCCTCTCTTGTCTCTTGCTCCAGAATGCTCATTTTCAGCAAAGAACAAAACCCAAGAGCACAGAGGAGCAGGCGGGCCTACCGACCGGCCCGGGCTCCCGCCGTCCAGCCGGCGACACGGGCCCGCGAGGGCTCTCCCCTCGGGGGCGGCGGCGGGAAGGTCACCACGGGATCCCCCCCCGCCTCTCCCCTGACGGCCAGCCCCGGGCTCCCAAGGCCGGGCAGAGCTCGGTTGTGCCGTGCCCGCCGCCTCCTCCCTTCCCACGGGCCGCAGCAGCCGCGGGATCCCCACCCCTGCCCCGTTCACCAGGGGAGCCTCCTTCTCCTCACGGCTCCCCGCCCCGCCGTCTCCCCCATCCGAACCCCGATCCAGGGCTTCCCCGTGGATCTCCGATCCCGCACCCCAGCCTCTGCCCCCCGGGATCGCTCCCGGCCCCCCCAGTCCCCCCGCGGCCCCGCTCACCCACGGCCGCGCGCTCCCCGGCACCCGCCAAAACTTCAACCCGGCCCCGCCTCCTCCTGCGCATGCGCGGGCACAGTCCCGGGAGGCGCGCCCGCGCCATCCTTAGTCCTGGCAACAGGGGCGCCGCCCGGCGCCATCTTGGTTGTGGGCGGGCGGCAGTGGGGATGCGGGTCCCCGGTGGGATTTGGGCCAAGGGAGGGAGAGATGGCGGCGCAGGGGTGAGCTGCTGTGCTGAGTGAGGTTAGGGATGTGCGGATGACGACCCTATGCCGTTGTTATATGCCTCAGTGGAGCTGCATGAGGTGTCACGGCCTGCCCTCTGGGGTAGCCCTGTGGCGTGAGGCCTGTGTTCGTATGCAGTGCCGGGCTGTTGGCTCTGTGTGAGCCCGCTTTGGCTGTGAAAAACTGCCTGTGTCTAGTCAGGGTGGCCTCTGCGAGTGGTTACAGCAGGCGCCATAGTAATTTGAATTGCCTAAATAATCTCAGCACTTGTGTTAACCCAACTAATTAAAACTCTAGTATTGTTGCCCTGTGCGGTTGACAAGATTTGTAGTCTGTTTCAGTATTTCTTTGGTACAAGCAGCTATGATTCTGTGAAAAGTAATATTTCTGAATATGTACAAGCTCATTGCTCTAGTCCCTTTCCCCTTGCAACAATTATATGCAAAGTGACGCCCAAATTGCCCCCCAAACTGAAGGATTTGAGCTCAGATCCCAAGGCTCTTGCACTAAGTCCATCCTGCAAGACGATATACAAAGAAAGAGAGGATGCCTCTGGTATTTAAAGACCAGTGGTACGAATACTGGGTTAGGAAAGATAACTTAAGGACAGATATTCTGTGGCAGCTGAGGGAATCGAGAAAAAGTTCCAGCAGATGGCAAGAAAAACCTCAAGATACATTCAAATACCCAAAGCAACGAGAGAAATGCACAACACAAATACATTTTATTTCATCTTTCATCTAAGGGAGAACAAAGGGGATGTACTCTTAAACCTGTACTAATGAGCATCTGCTGGCCGTGGCCACCCGTCATGATAGCTCATCTGCCCTCTGCGCTGCAGTTAATGATGACAAGACCAGACAAAGAATCCTCCCTGTTGCATGAACAAGTTTCAGTGGGTTATAGTTTTCTCTGGAGTTCGTTTTCCTTCCTGATTTGCACTATTTGACCTACTATCTTACCTTTCTGTGAAGACCTACTTCAGCTAATGCCCATGTCTTCCTGTTAGTATCCCCTCTCTTTCTGACGCCTCTTAATTTTGACTTGATGGATGCATAAGTAATTCCTCTTTTGGCCTTTTGCATTGATTTTCTGTGTTTTCATTAAGGTTAATGCTTCTCAGATAAAATCAGCTCTATTATCATTCTATTGGTTTAATTTTGGCCTAGTAGCGTTTCCATCACATTTTGATTATTCCAGAATCCATAACTATCAGAAAGCTCCTGTAATAAAATTGGATTCAGGGAAAAAAGCCCATAAATCCTACTGTGACAAGGAACCAATTAAAAGCCAGTAAGATTTTGGATCTGCTGGAAGTACTTGTAATTGATGGAGAAGGTTGTAACCAGGCTGATGCATACCTCTTCACAACAGATTTCAGTCAGCTCTTGCATTACCTGAAATTATGGATGAAGCTGTGTGAGAACCTGAACTATAGCTGACAGAAAACAAGAACCCAGAGTCTACAAGAGAAGATTAGAACAACAGTGACAATGAATAAAAGAAAAGCAACTCCTCACTTTAATTACAAGGGCAAAAAAGCGGTTGTTTCTCCTGGTGTTGGTGGCTGAGAATTCACTGACAGCATGACATGAAAAATACAGGTTTTCATTGGCCCAATAAAGATCTACAGGTATTTTTTTCTGGTGTATATTTTAAGAATATTCATCTGCTGAGAGTGAAAAATAAATCTTACATTACTGAGGTCTTTGTTTTGAATTAATCAGCTTTAGAATAATTTCTATTTGAGTTTTGAAGCACAATATTGAGTAAAATATTGAGTCACCAAACTTTTTATTTCTAATTCCACTGTTGATCTATTCAGTGTGTTTTCTCCTCTGCGATTTGAATCTTCATCCATAGAACAATTTGGAGAAGCACTTATTTATGGAAGTAGGGTGACAGCACAGGTACAAAATATCTGTTGTAACTCTGCCCATTCAGTTGCAGTATCCAAGACCCCTAAGGCTTTCTCCTGCAGAGTTGTTCCATTCTTCTTAGCTCAACATCACAAGATGACGTACGCTGTATATATAAACGCCACTGCACACGCATCTCTCACGGGTTGTACTGTCCCTTGACGTTCAGAACTTCAGAGTACAGAAGTGTATTGATCAGCCACGCGTGACCTGATCTTTACCTTCATTTGAAAGAAAAGCATTCCTGCCCTGAAAAGCTGTGGTGCTCTTCAGTAGCCATCACTGATGGACAGCAATAACGCTTGGACTTTACACCATGGCTTGACTTCTTTTCCTTGAGAATGGTCTACATGACCTTGTCTGAAGCTGGGGGCCCAGTGGAATTTTCTCTGCACCCCATCATGCTAGAACAGCCATCCCCAAACCAGAACCCCTCTTCCAGTTTTATGAATACACCCTTTCTCCTTACCAGTCAAAGCACTGACCTGGGATCTACTCAAAGACCCCGTGAGCACAGTGGAGAAAGGACAAGCAGTAACAAAAATGGATGCTTCTTTTAGCTCATCTCTCTTAAAATTGGAATCCAGTGTTTCCGAAGTGAAGCCTCTCCATGAAATAAGTCAGCAATAAAGGCCATGGACCAGTTGCTGTTGATCACAGAGCAGTCTCTTATTTTTTATGGGCAAATGACACAGCTCTTATGCCACATCTTGGAGGGTGACCACATGACCCCTTCACATATGCAACACTCCAGTGAGGGTCTCAGATGCGTGAGGAGACGTCTCTAAACACTGGGTCTGACCTCCCTGGTGCAGTGCTTTTGGGGAAGGGACTGTCCTTTTGTAGCTCAACAATAACAATTGCTTTCTCCGTTTCTGGTGTACGTGGAAGCTGAAAAATCCCACATTTTAGGACTAAAACCATTGCATGTCATATCATAACTTGTCCGGACATCTAAGACCTTTCAAGACATATTCTAACAGAACTGTATTATGTGGTTATCTGCATGCTGTTCTTTTCAAAGGAAAAAAGGTGGCATTGATGGAGATCTGTTAAGTCCTGAACTCAGTTAAATAAACTTTTTAAGCATTTAATTAGACTAATGCTGAAAAGCTACTATTTTGATCAGACTGCGCACCAGTAGCAGTTTGTGACGACTGTAGCACTATCCTGATGAAGTTGGATACACGATGGAAGTCAATCGCTTTCAGTCACACTAGTTCTGTGGGAAGCTTCTGGTGCCCACAGTCCTTCAGGGGGATTTTACGTGGCTGTCTCCACAAAAGACATTTCCCTCACCTTTTCCCTTCTGCACATTTCTTTCTGCATTAGGAATATGCAATTGCCTAAAACCCAGAGACACAAATTCCTGCTTGCCTGCCTGTATTCTGAACAACTTTTTAACCAGTGAGTCCCTCAGAGAAGCACACCCAATGGTTACAGTAAGGTTTTGGGATCAGAACACCCTGCCTTTTGTTAAAGCCATTACAACTGTACAAAACTGTGCAAAAACTAATTACGATCACTTTTTTTTTTAGTTTTGCCCTTTACATAAACCTACTCTAGCATAGGTACTTTGGTTATAAATGTTATTTCTCTTGCATTTTACCTTCCAGAGGTCCAAGTACTTCTATAGATCACACTGCTTATATATGAAGGCGAATTCAGGCTTCCTAACTCTCACAGCCCAACACCTCTGAGACCACTGCACTGTAATGTCAAATCAGGAAACATTCAGGCTGATTACAGTGTGAACTTTGAAGTGGAAGTAATCAAGTGATACTAAAAATAAAACATTGAACTTCCATATTCAGGTTGTGTGATCATCCCACCCTGCTCCTTCTGAACATCCACATCACAATTTTGTTTATGGCACAAACGGACCTTGCTGGTGTCCTCAGTGGGCAAAACACACCTACCACAGAACAAGATGGCACAGATTTAACTACTGGGTTGTAATGAGTCCTGGCATGTTTACTTTCAGGCATGTTTGCTTCCAGGAATTCAGTTTCAGTTTTGAACAGTGGAAGGAGGAAAAAAAAAAAACCAACAAAAAAACCCACTACAGTTCTTACTACACAAGCTTTTCAGCCATAAGTATTTGCAATTTTTTTCAGCCTTCAAAGTATTCACAGGCATAGGTACTTTTATAGTTGCAATATTTATTCCGAGATGTGAAAATCTGTTATACTCTTTAAATTAGGTTACATCCATCTCAGCTCTTTCTAGCACAATACTGTACAGATTCAAAGTAATTTATTATAATAAAGAATCAACACAACACCTTAAAAATGAACAGTTCTATAAAACCAAGTGACTTAGGTACACCAGGAGCTACATCTATCAGACTTAAATGATCTGTTTTAAACCTTACCCATATGTGGCTAAAGCAAGAAGTTACATAAGCCATCAAAAATTTAACATCAGACCATCATTAGTATGGTCACAGGGGCATCAGTTAAACTGCCATCTGGAGAAAGAGCAGGGTTCATTTCAAACGCTCGATGAATGCAGCACTACTCCATTTTGCTGAAAGCTTCTCAAACAGCTTTTTAAATGTATTAGTTTCCTCATATATAGTATATGAGAGATGAAGTATTTACAGGCTCACAATACTTCAACTGATGATCATATATCCCATCTCCCTTTTGACTTCAGTGATTCAGCCCCGTTCTACGGGCTAGCCATAACAGCAGAGCACACCAGGGGAATGTTCCTTAAAGGTTTCATAGCAGCAGACACATTGGGAGTTCTTTAATGCACCCATATTGTTAACCTAATTCTTTTCCTAAAGAAGATTAAAACAAGATTAGCGAGTACAGGGCAAGGTAGGAATTTTACCCTTTTCCCGTTGAATTAATGAGAAAAACTCTGAAAAACTCCTTCACTAGATGTAGCAGTTGAGCATTATTCGAGCAAGAAAGAAAAAAAAAAATGTGTTTGGCAGGTGAAATTCCAGAAGATGAAGAACTGGAGGGCGTCACTCAATTAATACAGTCCATAACGTGAATCTGCAGTGTGTCCAAATCAGGTAGAATTTCTTCACATTTGGGACATGAATACATTGAGATATTCCGCTGCTCTGGCCAGTCTTGACTACCAGTTCCTGCAAGCAGAGAACATAAGTGATTACCTGTTACACTACATTTTACACTCTTTTTGTGGAGTAGTAAAAATAGGATTGGTGGCTTGCTCCTAACATCCAGGGAATCATAGAATCAAAGAATGGTTTGGGTTGGAAGGGACCTTCAAAGGTCATCAAGTCCAACCCCCCCTACCCCGACTAGATCAGGTTGCTCAGAGCCTCATCCAACCTGGCCTTGAAAATCACGCTCTCTGTAGCTACTCGGTTGCTAGAACAGCCACAGGGGAGCTGGGGAGCTGCTTGCAGCCAAGCAAAGCTGTTTTAAACTCAACCCAGCAGGGCCTGACCCTGCGAGCTTACAGTACCTCTTTGGACAAGGCGAGGTGAATGTTCTCGATCTGGTGCCCTGGCTCCGTGGCGACTCTGCATCTCTGCCAAAGAGTTTCTGAGGGGAAAAAAAAATAAAATTCAAGAGCTCTGAAAAAAGACTGAGCAAGAGGCATCCTTCATTTGTCTCCAGCAAATGTAAGAGGTTTCAAAATAAATCAAAGGATTTACAAGTAAATCATGTCAACTCTTCACGCATTTAGTTCACAACTGCTGTCTCAGAAACAGGACCTAGAAATGCTGCTACTTTGAGAGATCGTGCCAGGGTCCTGCTGAAATCAGGGTCATACAACTGGCAGTAGCAGGATTTGGGCAGTTACACACCTAGGGATCTGGAGCACACTCTTCTGGAAACCTCCAAGGACTCTCAGCTATTCAGGGCAAACTGCAAATTTGATTAAAGTAGAAAAGCAAGTTATGCCAGAAAAAGGGTTCAGTGCACAGTTAACATGAAATGTAACTTGATTCTTCAAATTCTGGGCACTCTTCTTGTACCCATGGCTTCCACAAGATGAGTAGATGACACATGGTTGATATTTCTTTCTTCTCTTTTACTGCTAAGAGTGCTAAAATGGTGCAATTCCAGGGTATCGCAGTACTTGAAACTACGGGTAGTCAACAGTTTCTCCACTGCCACCTGGAGAAGCAGCAGATATCCCTGGTACCCTCGTAGCAAGCTTAGCTGCAGATTCACCACTAAAAATGAGGCCAGACCCCAAAGAAACTCAAATGAATCAGCAGGGAGAATTTACAAAGCCTGAATCATCCAAAGTGAAAACTTGCTAAGAAACCCAAGTAAGAACTAAACACACGTATCACAAAATTAAAACCAGAAGTCAGCCAACTATTTTTTTTCTCTTTTAAAATTCAAATCAATCAAGAAATAAATGTCTGAAAAGTTGTCTGCCTTTCTACTGAGATGCTAGCAAGATAATGTTGATCAACTCCAGCACACAGGGTAACAAGACCGTCCAAAGGCAGCTCAGTCAAAGTCTGTTCTCACCGGCCAAGATCTTCAAGGTTTTGCTGCTCTTTTAGCAAGTATGCCAGCTGGACAGCCAACTGCTCCTTCTCCTCATGGATCTTCTCTCTTGCTGCCCTCTCAGCATGGAAGTCAGAACAATAAACCTCCATCTGATCAGAGAAATAAAATCATGATGAGAATTTGTAACTCAGACTGAACCATAGCCAAAATAGCAAGTCAGCATCATGGCCTGCATCTACTCAAAACACTCCTACAGCACCTCTACACTGCAAAGCAAGGACCTGCACTACTTACAAGGTGAAGAAGACTCAGTATTATCTGGATTCTGTATAAGATACCTCAAGTTTCTTATCTGGGACAGTGCTATTGCCTTCTGCTGTACAGAGGCAGAAATGAGGCACAGACAAGCAGTAAGGAGGTGACTTGACCTATGACACAGACAAATCTGTGGCACAGACAGTGGAACTGGGCCAAGATGTCAGTTCTGTGCCTTAAATGTGAGGCAGACCCTTTTTAGTCACTGTTTACACACACTGGTTTGAGTAAAATTATCCCTAAAACATATGCAGTGATTCTTAAGACAGTGGTTTTAAATACACAAGCACACTCCCAATTTTTGTTTGTGGTGCCAGACTCCAGCATATAGAGTTCCTCTTACAGAACAGTAGGATATGGTGGTGAAGGCTCTGCAGGGATCTGCAAGGCAGGCCAAGTAAGGGAGTTATGCTTTGGAATTGAGGGAATGTATTCAAGTATTCCTGAATGAACCATAAAATGCTTCCTTCTGTTTTCTGAATATTGGGTGGGGGAACTAGCCAGTTTCTGAAGAAGAGCTGATACCTGAGCGCGGAGCACAGCCATGGTTTCAAGGTCCTCCTCCTGCTTAGCAATTATCTGCTTCATTTCATCTATTTGGAGCTGCTTTGCCGCAAGCGCTTGTTCTGCCAACTCCACCTTTGCATTCAGTTGTTCCACCACAACTTTATCCACTCTCTGCAGCTGTGAGGGAGAACTATGATTATGAGATGAACTCAGAAAACGATGCTGCTTAAGTGAAAGTTTACTTCTTACTCCTCCTGCCCTTAGAAAAACTTCCCATTTTGGTCATCAAAGGAACTTGGACTAAGACAGCAGTGGTGATAGGTATTTTATTTTATAGATGTTTTGAGCTTTCAAACTACATTGTATCGAGTTAAAAGAGAACCCTCTAATGGACCCTGCAAAGGATGTTTTCCCACTTTCCAAAATTATACAGAAGAATCTGTAGGCTCCATGGAGACTCAGTTATGAACAAGACCCCACTGTGGCAGGCATTCTACTTAGGATTACAGAAACGTTTAGAAATCTACCTTCCCACCTTTACAAATTATGCTGTAGGAACACCTATATGCCTTTGCATATCGCTAATCTCCAAGGACTGCATTCCATACTGCACTGCAGATTAGACCTGATCTAGACAACACAATGGAAGTATTGATGTGTGGGTAAAGTTTTCTGTAACAGGATCTATGTTTTTCAGAGCAATGCTGCTATGTTTCATGCTATATTATGTGGAAGGGATAACAATCGTTTCCTGCCCAAATTTGTTCCTAGATACATTCTCCCATCCCTTCTTGCTCCCCCCTAATTAATTATGATTTCTTCTTGTGATGAGTTTACCTCTTTGAGTTTCATTTCATCGATGGTTTTCATTGCCTCAGTGAGTTCAGGAAGGAGTTTGCTATATGTATCCTGCAAGCTACTATATCTTGCCCTGTTTATGACAAGAAAAGAGGTGAAAGTTTGAAACACTTAAAAATTCATTCAAATCTAAATAATCAGTTAGAATTTAGAAAAAAAGCCACCAACAGCTCCTTGCAAATCAATCTGCATTTCTCATGAGAAAAAAAATCATGCTCTGTGTCTCAACATCTCTCTTCCAATGAGTTGTGTACTGCTTTATCCATGGACTGAGTCCAAACAAATGTCCTTACTGATCGTCTGCATTTCATGTTGAAATGAAGTGATGGAAGAATCAATCACTCAATATTTTTATATCAAGCTCACAAATCCTGTTCAAAATGCGACGCTTCTCTTAGGAAGACATCCAAATCTTGACTCAGAGACTTCGAGTGAAAGAGAATTCATCAGGAGAAGAACCAAACACAGAGTCCAAAGATAACGAGCAGCTTCTCCAGCAGCTGAAGATAGGTCCTTCAGGCAGTTCAGCCTCTCTGTACAGCTTGGATTGACATTTTCACACTCCTTACATGGACCTCACATGAAAGGGAGTGGGGAGCCAGAGCAAACAGTGACTCTCTTTACCTCAGCTTCACTGCACACTCACCTCTCCTAGTTACAAATGTATTGTAGGGACCACAGACCTCTTCATTAATGTCACTTTCCCATCACTGTCACCACCAGACTTGCCCCTGCCCTCCAAGATATGGATGCATTTACCCCTGCTAGTCAGTGGCACAACTGCTGTCACTTTTCTGCTTCCTCTAATTAGACTTTATACCTGACCATATTCCACCTTGGACTTTATGACAAAAGGAAGATACAAAGCAGAGCTTACAGCTCAAATTTTCCTAAGAGGGGTTCAGTAGATGAAAGAATACACTTTGGGTCTAATGTGGAGACGTCAGATTCAAAGTGACATAGATGCTGAGGTGAATGGAGGTTTCAAGTTCAGACTCTACACATATAACATGGTTTCAAAGGGTGCAGGAACACAAACCTAGTATTTCAGATTCTATTCCCCTTTGGCCCCTTAGACTTCCCTTCCTCACTAACAATATCTCCCTGGAATACAAAACCAATTCATACTCACTTTTCTTCATGTGTCTTGGCTTGTTCCAGCTTGACCTCTGCCTGCATGCTCTCCACCTGAAGTTCCAGCTTCTTGATGGTGTATATTAGCTGCTGCTTCTCCTCCAATTCTGATGCAGCAGCCGAGCTTTTTCTTTCCAGTACCTGGCACCTGACAGAACAAGGAAAAAAGGCTGATCTCTTCTGTTCACCTTTTCCTGATGTATTTGGCCCAATAGACATATTACAAAAAGCATCTTTGTGTGGTTCACTTTAAAGGCTTATTTTGATGAAGAATAATCTATACATAATCATCAGAAAACAAAGCTACTGAAACCAACACTTACTTTCTTACTATTATGAATCTCAGGAAACTGGAATTTGACAGAAAACTAAGCAATTAAAGTGAGGGTCTTGTAACCATGTTTTATTACCTACACAACTGCTCTTCAAGAGCACAGACAGTTCATGTGAAAAGGGTCATAACCAGGTCCCTTAGCTTCTTCCCCCAAGACTAGAACAGGGATTGATTATGTGAAGCAGAAAACAGGAAAGATTCGCCTTTATATCAGAAAGGCTTAAAACCCAAACCTTAAAACTCAAGGCACTGGGTTTCTATTTGTAGAACTCGGCTGGCAGCTCAGGTTTTCTGACAATTACTGTATTCTGTACTTTCATCTCCACTTACAAAGAAGAAGCAATCTTTTACAGCATTTCTATGAAACAGATATTTAACTTGATATTTGTAGAGCTGGTGAGATTCCCAAGGTGGGAGTTGTCATACAAATATATACTGGGTGCCAGGGCAGAACTTTTGTTCTTCAGAACCTTACTTTTCTTGAAGCTTCTTCTGAATCAATTCTGCTTCTTTTAACTTCTCATGAGCTTCCTGAAGCTCTTTAAACAGAGCACAAACTTGCAAATTCAGGGTTTCTACTTCACTGCCAACCTTTCAGAGAAAAAATAAGGAAAATTACATATGGACAATTCAAGACAGGAAAGTTGCGGGCCAACTGAGAGATCTAACCAGGAAGTATAATTATTTCTCTGGAGAAAACAGCGTAAGTCAATATGCACCGTTACACTCTATAGTCAGTAATAAGGCCCTGTCCACATACTTATTCCTAAATAAGGCAGAACCCCATTTTGACTTAACACTTTCATAAAATCCAGGTGACTCAGACGCCACTATTACTGACTTTCCAACATTGGCTAGAATACACTTCATGCAGATGGGAAACATCTACATTTTCCTTCTCAGAGTTTGCAATTTAAAACACACATGAGCAAAGCAGACAGACTTCGTGATTACTGCCACTCCTCTAAGCAATAGTTATAGTCTGTCAAAGAAACATAAACAAATGATGTATCCCTAGGTAGGCTTCCAGTCTGCTAGCCCAGTGTGCTCTTTAGAAAGAGGTGTGACAGTAGCTGTAGATCAGAAGCAGCAGTTTGGAAGTAGAGGAGACAGACTAAAACCTTGGGCTTTCTCTTGCCAGTTACACCCTACACTGGCATTACCCCTTCCATTCTAGTTTCCTCCATTCTTGTTTCGTGCAGAAAGCAGAGAAGTTTTTATGCATTGTGATTTATTTTGATTACACATTAAACCCCTCCGGCCAACTGGCACTCTCCTTACGCGTACCAGCCTCTCCCACCCCATACGCATGAGAAACACAGGTCTGGAAGACTTCAGTTCTTGACTTTTTGAAGGAGAAAATACAACTCCAAATGGTAACTCAATTACCATGCATTCATGAATCAACTTTGCAAACTAAGATGATTTCTAATAAAACTGTAATCAGTTTTGTTGCGAGTTTCTGGCCCTTTCATTTGGCCTTCACGTCACAGGAAGATTACTGAAGGATCCTAAAGATGGGCAAAAAATAAGAGAAGGAAAGAAACAGTAGCTGGGTTCTCTTCTAACCCAAGACACAAAGGACACCTCAGAGTTTCAATTCTTAAATATATCCCCACACTCTAGAAGACATGAAACTTTTGACTTCTGCTGGTTTGTAGTCTCTGGAAGCACATCCTGAAGCTTTCCTAAAAAAAAAACCACCTGCATCTCATCATCATGCTAGCCTCAGTTTAATTGTTCCCAGTACTGTAATTTTCATTGATAATGTCTCATCAAATGCATGGAAAGTCACCAGTCCAGCTTGGGAATGAGCTGGGTGGCAGTGGCTAAAAAGATACCAGGTGTATCAAGAGCACCCTGCTGTCCTACTTCCTGAAGAAAAGCTCCACTTTTCTAACAGGGAAAGTCCACCATTTCCCTAGGCAACTGAAACAACAGAAGTTGTTCATCCATGACGACCTGTGAACACTCCAGCTTTCATCTCAGAGCAGAAGTGTGGAACACAGCCAGTGTGACGCAGACAGAACACAGTTGTCTACTGACAGGTGTTGCTGAGGACACCCTCCAAAAGCTGCCCAAGCTAGTATTGTTCACCAGTCATACTAAGCAAAAGGGACTGAATATAATGGTGTAAACACTCACAAAGCACATTGCACTATGCTTTTTCTGTCTCAGAAGCAAAAGGAGATCACCACTCTACCATCATAGCTGCAAAACAAGCCACAAAATTATTTTATGCAGCAATAAACTAATCCAACCACACAGATTAAAGCACTGATTTTTGTGAGGTGGTGGCGTTTCAATTTGCAGAAAACTAGACATCATCAGAAACTGTCTTAATAGAAAACGTGTTGACAAACGTGTCGTGGTTTAAACCCAGTCGGCAACTAAGCACCACTCAGCTGCACTCACCCTCCCCCTCCCTGGTGGGCAGGGAATGACGGAGAGAATTGGAAAGAAAGGAAAACTAATGGGTTGAGATAAAGACAGTTTACTAGGACAGCAAAGGAAAAAAATATAACAATATATATTAATAATGATAATAATAATAATAAAAAATGATAATAGAATATACAAAACAAACAACGCACAATTTCTCACCGCCTGACAACCCAACAACTGATACAGCCCATCCCAAGCAGTGATCACAGAATGGAATGGAGAGTGATCTTGGAACGATCCCGAGAGAGAGAGAAAGCTGCCCACCAGCCAACCCCTCTTATATACTGAGCATGACGTCTGTGCTATGGAACACTTCCTTTGGCCAGTTTGGGTCAACTGTACTGGCTATACCCCTCCCAGCTTCTTGCACCTGCACGTTAGAGAAACCTGGGAAGCTGAAAAAGTCCTTGATATCTTAGCAACAGCCAATAACTTCAGCGTATTGTCAGCATTCTTCACATACCAAATCCCATACTAAATCCAAAACACAGCAGCTACTGGGAAGAAAACTAGCTCCATCCCAGCTGACGCCAGGACAAAGTGAAACCACATAGCACTGGCAAAAGTCTGACTTCTAATTAAGCTGCACTGTGAATTCTTGGTCCCTGGTGAAAGCCATTGTAATTCAAGATATTTTACTTAATTGGAACACAATCTATCCATGCTTCTGGAAAGGAAGCTGGCAGCCTCACTGAAAAAAAAGGCTAACCTGACTCAGAAAATCCCATCACACAGTACAGATTGTCTCTCCCCAACACCCAGGAAAGCTTGCCCAGGAAAGGAGCAACACCTAAATCATAGCTTCCTAGATCTCTGCTTCTGGAAAGCTTGCAGGCAGCCTCCCAGGGAAGGCAGAGCAGTAACTGCAGTGGTGCTTTAAGATGACTTGTTTCAAGAGACCTGGCTGAGGTTAGTATCCAGCTGCTGTTCAGCAGAGGATGTGCTCTACCCTCTTCTTTCCCAGTCACTCTTTGCTCTTCAAATCCAACCAAAGCAGGTTTGAAAAACTTCCTTCTCTCCCATGACCTCTTCAAATGCAGAGCCCTGAAATAGTCCCCCATTGTTTCATTAAAGATCTATGTTTCACAATAGGGGGAGATAACATGAGCTCTGCTGACAAGAGCCCTCTGAAGAAACACGGCAGCATATAAACGGAAACAGAGTGCCATCACAAGGATCTCACTACGCTGACCTCAGTATCAGTACTTAGAGGAGGAGCATCTGGCTCAAGCTGCAACTCAGGCAAAGTTGAAATAAAAACACTGGAAAGAATTAACTGAGACATCATCTGCATTCCTTAGAAAGGACATCTCTTGGCCTGACCACAAACTGGTCAGGTTTAACTAAGCCAGCCCTGCCCTAAAATATTTGTCCTGGCCTTCAGAAGGACACAGGTCCCCAGCAGATCCCAGAGCATATTTGCTAGCCCTATGCAGCACCTCAGATAACCCACACTGCCTCCTATATAGGCATTCTTAGTTGCCTGTATTATGCAGTTGCACTGAACCTGAATGGATCTCCACTGCTACGGGAGCTTACACACTCACCTCACATAGAGACGCCTACAACGGCAGGCACATCAATGTAGCTGTCTGAATCTGGAGCTGAATCCCAAACCCAACATCCATTCAAACCCTTTTCTGAAAACAACAGGACTGATTTTGCCTGAAACTGTGTCTCAATTCAAGATAGTTTTGCCCCACCATTGTAATACATCTCACCAAAACCACAAAAAAAACCCCAAACCAGATGCCTCATGTAAAGTCTCTTTTACAGTATGCTGTCATTGGATTCTGATCCAAAAGATGACCTAGCCAGCAGTGAGGAAATTCACCCAATCTAGAAGTCTTCCTGGAGCTAGAAATGACTGCATCTCTCTCTGGTTAGTGGGCATGACCAGGGCAATGAGGTATACTTGCAGTTATGCCATGCTTCTCTGATTTTTTTTGCTATCAATCTCACCACTTTTTGGTGGCTTGTGTAAGTTGGTACCACCTCTAAGATACAGAGTGGAGAATTCAGAATTCACTTCCACACCCCGTGCAGGATATTTGCCCCTTGCCTCTTAAGTGCAAGTGGAAATCTAGGCCCTGAGGTTGTTGGCCTCAACAAGTAAGCTGTATGTTGTTAAATCTCAGGTCAGGAGGACAGGTACTTACAGCCTCTGAACTCTCCTCTTCTTGCTGTTCAGTTTGTGTCCTACTCTCCAGGCAGTTGCTGGTTTTCTTCTCCAGTTTTGACAGTCTGGAAAATAGAAGGACCCAACAATAATGGATTTGGCCTATACTTAAAATGAGATTGTGACTATTCAAGGATTTCATGCAAGCGATGTACTCTCTTTCTAACATCACAGCCACAAATGAGAGGCAGAACTGAAAGCAGACATGCAGGAAAGCCTGCACAATCATGGGGGTTCCTGAAGAACGCAGGACACACAGCACGTATATTTAATTAAAATGGATGTATAAGGTAAAGGATAGAGATATTCGGTCCACAGTGATCAATCTTTAATATAATCCAAAACTGCTAACTCTCTGGAAACGCAACAGTCTGTTCCCAGAATCAAATAATTAATACTGCCTTTATTTTCCTTTGATATTTTCAGAGGCTGAGATTTCTAAGAATCATTTGGCTATGGCTCATTACCTCTTCTAGGAAGACCACGTAAAAGCAATTACTGTGACACCAACCTTCCATAGTAGGTGATGTCCAGGAAGTTTTACTCTGTCTCTGTGAAGTGGGGATTTGGAGCAGCTACTGCTTAGGCAATTTTCTACACCTGAACAGTCATGCTGATATAAACCAATATAACTGAGCTGAGATAGACCCGCATGTAGGTCTCACTGGAAAAACTCTCTTTTAGACAAGTTTGGAATTAAACTTATTTCAGACATTTCTAAGGAGCTTTTCCAAGCTCACACATTGCTAAGTGTAGCCTGCCAACATCACGAAGAGGACCGTAATCCCTATTTTATACATAGTGATTTGCTTAAGGCCCCGCACGCAGATGAGTCATACAAAAACAAGTAACTATGGAGGAGTGAGTGGAGAGAACATCTTCAACTAGTCATCACATCATTCTGACATAACCTGGGGAAAGTTCGAACCCAAGAGAAAATGATCTGTGGTGCTATAGGAAATAATAATAAAACATGGAAACTTTTGCCCACAGAACAGATCCTGTGGTTTAACTTGATAAGGACTACCACAAAAATAAGTTACTGCTACTGAGTGCTTGGGAAATTCCCCATCCAGGTCACGCTGGTATTTCAGCTTGTCTCTGATCAGTCACAGACTTGGCAATTGCAGCAGCCCTGAAAGGGAACAGCTCCAAATGTTACAGTGCACCTACTTCATACCTCTCTTTGTGATCCTGCAACTCCTTCTCAAGTTCTTCCCTCTTCTGAGTTTCATTTCTAAGGCAGGAGAGCAGTTGGCTTACAGTTAGCTCCTCAGACTCCAAATTCTTTGATTCATCTGCAGTTTTGCTCCTGATTCAAACCAAACCAAATGTAAATAAAAACAGCTATGATTTTACTAGAGTACTCCCTTATCCCTAGTTCTGGGACCCAGTCTGAGAGGCCACCATTTCACACAGCGTTGAAAACCAACACTCTCATAAAAGGGCTCTTTCCCAAGAACCAAGACTTGCCCACAAGCTGTTAGTCCTAGTCCCTGTGCGTGAAAATGCAGTCCTTGCTTTGCACAGTGCTCAGACAGTCCCTGTCAACCTAGGGGAACAATTTAGCCCTTAAGCAAGGAAAGCAAGAGCAGTCAGGGCAATACAAAACCCAGTGCATTTATTCTAACCTGCTTTGCAGACCCTTCTGCAAAGTGCTGCTGTCTGTTCCAAAAATAACATTTTCTTTCCAATGAAACAGGCAACGTTTCTTATCTCTGTCTCATTCCTTTCCAGGAAAAGAAGGCACATTCCACTAAAAATGGTCATCAGAAATTGCTTTCTTTTTCAGAAAAAAATCTCTTCAATATTTCATTTCCCTCATATTCTATAGCTCTTTTCAAAATCATATTATGCTACTGTAGAAGTGAACCAAAAAAAAAATACAAAACTATCTGAAAAATAAGGTAAGCTAACTTCCTGATGACAGAAATACTATATCCCATTCCCTCCCATTTTATGTCCATCTAGACAGAAAGTTAAAATCCCCTAACTATGTGGTAAGATAGGTGAGTTATATACACTGTACATTTCAGAAGCTCAGCTGTAAAACAGCATGTGTTTAAAACTTTGCTTTTGTAGTTCAGAACAGAAAGTAAAGCATAGTCTTCTATGTGCTCCTAAGAGCTAGAAATCTTTGGTGAGCAAAATTCAATACCCCAAAGACAGTGTTCAGCCAGGATATTTTAAGTAAATAACTTTTATCAGGGGATTTTTAGTGCACACTTCTACTCTTACAGAAATAAACCCGTCCTGAGTGGATCACATTTCTCTGAACCTGTTAACAGCACCAGTCTAAAGTTTCAATGCTGGACAAAGACACGTGGTGACACAGGAAATATTTTAAGAGGTACATACACCCCCTGTTCTTGTAGATACGGCCCAGATACTCATCAAAAGGTAAGCAAGTCTCACAGAGAATGTCTTCTTGTAGTCAGTGTTCTCCCAAGGCACTGCTAGTGACAAGCTGAATACTTGCAGCCCAGTCTGTGGTCAGCAACTCTCCAAGTTTCATCCATGACTATAACATTTTTCCCCCCTTCAGCCTCTTAACTGCATGCTGAGGGACAAGTTTTCTATGTTGTTACAATAAAATGCTGTTCTCCCTTGCAGTGATGTAGGAAGTGACAGGAATTTAAGGGAAAACGTGTACATGGAACACAGCTTTCTGGCCTTAGCTTTTTCTATATCCTTTCCTTCCAAAAGCAAAGGCCACAAAGTAAGTAAGAGAGTTCAGCCACAACCATCTAGCTGCTAAGTTGGGCAGTATCCAGAAGGGAAAGTTTAATAGTATCAGCTGTCTATGTCCATGAGGAGTAAAGGTTCAGCTAGGGGCAAGAAAGTCCCTTGTGCCCTGGAGCTGATATAAAGATCAAATTTTAAGAAGTAACCTTAACAGAATGCTGGTATCTTAGCCCTAATAACCTGAAAAATGAGGACTATGTCATTGCACTGTCTACCTGACTGTGATACACTTTATACCAACCACCCACAAACAGAAAAGATGCTGTTCAGCTTTGAAAGACTACAATACCTCTGATTCTTACCAGCAGCATTTTAATTTGGTACAGGACAGATACTCTATTAGCTGGTCTCCAATGACTAGAAGGGAGGGAATCCCCGCAGCCTCTATCTTTATCTTTTCTGTTTGGCCTCCCTTAAAAGCCTGAGAAGTTGGCAAGTCAGCATGTATATAAATGCCTGGACAGCTGGCCAGAATATGTACTCTCTCTTGTCAGCTAGTGAAAATTGGAAGGAAAAATGTCAGAGAGCTGAGGGTCTTTCTGACGCGGTAGGAAGGCAGAGCTACTGCAACCGAGGGATGCAAGGCCACAGAAAAATACAGTTTTCTAATGCATTCCTCATGGAAAAATGTTCCCTCACATCAAAACCAAAACATATTGCATAAGTCTGAATCACACACATCACACAAGAACCTACGTACATGTAGACAGCAATGTTACTGGCCATTTCACCACTATTTTCTTGATCTTCCTTTGCAGTTCTATTTATTTCTCCTTCCTAGGAAAGAAAAAAAACATTATTAGCTTGGTATTTGGACTAAGCAGGACAGAGTTATATTTACCTGAGTTAAGGAAGGAAGAAAAACAGGGAAAACTACTATCTGGCAATAAAAATAAATAAACCACAAAACTCCTACAGATCGGTTTAATGTTTGGAAATTCTTTACTTAAGTACTTCACATGCCTTTCCCTGTATCTCTTCCGGATTGATCAGAGAAGAGGAACAACAATGAGACTGGCCTTCTCCTGTCATCATCAACTTCCATGGCCACTCTCCCCTATAGACGACTGGGCACCACACAGCTATAGCCAACATTGCTGCAGGTGACTTTAAATATAAGCCTAAAAACCACTCTCCTGCCTCCCAAAAAAGGCACTCTTCTTTCCCACTACAAAACTCATTCCTTGATCTTTGTAGCCCAAAGGAAAATCTTTGTAGACAAAAAACAATGCATGCTTGAAGGCGTTCTGCAGTCTGAAGTTTTCTTTGACAACTCTAAACAAGTTATAGTTAAATGCTCTTAATTTATTGTTGCACTTCTTTCCAGAGATGGATCTGCTAGTATGGGGACAGCAGAGACTCACATTTCACATTTTGCCTGTGAAGATTTTTCAGATTCAAGAGCAGTAGAAAAAGTAGATTTTTGTGTCTCTAGGGAACACTCTACAGCTTTGCACTTAGTTTTGTTTGCCTGCATCTCTACATATCTGTCAGTAGAAAGTGAGCCACATCCTCAAAAGAAAACGCCCCACTCTATACATAGGTGCTGCCCATTAACAAAACATAGTGCAGATGTTCCCAGGAATTCCATCTAAGATAAGACTCTTAACACTTTGAATTAGTCCAAAGTCACCTGCTGCACTATGTTGTGTTTTCCAGATAATATTTTTAGTGTGATGGTGGCTACCTATGAAATTAATTTACTTTGAGCATAAAAGTGGAAGGACAAAAACAAATTCCAAGTCCTTTACCACTACATCTTCTAACACACAAGGGCTCCATGTCAGGTAGTCTCAGAGACCATAGAATCATTTTGGTTGGAAAAGACCTTTAAGATCATAGAGTCCAACCATGCAACTCTTCTCCCAAATCCACCACGCCTGTATCTTGTTTGACTGCTGTTGCTGGCAGTTTGCTGTTCCCTCTCAAAGAGGCATAAGGGCTTTTCATTGACATTGGTAGAGATTCACCCTTTCTGCTAAAGGAAGACAGAGTGCTAAATACCTCACTGTAGAATGTCATCAAGTAAACATTGTCACTGTAATTACACTCACACCTGACCTCCTCATCATTTAGCCTGGTCTGAGAAGAAAATTCAATTTGCCAAAAAAAAAAAAAAAAAGAAAAGAGGACCAGGCCGCAGGTCTCTGGGTTTTTTAATTTTTTTTTTATTCCCCTCACTTACGTTCATCCCAATCTCCACAAAGGAATCCTCTGCTGAGATGTTCAGCTTGACTTGTAGTTCTGAAATGATGGCTAGCAGATCTGCCTTCTCAGCCTGGAGCCGCTGCACCTGGGATTTCAGCTGCCTCATTTCCTTCTCAGGAGCCGTGCAGCCCTCCTGGGATAAACAAACCTTGCATTAGTGAACCAAAAGGAAACACTAGCCAAGGAGCACAAAGCCTGAACGTAACAATGGTGTCCCACATCTCTTATTCTGTATTTAGGCTTGCCTGGGAAAATCCAGTGTACAGATCCCTAAACTACGCTTTGGTCAACTAGACAGCAAATCTTAACTGTGAAATCAAGTTAATAAAATTATGAGTATCATGCTTCTGGAAAACATGGGCCTGGTTCTCTGAATGCACAGATAACTAGGATGTACATCTTTGCCTGAATCTATGCCTCTCACTGCCACACAGGGCCTCAGCCAACCTACAGAAGTTTCATCCACAATCATTGATGTTTTTTTCACCCATATCCTTATTCCTCTTTTCCTAAAGCTACCTAAGATTCTAGGGAGAAAAGACCAGTGGGCAGAGAGCTTTTCCACACACCTCACTTTCAGCTTTTGCCCACCATACAACTCCTCTGTAACCCAACTGCATGTATAAATCTCTCCCTATATCCCTTCCCTTCCACAAAGCCTCTGTCCCTCAGAGATTCTCCCCAAACTTAATCTCTCCTTCCAGTCATGACTGTCTCCTTCACCTTCTGCCTCTTCCCCTTCCCCAAGATCCTCAAAACCCTCTCTTAAGCCTCTACACAACCAGGAAGCCTCATTTTTTTGTCTCCTTTAGGTGCCTCACCCCATTATGAAACTTTCCATCTGAGTTTGTTTCTTCCCCATTTTGCAATGTGAGCATTGAGCCTCCTGGTGATGCCTTCTTTACATCACATACCATCAATATAAATTCTGGACAATTCCTGGAGTCTGAATTACATTCTAATCTATCTTTCCTGCCAAATCTCCAAACTCTTGCTATGCTGACTGTGTCTCTCATCCCCCAGGACTGCCCTACGCACCTGACTTGCTGCTGTCTCTGATTCTATGCTCAGGCTGTAAGAAGATGTAAGAAGAGTCGGCTCCACTGAAGAAGAGAGCGCTTTTCAGCAACCTGTGCTAACAGAGGTATCGTTTTGAGAGAAACCCTCCTATGAGTGCTGGTTTATCACTAAGGGAGGCAACACAATATATCTGTGATTTACTCTGAGTGAAAGAGAGATGTCACTTAACGGTAGCAGTGGACTATAGTCTATCTCAGTTAATAGTAAAGCACAGAGGTGAGAGAAATTAGGCTAATTTTAAATTAGTATTTCTGTTAGAGGAGTTTTTTCATGCTCTTTCTAAACAAAAAAAAAAAGAAGAAAAAAGAATTAAAGTAGAACTCAAGCATTCAAGAGAGAAAGTAACTTTGGCTTAAATGACACTGTCAGCCTAAAAATCATAATCAGAAATTAAAATGTTGCTGTTTAAATTACAGTTACCACTGGCTGATAAAACTGCAAAGAATTACAGAAGAACTAGGGCTTTCTCTGTGAAGCTCTTGGAATGAGACAATTAAAAGAGATTTATTTTTACTTTTCTGGATGCTGGATTACTTAAGCAGGTTGGATCACTCTGTCAATAACATACTTTAAGTATTCAAAGTACAAGAAATTCTAAAACAGGTAGAGGTAGAATAAATTCTTTACTTCCCCTTAAAAAGTATTCCAAATTTACAAAATTCTGAGTTTTGCTGACAATCCTGAAACACAACTTTTAGCCTATAAAGATTGTGTAAGTATTACTTACACAATCACGTGATTTATTTTCCTTTGTAGCTTCTGAACTCATTGGCCAGTTTTGATCTACTGATTGCTGAAAAATTTGTTAAGAGTTTCGTAACATAGGCAGTCAGGAGAGGAAAGGACAGCCTACTGATGACTCCATTGAGAAAAAGGCTGATATACACATCCTTCATTAGGCAACAGAGAATCTGCATGGGTCCTGGAGGTACCAGAGACCGGGATGCATCAGTTTGGCTCTGCATGAAACTTCTTGTTAAACACCCCTTCACATGACCACATGGGACACAAAGCAGGTTTTGTTTCAAGAGACTTTGTCCACAGATGTCTTAAGTACTACCTGCAGAATGTTGCCTGGCTACTAAGCAACATTAGAAATCACGTGTTACAGAGCCAAAGGTAAGACAGGGGGAAAAAGCTCAGTCAGACTCAAATGAGGCAGCAGAAGTACAGATCTAACAGGACTTCAGTAAAAGAGCTTTCGTGAGAGCAGAATGATATAATAAAAACAGATGGCAGGTAATTTTTTTTTTGCTTACATGTCAACTTGTCCCTGAAAACACAAATACAAAAGCAATTAAATAGTCACAAGAGACAGATAATCTAACAAGCAACAGTAAAGAAAATAACAAATGAAAAGTTAGCAAGAAATGCTCATTCCTTATTTCTTATGTCAAGAATTTTAATTATTATTATTCATTAAATGTTAATGGCAGTGCCAATTATGTCAGTTGTGGCACAATTACGACACTCTGAGAAGACTCACTTTATAAAATAAGCCAGCCCAAGACCTCCTGTAGAGCATAAGGATAAAAATGGAGAGGTCAATAAATCTCCAGACCTCTCAGTGTAATGAAGGGACACGGATGCTCCAGACTTTCAATTTAAAATAATGTCAATCCAATCAATTCCTGATTTACCATTTCAGCTCCTTCTCTTTTCTTTAAGCTCTGAAGTTGTTGTTGTAGCTGTTCATTTTCCATGCACTTGTCTAGCAAGCACTGCTTAGCTTCCTTAAACTTTAACTCGTAAAATTCTCGTTCTTCTTTCTGCTTCTCTCGCCAGATGGAAAGTTCCTCGTACCGGTCCTTCATAGCTTGGTTATGCAACTTCATGGCTTCTAAACGACAGCCAGAGGCAAGACATTAATACTCTGTCAGTGAAACAGCAGATTTCCTCTACACTGAGCTCAGCATTCTTCAGTGGGTTAGCAAATGGGTTAGTAATAATTAGGTATGAAATGCAAACCTCCTCCTCATGTATCTTAAATACCAAACCAAAACTAAACTTATTCTAGTTCATTAGGACTTTAATAAATAGCATTAAATACATTGCTGAAATCGCATGCCCACACTCTCTCGCTTCTTGACTTATGCCTAAACCAAGAAATATAAGCAAGAAGTATTGTTCAGAAGAGGGACTTGGTTTCTTGCTGCATGTATTGTTTACCTGATCAACCCAAGTGAAACTATTGAACTGAGATTCTGAAACTGCTGAGACTTGGTAGGGAAAACATTCTAAACTGGTAAATTGCTGCATGAAAACGGATGATATCAAATTGGAAGCCTCAAATATGCTCAACAATGCTCTAACTGAACATTTGGTTAAGGTTTGACTGAAAGCGATGAAAAAATATACCTGACAACTTACAGCAAAGTTAGTTCCCCCTGGCTGGGAAGCCCTGTGTACGTAACAAAGTCAGTATGTAACAACATCAGTCTTACTGTTGCAAAATGCTTCCAAGACTTTTAGAAAGAGTCAATGAAAGTATTTCAGACTTGATTTTTTAAAGCAACGAACTCAAAGCCAGTTGCTGGAAAATCTTTTATAGATTATATTTCCCAGTGACTTCCATTATGTCCTGATGCCATATTATAAACTGCCAACAAGTCCTTCAGGTTACGTAAATAAATGTAGAAAAATGATTCTGCAAGGTATGAGTTACAGCAGCTGTAAATATGTTCCCAAAACATTATCTTACATGATACAGGACCTTTTAGCAAAATACCAGAGGCACTTCTAAAAACAACTTTCCTGCCAGAGACTTCAAGGCAGAGAACTTGGACAAGGTCCAAAAATGATTCAGGTGGAATTTAAACACTCGTGTAAAATCACAGTGCACAAGATACGTGACTTCATGTTCTGCTGCTGTATAAAAAGTGAGGTACCTCTGTTTTTTACACGTAAAATTCCCAAATCCCTTGGGTTTTGCTCTGTCCATTTTCAAAATAAAATACCTATCCAACACCTAAACTCCTGGGATCCAGAAGCAAAGCTCTCTGACCTGAAAGGCTCAACTCATTAGGCATTTTCAGGGAAACCTATCTTTTTCTCCCAGATAGACCCTACCATGGCTGTCACTTCCTTCTGAAGCACAGAAGATGCAGTACCCACCCCTCCTGATGCAGCTATGGCATAATGTTAATCTATCTGTAGTGGAGCTGCCCACCAGTCCTAAAGTACAAAGCAAAAAACCTTTTAGAGGTTGATGAGCAAAAATAATATCATAGCATGAGATTCTTCATCTTGTCTCCTAAAATACACAGTGCTATACTGCTTATATATGTAATTCTGAAGTAAATAAGCCAGCCATAAATTGGGCTGTTCTCCCCCTAATCTTCCATACTGATTCCATTTGATGTGTCCTATCAAACTGGCCTTGTGACTTGCAGAATCGTTTATGCAGCCCATGCTGCTCAGGTATAAAATGTTTTCCAGCAAGGATAAACGAGCAATGAATTCATACTCGTACGACAAAAAACCCTGCAGAAGAGACTGGGAGCTTTTGCATTTCAAGATCGGTTCACGTGCACATTCACCTTTTAACTCATTGTTCTCAGTGATGAGCTCTTTCATCTGCTGTACCATCTCTTCTGGGGTGTAGGTGCTAAGGGCTGAGGAAGCCATGCTGTCCGTTCCGTTTTCCATTTTACTCTTGGGATGCTCTCCATTTTCAGCAGGACGGCTTTTCAACTTGCTGGACATCTCTGAAGCATCTACTACAAGATTTGCAAAGAGAAAACTCTCAATTTCTTGCCCAATAGATGTTTATAAAGAAAACATAATCCTACATTTATTTTATTCAGACAAGAGAGTCACGCATCTTGTTATGACACGCAAGCACCTTCCAATCGCCCTGACCCCGCTACACCAGAGCACCAGTGAGTCTCCATCTCCCATTAACCCCTCACAGGTCTGCACGAATAAAGGAACCGATCCCCGAGCCGTCTCTGGGAACAACCAACCCTTTCTTCCTCGAGAGCTCCTTCCTCTGGGGATGAAACAACAGCCACCCCTGTCTCACCCGCTCGCCCCCTTTTTTCCCTCACCAGCCCCGGGGGTGCGCAGCCTGGCAGTGTTTTGGGAGGTCGGCAGCTCCTGTTCCCCAATGACAGCGGGCTCCGACACCGCCCGGCCCTCACTGGGCCTGGGACGCCGCCGCCTCCCGCCGCCCCGCTCGGCCTCAGCGCGCCCCGACGCTGCGTTTCACGCCGAGATTCCGTTTCCGGAATCTTTTCTTTCATTTTCGCTTTCTTCTCCCCTTTTTTTCCCTTCTCCACCTTACACCCGGCACCCCGCCGCGGTACCGGGGAAGGCTGAGCCGCCCGCCTCTGCCCAGTCACGCCCGCCCCGTCCCGCCGCAGCCCCAACCCGGGACCGGGGGCGGCCTCCGTGAGCCGCAAACCCGGCGTTTCCTCGTTTCCCCTTCCCCGGCGCGGCCCGCCCTCCCCGCAGACCCACCCTGGATCCGCCGAGTCACCGGGCAAGCCCGCCCACGGCGACCGCGACAGAAACCGGCCTCCACCCGCCGTTTCGCCCGGCGCCGGGCTCGCCTGCGGGGCAGCCACCGCCGAGCCTCTCCCCGCTCACCCCCCCTCACAGCGAACCCACGGCAGCTGCGGCCCCGGCTCAGCTGACTGCCCTCCCCCGCCGTCCCCGCCTCCTCCTCCGCCGCCCCGGGGACTTCCCGGCCTTCCGGGCCTCCCGCCCATCATAGGGCGGGCTGCGGGGACCTCCCGCCCCGGGGCCATCGTCCCCTCCCGCCTACGCGGCGTCTCCCTTCCCTCACACCCCGCCCCGCTTCCCGCCGTGAGGAGCCCGAGGCCTGGCAGCCGAGCGGGGACCGAAGCAAAATCTCTCAAGGAGAAGCAAGGTCGTGTGAGAAACGCTGCCTGTCGGGGTGGGGGGGGAAACCGTGGGTCTCCACAGGAGGAGAGGGAAAGGTTTCACACGACGTTTTGGTGTTTAATTGCCACGGGATCAGATCACGTAGGGTTTTGCCACACAATCTGGGGGGAGGGGGTTGCCCCATGATGGCTGTGAAGTGTTGTGGCTGGATGCAATGTTTGGGCAGTCCTTAAATGCCTGGTTCCCGGGGACGGGGTTAGTTTAGGCAGTTCGTCCTCAGAGACTGTCCGTAGCGGGATGCTGGGCGGAAAGTGCCCCACAGTGCCTGTCCTTCGGCCATAGAGCCAGCAAGGATATTTTGGTTCCTTTGTTTTCAATGGGAAAAATGTCATTTTAGCTAAAATGTCAGCTTTCTGTGTGAAAAATCACAATCATTAAAAAATCACATGGCTTGAAAATAAGCTCTTTTGATTTGAAAATGATGCTGTGATATCTCCTAGGAGCTGTGAACCGTCTGCTGTTCAACGAAGTCGCGCCCTTCTCTGGATGGCGTCCCCAGCTGCCCTCCAAGCACCCCAGCATGAGAGAGCAGAGGTGCACGGTGGATGGTGGACGCTGGCAGGGAGCAATCCTTTTACAGCTGAGGAACTTCAGCGTTGAAACTGAGGGTGCAGGTTACAAATCTCCCTAGAAATAAAACCAGCAAACATTTGAGACCACCTGCATGGTAAAGGACAGGTCTGATAGCAGATTTATGCATGCTGAGCCCATAATCCGTGCGCTTTCTGCTTACGCTGCTACAACAAACGGAATCTGGCTCCTTGTAGGTACACTGGGATCTTCTCTGCTTGAGGGAGTGTAATCTCTGAATTACTGTCGTCTCCCGTCCCAGCATCCGTGGCTGGTATGTTAGACAGGAGTGCGTGGAGTTAGAGGGACAATAAAGGTGGCTTCTGTGAGAATGAGGAACAGAAATACTGGCAGCTCATCATGGCTTTTTACTTGAGCTCTGAGCTGAGTTCTTGCAAACTGCAGGACCTTACTGTGCAGCAAAGGCAAAAGAAGAGCCACAAATATGAACTGAGTTTTACTTGTCAGAGGAATTTAAAGAAGCATTTTGCTATTTTGTTACACTTCTAATAGCTCTTTGTTCCCACAGGAATCCCAGATCTGTTTTTAGTACCTAGAATTCGTTTTTGGGAACAGATCTTATTCAGATTCAGACTGGATATAAGGATTTTTTTTAAAAAATGAGGGTGGTGGAACACTGGCACAGGTTGCCCAGAGAGTTGGTGGATGCCCCATCTCTGGAAACATTCAAGGCCAGGCTGGACGGGGCCCTGGGCAACCTGATTTGGTTGGAGGTGTCCCTGCTCAGTGCAGGGGGGTTGGACTGGATGGCCTTTAAAGGTCCCTTCCAACCCTAACCATTTTATGATTCTATCTGATTCTAATTGGAATTAAACATTTTGCTTTTTAAAAGCCGAAGAAAAAATAAAGTCCTTGTAAATAGACAAGGGAGAGAAATAACCAAAGAGGCTTTGTGAAAAATAAAAAAAAAGAGACAATTCAAGTTTTTGACATAAAAGGAAAAAATGCTTCTTTCTAAGGAACATTAAAGTGTTTACACAAAACTCATGTTACACATCAGTGTTGTGGGAATACGAAGGAGAAAAGAATTGTTTGTGCCCACTTATTTTTTTCAGATCTTTTTTTCACCACACTCTCTCATGTGACAAATTTGTTTTGTCCGTTCTGCAGGTCATGGGTAACATGCAGGACCAGAGTGTGTTTGTTCTGCGAAGGAAGGAGACTTCTGTTCTAACTTTCTGGCGAGTGGTCTGTACTGCTGGCCTGTGTTATGAGTAGCTCATCTATCTATGCTGTACTGCACAGAAGATAAATATTTGGAGGTAAGAAGCATAAAAGTGCCTAGCATTCGCCAAGCTACTCCATAACATTTGTTTGTGAAAACAGATATCGATCAGCTCTGCGTCTGCGGGCTCAGATTCAGTCAAGTTACTTAAGAAATTCCCTTGCGGCAGCTGAGCTGTGGAAACAGTCTTTGTGTACAGCCTTACTCCCTCACAAATGTGAGATAATGCAGCTCAGCTTAGTCTGGAATGACGGAGAGTTGTGCTGAATTATCTTCACATCGTCCTGGGCTAACAGCCTGGATACTTTTTTTTGTGGTTGTCCAGGAGCTGAACCCTGAGAATCTAACAAAGCTGGAAAAAAGGCTTGAACTTCAGAAAGCTTAGATACAAAGAACATCTCTCCATGTATATCTCTGGGTATATACACATGGGGCTTATATTTTATCTGTCTGTCTATCTGTCTTACATTATGTGGAGCTCGTGCTGCCTCTGACTCTGTCATGTTGGTGCTGCTCTTCCTGTCTTTCTAGTCTCAGCATTGCCTTCTTGCTTCTGACTGATGCTGTGGTAGCTGCTGGAAACTCCTGATTTTGGCCAAGATCCCAGAGATACTGTACAGACATAGCCCAAAGACTGACTTCTCTTTCAGGGCACTATGAATATACACTGCAGCAGTTGGGATTGCTTCCTTTAAGCAGCTTCCTAAAGAAGCTTTGCTTTATTCTCTCCACAGAGGTATCCACAGGTCTGTGGAAGGATTGCTACCCTTGATTAATACCTGGGCTTCTTGCCAATCTAAGTGCTGGAGCGTTTGCTGTGACTTCAGATTTGCTGATTAAGCTTAATTTCCAATTGACAGGTAATTTGAAAACACTGTACAGATATGTTCTTTGCAGGCTTTGAGCAGATTAAGTGGGGGAGTGGGGATGTTATGAAGTGCATCCAACTTCTGCAGTCAGCAGTACTGTGTGATTAATGTCATCGTAACCTAGAGAGAAGTAAGATAATGCAATGCATTTGTTTCTTCCAACAGTTAAAGGCTACCATGGCCTGGTGGCCAGAGCCAGCTGCTAAAATTTACATTAAACAGTGTCAGGCCTTAGATTATCATGTACAGTAGGACAACTACAAAGAGCCGGTCTGGTCCCGATCGCGGCTGAACTATGACAAGCATGAAAGTCAGATGTCAGATCTGAATATTTATCTGCCGTTAACTGATCGTATGGTATATTCAATCTAGAATCATAAAGGATTTCTCATTATCAGTCCAGTATTGAACCTATTTCTGTTGATATTTTTGTTACTTTCAAAGGGAGAATCATCAAATGCAAAGTCCAGGAAGCCGAGAGATGACAGAAATAAAATAGCAGAAAAAAATGACCCAAGATCATGTTTTAAGTCTGACAGCCCTGTTGTGGGAAGGATGCATGAAGCAAAGGTAGTGCCAAAGAATTTTTCCAATTAATTGCTTTTGGCCCATTCTGCACAATTTAATACAGTGTGGCACGTACCACTTTCCCTCCCACATACAGCCGAATGGATAACTTATTTTACAACTGCAATTATATAACATCCCTGTGCAATGACATAGAAGAGTAAAAATAGTACCTCTAGCACAGCTTTTAGATCTGATTCAGAGCGTGCTGGTATGTAGAAAAATTGTAATGTAACTATTTTCCTTTTCAGCTCTTTCCCTCTTCAAATGAGTTGCAGTTTGATTGTGGCAAGTTGCTGGAATTCCTCACCATCAGCTCTGGTTTCTTTCTTGAAACAAACTCATCACCATTCAAAAATATTGTCTGTCATCTTTTTTTTTTTTTTTAATAAATTTAGTGAGTCTAGCAAGAGCAACAACCACGAAAAGTACTCTGTGCTATTTCCTCTAGGTAGATGGCCCTGTGTTAGGAGCCCTGGTGACAAAGTAGTTTTCTGCCTGTTGGTAGGGTGGTGATTTCGTGATTCTATCTCTGCGGCTCAGAAGAGATGAACTGACTCGTGACTGCAGAATAATTGCCATTGACAGTACTATAGAATCCTTGTTTGGGCTATCTTCTCCTTTCTTGACCACTCAGCAGATACTGATGTCCACTCAAGGAGCAGCTTGACATTTCCCTCAACAGCTGCCATGCCAGCAGGTGCTACTTTTTCTGTCCTTACACCCCTGATAGTAAAGGGAAAGATAAAAATAAAATGGATAAATGTGCAGAAAAGCTAAAAGCCAAACTGACGACTGTCCTTGTTTTCTTTTTCCAATAGATGGCACCAATTCTCTTTCCAGATCATCGTGGGTTGAACAGGTCAGGAGCTCCAGAATACCACAAGTGTTTAAAAACACAGGCATCTTTACCCTTTTCTTTTGCTCCTTCTGAGTGTGAAATTTGGACCAAGAAAGCAGCAGACTGAGAAAATATCTGAAGCCTTTGGAATGTGGCACTGCTGCCAAGTACAGCTATGCCAGGAAAACACAGGCAGATCAACCAGCAAATGTGACTGAGGGCTAGGAGCTGGGGGAGGGAGGTTAACTTTTTTCTAAGGATGGTCAAAAGTAAAAGTGGGACTATTTTAGGGAATTGCTGAGAAGGAACTAGAGAACCATGGAAAGTGGAAAATGAAACATGGAGATTCCAGGTCAGATGGAGAAGTCTTAGACAAGCCAATGAGCAAAGACAGTGCACCTTGTCGAGGGAAAGCAGTGTCTGTCCAGTGCAGCGTGCTCCTCTTGGAAGAAGTGACTCCTCAATATTTCCATGCAGGGGAGATCTACAGTGCTTCTGTAAAGCTGCAAGAGGAAATTAAGCCAGAAAGGGGCTGAGGAAGCCCCTATTTGGAAAGTATTGAGGCAAAAATCTCTTGCAGATAATATTGTTTTCTTAATCCTGAAGTGCACTCAAGTTCAGCGTTAAAAGAGAATGGTGTCTGCAGCTCTGTACCACCATATGGGCCATGGGGAGAGATGCACCAGGCTCCCATCATGCATTGTAACATAAAGGAAACATTGCTTCATGGCTGCAAAGAGATGGTCAATCCAAAAACATTTGGCTGGAAGCATAACATTATTTTAAAAGGCATAACTCTCAACTAAAGCCTGGAAGCAAATTGATTCTTCATAAATTTCACCACTTAAATCCTCTTGAAAATCTCCTTCTAATATTTTTAGTCATACATGCTCCTTTTTTTGTTTTTACCTCAAATGTCTTGCTATGATTTTTGGTTGAAGGGCTCTTTGACTCCACAAGCTGCTTTCCTACTAAGTGTGAAAAAACCCACTTCTGGTGGGTTATGTTTCCCTTTTTACACAATCTGGAGGAGGGAAATATCACTATCATAGTGAATTGAGCTGCACTGGCATTTTTGATAGGATGCAGCAAAGACCATGTCAGGTGTTAGAAACCACTAAGAGAACAATTACAGCCACATTATGGACATTGTGACAGTACAGAGTTTCCCAAAGAGAGACCCTACCTCACACACATGGTAGGAACCAGCTGGGTTTTTTTTTTTCTGGGGCGTCTTCCACCTCTAGAATCTGTGAACCCTCAGCAGTGCTCCAGAGGGCTGTGGTGCCAGCATGGGACTGTGTCATCATCTTGCTCTTGAGATATTGTGGCTTTTACTGAGTGGAAATGAAGCTTGCAAGCACATCTCACAAACTGCAGTATTTCTGTGATCACTTAGGGGGCATTCTGATGTTACAGCCTTGTCTTATCTCTACAATGACTGTAGGAACACCCCCGCGTATCTGGGAATGCACCTTCTGCAAGGAGGCTTGGAGTGCCGTTTGTATAGCCTTTAAGCTGTGTAAGACAGCACTGCCATTGAAAGAAGTGCAGGTGGAGACATACAGATGACCCAACCAGAGTGAACTAGACGAGAGATTTTAACCTGGATCAGTTTTCACCTAAATAGGTTTCCCTTGTGCTGTTTTGCCACATACTCATGCAACTTTGGTGGAACACTGTGAAGAAGTAGCATTTAGACCTGTTGGAGCAAGTTCAGAGGAGGGCCACAGAAATTATCAGAGGGCTAGAATGCCTTTCCTGTGAAGCAAGGCTGAGAGAGCTGGGGTTGTTCAGTCTGGAGAAGAGAAGGCTCTGAGGAGGCCTTATAGAGGCTTTTCAATACGTAAAGGAGGCTTGTAGACAGACAGAGCGAGACTTTTTACCAAGACCTGTAGTGACAGGACAAGGGCAACTGTTTTAAACTGGAAGAGGATAGGTCTAGATTGGACATAAGGAAGAATATTTTTACAATAAGAGTGGTGAGAGGCTGGAACAGGTTGTCCAGAGAAGTTGTGGCTGCCCCATCATGGGAAGTGTTCAAGGCCAGATTTGATGGGGCTTTGAGAAACCTGGTCTAGTGCAAGATGTCCTTGCCCACTGCAGGGGAACTGCACTTAGGTGATCTTCAAAGGTCCCTTCCAACCCAAGCTGTTCTGTGATGACGACAGAGGGGAAGAAGGGCTGATTCTTTCAGCAGCCGCGCTGGTTTATGCCAGCATAAACTCTACATGAAACTACAGTGTGAGAACCTTGAATCCCAAGACAGAGAGAACTTGTGGGATCAAGAAAGGATGTTATTATCACAGGAACTTAGAGCAAGAGGTGTTCAATGGACGTCTGCCCTGCAGACCACAGAGGGCTACCCCAGCTCTCAGTGGTGCCCCAGATCCCAGAGGGATGCCAGCCCCAGCTGCTCAGCACTTCTGTTCTGCCTCTGCGGCACAACAAGGGTAATCTCTGCTCGGTGGCAGATGTGCAGCACTTATCCTCTGCAAAACAGGCCAGGAATCCAGAACACGTCATTGCGCTGTCACTGGGAGAGTGGTGAATACTGGGAAGAATTTGGTTTGCAAGAAAAAGGAGAGGAGGAGAATTTTTCGGAGACTGTTCAAGGAAGTATGCACAGACTTGACATTTTTGGCAGAAAACAGGCTGCTTTTCAGACGGCTGAGGGAGCTCACCACTTCTTAAGTGAAGTTGGTGTTTTGCAAGCCTTAGGACTTGACACTAAGATGTACTGATGCTTGAGTCAACGACAGTGCTGCTGGTGAGCAAAGCCTGGGCAGGACTTAGGGGCTTAGGCTCTAACATTGCCAGGAGCTGAAAAATGACAGGCCCAGAGCTGGTTAAATAGCTGCTTAGGTGCTTCAGTACAAGCATAAATTTAATACCTTAATTTTAATGTCACCTTGAAAGAACTCTTTGATCACAAATTTCCTCTTCTGAAGCAGCAGGGTTTTATTTATTTATTACGATTTCAAGCATCTCCACAAAAGTAGAACTGGAGAAAAATGTTAGGCTAATATACCTGGATAATTATGTTCTGACCATCGTCTTGCAGTTTTCTCTCATCCTGGTTTTATCCTTGTCTTTGGGATCTGCTTCCTGGCAGGACACACCTTTGCCTGTATCTGTCCTGAATTTTTGTATCTGTCCTGAATTTCTGTATCTGTCCTGAATTTCCCAATAAAATGACCTCTGTTGTGGTGGGTTCTGCATTGTGGGCACGTCTGTTCAGTTCTGGAAAGAGACACACTGACCTCGTTTCACTCAGACCATGTTGCATTGTTGTTTTTAGGGATTTTTAATATAAATCAGATTTCTCTGAGTTCTCATTTGTCTTCCATTGATTTCTGTAGCTTGTTCAAGCTTCTTAAAATTCTTCTGTAATTTTTGTTTATTAGCCACTCTTTATTAGCAAATTCTTAATTACTTAGTGCTTCTAAAGCTCCTCAGAACATGAAACAATGCTTCTCATTTGTTAACCGTTATTATTACTGCTAATGCTATGAATAAAAAATAGTGTATTTTGCGGAAATACGCTTAATACAGAGTTATTTTATTTAAGTCAAGTGTTTACTGTTACTAAAGTCTTGCTTAGTTAGACGCCTCCTGTCCTTGAGAAGGGAGTTTAATCTAGTTATTGTGACAGCGACTTCTATACTCGTTTGGGCTCTAAAGGGATATCTTGGCTTAGAAAGTTATGGATTTTTATGTCAGTCAATTGCCATGTTTTTCGTCTGCAGAGACTTTGATTTGGGTTTTCAAGCACTGGTGATTAAATTGAAGCACCTGTTACTTGCAAGGCCAGTTGACATTGCGCATCTCCCTCACTTATCTCAGGTATGCATGTGCATGGTGAATTGCCCCCCACGTGGAAATAAATTCTCTTAATTTAGGGTTTGTTTATGACAATGTGGGTGTAATAGTTCTTCCTAACTCTTTCTGTGCAGAGCCTCATGGCATGGCATGGCAAGCTCATTTGCTTTGTTCAGGTGCCCTGGCACCTGAGACTCTACATTGTTGTGTCATGGAACAAATGTCTTCCTCTCCTGGGTTTGCGTGAGGGGTCTGAGCACATAGCCAGGCTGTATAGCTGGATGGGGCTTTCGGGTGGGGTTTCCCTTTCACCTCCAAGCACAGGACTTGGTTTCTGAGCTACCCAGCTCCATGGTTTCCTCACGGAGGGCTGAAGCGCAGTGCTGCAGAGAATTGGCAAAGCACTTCTTGTCCTGGTGCTGTGTGCACTGAGAAAACATAATCTCTCAGTACTTGTAATCTGGAGTTCCCGACTCACTTCAGCTTTTCCAATGAGATAAAAAAAATGGCTTTGGCAACACATGAGTTCCTTACGGCCCAGCCAGGCAGCACAGTAACCATCTGCTTTCTCCACAGAAGGACCTACCTCGGTATTAAAGGGAGAGACATCAGTGCATGCAGAAATCAGGTCCAGACTCCTGATGAGATGCAGACTGATACCCAGATTGCTGCATCCTGTTTCCGCCTGTCAACTCTGCTGGGGGTGATTCTGACTGCATTTCTCTAGGGACAGCCTGTGGATGTCCCCAGTGGCAAGTGATCCCTCTCAGATATCTCCTACTTAATATATTGTCTGTCTTTTGCCTTGAGGTGCCTTAAGCAGCATCGTAACTGTCAAATCCAGAGGGCTGTTTGAAGGGCATCCGCTTCTGTGCAGTTCAGTATCTCACAAGTGCGACGTGAGAACCACAGAATGCCGGAATACAGGATAGAGGCATTTCTTGCCCTCTGCCAGCCTTTCTGACTCCCTCTACAACTTTGATGTTGTCTTTTCAGCCAGGACCTGATCCAGGTGGGGTTAATGGCTGGAGGCTCTGTAACCAGACATCCTCGGCCTCTCCACGGGAGCCAGACTGCACTTCCCAAACCAGGCAGCATTAACGGCAAGCCGGGGAGAGGATGGATACTGCAGACAGCCACCACTCTAAATCCTTGCTGCTTTCAAAAGCAAGAGCCAGCCAAGAAACAAAGCAGAGGAGGGAGCAGACTTTATAATTAGGTTTACAAGTTGATCAATTATGATCATAGCTGCAATAAACTAGTTACAGAGATGAGAACAAGATGATGTTATAGAAAGCCTGCTGTAAAAAATATGTTTCTAGACATGCTGAGTTCTGCAGGGACAGAGGAACAACCTATTAAAAGATCTTGTTAACCCATAGGTTGTAACCTCAAAGCTGATGCTTGCTTTATACGTGTTTTATTTTTTCCCCCTTCTTCACTTACTTATTCTCCTGCTTTCTTGTCTAAAGAAATACTGTTTTCTTTGGGTAGATTATTGGAGAATATTGTGAACAGGCAGTAAACACATGTGGTCACTTCTGTTTGCTAAGCTCCCCCAAGGTAAACAGAGTTGCACAGGACATGATGGAGACCCGAACAGGACACGAGGCAGCTTCTTTGCAGTCATTCCTGTGGTCCTCACTATTCCACTTGCAGCCATCTCTTTTAATCTCTTTCCTTTCTCCCTGATGCTTCTGGCAGGCCACTGGGTTAGAGGGTACGAAGGAGAAGGGGTACCTGGCCTCAACAGTGTGCGCTGCAGAGAAAGAAAAGTCAGATTTATGTTTGATTGCATTATGTCATAGCTTCTGTCTATTAAAAAGGGGTTATATATGCAAGAGACACTGAACGGGGAAGAAAATTCAATGATTTTTAGGGATCTGCTCTCTCTGAAGGGTTGGGTACTCATTTAAGATATTATTGGTTTAACGTATTATCTTTACCTTAGGCATTTATTAGCATTGTGATGTCAGAGTAGGACACAAATGACAGACTTCTCGTCCAGGTCTCATTGCTTTGGTTTCGCATGTTCTTCCCCAGGAAAGGAACAAAATCTGAATCAAGCCCAGGGTTAAGTGTCACTCAGACCTGGCACTGTTCCCAGCCATGTTTCTGTTTGAGGGATTGCTTCTACTTGCAGTCTTTTCTATAATACATCACAGTATGATTTGGGCTCCCCCAATAGCATGGTCAAACCCTATTGATCCATACAAGGCCAGTTCTGACTTCTGCAAAGATTTTTGCTTGACCTGATAACTTTCCCTCTGAAACTACCCTCTCTGTTTATAGGCTGTGCTCTGTGTGGAGATTTAGTATAAATCTCTTTAAAAGCCTTGGTAGTTCCTCCTCAAGGTCAAAGCTGGGCTCCAACTCAGCCACTGCTGGAGTCTCAGCTGGTCACGGTGAGTTTTGGCAGCAGCAGTGTGTCCCAGAGCAGACAGACCGTGTTGGAGGGTGCTTTAGGGCCCTGGAGGATTTTTCTGTAGGATGTGTAAGCTATAGGATAGCTGGGAAGTGGAGAGCTCACGAAGGCAAACTCCTTAAGAGGCATTTTCTCTGCCTTTTTCTTTGAAAGCAAGGGGCTGTCTAAGATTTTGAGCTGCCTGAGGCTGTAGGCAGCACATTTTGGGACTGAGGGGTAAGAGTGTGTTTGAGAGTGAGAGCTGGGCTAGTGTATCACTTTGGTTCTGTAACTTGTTTTGCCTGTAGGCGCTTCAGTGCAGTATCTACATACCAAATCTCAAAGAGCTTCCTAGATTACAGCCAGCTCATGTAGTGTTATCATTTGCCCAGAGTCATTACCCCAAAACACCTCATCCTTGAACTTGGGATATCAAGAAGAATATATTGAGTGAAAGTAACCAGAGGAATTTGAGAAGGAGAAGATAATTTTGTGGGAATTACTTTTCACAGGTTAATGGAATTCATGGGCCACTTGGATTTCAGGTGACTGAACTGTGTTGGAAGCAGATGCTGTTTTCTTCTTGTTCCTTTGCTTGCCACTTCTGTTTTGCAGCACTTGTTTGCCACTAAGCTCAGGGAGGCAAAATCAATAGTTCTCCAATATTAATAATTGAGCAAAGCAGACAGCCAGCTGAGTGAACCCCTTCTCACTTGAAATGGAAGCAGTTACTTCCTAGCTTGAGCTAATGTATCTGAGAATTAGGTGCAGATTGAAGTGGAAAATGGGATAAAACCACCAAAATAATAATAAAAAAAAGCCAAACAACCTGCTCCCCCCCTGTGCAGTGCTGCCATGACTCTCGCCAAAAGAGCAGCAGAGGTGAATAAGGATTGCTCTCTTGAATCATTTGGTATCGGGATGCAATCAGGCAGAATGGTCTGAAAGCATCTTTACTTTGTAGGAATGAACTCTCCAGGGATCTGAGTGCTATTTCCACGTTTCATCCTAAAGCTTAAATGAAGCACTTATTGAGAGATGATCATCTAAAGTACATGAAGAAGAAAAGAGCCTGACAAACAATAGCTTTTAACTTTGCAAGTGAAAAAAAAAAGGCAATAAACACACTGCTGGAGGCATTTCTGAAGGGCATTCGGATACTCTCACAATGCAGAATGAGAGCCCCACTAGAATACGATGTTCCACAGCATCCCCCAGCTGAAATGCTGTCACCTCTGGAAAAGACTGCAATAAACCTGTAATACCCGTGGTGAAATTACACAGTGGCTAAGGGGCAGGGTCTCTTAATCCCAGCAGATCATTGGGAAGGGGTGCAGTAGGATGGCACATCAGATTGTCACACCACTCTGGTGACTTTTGTAGTTTACAGATGGAAGTTGCCAGCATGGTGTGTTTTTTGAAAGTACTGTGTTTAGGAATCTCTAGGTCAAACCTGCTTATAAATATGGAGAACAGGCCGCTTCTCTGAGGGATAGTCTTGTTTTAATGGGGTGGACCGTCTATTGATGGACTTGTCAGTAAAGGCATAAATCATATCTGAGACATCATGGTATAGCCAGCAAGGAAATCCAATAAGAATTAATGCCAAGATGTCAGCAGTCCAGGAGATACATGATAGCATCACTGCGGAGCCAACAGACACAAAATACAATGTAAAGATTTCCTTTCTTTCATGGCATCTCCAGGGATCCTTCTGCAGAGTGTTCGGGAAAAGTGCTCTGAATCCTAAGTAGTGTGAGGAAGCAGCCAGCCTCATTTAAAGGTATTTAAATTTTGCTGAGGGACGGGAGCATCTGCCAGGACAGCGCTCTGGGATGATGCTGAACACTCACTGTGTCAGGGCTTTTGGGTGCTGTGTTGAGGACAAGCCATGCAATCTACTGAAGCAATTATTCCGTAGAGAATTGCATGCCATTTATGTAAAGAATAAGAATTACATGCCGTTTCTACAAGGGTTAAGAATGAAGAAAACCTTCTGTACTTGTGTGTGGGAATCTCACTACTGTGTATCAAAGCTTCCTTTAAAGGGACAACACAAGCTGCAGTTGTGGACCCAGATTGTAATTTGGATGAAGCCCGTATGGGTGAGTTTCCAAAAAGCCCAGCTAATGCTGCCTTTTGCTGGGTGGAGTTTGCAGCCTTTCTCAAACAGCAGAGCAAGATCAAAGCCTTTCATTTTCATGGCTTGCAATGTGTTTGTTATTATTTCTTTTCAATGGCCTGCAGCATAACAAGAGCTGCAGAATGAAGAGATCGTGATGTGCAGAAGCCAACGAAACTGAAGCTTTACTAGACAGGGCCCATCCATATCTCCCCTCCCAGCTCTATCTTTCCCCACTAGCTTTCTGTGCAGCAGCTGGCAGTGTGTGTGAATCCAGGAAAAGCCTTGCAGAGCCAGGGGAAGCCCAGGAGGCAATTAATTTGTCTTGAAACAGCACAGCCTTAAACACTCACCAGTGACTTGGAGTTTCTATATAGAGAGTTCAGGTAATTGTGCTGTCAACTTGCTATCCGGGCTGGTTTTTTTAATGATTTTTTTTTTTTTTTTTTTTGCAATGAGCAGCAATTTGTCAAATATTGCCTTTAAATATTTCAGTGCAGAAGCAATCACATGGCTCTCCACTGTAGCAAGCACTTTTGGTGTCGTGGGCTCTGCCCACCGCCCTTTGAGACCAACGTGGCTCTGGCAGAGGCCACTACATTGGAAAAGAAGCTCCAAGCACAAACATGAAGGCAGGAGGAAAGAAGGGAAGAGTAGAGGCTCGTTTGTCCCGGATAATCCACTCGGATGCGTGCTGACTGGAGGTGTATGGCTGGAGGGAAACGTAAGGCCATATAACATGATTCAGCTGATCCCAAGCAAAGGTTAGGGGTGAGGAATTCCTACCTGAGCAGAGGGAAGCTTCTCAGGGAATTTCCCCTGGCTGCTTTCAAAGCTCTGGCTGCTGCATTGTGACCTGTGAAGCATTTGTTTGGTTTGGCTTTTATTTTCTTTTTCTTCCTTTTTTTTTTTTTCCCCCCTTTCTGTTCTTGTCTGTTTTGTTTCTGAAAAAATTACATCCTGGCCCCTAATATTTCTGGAGGCAACACACAAATTCCTTGCAACTCCATGTTACCAAGAAGACAGAAAATGTTCCTCATAATTACATATTTTATCATTCCAGCATTTTCACCTCTTCCCAGCATTTTTATTATCATAATTAATTTCTCTGGCACCTACTTGCAGCTCTAGGCGTTTTCCCAAACCTTTAAACACACAGTTAGCAGTTCTGAACATTTCACTGCTGTATTTCTTTTCCTCAACTAGCTAGTTATAAATTCTTTGTTAGTAGTCTTTCCTACAACATGAGCTTTACTCATGTAGTCCCCATTACTGTAGTATCATCATACTCCAGGACTTCACCACATCACTGTGATCAAGAAAGTGGTGTTATCCCTAGTTACAAATGGGAATCTGGGATACAATGGGACTAAGACTCATATATTTAAGTATTTGGGCTTCAGTGACTTGCCCAGAGTGTCACAGGAAGCCAGTGGCAGAAAAGCAAATTACACTCTGGTGTCCTGAGTCTAAGTCTTCACCTGCTGGGCCAGGCTGGTTTTACTGGCTTTCAGTGCATTTCTGTTGCCTTTCAGAAAATGTTCTGTAATTTCCAATCCATGCAGGACTCATCTCGGGAAATTATCTACTAGCACTTCTGGATATTGAATAGAGAAAGATCTTTTGCTTAAGAGAGATCGGAACTCTGATCTGAATCATATATTTACCATATCTACATATGATAGCACTTGTCCGTATTAAATTTCTTGGATCGCAAAGGGTGAACCTAAGAGAGAGGATCTCAAATAATGTTGGGTTTCAACATCCAACTGAAGTCACATTAAAAACATCAGATTCAGCCTCTCATTGATTTCAGTGAGGGCTGGTATATTGTTGAAATGAGAAGCTCCAAGCACAATCCAGCACAACTCTTGGTATGATTCAGTGTGATCCATCAGTTGAGGGAAGAGCTGTACGTTACCTTGAACTTCTGCATGTCCCCGGGCACAGCCATGTGCTGCAGTGGTGGAATTCATGCTAGCTCTGTCATCACAAATTAATTGTATAAATCTCACAAATACTGACTTTTCATGTATTTAAGCCCAACCCCATGTCACCCTGCTGCCACAACTCACAAGACCCACAGATATCCTCAATCTGGAGGCAAGCCACTCATTACTTGTTTGCTGGAATGGGAGCAACAGGCCCAGGAGCAAAGCTCCTTATGGAGATGCCAAAATCTTGCTCTTTGTCAGACAGAAGCTGAGCCAAAAGTCAAGTTTCAACCTATGCAGAACTTGGCCAAAACTTATTATTAATTTGGCTTCCAACGCAAGCAGCACAGAACTGAAATGCAAAACTACCTTGGTGGGTAAATAATTTTCCATATACTCTCAGGTTATAGCTGAGTAGTGTTAGAGCTGTCCTGGTGTGGGCAGCTTCCCCCGATGTCGGAGCAAGAGCTGAATCTCAGAACTACGAGTCCTGGGGTGGTTCAGTGTGAGAAAGCGGTGAGCAATCTGGTGGGCTCCCATCAGGTTGTGCTCCCAAGACAGTCACAGGGGAGAAACGGTCACCAAGCCCATCAGTCCTGGAGAGAGCAGCTTCCTAGGCTTAGACACTGTGACTAGTGGTACCCAACACAGTCCTAAATATTTTCACTTTATTTACTGCAAAAATAGTTTCGCCTATGAACTGGGAAAGGACTTAAACAAACAAACAAACAAACTCAAAGGAAAAAAAAAAAAGAAGGCTGCAAAGCATTTCCCTTGTGTTGTTGAAGCTTTTCAGCAAACCTTATCTGTGCAGCGTGAAGTCTGATAAAGGTCTAATTGCCTGAGAAACCTAAAGCCCTTGGGACCGCAGTGGCAAAAGCAATTTCCTTCTTTTCAGCGGAGCCTCAACGAAATCCCGTCCTGCTTGATGAGAGCGTGAAAGATTGAGGGACAAAGGTAGGGGTGTGGAGCTGGGCGGCAGCCAGCTGAGCTCTTCGTGGGATGGCTGGGGTGACAGGAGTCGCAGGCAGGGCAAGGGGTGCCTGCACCATCCGTGCCGGCGTGGGGGACCCTGCCGCACACCCCTGATGCGGGCGATTCTCCTTCCTTCCACCCATCTCAGGGCAGCCCCTGCCTCCAGGCTCCCTGGGTGCTGTCAGTCCTCCTGGGGTGCGACCTGGGCATCGCCGTGTTGAGGCCCAGAAAGGGTGAAGTCAGCCCCCGTGGCCTCCTCCGCTCGCTGGAGCGAAATCTGGCTGCATGCTGCCAAAGTATTTGGGGATGAAAGTGCCCGGATTGAGAAGAGAGGTGTTTGTAACGACAGTGTTTCTTTGTTTCAAGCAAAAGAGACAAATTTAATGCAGGATCCAAAGCTGACCTTGGGGTGAAAGACATCACTGAGCCTCCTCTGAGGCTGCCCTCCCACCCCGGAGCCAAACCCAGCAAATCTTTGATGCATTAGCATTTAAAAGTGAGAGAAAGAGCAAAAACCCTCTCACAAATTGTTCCAGGGAGAGAATAAACCAGCAGAAGCAGCAAAGGGTGATTAATGTGAATTTTGCAGCAGACACTGGTAGAGGACAATTTCCCTGTTTCCTTTCTGGTTTAGAAATAAGATTTTTATCAACACAGAGATAGTCCTGGAAGAGCTAATGAAGCTTAAAGCTGGGTGAAAGAAATCACATTCTTGGGGCTGTTCGCAGCAACTTTTTCTCCCTTTTTTTTTTTTTACAAATTGAAAAAAGAGGAGTTAACACCTGTGCCTATGACATTTTTCAAGTTTGCAGTTGTTCTCAGGGGAATCAAAGTGACAGATTTATGCAGAGCTGCAGTTTGGATCTTTTCTTGCCCTGGAGCAAAGCTTTTATCCGACACTCTTCTTCCCTCTTTCATGAGGGGATGGTGAAGAGGAGGAATGCATCACACTTGAAAAAGGCAAAGAAAAAAAAATCTTTCACAGCTGTTCCTAGCAGCTGGGATATATTTAATCAGAACTAGAGATTAACATGCATCTCTGTGAAAGAGATATTTTCCTTCCCTCTATGGTTATGTTATCACTTGTACAGCAGACAAGGTTCAGAGCTGAACCTTAGCAGGGACCTCGTGGTGAGAGGACGGAGGGGCTGCAATGGGAAGGCTGTGAGCAAGTGACTTTGTGCTCTTGTTCCTGGTAACTCCTGCAATGGAAGACATGTGGAAGATACCACACAGTTTCTCGCTCACCCTCCCCCTCCCCAGTGGGATGAGGGAGAGAATTGGGAAGAAAGGAAAACTTGTGGGTTAAGATGAAGATGGTTTACTAGAATAGCAAAGGAAAACCACAATAATGACAGAATATAAGGATACTAAAATATGCAAAATAAACAATACACAGTTTCTCACCACCTGATGTCCCAGTGACCAGTACAGCCTGTCCCGAGCAGCAATCATGGAAACGAAACTGAGCAGCAAGCAAAAGAACAAGAGGGAGAGAGCAAGGGATCCAGAGATGCCCTCTCTGGACAGCCTCCGTTTATGTACTAAGCATGTTTATGGCATGGAATACTTTCTTTGGGTCAATTATTCTGTCTGTATCCCTCCCAGCTTCCTGCACCTGCACATTAATGAGACCTGGAAAGCCAGCCAGCATCCTTGGTCTCATTAGCAGCAACTCATATCATCAGTGTGTTTATCAGCATTCTTCACACACGAAATACAAAACACACTGGCTACCTGAGAGGAAAATTAACTCCATCCCTGCCGAAACCAGGACAGCCTTCTTTCGGGGCAGTGAGCCCTGACTGGCAGTTTGGACTGTGCCCTCCTGGAGAGCAGTTATGTTTTATCTTCACTACTCAGTGTGCAAACATCCTGGAATCCCCTGTCCTTGAATCGTTAAGGATTTGAGAGGCAGAACTTGAGAGGCAGAACTATCAACACCTATATGGCTTTCCTGTGATTCTTGTCTCCACATTGTCTGAGTGCCGCAAACACATAGATGGATGTGAATTCACAATACCTTTATGTAGTAAGAAGCTGGTACCTATGTGACGAACCAGGCTTGGCTTTTTGGTCCCCAAATCTTATCCTTCCCATCAATCTCCTTCTCCGTCCCCCCCCTTTCAGCCAGATATGAAGATCTTACCTCTACTCATAGGAACAGTCTTCAACACAAGCAAAACAAGACATTACTCTTAAGCCTTCCCTGGTGACGAGATCATTGAAACATTTTCCACAGAAATCTGCTCAAGATAAACATGCAAAATGCGATGTTTCAGCCCCAATAGTTAATGCAATCTAAGGAGGAGTCAGGCAGCTTTGCTGACAGGCCATATAATCCAGTAAATCATTTGCTTCGGCTGCTGCTGCTGGATTTTGTAGCCTTCACTGGCTCCAACAGCACCTGCTTTGTACATGTGTCATCAGCCCCTGAAGTGGTGGCCAGGGAACAGCTGTCCTGGCCTTGCCATATGACCTTGTGCTGGCTGCTGTGTTTTATCAGCACTGATCCGCAGCAGCCTAGCAGTCAGCCTTTCCCCGTGGGTGCTCAGCAAGTTGTGCGGATGCATTTTACTCGGCCAAGGCAGGTTCAGAGGCAGAGGTGTTTCCTCCTTGACAATGCTGATGGTGTGTGGGAGCATCTCACTGCCGACGATGTCAGGAGCAGGTCTAAATGACCAGCAGTTACCCATCAGCAGCATGACTCTCATCGCTGGCACTCAAGTGAATCCCTCATGAATTCTGGTGGCATTGCTAACCCAGCTCCTGGGGGAAGACATTCCCCTGAGCCAGGAGGACAGATTTTCTTAGCACCGAGCCAGCTGATTGCCATGAGCTGAGGGAGCACCCTGAGGTGCGAGAGCTGGATCAGAGCCCATTTCACTACCTTGGCCACGTGCTTGGGTTAACTCACAGGGTTAAGTGTAGTTTTTTTATCTTTTGCTGAGAGCAATTTCTAAAATCCAAATAAACCTCCTGCACAATGGCGGGGGGATGTGCTTTCATGTCAACTGCTCTGCGAACACTGATGTTCAATAAGTTAAATTCTAAACTTCTTAATTCCTTCATTCATTTCTTTTTTTTTCCTAATTTTTTTTTTTGACCAGTTACATCCCTCACTGCCCCTTCTCTCTCAGCTGCGTACTTTCCTGCCTTTCCTCCAGTTCCTTTGCTTTTCCCCACTGTCTCTGGTTTTCTCTTGGGCTCTGCATCGCTGCATCTGCCTCATCCCTCATCTTATTTCATATTCCCTTCATCCATGGGATTTCATAGGGTGCAGGGGTATTTCTCACCCTGTGGTATTCTACTGCTCAGTACTCTGTGCTGCCTTGGCCCCCTTTCCCGCAGGTCTACCCCCCGAGATGTGCACACACCTCTGTACAGAAGGTACATGTACTCCTAGAACCGGGGGGCTGGAGTCAAACCCAGTTCAGGGAGCTAACAGCTTCAGTGGGATTCCCCCCTCCAAATCCAAAGTTCCTTGAATATTGGATGAGCCATGGATGGCAGGCAGTTGCGTTCCTTACTACATCCCTGGAAAAAAGTCAGATATTCCACTAATTAGTGAAGTTTGAGAGAAGTGTGCTGAAAATTAAACCTATGTAGTCTTGCCATGGAAAATATTTAAGTAAAAATGCTTTAAATTGCGTAATGGTGTTTGGTAAGAGAACTGTCATATACCATGAGACAACTTTACTGGAAAGAACATCTGTAATGAGAAACAAATCACACTGACCTGTGCTATAGGGCTTGAAAGCTGGTTTCTTTGGGGCTGTGGAGACTTATTTGCCCTCCAGCAGTGGAAGAATTAAGATGTTATGTTTAACATAGACAAGAGAGGTTTAATCCCAAATCCTCATGTGAGAGCACTTTGTGTTCTCTTAAAAGTTTGGTAATTCCATAAGCAAGATGGACAGTTGGGTTATTTTAGACTCAGTGAATGCAGGGGAGGGACAGAAGGGCCGTCAAAGGGAATTAACTCATCAGAGTAAGAACCCAGTTGTGAAAACTGAACCGAGTGTGAGTTCAATTGCATTAACTATACATGGTGCCAAGGTCTCTCATTATAGAATGCCTTTCTCCTCTTTTTGTTTTATCCAGCCAAACTGCAAGAAAAAAGGTTGGTGTGCATGGGATTATCCCAAGTCAGGGCCATGCAGCCTCCTGAACACACACGCCTGTTCCTGCTCAATCAGTAATAGCATGAGAGTCATGATTCTCATTACCATATGGCTCTACATGAGATCCTCTGAGGTCAGATGCTGGTTTCTGAGTGATGAAGGTGGTTCCTGCAGACTGGAAGGCTGCACAGTGAGAAATGTGGTCTCTAGTGACCCACCTTTCCTGGATCTACCTGCACATCATCTCTGCACTCAGCAAAGGCATAGCGGGCTTTGGTTTGGAAGCATCTTGGCCATTTTGAAAGGCAATCCCTTCCCCAGCTCAGGTTTCTCCTGACATCTTCTGCCAGGGGTGCAGAGAGAAGTCATCCCTGGCCATCTGGTACCATTGAGCAACACTAAATTCACTTTAGAAGAAGACAGTATCAAGCATGTTACCTCCAGCTGTGATTCAAAAATTAAAATAAATTCAAGTCTTTGAAAACATATGAGGGACAGGATATCAATAAAAAAATATTTTCCATCTTCATCTTTTTATTTCCAGACAAGAAGCCAAAGTCCTACAATATCACTGTTCCTTTAGGACTCGGGCATATCCAGCATCACTTTCTTCATCACTCCCCTGTCATCCTGCAGCTGAAGCCTGGGTGCAGAAGGGATGATTGCTCTGGCCCGAAACCAGGCCAGAATTACCTTCACTTGACTGAGCTAGGATCAAAGTGTAAACTACACTTTGCCAATACAACTTTTCTTTGGGAGTAACCAATGCAAATTGCTCCAGACTTCTGTAATGCTGGCTAGCAGAATAAATGTGGTTCTTGGATGAAGGAGCAGAAAAGCAAATAGGAGTGGTGGTGCTACCCTCTTCCTGGCTTTTTGGAGACCAATCTCTACAATCCAGAGTTCATCTCTGTTCTCTGCAGGAGAAAAGGATGTTGAAAATCTGGGGCGCTCAAGCTAGAGCAATGACTGATAGTCTGGTCATCCTGCCACCAGGTAAAATAAACGGTTTGTATTCAATTTATTCAAGGGAGTGCTTGAATGTTGGATTACAAATGCAAAAACTGGGTGAGGATTACTACTAGGAGGGTTGGTATTGCTTTTTTTTTTCACGTAGCAGACCACAGCACAACATGATCCCGTGACTGGAAGATGAAGCTAGGCAAATCCTGAATGGGAAAAAGCACAGCATTTTAGCACTGGAACAACTCACCAAGGGATGAACTTGCTTTTCCACTATCTGATATTTTAAAGTGAGTGTTGAATGTCTGTCTTCCGCTTTCTTCTTCTGATTTCAGATATGATCTTGACACAGGAGTCCCTAGATGATATCATCTATCCAGTGTGGTCAGATTCGAATTTCCTAATTGTCCCTCTGCCTTTAAAACCTCTGATTTATAAGAATTACATTTACCTGGACCAGGGTGCACCCCAGGGACAGGGGAATTAGACATCTTTATTCATTCCTCCAGAGCTGTGGGAATGATATGTTTAGATACTTTTCCCATCGCCAGTTGTGTCAGTGGTATGTGTTATGCAGATGTGTGTCTACTGGGAGCTACGCTCAGACAGCACATTTCACATTGATTTATGAACATATTTCTGAGCGCAGCAACTTCTGGCCTTCACTGACTTGGGCTGGAATCAGCTTGCACGTTGTTGTTATTCTTATTCTTGGACCTGCAGTCATGGCTCACGAGCCAGATGCTGCAGAAATGCAGAGCCGAGGACGTCCTTGTCTCAGGGCTCTTCTGTAAGAGCCTGGCGTGAGGCAAGGATGTGGGTAGCCAAAGGAGCCCAGGGAAAAGATGGGTGGTGAACATGATCAATAGTAAGGGGCTAGAAAAACTGTATGTATAGCAACAAGTTGGGTGGACAGTGGTGGGTCAAGGCTGGGTCTGCCCAGGAAAAGGTGCTGCAGGACTCAAGACATGAGAGGAAAGAGCCTGCACAGCATCTTTGTTGTGTGAATGGTAGGAAAGGCACGTCTGGGAGAAGCTACAGGGAAAGTGTCCACACAACGTTGAGAATAGAGAGGGAAGTCTAAGGGGAAGATGGCATCCAGATTGTAAGTCCCTGTGGTGGACTGAGAAAGAGAGGAAGGGTCACTTGGAATGAGAGTAAATGTTCCCCTTCAGCCACGATGGGTCTGAGATGAGGACCAGACATCCCCAGATGCCAGGGAGACTGGCTGAGATGGGAGTTTGGGTAGAGGGACACAGCTAAGGAGGACAGAGGTCCATATCTAAAGGAAACTGCATTTAAATCGGTGAGATTTGTCAGAGATCAGGGACAGAGGGAGAGGAGAGCAGGACTTTGTGGGCACAGTGAGGGCAGAATGGGGAGGATGGGCAGTGTGGAAGGGTAAAGGCCAAAGGGATCAAGAAAGAGCAGAAAGATAAAATGAAAGTGTAAGCAAAAGTCTCCATCCATACCAACTTCTTGATCCTTCTATGCACTTGCATTCAAAGTCAAAATTACATTGAAGAAAGTCTGTTTATTGCTGTCCATAAAGTAAACTTTTGCACACTCTTTGAGAGCAGTGTATTCCCGTCTGATCCCCAAAGACAAATCCTGTTTCTTCATGGCCCAGATTACTCTTCAAAAGAAAGAAACAAAAAGAACTACTGGGAAACTTTGGCTAGGGAATATGATTTTTTTTAATAAATAGGAATCACCTGGCCCATCCATTGGTACAAAAATAGTTAAATATGATGGACCAAATGTCGAACTATGGGAAGAACAGAGAGAAGCATAGAGAGAAGAAGGTAACAAAAGCATCTTTTCCTGTTGGAACCCTAATGCAGCCAAATATTCATCTTTGTATGTCTCCCAGTTTAAAGAGGGATAAGCAGGGGGTAAGAAATCTGGGTTTGATATTTTGTGCCCTGGACTGCAAAGGAATCACTGCGGATATATAAATAAAACACAGCTGGGCTGAGGTTCCTGGTCACCTACAGCCATCACAAAGGCAGCCAGACTCTGAGCACCATGCTCTCTTGTTTGATACCTGAACTAGCAGTCAAATCTGTCGATACTTTAAAGGCAAAGAGAGAGACAGAGCAGAGGTATGTTTTATTAAAAGGCTTAAATCACCTGCATCGCCACAGAAACAGCAAAGAAAGTGACACAGACTGGAGGGATCAACCTTTGGTTTAAATATCTGTAAAGATGTGTGGAAGACAAGGAAGAACTCCTGCCTGGGAAAACCACAGGCCTGTCTCAAAGTCTACAAGCCTACGTAAAGGGAGGAAGTGAATGAATAACTGTAGCACATGCATGAGTAGCTGAAAGCGCGGTCTGAGCAGTAATTGGCTCTATTGATGCTCCTCTGATTAGCTGGTTTTGGCTACAGCACTTGTCAGACCCATGCTGAGTTCACAGCACAAAAGTATTCACGCTGCACTGAAGAATGTCTCAGATCAGCTGGTGGATCCCTGCAGAGAAACAGCAAACACAGATCTGAAGGATGTGGTCTCCAGGGAGGGTTTCTAAACACTTACTTCATGTCACTAATTACTTGTTATCCAGAGCTGGAAGAGAATGGACTCCTGGAATGGATTCAGATCCTCCTGCTACTTTTGTCTACCTTGGACATGAAGGAAGAGAGAAGAAAATTGATGGTGCTTCTGTGGAGAGAAATTTAAGAGCAAAATCACGTTATTCACTGTGATCTGAATGTAGATGTTTCTAATTCTTTACTAAAATACTGACCTGAAAGTTGCTAGTGAACTCAAAGAGCAAATAGCCCAAGGGACCAGCTTGTCAGGACAGGAAGAAATGGTTACACACTGATAAATCTCTGGAGAGCCTCCTAGCAGGGAGAGGTCTCAGCTGGGGATGTCTCACAGAGGGCACAGGAGAAGATGAGCCACCCTGAACCCTTACAACAACACTGGGCACAGCACCAGCAAACATAAATGGAAGAGAACAAGGAAATCAGGCACTTTCAAATGAGAGGTGTTTTTATTTTTATGTGCAGACTTGTGTACCTACTCTGCTCCCAAGTTATGGCCAAGACCTCCTTTCAGCTCATTCAGCTCTGAAGTCAGCTCCATGGACTCCTGCTGTATCCTCAAAACACTGACACGACTGCCCTGCAGGATGATAGAGAAATTCCAAAGAACATTAATTACTTGTTTCCACACTTCGGTAATCACCACCAAAAAGAGAGTTGGAGAGCATCAGCCAGAGCCAGCGTATGCCAGCAAATGCTGTTGTGTTCTCCAAGATGGCTCACCGATTCAAACACTCTGGACAAATATACGTGGTTCAGTTTAGGCTATTAGCAGTAGATTTAAGGAAAGACACATCCATATTTTGGGTCTGAGCTGCCCATGTCTCTCATTGTCTTACCCTGTCCTCATTCCCAGCTGCTACTTGGTGGCTAACTGAAATGTGAGGAATAGCAGAACAGATCACAGCTTAGATTAGGTGTTTCCAGAGTGGTTTTGAGGACAGTTGACCGTTACTCACTTGCAACACACAGTAAGGAGAGATGAAGCTTAAATATGAGGCTCTTCTACACAGAAGATATCAATCTCGTATGTGTACACAGAAAAAAGAGCAATTGCATTTCACACAGGCTAAGAATTTGGTTCCTGGGACAAAACCAACAAACCTATGGTTACAAACATCTCATCAGCTTCTTGGGACTCTACCTCCTCAGCAGCAGTGCTGGAGTAATATCATACCTGTATGTTGCTGCCCACACCCAACACGAGATTCATGTTGCTGAAGCCACCAGGCTCTGGCACCGGTTGTACGACATGGAGAGACAGGGAAAGACCACCTTGGGTGAGCTCAACATCTCTCCCATCACTTGCAGCACTTCTCTCTTTGCTTACATGACCCGCATCTCTTTGCCGACATCTCAAAGCACTGTTTCTCACAGAAACCTGAGATTCGTACCAAAGCCTCTATGTGCAATAGGCTGCCCCAAATGCCTCCAGGACTGCCCCAGTTTTGTTTGAAGTCAACATCAGCCTCAATTCTGTTTTTCTCCTTAGTTCTTATTTATGTATCTAAAAACTACTGAATGATGCTCTGAAACCTTCTCTACCACAGTTTAGTCCCTTCAGTTTCCAAAGCACAAGCAGTTTTTCCTGAAGGTTAACACCGAAAAATTATTGAGCTTGTTGGTTCATGGGGATTTCCTGAGGATATTTTCTTTAAAAAAAAGTATTTTCATAATTGTCTTTTAAGCTTTTTTTTTTTTTTCCTGAGAGTTGTGAAGCAATTTGTTGATCTTCAAGGAATAGATTGTTAGAAAAAAAAAAGTCAGAAAAGCTTTAGCTGTCATTTTGGAGTTTTTGTTAGTAAAAAAAAAATCAAAACCTGTTTCTGTTTTAGCAAGAACCAACTTTGCTGTTGTTGCGTAAAGCTATGATGAAATACATTGTAGGACCATGCCATCATGAAATATGACTCTTACCTTTGTTAAACTCTTCAGCACACAGCTGAATCTGGTGAAACTATTCCAGAGGGAGACACTTGTCACAGAAGAAGTCTTGTCTCACTGTCATGAACTTGGCTCAGCCCTATTTAACTGACAATTCTTTATTTTGCATGTTATTTCCAACACCAGTCATGCATGAGGACTCCCCTATACTGGGCACAGCACAAACATGGAACAAAAAGGCACCTCCTGCTCCCAAAAGCTCCTAGTCCTTGTAGAGGTCTGGAGAGGCAGATGGAGATGGACAGACAGACGGGGGATGAGATTAAAGGAACCAGCCAGGTCATGCTGTCAAACTTTTAGTAACCATCACAGCTAAGGAGAGATTTAACTGGGATCATGATATTCATGTTCTAGCAAAAGTTTTAAAGCATCCCATGCCCATTCCTGACTCTATTATCCCCAGTGAGATCAGACGTGGGAAAAGGAGAATACTGAAATAGAAAGAGGCTGTTTTGGGCTGTGAGTGGTGCGGGGCCCCCGGGGATGCTCGGGAGAAGCTCCCCAGCAGTTCGTATGCGGGGAGAGGGGTCATTCTCTGAGCCATCTGCCAAAAAGCTGGAGAAGCCCGAAATTGCCTCAGCAAGTTCTGGGAGGAAACAGTGGGAAGTGAAAATATATCGAGACCTGGCTTTTTATTTTTACCTTGCTCACCAGATGTATTTTGAAAAACGCTCGCAGGCTGCTAGGAAGAGCTGCTCTCCTCCTCTTGCAAGTTTTTCTCCATCCTCATCTGAAGTGGGAGAAGCGAGTGACCGGGGTTAAAGCTTTCCCGCCCCACACATCTCCAGTTTCCCAGGCTCTCCTTTCCCAGCAGGAGCTGTGCGCAGCCCCGGGCTCCACTGGGACCCTCGCACTCCCAGCGCCCTGCCAGCCGCCCCTTCGCCTCCCAAAGCCCGGGGTACTGCCGGTGCCCACCCCGGGGTCGCCCGGCAGCAGCTGCCCTCACCCCGGGGTGTCCTTGCCCTTCGCCTCTCTGCTCGGCTGTCCTGTCCACCTCTCCCCTTTGCATTCCTCCTTTTCGCAGCCCTGCCTTTGCATCCCTCCCCTTTTCATCCCTCCCTTTCCACCTCCCCCTTCGCACCTCTCTCATTTACATCCCTCCCCTTCTCCTCTCTGCCCCCTTCGCATCTCCGCTCTTTTCCCATCTTCGCTCCTCGCATCTCTGCCCCACTGCGCACCCCCTGCCCCTCCACCTTCTGCACTCCCTGGGATTTCAGCCCTTTGGGTTTCTGCCTCCTGGTATCCCGCTTCGTGCCCCCCTCCCCACACCCCCTACCCAAACCCTTAACACCCCCCTCCCATCCCCTGCCCGGCCCGGCCGCGGAGCCGCCCGCCATGCCGCCTCCCCCGCGGCTGCTGCCGCTGCTGGTGCTGGGGCTGGGGCTGGGGGGCCGGGCGGGCGGCGGGGGGGGCTGCCAGCTGCCGGCCGAGTGGCGACCGCTGAGCGAGGGCTGCCGAGCCGAGCTGGCGGCGATCATCGTCTACGCGCGGGTGCTGGCCCTGCACCCCGATCCCTACGGTTCCTATAACTACCTGCCCTGGCAGGAGGGTCCCCCGGCCGGCCCCCAGCAAGGAGCCGGGGGGCTTTTTTATTCGGCCGAGATCGAGCTGCTGTGCGACCAGGCGTGGGGCAGCATGCTGGAGGTGCCCGCCGGCTCCCGCCTCAACCTCACCGGCCTCGGGTACTTCTCCTGCCACTCGCACACCGTCATGCAGGGCTACGCTTATTTCTTCTTTCTCCGGTGAGTCCCGGGATACCGGGGGGGGGGGTGGTGGGGTGGCGAGAGTCGGCATCCCGCCTCCGGGACATCCCCGCTCCTGCCCGGGATGGGTGCGTTCCACCCCGCTGCCGCTCTCCTGCGTCCACCCACAGTTTCACCAAGGAAAAAAAAGAGAAAAAAAATCACAAAGAACCCACCCACCCAAACCCATAATATCCCAGCATTGCCAGGCAGCTGCTGCTGCGGAGGTGCTGGGTGCTGCTGCTTTTGTTTTTACGGCGGGATGGTGACTGTGCCTGCTCGATGGAGTTTGGCATAGGAGTTTAAAACTCATCCCCAAATACTCACGCCATAGCTTTCTCTCGGCTCTCCCGTGCCCCAGCCAAATCCTGACTCCGGGCTCATCGAAAGAATAAGAAAACAAACCACGATGTGGGAACGCAGCCATCGCTGTGACCTTTCAATCCAAGAGTGTTTGCGAAATACTACTCAGTGGTTTGTTTCGAAATATTTGGTATATTCTTACACCGGGTGCATAACGAAACACATTTTGATGCTGTCTGTGGCAACATATTTAAACACATTTTACACCAGTTATTTATTGACTACTTGAAGGAGTACTTAAACTCCGACATCAAGGGCAAAGTGATAAAAATTCAGTAGAAACCATGGGCCAAAATGTAGATTTGCCTCATTCATGGGGGTTCATTGATGTCTGCAGGGTGGCAGGAGCCTGTTAGGTTCTTACTGGTCCAGTCCTCCATGGTGGAAATTGCCGTCTTGGCAACTAAGTGCCAGGAGAGCCGAGAGCCACATCCCAGCTAAAAGTCTGTCTGGGTGACTTTGGAGGCACTTGTTGAGCCAGGCTGAGCTACGACGGGTGACTTCTGCAGGAGAGAAAGCCCTGTTCAGCTTCACAGCAGGTTGCCCCGCAATTTGTGTTTCAGAATGGATGAGAACTACATCCTCCTGCCGCACGGAGTCAACTTCCAGGAGGCGATTTTCCCGGACACCCAGGAGAACAGAAGGATGTTTGCAAGCCTGTTCCAATTTTCTAACTGCTCACAGGCGCAGCATGTCTTGAGCTTCTCCAGCGACTGGGAGATTCAAGAGGACAACCGGGTAAGGGATTTTTTTTTTGCTCTCCAGTGCTTGTTTTCTAAGTGGGCACAGACATTCCCATGGCATTTGCGAACATACGTATATGAATGCAGAGCAGCAGGTCCCTGATTTTCCTGGTCATTTGATGGCATCATTGGCAAAGGAATGCATTGGTGGGGAGATGTTAAACTCTGTTTTCAAAGCTGACCTCTGTGTTAGCTCTTTAACATCCCATGGACCTGAGCCAAGCTCAGTATCAACCTGTTCATGAGCACTAGATTGGAAACCAGCACTGCTTGCTATCCTGTCCTACTCCGACCAGACTGTTCCTGATTTTGCTGCTTGCAGACGCCATACTTTAACTTGAGTGGAAATGTTCAGGAGCAAATCTTTGCTTTTTTTTTGCTTCTGTGTTCACCTCACGTAGTGAGAGCAGTGCTTGGACCTTGACAGACTGTAAGGAATTACTCTTACCTAACTCCACACAATAGCATAAACTTCTACTGGAGTAATCTCTTTGCAGCAGCTGGTGAAAAGTAGACTCTTGAGGGCACGGTTCATCTGAGTGGTGAGGGCATGGTTCATCTGAGCAATGCCAGCACCTCCTGCTGAACAAGCTGAGTGAAATGCCTCTTTCTCCTCTCAAGGGAGGCCACAGCAAGTAGTTCACCCGCTAGGCGATGCTCCCTTAAGAAAGTACATTTTTTTTGTATGAAAAGTCCAATGATGCCTGTTGTTAGTGGCTTCTGAACGCCTTTACGGGGCTACAGTTTGTGTAATAAATGCAGGATTTTAATAAATACCTCCTGGGCAGAGAGGAGCAACCTGCAGTTACATGTGTACGTGCTCTGGATGTGCTGGGAGAGCCGTTTGAGTACCAAACTTTGTTTTATGAGGCCAGTGGTTTTCACTGGTAGCCAGAACATTTTAAGCATCTCTTTAGGTCAGGATGGACAGGGCATGTGTTGTCACTTGCATCTTCTGTGGATTCACCCAAAGCACAATATTTACGCATGGAGGCAGATGCACTCATGGCTTTTTTGGGAGACGGAAGGAGGGAGCTCAGTGGCTGGCCGAGCCCTTTCCCTTCACCAGCTGGCTGCCCACCAGCGTACAAAGCTTGAGCTGCTGCGCGGCTGTCTGGGCAGTGACACAACCCCGCTCCTTGGGATGCCCCGTCAATGAGTGTTTTCTCACTGCTGATGTTCTGGGATGGGAATGAGGAAGGGTGATGTTCAAATATACATTTGGGGACAACAGCAGGAATTGATGTTTAAGAGAAAACGAATCACCTTACAAATAGATCGCTGAGCCGTAACCCTGGCTGGGCAAGATGCAGGAGGCAGAGCCCTAGTCACTGCCTCCTCCCTGCCAGCCCGCAGGCTTCCCAGTGCTCCAAGCAATGTATTTGGCAAGTAAAGGCTCTGCCGTTGCCAAATCCACAGATTTTGCTTTGGGGAAGCAAAGTGGCATTGGGGTACCACCAGGTCCAACTCCCAGTGTCTGCTCGCCATGCCTCTGAGATGTCTGTTTAGCTGCGCTGAGCTAAATGCAGGGAATCTCGACGGGCTGGTGCTCGTTTACGCCAGCAACAAATCTTGCCGGTAAGCTTTAATGGAAATCACAAGGCAGAAACCCCCAGGGTAAGTTGGGGCAACCGAAAGCATATGTATCAAAAGTGCATTTCAGCTGTTGCGCTCTTTGACCCTGGGCAGCTGTGAGCAGATCGGGGGGGGATTAGAGCTGCTGGTGGCACAGACCAGGACTGGGGGCTTTACATACTTCAACACCCACCCATCGAGTGAATAAATTCAGCGCAACTGACGGACACTTTGTCTCCTCTTCCTAATGAAAAGTAAAAGCTTCCTCTGCACCAGTTAAAAATAGTTTGGGCTGACTGTGCTCCCATTCAGCTCCTGCATCTGTGTTTGCCCAGCTGAGCGCCGGCTCCCGGCGCCTGCGTGCCCCAGCCTGGGAAGGGGGTGGCATTTCTGACTGCCATGGTATTAGGACTTTGTTCCCAAGCTCTTCCCAGTGCAGGTGCCCATGTCCAGTTCTCTGTAGTGTTTTGCTCCTCTCTTTGCCTTGTCACATCAGACAGCAACTTCCCCGTCTGCCACCGCATCTGCTCACGTCCCACTGCAGTGTGAACAATTTCCATTTCCAAATGCGCTCGGCCGAGCTGTCCCATGCTGGGTCCTGAGCTGAAACCTGTGGCGTGTGCCGGCTTCGTGGCACAGAAAGTGAGCATTACTCAGAGCATTATTCTTGAAGCTTTTTGGAAAAGAGGCCTTAGGGAGCCTCAGGACACCCAAGGGGGGCTTCTGCAGTGGTGTCAAGTTGTGGAGAGCTTGGACAGAGAGGGAAGGGTCTCCTGATGAGGCTCATACTGCAGTGAGGCATCAGGGGTCTCACTGGCTGTTGCATATTGACATAAATCACTAGTTAAAGCCCATCACCGATGTTTCGTGCGGCCAGAGGGAAGACATGAAGACACTGAGATCCTCAGAGCAGAAGGCAGCTGGGGTGAAGGTCTGGTTCCAGGAGTCGGTAGCTAAGGTTCTGCCTCCGGGACTTGGGACAGCTGTGTGAAGGCGCATCTTAAAAAGCACCTCTGTCAAAAAGCAGCGTGCCTCAGTAGGTTTGGGATAAAGGAGTGATGAAATCTCTTGTTTACAGCTGGATCCTGTACTCTGGCAGACTTTTTGAATCTCTGTATTTGCTCATGGCCTTGTGCCCAATTCTTGATCTATTTCTGGGGTGGACGTTTTGAGAATTTGGTGCTGGAAGCATGTGCAGTTGCAATGGATAATTCATGTTTGTAGCTCTGGGCTGAGAGAACCCCGTGATGGGTGAACATCTTTAGCCTCACGTAATGCTGCTCCCAGCAAGGGTGTGCCTGAGCCAGCTGTGGAGCGGGAGACCCAAAGGTGACCACTGACGTGCTGTCCTCCTGCTCACCCTCTTCTCTCTGCTGTATTCCTTGCATGCAAACAGTCTTGTCTGGGCTCTCTCATGGGGTGAAATGAGAAAAACTCTGACAGCTCCTTCTCCTCCACTCAGCCAACATATCTGATGATGTAAAAGAGAGATGCAGGAACTTCTCGATGCACTGGGATGCACAACCTGCCTTTTCCGTTGCAGGAAAACACTTTTAATTTTTGGAAAGCCCCATGGCTCATGGAGAAAGGAGGCCAGACCCAAGGTGCATCTCCTTGGGGCTAATACATTCCTGATCCTGGGCCTGCTGCTGTCGCTGGAAGCTAATTCCAGCTGAGTTTTTAAGCCCCTTGCTGCTGGGCTGACAGCCAGATGCTGCTCTTGATAGTTTTCCAATAACCCCACAGACTTATAAATTCTTGCAGGCGCTTGTTCTGTCCACTCTAGAGAGCAACAGTAGCTCTGACTGGTGTTTCTTTAGGCACTTGCGTTTTGGCTTCCAGGTTTGCAGAGGCAGTAATTAATTGGGCTCCATCCTGACTTTTCTCACAGCCCCTTAGTGATGTTACAGACCTCCTGCTTTACTCCAGCTCGCTGTTGCAATGGTTTCTGCAAGGTTGTTGCTAAAGCCCTGAGTTCCCACCAGACTTGTGGTTGAAGCTGGGTTTTTGACCAGTGGCTGCAACTTCTTGCAGAGTGAGGGATCCCTTCTTGCAGCACGTTGCAGGTGTCTGGGTCCCAAGCTTGGCCCAGTCCCAGAGCTGATGTTGGTGGAGAGAATAACACAGGAGCGCTCCTTTTTCCCCCTCAGAGTTACAGTTCTAGTCAATTCTTCCCACCCTCTGGCCTTGGGAGAAAGGCAGTATTTGCCTATCCAAGGAATCTTGCGGTCAGCAGTTTCTTTTAATAAGGTGCTTTTATTAAAGAAAGGAAAAATTAAGAAGTAATAAAAACCTGATTAAAATTCTTAAGAGCTTCATGTTTTTACCCAAGCCTCATGTTGACCACCTGCGGTAAGACCCACAGACATATCAAAGAGTTTGCAAAGTCTGACAGCCTCTTATGCGGGCATGCCAGGCTGTCCTGCACCGGCCGGCCTGCAGCCTCTGGGTCACCTCTGCCGTGGGAAACCACCCAAGACACCTCTTTTCCTTTACCCCCCGCTTCCCACAGTACCCCTAGAATTGCTCACAAACCCCTGCGTGCCACCCAGTTATTCTCCAGTGCAGCTGATGGTGTTGGTGTTTCATTACTGATGCTTTTAGGGAGCAGCCTTGCAACCTTTTCTTGGTCAAAATGAGTGCAAGGGGTCAGAGTTTTGTTTGAGAGACAAGGACGAGCATTCAGTGGTGCAGCCAGCATCCTCTTCCAGAGACAGAGAAGGGGAATGGAAAAATCCTGAAGGCCCCGAGAGCATCCGGATGTGCCAATGCCTCTTTCTCAGGACAAATTTTTCATATGGCTCAGTGATAAACAACACTTTTCTGCACGCGGGGGCTTGATTTCTGCTCGCTCAAGCTGGGAGGTGGGAACCATCCCTGCGGTTTCCCCCCTCTCGCAGTGCCTGCGGCTAGGCCTGAGGGTGATGCAGTGGGTTGGGATTGAAACCTGGGCCCCCTGAAGAGTTTTACCATTTTAGTGCAAATCTAGAGGCTGTAATTTCTCCTCCTGACTTGGCTTTCTGTACGGTGGTGTGATCTTGTAAAGAAGTCCTCTTGCCTTGTGTGCACACAAGGGATTATGCCAAAGTGACATGAGGTCTGGTGGCAATAATGTCTATAGAAGTGTCAAACAGTGCTTGTTGTGCTTCGTTATTCAGAGGGGTTTTAACTCCTGGCTTTGTCAGCAGATTGATAGGGAAAAGTGGTCTCTTGGCCTCCCCTTTTATTCACGTGGGAGAGCGGCAAGATGACCCTGCGTGCATCGTAGCAAGGGAATAACCGCAGCGTGTCAAACCGACTGTGAGCAACTGTGAGAGCACTAGCACTGTGATAAAGCCCACGGAAATTAAGGAGTCCAATAATTGCAATTAAGCCTGGCGAGGTTGCAGGGGGAGATTATATCTTTTATTAAGCCTCTCTCCCTGCATTGCGTCTCCTCCTCTCAAGCATCAGAGCCAGAACCCCGCTGGTACTTCAATTGATTTAGATGAAATCTCCAGAGATTTATCTGGGTAATAACAAAGCTTCAATGAGAGTAGTCGGTGCCCTAAATGAAAAGCAAGGTAATTAGTGGGTTAGCAGGGCAGTCCACAAATATCTGCTTAGCATCTTTGGACCTGGATCCTCTTCCTTGGTGGCACTTTGGCTGCTGTAACAACCTGTTGACCTGATTAGGACACCTGCAAGGCTTTGGAGCAGCTGAAAAGGGAACCGGATAAGAAAAGCAATGTAATTGCATAAATGACCTTGCCATTATTATGCAAAGCAAAAATTAAATTAAATGGCCTTCTTCCTCTGCGGAAGTAGAGGAAATAGTTTCAGAGCTATTTGTATTTTAGCAACGACCGCGTGCGTGAACTGGGAGCCGCCGGGTCGAGTCACTCCCCGAACCCATCTGTGGGCAGCGGCATGTGTGCTCAGCAATGGCCCCAGCCTGGGTCTTCCCTGATGATCTCAGCCAGGCAAACGGTAGCGGCTCTCATTCAGTGATACTTCACAGGATCTTGAGGGCTTAAATCACAGAGAAATAGCAGCTTACACAAAAGCTCTTTGGGCTACCAGAGAAGGGCTTGCATGATTTTTGTCATGGGAATCTGTTTTGCTCCATCTCTCCAGGCAATGTGGCCCTGGAGAGGGGAAAAGAAGATGGAAAGGAGGGGAAAAGAAGATGGAAAGTTGGGGAAGCCCTCATCATTTTTCTGACCTGCCTGATTTTGAGTCTGGACAGTGATTAAATAGTATCATGGTTAGAAAGTGTGGATGGGTACCTGCTGGAGAGATGCTTGCGCTGTCTCTGGAGAGAGCCTGAGTTGCCCTGGATACAGGGACCAGAGCTCTTCCTGCCATGGCTGAGATGGACATTGATGATGCTGAAGGTGACTCCACTACATGAATCATACAAAGCCTGACCTCTCAAAAAAAAAAAAAAAGCTGATAACAGTAATGGATTTCAGCTGAAATTTCATCCACGGTATCCACCAAGATAAAATGAAAAAGCAGTTTTGTTTTTCTCTTTTAAAAGTTAAGTACTTCTGCTTTTGAGGAGTTCTTTCTCTGCTCCAAGTGCTGGGAGAGGAATTGCAGGACTGGAAAATGCCAGTCGTGGAGTCCAGAGCCAGCAGTTTTAGGGGAAGGACTGGTCTGGAAAAGAGCAGGCAGCAACCTGGCTTGGTTAAGGCAGTTTTCTTTAATTCCCATGTACTGGCCTTTTGTGTTTGCTTGTGGCATGAGCCGCATAAAGGATCCTCCCTTCTCTGGTCCTAAGACACCAGGAAAATAGAAAATATTCTCAGTTCAAAACACTGCTACGTGGCAAGAGGAAGGCAAAAAGACCTTGAAATAAATGAAAATAAGATCCGATATCTGGAGGTTTGAAAATCTTGTTTTACATTTGACTTCTTGCCCTGCCATTTGTTAAAGGAGTTGTTGCTCCGTTAGCCCAATAGCATGATAGAAAGCGCGCATCACTTCTGGGTTGTTTCAATAGTGTTTTACAACATTTTTGTTTTCCTCCCACAAACCCACCCAGAGCGCACCCCCTTCCTATGATTTGTGTTTAATCTGAATACATGTAAGCAATATTAGATGAAATAGAGAACTGCTGACAAGTGTCTGGGATGAGGGTAGGCCACGTGACGGTGGCTATATTCGAGTAGCATCCCTGGGAGTCTTTTGGCATAGAAATGGAATTGACTCATTTCCAAATCTTCCCGCCCAGCCTGTGGTAGGGGACTCTTAGAGGTCTGATTGGCATCTCCCTGTCAGTTTTTTGTCTCCCTACATGCACACAGGCTGCTAAAATGCAGAATAAAAGATCATGGAGGAGATCTGTGGGCTTTAAACTGAAAGAGGGTAGATTTAGATTAGATATAAGGAAGAAATTTTTCACCCTGAGGGTGGTGAGGCACTGAACAGGTTGCCCAGAGAAGCTGTGGATGCCCCATCCCTGGAAACATTCAAGGCCAGGTTGGATGGGGCTTCGAGCGACCTGGTCCGGTGGAAGGTGCCCCTGCTCCTTGCAGGGGAGCTGGAAATAGATGATCTTTAAGGTTTCTTCGAAGCCAAATCATGATTCTACGATCATCCATGGGATGTTTCCATTCCATATGATCATGATTCCATATGATCTTTCTTATATTTATAGCACCCAGAAGGTGCTCTATTTTTATGGTATCTCTTAGAGCCACCTTCTTTCTGTATTGAGGCAGGTTTGCTGGTTGCTATGTACAGCATAGAAGGGTTGACCTGAGATAGCATGGGAGTCTTGAATTTGATGTCAGTTGTGAACAGTCTGAATTTGGTGTTAAATAAGGAGTTTTTCACCACCCACCTCAACTCTTGTCCCCGCTGGCAGCTGTGACCAGTGGAGAACTGCCAAGGTGAGGCTCCCACTTAGTGTCCTCCTGATACCAACGTAGGTTCACAACAAGGTGAGGGGAGTCCCACATCAGTGTTCTAGGTCCTGGTGGATGAGTCTGGACCAACTTGCTCCCTATCAACCCACGCAGATTACTCCAGAGCACTGCTCTGTCTGGCCTATGTCTCAGGCACATCCAAGTACTTAATATTCTCAAAAATATCTGGTTTCCAGCTCGCCAAGCAAGGAAATGCCTAGGCAGCCATGGGTGTGTGTGTGTGTGTACATGACTGCCTCCTCTGAAGGGTGAAATGGCAATCTTTCCAGGAACTGGCAATGAATGAAGACCCACATGGCTCCAGACTGCTTTTAATTATCCAAAGCCACACTTTCAAGAAGTTCTGCCAAATGCACTAAATTGTTCTGGATTTCATGCCATGAGGCTATCTCCTGCTGTACATGAACTTTCTGGTGAGCAGGCATCTGACCTCATCCCCAGAGCGCCTTTTTGGCTCTCAGTCTGGCTTCTTCAACCGCCGGAGGGGTGGGAAAATGCCGGTGGCCATGGAGGCAGTTGGTAGTGGTGGGCTGAGCTCCGCACATCGAGACACAAGCATGGGGCTGGAGGCATCTCGCTGTCTCTCCTGTGTTTTGGACCAAGGCTGCCTGGAGGGGTGCTATATCCTTGGGGTTTCCAGCCCAGAGGTGGTTGAAAGATGTGCAGTGGTGCTGCTGAGCACAAATCCTGCCTCAGTGCTTGCTTAGCTGGACAAAGATTTTTTTGGAAGCCCCCAATCACTGCCTCTTAGCCAAGGGCTGAAGCAATGTTTTTCCCAGTCATGTTGGAAAGATGCATCTACCTGGCTGGGGCTAAGTCCATAGCGTGCAGCACAGGTAAGATGTTGCTGCTGTTGTCTCAGGGTAGGTAGGAGAGATGGGACTTTCACTGATCTGGTCACATTCCCTCTATGTTTGCACAGAAGTGGCCAAGGTAGGAGATACCTCTTTCTGGGGAGGGCAGTGGAAAGTTTGAAGTTACCCCCGTGAGCATCCACATGTGAAGGTGGGCTAGGAATTGCAGCACTGTAACAGGACGTGGACCTCTCATTCTTACGCTCTGGAGATGACACTGTCATGGGAAAAGCAGCAATAAGAAGACATGAGGAGGCCAAGACTGACTTTGGTCCATTGTCTCCTTGCCTGTGTGTGAGCATTTCAGTGATTCCTCTGCTTTTCTGCACTGCCCTCTCATTGACAGCCTCCCCAGCATGGGAAGGTGAAAGAGGACATCCCACCACACGTAGACTGGGAAGGGGGAAAGTACTGGTCAGCGAGGGAGGCAACTGGAGCTGGGCGGTTACTGGAGCTGAAAACTGAAGGGGTGCAGGGCAACACATACTTTAGAGTGCTTGTGTCCTTGTCCAAATCACCTTCCTCTACACAGGTTCCTGTATTCAAGGTGCTCCCCTGGGTATCTAGGACCTGGCCTCCAAGGAGAAGGGTTGAGGCAGGTGTTCTTGTAAGGTGGACATGTTATCTTACTAACCTGAGGCAAAAACAAAACGTGCAGTCCAAAGAAGAAGATCATGGGTGTTTTTTTTGATCCAGTCATGCTTAGTATTCATACTTGTCTCATGATCTTTCAAACTTAGAAAGTGGAGGTACTGACTTAGCCTGAGAGCTACTGGAAGATGCTCAGATATATCTCCTGGCACCCCACTCACAGTAACCCACTGGGACTATTTCAGTGCTTTTGGTTTGGTTGGGAACAGGAGGGGGAAGCAAACATCTGAGCTGGGTGCATTTGGCTCTTCACCTGCTTGGATTCTCCTAGGCTTTGGTTAGGGCTGGCCATTTTGGGGAATACATTCAGAGTGAGTCCCAGGAAAGTCTGCTGAGCGAAGAGCAGCTAAAATGAATCAGAGAGGTCCCCAAATTCTGTGTTGTTCAGACCAATTGTGGGAGCCAGCAAGCCCTTCTGTAAATCTGCGAGTCTGTAGATGTATTAGACATTTCTGTGTGTGCAAATCCATGCTTCCTGTTGGTCAGTATTTGGGAAGGATGATTCATGTGGACCAAGGGTTTGGGGCCAGGATCTGTCCTCGATGCACACGCTGCTCCTACAGGTACTGTGGGCAGAGCCCATCTTTGCTTTAGTTGCTGACCTCAGTCAACCTTGAATCCAGGGAAAAGTCTTTTCTTTTCACTTTTCTCTCTCTCCTGAACCACCTGTGAGATAGATACAGAAAAAGATGGAGCAAAACAATTAATAAAATCAACAGCCACCAAAATCCAACCGGCAGCTGGCAGATGGGACACCTGTAATGCTGCCTGTAACTGGATCAGTCACTGTGGCTTGAAGGGAGATGAGATCTTTCAATTTGGGACATATTTTCTCCCAGCCCATGCATTTTGATGTTTATTTTCGCAAGCGGCAAGCCAAGTTGGCTCCGAGGCAGCGGTAGTTCAAATCCCTAATGGAAGCTGCAGATGGAGTCTTTTAAAGCCCGTCCTGCCTCCGGCAGCCAAGCGCCTTTCCGAATTCCCCTGGAGAAGTGTCCTTGCCCCATTGCGCTCGGCCAGGAGCTGCCACGTGGTGCTGAGCTTGGCGTTGCTGCCGACCCTGGAAGCACGCAGCCCCTTGCAGCAGCTAACGCGAAGTGACAAACCAGAGCGGCCGGGGTGGAGGGACTGGGAGGATACGGTTTCAGTGTGACCAATTGCAACTGGTTGCTGCTCAACTCATTGCAGGTGCCTCTGGCAGCTGACTGAGTGACTACCTCCTTTTGCTGCCCCAATTTACGGGGTTTTTTTTTGGAAGAAGGCTGCTACAACTGTTAGTCCAGTTATCTGTAAAATGAATGACAGTGGGGAAAAATATATGGAGGGAGAAGCAAGTTTCCATGACCCTGTATAATGTGAAGGGGAAATAATATGACTAGAAAGCCAGGTCTGAATTTCCGCCCAAAAAACTTAAGAGCAAGCAAGCAAAAAAATATTTCCTGAGATCTGAAAGCACTTAAGGGACTTGTTCTGCAGTATTTTTGCATTTTCTAGATCAGAAGTACTAGCTACTGCAAGAGGGAATGTCAGTGCAGTGTTTTATATTGAGACAAGATGTAGGACAAAAACGCAAGCTATGACGTACATCCTGTCATCCTCAAACCAACTCATCTTTGTCACCATGCAGGAGTAGCGGGACGATTAGATATTAGGAAGAAATTTTTTACACTGAGGGTGGTGGAACATAGGCCCAGGTTGCCCAGAGAGGTGGTGGATGCCCCATCCCTGGAAACATTCAAGGCCAGGTTGGACGGGGCTTTGAGCAACCTGATCTGGTTGGAGATGTCCCAGCTCCTTGCAGAGGGGTTGGACTGGATAACCCTGGAGGGTCCCTCCCAACCCAAACCATTCTATGATTCTATGATTCTGCAGATGGTAAAAGCGAGGCAGGCGTGTTAGGCTCTGTATCCCAGTCTAGTAAAGAAAATATTCTTCGACGCAGGATTTATCCCCACTGGGATTAGAAACAACTATCTGAAGACTTTTTTGGTCTGTAAACTTACCAGTCTAAATCCTGTGCCCGTTCCCCTCTGTGCCTTGCAGCCTTGTTGCACAGGCAGTGCTGTACTTTGAGCAAGGAAGTACGTTCAGATGGGTGACACAAGAACAACAGGGGTTTGCTTGTTTGTCCAAACAAAAGCATGTTGGTGGTACGGACCCTGGCTTCCTTCTTCAGGTGGATAGTGACATGTGTCCTCTTTGTTGCCTCAAAACACAATCAGTTTGTCACCTCCATTTTTTTTCACTGTCAACCTATTTTTGAGCCTATTCATTTGTTTGACTTGCTTTTTTGTCTTTCCAGAGCCTTTAGACAGGGTCTGAACACAGCTATGTTCTTCTGGATGCTTTAAATTATATTTTTTTATTGTGGAAAAAATTCAGTTAGTTGCTGAATGGTAGCTGGGGAGAGAAAGGAAGGAAAGTCAAAATGGAGGAACAGCCTGTACTGACATTGGCTGAGGATAGGAACAGAAATTCAGATGCTGTAAGTCCTCATTTCAATTACATTGGTAAAGAAGTCTTGTTTCAGAGGATTTCAAGCACGAACATCCTGTGTTTCATTGCAGACCAGGAAAGCTCCTTTCCACCTAAAAGCATCATCTTGGGGTTTGGAAGGGAAGGGATAATAAGGAAGGGGCTTAGACACAGCAGCCATGGGGGAGCTCTGCTCATGCTTGAAAAGAGCTCTGAGGTCTCAGATGGGTGGGAGAGAGTTTATTCGTGGTCTATAAAAGATGCCTGAAGGTGAGAATCTCTGTGTATGTGGCTTATGTGTGAGAAGGAAACAGGCAGCTTATTCTTGGTCTGTAACTACCTCTGTTGGGGAGATATCTGTAAATAGAGACAAAGAAAAAATCACAGATGTAAATGAGAAAAAAATGAAATAACACGGAAAAAGGAAATGAGGAAATAATCCACCAAAATACATAACCAACTGATGTGGTGAAGTTGCCATCATTTACAAGATTTTGGTCAAGTTGGGAGATCGCTATGAGTCTCTTAGTCAGAAGAAGACACTATCCTTTGGCTGCTTGCCTCTGCAGGAAGATCCATTTTATGGGTCACGACGTGGCTCCAGGAGTGACTATATAGGGCACTCTGTCCCTATCCACTTCTTATTCCTCAGATTGGATGGCTGTGGTGACAGTAATGACTTGCTCCCTCTGGAGAGGATTTAGATCCACCACGCTGTGGCTGACCAGCTCCAGGAGGTAGCAGATAGCATCCAACGCCCATCAGCTGGGTTTGAAAAGACAACCTGGAGGTGAATTTTTCTAAAAATCACTTACAAGTTCCCTGGGCCCTTCAGACAGCTACAGCCATGCTGGACATGAATGCTGATGTTGGGAAAAGACCATGGATTGGAAACTAACAGTTTTAAGAAGGCCCCAGGGAAGGGTTCTAACTGCAATCAGTTACTGAGTTTCTGCCCTTTTACATGTTTTAGGCTCACGCATGTTTTGCCTGAGTTCAGTGAACACCTCACGATCTGTCCGTTGAAATCCTAATTGAGCCTGTGTTTTCTGAAGTCTTGATTTCAAAGGGCAGGGGAACGAGTGTGATTCTTGGTTCTTTTCCCAAAGGTGTGAAACTGTAGATTAAATGTATCCTGGAAATAATATTTTATGCTCAAATCTTTCCAGCTGCAATAAAAATGGCTCAAAACCACATCCAGTGACAAAACCCTCGTATATTTAACTCATGTCTAGAAGCAGCTGTAATACTGATGGGAAATGTCCCGGTGTTTCCAAGTCAGTGGCACTCTAGAGCAACTGGAATGCATCCCGCTCCTTACAGACAGTCGTTGCTCCAGAAACACATTACAGATGTTGAAGATGTGAAGGAGCTGGCTCCTTCCATCACAGCATCAGGACAGAGGAGGACTAAAACCAAAACACCAGACCAGAGGCGTCCCTGATGCCAGCCTGTTCTGTGTCCAGACTTCAGGATCGACCTCTGATTTGGTTCCTATTGTCAGGAGCATCTGAAATGGGAGAAGCCTCCTGTGGTCCCTGCTAATGAAGTGGTGTTTATCATGCTCTGGTAATTGCATTTGCTGTGGTATTTACAGCATTTCCTATGTTTTGAAATGGAGAGTTCTCAGGCTTGCCCAGGGCTGATTGTGTACTCTAACCTGCTCCTGAGCCCACTTCTGTCCTTAAACATTAACACACACGTTGGCAGTGTCCAGGGTCGGTCTCAACCCTACAAGTACCGAGCTGGGAATGTGGCTATAGCAGTGTTAACATTTGGTCTCCGTATTTACCAGGGGCAGGATCTTGTCCCTTGCTCTACAAAACCTAAGGAATTTTCTTTTCTTTTTATTTTTTTTTTAATATCTTGAAAAGATACAGGCAGCCCTTGCAGGCAGCGGTACAGGCAGACAATGGATGGAAGGAGGGGAGGCGGGTTCTCAATTTAGCTAAATCAGGACTCAGAGCAATTTGAGACTGCAAGAGCAGAATAGAAGTTCTTAAACACATTATCACAGAGGCATTATCAGGAAATATTCCATCATCAATTTTTTCTGCCCTGACCAGTGGCAGATTCGCCCTAGACCTCATGGAGTCCACTAGACAAAGGGGAAACTTCTAGCAGCTTCTTGCAGAACCTACCACTGTAGCCTTCCCTCACTAAACAAAACAAACACACACCCTCAAGCCCAGCAAGGTAAGAGATGAGGCCAACTACGTGTCACTAGCAGTTCCACCCCTGGGTCGTAATCAGCAGTCAAACTGAGAGACCAGCTTTACGGGAGCAATTCAACTGCCTGTTGCCATTTGAGATGCTGTAGGGGATCTGAGAGATAGACCACAAGAACAGGAAGAGCAGGAAACGTGCGGTTCGTCACTTGAACATCACCTTCTCAGATTAGATATAAGGAAAAAAAAAATTTTTACAATGAGGGTTGTAGAACACTGGCACAGGTTGCCCAGAGAGGTGGTTGATGCTTTGTCCCTGGAAACATTCAAGGCCAGGTTGGATGGGGCTCTCAGCAACCTGATCTGGTTGGAGATGTCCCTGCTCCTTGCAGGGGCGTTGGACTAGATGACCTTTGAAGGTCCCTTCCAATGCAAACTATTCTATGATTCTCCAGTGGCAGCTGGAGCCGACATGGGCATTTCAGATGGCACTAAGTGTCGCAGGGTGTGCAGCTGCATCATACTTAATTGTATATAATGATGAGAACTCCCTTTTAAATATGAAAATAGCCAGCAGAAATACTGCTTACGGAAATGCTTGAGAAAACAGAGGTATGTGATACTACCGTTGTGTCCTCTGCTTTGCAGCACTGATGCTTTCTCTGTGCGTAGATTGCTACTGAAGTGACAGGTTAACGAGTGTGCATCTTGTGGCACACAAAAGATGATGGGGAGTCAGTCCAAACATTGAGACTGATTCTTCTCATGACCCAAGTTGTGCTTGCAGTGTCAGCTGCATTCGGTATTCCTGACTTCTTCTCTAGGGCAGCATAGCATTTGGAAATCCACGTCCAGCAAAATATCTGAGTTGAAAGAGCTCCTTGTGTTCCACCCAGTGGTGAGGCTAGCCCTGCGAACAACCCGTTTCAGATTCTGCTTGACTTTTGGGTAAAGACAATATACTAATGTTGCAGAAACAGAGCTCATATGAGCTCACACTGTGGTCTGGCCTAGACTCCATATGGACTTACTATGGTCTAAAAGGGACTGACATGGTCCTGGACCATTTATGCTACAACACCCTGACCATGACTATGACTCTGTCTCACCGTCTGCTTTTCCTGGATATAGCAGTTCTGGGCTTAGAATCAGTGGATTCTGGAAAAGTCCAGAGCTTGAAACAAGCACTGCAACCTGCCTGGGGTCCTCCTTCCATATCTGTTGCTGTGTGGAGCAGGTGGCTTGAATTTGGCTGGAGCTTATGATGCATTTTGGAGTCTTTATCTTCTAGCTTACAAAACCTTCTAGCTTTTGGATGAGATTTTCTGAATGCATGTAAGATGTTGAGTTTTATTTTGTGGATTTAAATCCAATCTTCTAAATTGCTTTAAAGTAATTCCTTGTGTTTTGAAATTCCAAAACCCCTGGCCCCCTTTTTTTAAATACCTGTGGTCAATTACAGACTGATTTAGGAAATGGTGCAAAATGAAACTAAAAGCATTTTTCAAAATGGAGTTAGGAAAAGAAAAAGGGGGGGACACATGTTATCAATACTTTATTGAAAGAGAACAATGTCTTTGACATAGAAAGCCTTAGACTCCAAAGCTTGCAGTAACACTTGGAATAAGCTTTCTAATCCAGGCAACATTGCTGGAAGCATCATGTAAGACAACCTTCTACATGGGGCTCATTGCATTACTTCAATATTGATTTTAGAACTTTTTCTCTTTGGTCTCTAAGTATATACTCTAGATGAGACTCTGAACATATTTTTTCCATGCATTTTAGGTATAAATATTCTGGTTTGGGATTGGCTTCTTGGTTGAATTTTTTTTTTTAAAGTTGTTGAAAGGAGTTAGGGAGCTTGTCTTCTTCAGTATTACTCCCAAAATGTGAGTAAAGACATTTCATTGCATACAGAGCTCTAAAGCAGTGCAGCCAACAGCAGAGCGGAGTATAGGAATGCTTTTGACAGGTGCTCCAGTATTGGAAGCCCTGAAGTGATGCAAAATACTGTCTTCTGAGGAAAAAGTGGTGAATACAAGTTGGGGCTACAAAAGAAGCACAAGATATGTGCTGTTCTGATTTTAAAGGTTTGAAATGGAAATAAAATGATATTGAATCGAAGCAATCCATTGAATAGTCAAATCTACTATGCTTTGTGCTACCTACCTGGTGGAAGCAGTTTGGGACCTTGCCCCATATCCACTGAAACTCATTTTGACTTTAAAGGAAGAGGAATCATATGCTAAGGAATACAGTCCACTTTCTCATCCTTCTGAGCCTGCACCTGTAATTTGAGAAGCATGTAATCCGTGACTGTAATGCAAGAAGTTGGTGTGAAGCACTTTGGGCACTTTTGGGCTGGAGGAAACTAAAGTTACCGTTCAGAAGAACCAGCCAAGCCAACCACAATGTTGCTTCTGTTCATGGAATTTGAATAGAGGATTGCCCCATGCCAGCTGGAGGAGGCATGCTTTTGTGGAAAACTCTCAATTTCTGGAAAAGGAAGAGGGCAGGAGACAGAGTTGCCTTTTGCCATGATGAAGAAAGCAGTAGCATGTTGCCTGAAAGATACCAAGGATCTGTGAAGATTACTCTTGTCAGAAACCGAAACACTATATTGGTTTATATTTCCTCAAACCATTATTTAGAATTTGTCATTCCTTACATGGCCTCATTTCTGGAGAGCTGAACTTGGAAGTGGGAGATCCAACCAGCTATAAGAAGCTTGAGCATCATCTTTCTAAATCAAAGAATCAATTAGGCCAGTAGTTGCAGTAGTCTCAAGGCCTGGTCAACTCCCTGAAGGGAGCAATGAGTCATGCTGTATTTAACAAAAAGGCCGAGCAATACAGAAAACATAAACTTTTCAAGAACATGCAATTAAGAAAAAATTATCTGATTTGTTCTAGGCACAGGTTTGCTTAGCTGGGCTGATGCTCAGGCTTTCAGCTGCAGGCTCCTCAGGTGTTGGTATGCTGGGAGGTTGGATGCTGCAGGGGTCAGGGCTTGTTGGATAAAGGATTTCTTAGATAATGTAGACAACTTTCATGCGTTAATACCTATAATATAGACACCTAGAGCAGAATTTGGTTATCTGTCCATAGGACCCTTATGCCATTTGACCTCAACCTCCAGAAACTTCACAAAGTGAAATCCAAAGTGAATTGGAGGCACTGCATAAAGGAACTTTCTGTGAAACCACCGAGACATTGCCCAGAATTTATGGGGTACTTCAGCATTGCTTTTCTTCTGCCGAGAGCCACAAAGGAAAGCTGCGATACCAAACCCAGGGTCTGGAGTCCTGCGTAGGTGCTCACTCACGGAGCTCTGTGTGCAGAAGTGGAGCAGGTTCCCCCATGCACTCAATCAGGTGTCTCCTCAGTTCTTTTCTGGAGGGGCTTCTTCTCTTGCTAATGGTAACTGGATCCAGGGGAGACCAGCCTCTTCCACCAAAGGTCAGCTTTTATCTGTACTCCTCTCTAGCACAGTACTGGCCTTCAGAAATTCCCAGGAGTTCAGTAAATATTTAACCAGAGTTAAATCTGGGCAGAGTGACATGGAGAGGTGCAGTGTCTTTCCACAAGAGACGCCAGAAAAACCCGATGAGCAGTGTAGTGGCTGAGACTTCAGGGCTGGGAAATCAACAGTTCATCAACCACAGAGGTCTCATCCCACCTCTGGTCCTGGAGTTTCTCGTCTCTTGTATTGGAAACCAAATCATCTGCTTAGGATACCATGCTCTTGTTTGACATGGGAACAGTCATATAGTTTACTGATAAAAAAAAAGCACGGCAAATTGTGACAATAAGAGAAAAATACTGAAGAGCAGTGCAGTTTGGAGCTGTAGATGAGCCAGGGGGGCTTTTGATAACTGTTTTTTCATGGCCACTCGTCCTTCATCTGCCTAATTTCCAGAGGGAACCAAGTAGGAACTTCTGGAGATGAAAGTCTCATTTTGTTTCGATTTTGTGGGGTGATATGTTCATAGTTGCAAGAAGCAAACTTTAGTAAATAAAGATGCTTTGTGTTTCCTGGTGTCTCACACACAGATGTTTAGAGGTGGAAATACAACAGAAGATAAAAGCAGGAAACCAGTTTTCTTAAAATCATTCTCAAAAGCTTCCTTCAAGGCGAAATGTGTGAGTTCCTTCAGTTAATACCCTTGAACGAAGCAAAGTCAGCTTCCAGGCAGTCCATGAGATGAGTTTGTTAGGAAGGCAGAGGGATGAGTTTTGCTCTGGTGTTAATGAGGGGTGACTTTAGTGACCTGTAAGGGATTTTCACAAGCCCTATCAGATTGTGCAAGTGGCTGCCCCCACCACATCTCCCAGGAGGTGGGAGCTCCCTTCCAGCACCTGTCCCAACCTTGCCTTCTAAAATTGGCAATAAACTATTTCCCATTGATGGCAAGGAAGAAGGAAGCAAGGAGAAAGGACAAAAAGTCTGTGGATTGAGAAGAACAAACATGATGTGAAAATCAGATTGTCTGTGACTGGCACCCATACCACATCAGTGGTGACCCTTGGGGGCACAGGCATGTGTACCTAGTGTCTGGGTATCAGGCAAAGGTGAGCTTCAGACCTGAAATGGTCCTTGCCACCTACTTGGCTGTGAAAGACCTAAAATGAACCAATTGCACTAGTTTTTTTCACATACAGTAAAAGATTTTCAACATTCCCTCCCCCTGCTCCTGAAAAAAAAAAAAAAAAAAAAAAAAAAAAAAGACTCCTACTAACAGGATACCACCAAATATCTAAAGCAGGTATCTAGAGAGGGGTGTAAGAAGAGGGTAATGATATATGGTGGTTCCTCCTGATGCTCTCCCAACCTCCACTGTTTTTGGGTGAAAGATTCTGTGATGAAGTAATTTCCATACATTTAGTTGTTTCTAGATATTCAGTGACTTTCAGTGGGTTTCTCTTCCATGAAGCTGTCCAGTCTCCTCTTGAGAATCACCACTTTTTGGTTGCCTTCAACCTGGTTCTTAATATGTCATCTGATACCCCCAGTTCTTCTGCTGGAAGATGCCGTCAGTCTCTATTTACTCCCTGCATGGCACTTGTGATTGTGTAGACCTCTATCCTATTTCCTTTCATAGCACAGGACTCAAGGTTACAGACCGTGCTTGATGTCTGAGCCTCAAATGAGGCTGTTTCTGTCCTGTCCTGGATGGGAATCAGCTCCCACAAATGCTCTGCGATGCAACTCCGTGAGAAAAGAGGGAGTAAAGCCCCTTCCCTGTCTGTCTGGGACCTCCCACTGCTCTTGCCACAGGGAAATTTCAAAGTTTTTCCTAGACTGCTGGAAGTGCCAACAGGGAGAGCAAATATTTGTGTGTAAGACTTAACCCCAAAAAGATTAAGTGCAGATGGATGTCAATGGTGCCAGCAACCTGCGAGAGAAAGTGAAAACTGAGAAGGATGTAAAAACAGAACATGGTGCAGGGGGAAAAAAAAAAAAAAGAAAGAATAAAATGCAAAACAGATTAGAAGCAAATCAGGGAGAAGGAAAATTTCAACAGGGTTTTTTCCTTTCCCAAAGACAGGCAGTACAAAGACCAGCAAGAAGAGCACTGCAGCAGGGGCTCATCAGTGTCAGCAGTTTGGGAGGCTTGCAGGGTGAGCACGAAGTAGGGAGAGGGTAGGAATTTCAATGTGAGGGATGCAGCTTGGTGGGATGCTGCATGGACAGTAGTTGCTTTTTGAAATTGGGAAGTGTCCTGAGGTGATGAATGTCTTATGCAGCCTTCAGTTCTCACCTCTTCAGCTCTGGAGGTCAATTGCTAGCTGGGGAAATGGTGATCCGTGGGAAGAGCTTTGGTTTTGTGAAGCTTGGCCCATGTTCTGTGGGAGGAGAGCCATGCAGTTTGGAAAGTGTCCATCTCAGGGAAAATCATAAGTGGCAGGGCTGTCTAGACTAGTCAGGAAGGCGTGAACAAATAACCAGGGGAGAATAGAAGGAGAAGAAAAGAAAGCGTGATTCCTCACCTAGAATTAAATTAAGATGTCAGGAAAAAAATGAATCAAACCTTCAAAAGATGCGAACAGAAGATGCTCTTAACTGACTTTATTCTAATGCCGTGAACTCATTTAACAAGGAGGGGGAATCAGACATGCCTGTCATTGGACTTACATGCTGCTGCTGGAAGCGGGTGGGGAGATGTGTGATAGGAATGTTACAATTAATTATTATAAATCTCTTCGTAATGACCGTGTGGGCAGCGTGCAGGTGTGTGTGAGGACCTTGGCAGCCTGACAAAAATGTAATTATTGGTTATGGAGTTAGCGGCAATACAGAAGAAAACGTTCTTCAGCACTTCGTTGATCAGCAAAGTGCTAATTAGGGATTGCTAGAGGCCACTGCATTTTTCTGGAGAGGAAAGCAGCACCTCCTTCAACACCTGGATGTGGCGTGGGTGGGAGAGTGGGGGGTGTGACTTACCTGGGAGACTGCAATTACAGTAAGGATTTCCTGACACGGAAATCAAACCAGAACTGTTCTGCCTTAAATCTTTTTTTTTTTTTTTGTTTTGACCTGCAACTGGAAATTGGTAGAAAACTATGCCAATTTAATATTATGGTTTTAAACTGAGGTAGATCATTAATCTTGAGTTGCCAGGGGTCACGATGAACTCCTCATCACTGAAAAAGGGGTTGGATTTTTTTTCTAGGAAAGATATGAACCTGCTGAGGTCATTTGTTAAGGGATGACTTTCAACACTTTTATACTGGAAGTCAGAACTAATCTGTTTTAAACAGAACTGATTCTTGTTGCCCTTGTTGCCCTATGCTGGACCTGAGCTTTCACCATGTTATTTTCTAGTTCGACTAACAGAAAGCATGGATTTTGGGGCTATATGTCATGTAACAGCGAATTCAGTGTCCTTGCCCCAAAGCCTATCCATAGTGATTTGTCTCCCTGTGGGCCATGGGAAACCTCGCACAGCTGTGATCACAAAGAAATCCCAACCACACAAATGAACAAGAAGCAGTCCTGAAAGCAAGGTCAGAAGCTGTCCAAGGCAAGCTTGACTATAGCTGAAGAGTCAGGGTGAGAAAAAGCATTGCCATATGGAGGCTGTCTTCTAAAATCACTTCAGAACAGGAGCATTTTAAAGTTCCCCAATAAAACATGCTGTAGAGCAGCTTTAAAAACAAGAGGGAAAGCAAGGGCTGATACATCTCCGTCACAGCAGTGACAGCCCAGTAGTGCTTGTCAGGCCTGGGTTCCTTTAAAAATGTGTGCCGAGCGCTTTTGCACTCTTAGTGCTGTTTGCTGAAGTATTAGGGAAATGGGAAAGCGTCCAGAAAACTGGTTCAACTCAACTGACACCGTGAAGTTTAAAAAAGGAGCAGGAAGGAGACGGAGGTCTGCAGCACACCACTGACCTGCCACCAGCCAGCACCACGCTGGTCCTGTCGGCACAGCCCCACGCTCAGAGGTGTCCGGCAGCTGTTGAAAGGGAGGCTGGAATAACATCTGCTCACAGCTGCTATGGGGGGATTTTTGGGTCCTGATCGAAATAGGGAGAGGGATTTTTGAGGTAGCCTTCAGGAAGCTTTTGACTCTACTGATTGCATGGAGCAAGAGTGCCCCATAACACCACATTGCCCTTGAAGACACGGAAAATCTGTAACAGCGAATTAATTGTATTTTGTCAAAGCTGAGCAAAGCTGTGTCCTCTTCCTCTCAACTTCTGCAAGCCTCGCAGATGCTGTGTGTGAATTATTTATGTGCTGTAATGCCTATAGTGGTTTAATGCATAACACACACGCAGCATGAAGATCGAGGAGAGCCCATCTGTGGTTGCTACAGGCATGCTTTCTCATGGCCATTATTGTAACTTCATTATTTCTTAATCAGGATTTTTAAAGTCCAGACAGCTCACATCTTCATTCACTGTGTCACCGTCCAAGATTCAAAACTCAGCTCAGAACTGATTAGGTATAACTGAGTCTAACCTCTTGCGATTTAACATGGAGAGGAGTTGGTGTAGAAGATACTTAACTATCTTTCCAGGTAACATTGAACGTTGAGGTTCAGCCCAATAATTGAATCAACTGATGTTTATGTTGGATTATCCCTATGATTTTCTTATTTCTTGGTTATTGTTACATGTGCATCAGTTTTATTCTAATTGTCTGAAAAGACCTTTGAATAATTAAGCTATGAGACACCTGGGAAATATTCCCTCAGCAATTGAAGGCATACACAAGGATGTGGCATGCATTTTCATTAGTCTTCACTAGATTTAAGTATTCAAATTAGCAACCTAAGACATGAGTTTACACCTGCCCAGCAACGGTACCACTATCTTCAAGAGGCATGTGTAAGCTGACATGTGGCTGTTGGACAAATGGCAGTTTCTTTAGCTACTGTCGCGTTACTTTTGATCTCCTTTCTGTCACCTTAGCTGAATTGCTATCTGGTCATGCAAGCAAGTCTTAGACTCGTTGCCTTGAGTCTATAGCAGAGCACCTCCTCTGATATGTCACTCCTTATAGAAAGCAAAATGTTGCGGCAAACTCCATTTCTTGGCAGTTTTTAGTAGATCTGAACATCTGTGGCTTTTACTGAACTCAGTCAAGTTCTAGCCTCGTGGTGTACTTGAAAATCATGTTCTGGTTGTGTCTGAGGGACTCACTTCACAGTTGGAATATCAAAACAATTTTTAGCTGGCTTTAAGATGTGGACAGTCATTAGCAGAGCTGGAAGGCAAGATGAGGATCCTAATATCTACTGACTTCTTCATACTGCTAGACATCTGCCTTCCTTCACGTTTAAGTCTGAAACTACTTCCCCTGTCTCTTTGCCTGCATTTCACGTGTAGTATTTTGGGGAGAGCTCATTCCAGCCAAGCTCAAGTGTAGCCAGCACTTAGTTACAAGTGCAAATATATCATGAATGTCTGTCTTGCATTAGGATCTTTCCAGAAGGCATTAAAACACAGCGAAGGTGGCTTCATGAGGTCTGCATTGTCCCAGCACTTGTTGGGTCAACTGTTCTTAAAAAACGTAGGAGTTTGGGAGAGCGTGGATGTCAGCACCAGTAAGGATTTGCAGCTTGTCAAGCAAAGGGAAATAGGCGGGTTATTTCAGAGCCAAGCCAGTCCTTCTCTTTGCTTGAGATTTCAAGTGAAACTTCAGGGAGAGAGATATAGTGAGCTCCGGTGGTAGATGGCTCTTTGGGGAGCCGCCAGCTGCTATTTCTGAGTTATAATTGGATTACACAATCCCACAACCGCATTGCACATTCATCACCACCTCCTGTCCACAGCCGAGCTGTGAGGGGCCCCCACCAGCCCAGTGCTGAGACCTCCAGAGGCTGGACCTGGTCCATCAAGAAGGATGGGAGGCAAGCGTGAAACCAGTTGTGTTGCAAGCTGTGCAGTGGTTGTGAGGGCTACTGTTTTCTGAAGTTTTCCCAAGCCATGGAGCTCAGGGAAAACACCTGCAGGAATAGCAACTGTCCCAGGTTTGTCAACAAGAAGTTGTGTCAAATCCATGCAATCTCCTTCATGACAGGGAACAAGCCTTGTGAGTAGGGCACATGTAGTTTTGCTTGGCAAATGTTGGTTCAGTTCATAGAGAGGTTTTGGTGCACACCAAGTTGATTCCTCCCGGGGGAAACACAGCCAGGTTGCTCCAGGTACCCATCTGGTGTGCACCAACTCCTAATGGAAGCACAAGGCATCCATGACTGGTCCTTCATACACCTTCTGATCCCTTTTCCTTGTATATTTGCTCACTCCAAACACATCTAGAGCTTCAATGTGCAGGTATGTTTGTCTTGCTCCAACTGACTTGCTAATGTGGATGTAGCCAACAGCCCCAGCCTTTTTGCAGTGTCTCACCTGAGACCTGGAGTTTCAGGCACCCAAGTCTCACTGTGGGTTTCTGGCACACACAGTTACTCCTCTCTGCTGCCTTTTTGCTCTTCGCTTTAAGCCAGTCCCTGGACAACTGCTCCAGCCACCTTACTGCTCAGACATGGCTCAGGCCATCACCATTGCCCTGGTCTGGCATGGCAGATGAGACAGAAGGGATGGAGGAGTACAACATTGCCCATGGCTTAGACAGGGATTTCTGTATCCTTTTGCTGGAAGATATGACCATAACACCTTCCAGATGACCAGCAGCAAACTGAATAATCTCAGCAGATCAGGAGGATCTTTAAGTTATCACATCGAGGCATTTGCTCTTAAGTTTCTAAAAAGCCTGACACCTCAAGCAAAACTCAGCTTCATTTTATCCATGATCAAGTGCAACCTTTGCCTTGGTCTCAGTTTGCATCCAAAGCATTTAAGAGACACAGGTTCATCAACGTGTCACTAGTTTTTAGTAAGCTGGGGCTGAGTTTCTGCTTTCTGACAGCTCTGCGTAAACTGACGTATGTTCCTGCCCTTTCCTTCTGTGCAGGGATGGGTCTCCTCATTTCTATTGAAAGCCTCCGTGGTGTGGAGTCTCCTTTTATTTTGGCACATATCAGGAATTACTTCATAAAAGTCACTGAGGAGGAGAGTTGGAATTATCTTCGGATTTTGTAACTTGGCTAAAAAAAAATCTGTCTGCAAGCAAAACTTGACACATAAATATCAGCCAGGAAATAATTTAGTTTCTTTCCTTCCATCAAAACAGCAAACAAGTCCTCCCCCTCCCAAACACTTGCAAATTTCTCAATGGAAAAAGATTATTTTAGGAAGGGATTAAATAAAGAAACGTTAGTAAGTGGCAGGATCTCTAGGGTGGGGAGTGTATGGAAGGAAAAACACTTGAAATTATGCAATCTTTCATTTTTTTTTGGTGCTTCTTCACTTGAAATGCCTCTCAAATATCCTGAGGGACCACTTTGTCTCCCAGTAACACCGGCTGCTATGAGAAGTGCAGGTGCTGTATGCCAGTGCAGTGATGTATTTATTAAAAGGATTAAACAGACCAAGGCAGAACAGAGAGATCAGTCTGGATGGGAATCAGATTTGAAAAAAATTGGTCATCTAGTTTTTCCAGCCGAGCTTGTGTTGCAGTTTACATGTATTAACCTTAAAGCACATCTGGCTGATGGAGAGAGGCCTCAAATACCTGCAGAAAAGGGTCTCTACCAATCCCTCCAGGGGCTTAGTGCCGTGTTCTTGCTGTGCTCTTCCATGCTAGCTCAAACTCCTGGTAATTTCTGTCCTAGGCAAAGAGTGAGAATAAAAATTCCTTCCCATCCTGTAAAAACCCCATGTGTGGTATTCTGCTGGCTTTTCTGCTGGTTTATTGACCCTTAAGTCAAGAAGAATAAGAGGTGTAACCACTGGCATGTTGTTGCCCAAATGCTCACACCCATTTTATCCCTGTTAGTGAACGGTGCCTAAGGAACAATAGATTTTGTAATCCATGTCCCACTGAAGGTGATTGCTGGAAGTTGTCCCTTCAGTCATACCATACTTGAAACCTTTGGTCTTGGGGCTATAGCACCTACCCATCTGCCATCCTCCACTGGGTACGTCTGGAGCTGAGCAGAAGCATGAATGTGTCCATGCCCTCTCCAATGCCCATTGCCAAGTCAACGATCCTGCACCAAGCAAACGGCACAATTGTCCCACCTTGATGACAGATAATGACATGACTGTTTTTAACCAACTAATAAATGGCCCAGGTTTTAGCTGGTGAGACATCCTTCAGCTCCCAAAATAAGATTTTTGAGGGTGATGAAATGATGGTCCACTGTTTCTTAGTCCTTTTCAACCTACCAGGCACTTGTACAATGCCACTCCACTTTTGTTAAGCTGAGCCTTGAGTAAATCACCTACAGTTCATTCTCCTCTCTTCAGTATCTGAGGGAATAAGGATTGCAGCATATTTTACCATCTTACCCTTCTCTTCAAAGAAAACTTAAACTCTTGGTAAGTCATTTAGACATGTGGGGAGATTTCCAAAAGTGTCCAGTGATTTTGAGTGGGATCTGGGATCCTCCTAGCTTTGAAAATTCCTCCTGTCTGTCATGAATGTGAGGCAGCACACATCCGAATCCCATGGACATTTCCTACCTGTCTAAGCCAAGAATTCACACAGCCAAGATTTTCCCCTTCTTGAATAATGCAGACCTTGATCTGTGACACTCAGAGATGCAATTTTTATATTACAAACCTTTATTGACTAAACTTCTAATTATTGAAAGCTCAACCAATCACGTGCTCCACTGCTGGGCAATTTGTCCAGGATCCTTACTGGAAAAATGGGTTTCCAGATGGCCGGAGACAAGGCTGCAGTGGTAGGCAATGCTTAACAGTACTATTCATGGAAAAAATGTGGTTTCTGAGCTCATAGTCTGAATTTGCACAGAGAAGCACTGCATGCAAGCAAAGTTATCTCAACTTGGGTCCTGGCTCCCCTATTGCTCCTGTCCCCACACTCTCTGAGGCTTGAATATAGACCTTTCTGTTTTGGAATATAATGGCTCAAAAAACTCGGTAAATCACAGATGTGCTGTAATCCCCATTTTTGGAGGTGGGGAATTGAAGCATGAAGAAATTAGTTCTCACTAGGAGTGCTTTTCCCCTAACCGGTTATTGCCTTCTCTGTAGTGGAGACATCCAGTTCCTTTCCTCTGATTAGGACATTCATTTTATCTGCCCTCTTTGATTGGGTGTGAAGTGCGTGTGTTGCTTAATGAGAACAAGCTGTTCAGATAACACAGCTCAAAATAATTGCAATTTTGGCTCTTCCAAAACTACCATTGCCAAAAGACAAGGAAAGTGTCCTAGTTAAGAGACTAGACTTGCCCAGGTCCTGGCTTCCTTAGAATGGGGTTTTTGTTTGTTTTTTTTTTTGTCTTTCTTTTTTTAATTTCTATGATAGGCTGTTCTTGTGGGGTTGTGTGGATGGTGCCCAGTGTGGATACTGTGATTGCTACTGCGGGAGGGGTGGGGGGCAATTCAGATTACCTGCTCTTCGGGGCTGTCCAGATCCTGGCTCTTGCTACTGCTAAAGTGATGCAATACAAAGCTGGTGAAAATCTAGGTAACTTTTGTGTCAGAGGAATGTGAGAAAAGCAAAATGAATATCCACAGAATAATTCTGGACTGTTAGAGACAATTATTTTCATAATCAGATTTAAAGCACTCATATGCACGCGCATACACAAACTCTAACACAAACTTACAGGGATACGCTTGCCACCTGCCCCTAAGTATCTGGCCAGAAACAACAGCAGATTTTACTGGTAAGTGCACACAACAGCAAAGATTTAACAAGATTTTGCAGACCACAGGGCAGTTATTCACAAAAGAGCCAAAACCCAAAGTAGTGCGTGACTGAACCGTAGCTCAGAGGTACGGCCGTGCGCTTGCTGTGTGGTGGTGTGGCACTTGCTGTGCAATTATCTTGCTCCAATAAAATTCTTAACTTAGGATTAAACAGTTGAGAGCCACCATTGTAATATTAACCAGCAGTGGAGTGCACGCTCTGTAATTTAGATGCTTGCAGGGAAGAGTTCACTGCAGGGCATCTGTAAGCCATGCGGGCACTTTGTCCGGCGTGACTGTGGCTGCAATCCTTCGTCTCCTGAAATCAGGCTGGAAAGAGGGCTCCAGGATTGTGTGTGTGGGGAGACCTGGTGCACGCTTATCTTAAGACCTTGTTTTCCACAGGCGTTGTGACCAGTCCTATGGGAAAAGCTTTTCCCTGTATAAGGCAGTAAGTTGTGCAGCACATGATGGGAGTTTCTGATGCTTCTGTGTTTGTATGAGGAGCAGCAAAGCAGCAGGGAGAGACTTTGGCCATTGAATATGATGCTGGGTTTCAAATACAACTCTGTATTTCCCTGGCCTGAAATTTCTACTGAGAATTGAAATACTGGCTCAGGAAAAGGACCTCATCTGAAGGACTGTAGAATGAAACAGCAGCTTTTAACTTCTATGGAAACAGCCATTAATGCTCTGAATGCTTAGGACCATTCAAGCACAGGCAAGCAGGAGGGTGGTCCCCTAAATACCACGTCTCTGCACCTTGAAGACTGGTTGTTTGCCAAACGCTGCCATGCTCAGAGTAGCCTGTTGCCAATTTACCGCCTCCAGGGTGGTCTGGGGCCCTTTCAGGATTTACAGCCCACACAGCGGCCGGAGTTGTGGACAGGCTGCTCTGAGCTGCCCGGTGGGACAGGAATATCTGTGAGCAGCAGCGAGCTCCCGTCAACCAGATGTTAGCGCTTGGAGCTTGTTATTCAGAGCTGCTGATTAGTCTCTCAGGCATTTTGCCTCCTCGGCTCCTTTCTTGGCGTGCTGACGTTAGCCAGTGAGCGCCTGCAGATCGCAGATGTTTGTTTTTCCATCCCTTTGTCTTTGCTTCTTCAACCTCACTGAAGGTTTTCCACTTCACCACTGTGGCAACCTGTGGCACTTCCACGCTCGGATGAGGGCTGAGCCTGGTCCTCTCCTCTGTGCGTGCCTCTTCGTCACTGCTGCCTTCGTCACCTCTCCCGAGGCTGCTTGCTGAGGTCTCCTCTTTGCTTTGGGCTTGCAGAGCAGCTCAGGAGCAGATGCTTCATCCAGTCTGATTTCAATGTCACTGCCATAATTTCCCTCAAGGTTTCACAGATCCTTTATTGCTTACACAGAAAGGCTTCGTTAGAGCCTCTTGTCCTGCTCCTGCCGTGGCAGGGACGTCTCCGGCTGTGCGCGTAAGCACAGTGTCAGAGTTGTTTCCATTCTACTCAGCTCTGTTTTAGTGCCTGCTTCCCTGCACTAAATTAGTTCCTCTGACTCATCCTCCAGAGTAATTTCTGTCTCTCCATTGATTGTAGAAAGAGCCCAGAAAACAAATGTTCCCCCCCAGTATCTAGGTCAGCTACATTAAGTAGGGTGGTGCAAAGCCTACCCCAAGGGACCCACCGAGCCCTTGGGGGTCTGTGTATGCCCTTTTCACTCCCCTCCCTTTCCTGCACCCAAAAGGGCTCGACAAAAGAAGTTAAAACGGCTCTGGCAGTTCTTACGGATGTGCAGGAGCCGTGCAGACACCTCTACCTTCCCAGCAGCACCGGAGGACGGCAGGTTGCCCCTGGGCACCTGCATTTGCTCTTTGAAATCCAGAAGCTGTGCACAGCAGCAGAGCACGCTCAGGGCTCCTAGCCGAGCCTGCAGCCAGGGAAATTCAATCTGTCTGGAAAGGCAGCTGAGCTGCAGCGGCTTACGTGGAGTATGGAGCCAAGATGCTCAGAGTGGAGGGATTTATAGGGGAACACAACTTTCATAGATGTTGTGTTAACTTTAAACATTTGCCTTTCTTAGCACAAGTTCTCCTGTGCATAAAACTTCCCCTAGATATGATATACCTGCTGGGGAGGAGACGCAGATGCCGCTTACACTAAATGTCCCTGTTTCTGTGCTTTTTGGAGAGGCAGCATTTAATGCATTGCACTCACACTGTGGCCGTTTGTGAGTACCCAACCGCAGCCTGCTGGCATTTGCTTTGCTTCTCTCTTTCCCCATTTCGACTTACAGGTGACAGAGAAGCAAAGGTTTTTTATATTGTATATAAATATATATTTTATTATGTATTTACTGATCCCAGTCCTTCCCAGCTCTTCTCAGCAAGAGAGGATGCAGGCACTGAGCATTCACGCTCTGAACCTGCCGAGGGGTACACGGAGGTCTGGCATCGCTTTACCCACAGAAAGTTTTGAATTCATTAAGCCCTTAATCAACTTTGTTTCACCTTTTCCATGTGTCCCACATCCTCTCATAGCCCACATCTCCCACCTGTTAGTTTGTACCCCTAACAGAAATGTTTGATCTAAACCTCAGTTTACAGACATCCACACAGCACCTGCCACACCGGAGCATCAATCACCTCTGTTAGGATCCCCAGGGAACTCCTGCGAGTTGCAATACATTAGACTGCAGTAAACCATACTTAAAGTAAACACCCTAAACCAGGTATAACCCTGGTTTAAACTAGTATTGTTCTCATGCAAATTATTATTGGTAAAGACAAATACATTTCTTCACCAGCTGATGCTGGTTCTTGGCTTCAGCTGCATCTGGGGATGTGGTATTCGAATATATCGTACTTCCTTCACTGCTGCCCTGCTATAGGGCACACGCTGTCTGTGGGGGCTTGTAAGAAAGATGGGGAGAAACTCTTCAGCAGGGCCTGTTGTGATAAGACAAGGAGTGATGGTTTTAAAACACATGGAAGCAGATTCAGACTTGATATTAAGAAAAAACTTTTTACAGTGACGGTGGTGGAACACTGGAACAGATTGCCCAGAGAGGTGATGGGTGCCCCATCTCTGGAAACATTCAAGGCCAGGTTGGACGGGGCTCTGAGCAACCTGATCCGGTTGGAGATGTCCCTGGCCTTTGCAGGGGGGTTGGACTGGATGGCCTTTAAAGGTCCCTTCCAACCCGAACCATTCTATGATTCTACTATTAAATTAAATGAAGTTTCTAGGAGCTGTTGTAACGTAAGGTAGGGGTCGGCTTATTCAAAAATCAACACCGACATTTCAGTAAATAGGAGCAAAGCATAGGATGCCGTGTTGCTCTGCTCAGCAGTTTCTCATTTCCCTGCGTTCCCATCAGTGAGAGGGCAGGACACAATACACTCTGTTTCTGAGTCTTGCTGGTTTTATCCCTTCCTTGGTATTTAATTAATTTGCTGTGTGTATGTGTGGGGGGAATGGTGACCTAATCCTATTGAAATACAAGCCAAGTAAAACATGTTTAGATGGAGACACGGTCACACAGCAACTTTCAGTCGGAGAACAATACACTTGAGGTAAGGTATATTGGCAAAGTAGTTTTAGGCATATCAGACCTAATTAGTTTTATTGTGATGATAATAATACTAGGTGGGAAAAAGCTGAGTTGGAAATTAAAGTGGATAGCAAGTTTTGGAAAGTTTGGTAGCTGTGGAAGTGGAAAGTTTCTGTACAAGTCATAGAAAAAAAAGCCTATTTACAGAGATTTCTGAAGCCCAGCTGAAAATGCAACCCTATCTCTGAGACAGAAATGAAAAAAAAAGAAAAAGCAGTAACTCAGTAACTCCATTTTCAGCATTCAGGCAGAGCAAAATGCAGAAATCTGTGAAGCAAGCTGTCTCGTAAAGTAGACTTAAAACCATGTTTGTTCTCAGCACCTAAATTGTATTTGCAATTTATATCTTGCAAATATCTGTGTTGCAAAGCCTACGAGCTATCTGCCCTTGCAATGAGCTCCGTACTTCCCCTCTAACGAGGGTGGAGAGTGAAGAGTAGTGTCCTGGCTGCTGTCTCTGCTTTTGCACGCTATGGAGGCATGTGCTGCCCCACGGTTCATTATTTCACTGGCCACCCTGAGTATTTTTGGTGGAGGGAGGGAGTCAGAGGCAGGTGATGTGGGTCTCAGCAAAGAGGCTGGCAGGGTGGCACCGCCTGCCCCTGGGGGCCAAACCCCTGGGATGGCTGTAAGACCCTCTGCTTCCCCCCAGCCCTGACCCATCTCAGAGGGCACACGTTGCCCAGCCTCGAGCCAGAAGCGGTGCCAAAGGCTGGGAAACTCTTGGAAATGCAGAAAGCACAAGGTATGGGGTTGGTGGGGCTGAGCGCCGAGCCCAACGCTCAGCGACTGCAGCCAGGCGAGGAGGAGGACGGCTGCTCCTGCTAAACCACTTAGATTTCACTGCTGCTCCCCTCCCAGATCCACCACTGCATTCCTGTGGCATCTTGGGCGAACGTTTTCAAAGGAAATAAGGCGAGAGCAGAGCCCCTCTGCCTTACAGAGGTGGGGAAAAGCAGCCGGCTGGCTCTTGGTGTGCCTCCCTCGCCCACGCTGCGCTGCCTGCGTGGTCAGCAAGGAGAGGGAAAAGGCTTGGAGATGACCCAGAGTGAGGTCCTGCCCTTGTGATTTATTTTCCTCTTCCTGGAGACCTTCTGTCTCACACTGCCTGGGCAGGGAATTGAGGGATTTACTGTCGGGACTGACTTATCTGCTCACTTGGCAGAAGCGAGGTGCCTGTGGTAGGCAGCCTGGCTCATGCTCTACACCTTTTTTTCTCCCTTTCCTGTCTTCTTGATTAGTGTGGTTTCTCTTCTCTTCTCAAAACCATTGCCTTTTTTTTTCCTTTGCAAGTATAGGGAACAAGGTGTTGATCCCTTCCTGGGTACTGTCATTTATGAATCCAAATACTGTGGAGACACATTTCCACCACCATCCCCAATCTTGGCAGAGGGGATTGAGTGGGACTGTCCCCTGGTATCTTTGCATCCTCCCCCTCAGCAGAGTCTCAGGCTTCAGGGCTCAAAGTGTCTGGGGAAAGTGATGGCCCAGGACATGCTCTAAGCATGGTTTTGGGGCTAGGGACCTCTCTCCAGGCACCTCCAGGGCTGAAAGTCTTTTCACCAGCCCTCAAGTGCCTCCTAATCCCCCTGTGTCCTCCAAAACCAGCCCCAATCTGGGAGCAGGAGTGCAAGGGCAGTGAGTTCGAAGGCAAAGGGTAGGGCTTTAAAATGGAGGCCACTGCAGATGAAAGTCACCAGCAATTCAGACACCTTGCCAGAGAGGAAGGTCTGGTTTTTCAAAGGACTTAATCACAGGGAAGTACCTTTTTAAAAAAATCTGTTGTTCAGCTTAAGATCATTTTTTAAAAAAAAGATCAGAAGAAAAGTAATAGATTGCGAGTGTTTTTTCTTGTGAAAAACCTGTTCCTTGTAAGTCAACCATCTTCTGTGCTGAGTCAGTGTCTTGGTGGAGCTGCTAGCACTCGGGCCTTATGTCACAGCTTGTAAACACTGTTAACATTTTCCAGGTACATGGGCCCTTCTCAGCTGCTCAAGTGGACATCAGGGCCAAGTATCACCCAAGAGACCTGCCAAGATGCCATCCAAGAACTGGCTCTGGCAGGCGCTCCAATGGTTCTTCGGGTGGTTTTCCACCAAGCAGTGGTTTGATGGCCATTGGAACAAACAGAGCTGTTTTTAAAGACTCCTAATTGCCCGTGGACACGGATTTGGGTTCACTTCCAGGGCAAGGTTCTCCAAACTCCAAGAAAACTATCTGTATGCTGCCCTTGCAGCCTGTCACTATATAGTCAGTGGTGCCAACTGCCATTCTGGGGACTTACGGTGGGATCCATCTCAGTCTGAGCTAGTTATCTAGGCAATGGAGAGGGGTCCCCAAAAGTGATCCACCAGAGGTAGGTGTCTAAGGTAGGCAAGAAGTCTGCCCTTGGACATACCCATTCCTCTCCAATGATGGTTGGGAAAGGCGAAGTGACTTGCCTTGACTAGCTGCGTCTTCCGGGTTTAAAGTGAAAATCTACTTTTAGTGAGCAGTGAAATGGGGAAGAAAAGCACCATTCACAGTGCTGAGACACCTCGGGGTGGATGTGGCCTGGCAGAGGCTCCCTGTAGGCAGTACTTCATACCCTAATGAAGTTCCCATCTCTAATATTTCAAATGAACTGGAGACTTGTGCCACAAACCCTACACTTCCCATGGCAAATGCTGACCTGGCATTCAGTAGGAGTTATCCTTGTAAGAACAGCCACAATCATTTCTTCATCCAGGTCTTATGTGTCTTGGTGAGTCACGTGAAGTTCTAGGGTGAAATCCCAGCTCATCCCCATTAGTGCCAGTGATGCTGGAACTGCCCTCAGGACCCTGATTCGGTACCTCTGAAAGGTGCAGTCTCGCAGCAAGCAGAGGTGGTTTAACCCAGCACTGCCACGCCTCTGTCACTTCCCCCAACATGATGGTTTAACAGTGCTGACAGGAGCTTTTCCACACTTCAGCAGGAGTGTTAGTCTTGGCAAGAAAAGTCCTAGTAGGACTAGGAGGACTAACCTAACTGGAGGTTAAGTCACTTCATCCCAAACCCAATACCCTGCACTGCCAGACCCCTCCTGCTATCCTTTGCTGCACCGTCCGTCTTTCCATCCAGCACGCTCGTTCTCACATAGCTTGCCCAAAGGGGTTGAACAAAAGGAGAAAGTGATGCTCAGAGTTTGAAATGTGGCCACGGCAAGGCAGGGCTCAAAGGGGACCTCCCTGGCCAGGAAAGGCGAAGATCGTCTCCGCGAGCTGTATCGTGTCCGTATCAGCTTCCCTAGGGCACAGAACCCTTCCTTTTGCTAAGAGCACAGAAAGGGTTAGGGAAATAAATCCTGGTGGCATTAAAGAAAAATAAAGAGCTATGTTTGGCTCCTGAGCCCCTTGAGAGAGAGTGCATGAATTATTGCTGTGCTGAGACAAATAGAGCTGGAGGTACGCACTTCATATTGCATAAAGTTTCGGTTTAAGAAGTTTTATATAACTTGAACAGTTGTAAAGCAGAGAGCAGCAAGTCAATGTGCAGCAAATGGACACTTTTAACCATTTTTTCACAGAGCAGATTTATAGCAGGGCAAGAGGTGAGCGGTACAGGGATGTGGTGAGCTCACTGGGGTGCAATGCAAGGAAGGCTCCGCAGCAGAGCAGGAGCTGTGCTTCCCAACCCGCAGCGCTTGGGATGCATTTCCAGAGAGACATGCTCTCATTTCTTCCACCGGACAGTCCCAAGAGGTTGTGGTGGAGCGATGCTGGGTCTGGGATGCTGTGGGAGTATCACAGCTAGACACTGGTCCAGTTAGTAGTGTGGGTCAGGAGGAAGATTTAAGGACAAGAAACCGAAGTGACTCATGCCCAGTTCTTCTAAAGCCAGATCGTGTCCATGCAGAGATTAAGTCTTACTACCACACATTTCTACAATCCTCTTGCCTGATGACACCCTATATCTAAATGTCAAAAAAAACCCCATCTGATGTGAAAAATATTTTTAGGAGACCCGAAATGAAAGACTTTTAGATAATGGAGCTCCAGTGCTTTTTAGCTGTGGTGCCCATAGGGAGCATGCATGAGGAGCTAGCTAGAGCTCAACTTCTCTCCCTTCAGTAAATGAAGGGCAAGACTTGGGTGCCACTGCTGGGTTTTGAGTGACTTGAGCTCTGCAATGCTAACTTCAGTTATTTATAGACAATTTGTGGTGGATGAATGTTACCACTGCACCTTTATCCACGGGGCATTTCCTAACCCTTGTCCTGTTCTAGTGAAGCTTATAGAAGGCAGATATGTGAGTCTGTCAGTCAGATAAATGTATATATACGTCAGTTCAGGGTGTTGGGTAAAAGGCTCGCATGCCTGTAATGTGATGCTCAGAAAATCAGTTTGATTCGTTACAGTGTTGATTTGTTTGGCAGATGGACAGGTTTTGATGTGGTGTGGTTTTCACCATTTAGATGTGGTGAAACTTAAAACTGGGTATATTTGTGACAGGATGTTTCAGACAAATGCTCAAATATATTTAATTTGTAGCTTCACAGCTTTAGGCTGTCTGGGATAAATCCTAAGGAGCTATACGGTTCTTTCTTGTTACACCTCCTGCTCTGGATTTGAGTTTAACCACTGCCGAGGATACCTTGCTAACAAAACTGTGAAACAAGCAGGTGTGCAGAGAGACATCTCCAGAACAAACAACTCTTCTGATCTGTGGCTTACTAGATAATGGGACTTTTGAAGGAAACCCAGAAAAGTAACCCATAGATCTTTGTGAGGAGCCAGTTCCTGGTCCTTGTCTCCATTTCCGAGATCTTTGGGCATGTATGCCATGCTAAGTGTGGCGTTTCAGAGCTGTGCTTGACTGGCTGCTGTTGGTACCTTGTGGGAACAGGAGTTGTCATCTATCCATCCTTTCGTCCTTTCCTTCAGTGGCACCAAGTGGAACTGGGTCCTCAGTGACTTACCATGCTGGATGGAGATTTCATTATCCCTTAAATACTGCAGACTCCCCCCTCGGCAGTATATCTGACATGGCAAGCTGTGGTGGGTAATAGAAGCACAGGCCATTCCCAAAAGCAAAATCCAGTTCTCTGTAGCTTTTAGAAATGCCTTTGGACTAAGGTCTGATCTTGTTGGTCATCAAGTGCAAAGCGTGCACATGTATAGGTGACTGAGACCAGACGAAATGGGGTGTGAAATTCCTGTCTGTAGATATGCTCCATAGGAACGACTGTGCAACGCAGAGATATCTCATCTGGCTGTAAACAAGATGTATTCAAGTAGGAACATGAACCGAGGGCTGGTTATCTTCTCACCTATTTGTTCAGCGTCTGAGTTAGTTACACAGACTGTGCTGAGCTCCGAGCTGTCACAGTCACACAGTTCTCAGCACCAGTTTAAAAATAACTCGATTGCACCCATGTGAACCCTAGCCCTAGCAGTAACAGCAAGGATAGGACAGCGCTCACATTTAAACATCATCCTTACTGCAGAGCCCTGTGAAAAATGCTGTTTGTAACCGGCTCGTGAGAATTTTTCCCCATGCAGGAGGAAAGAGTTTATTTTTCGGTTGGTAGTCTTGCGCTTGCAGGCAGGCATCCAGTTATCGAGCTGGGTTCTTCCTATCACCTACCCAGTTGGTAACCAAAGCTGTGTGTGTCCAACAGTGCCTCAATTTTTTGTAACTGTGTGTTCCAGTGATCTCTCCGGATATCTCCAGATAATTTAAACAATAAGCCGTGCATTTCAAACTGGAGAGTGAGGACCTGGAAGAGGAACAGCATAAGCAAATGAACTGGCTAGAATTTTGTTGGAGTTTGAGAAGTTTCTAAGTGGCTCTGTAGAGCTGGACTACTTCTGCTGACAGAGGACCAACTTCAAAAGGTTTGGCAGTGCCTCTGGGATGAGGCTAATGCCATCCTCTATGTCTGCCATCAGACATTACCATTCCCCCACCAGCCAGCCCAGACAGATGAGACACAGTTTGGTTCGCACAGCCTCACACTTCAGCTGCATAAATTGTTTGTTCCTCTACATTGGACTCTGTCCTATGCCATGCCTATTACTGCATCAATGGAAAACGCTAGAAATCCTTCATCAAGTAGCATTTCCACCTCCTGTCTTCCCTGCAAACATCTTTTCCTAACTCAGTGCTCTCCTTTGCAGGGATTCAAATTCAAGAAGCATTCTGCTTGAAGTTTTGCAAGGGTTTGGCAAACACAAAAGCCAAGATGTGCTGGCTGTTTTCAAATAGTGCTTGGAATGAACTGTGATCAAAACCGAATTCCCTCCTCCTCAGTGCAATTTCTGGCCCTCTATCTCCCAGTTTATACAAGAGCCCTAGTGAGAGGGCGGTGGGGGCAAGCATTTGCCTTTTAGCAAAGCCCTGCAGTGCTTTTGCACAAGAAACAAGAATTTATGGGGACTGGAAGCGGTTGCTGTGTTTGTGTTGACTGACCATGGCTTTCGGCTGCTGGGGGTTTCCAAAGCAAATGAAATGTTATTCATCAAAGCAGGCTCCCTCCCCTACTTCCAATTGTTGAAAATACTACAAAGTAAGATGGAAAGAAACATGTAATCCTTCCTCATCACAGTAAGGATTTACTTGTTTATTTAGATTCCCTGTCTGTTCCAAATGTTCTGCCAGAGGAAGCCCATCCAGGCTCCAGGAGTGCTTGACACACTTGAAAAAAACCTCTAGATATATATGTAGGAGATAAATTCAGCTGAAGACACTGCCTTTCCTCAACAGTGCACACCGGTGCAGCAATCAGCTGAAAGTCCCAATTGCACAATAAAATATCTCAGGATGCTTTTTTGTAGGAAAAAAGGAAGGAGGTACATCACCCTGGGCAGAAACAGATTTCCATAGTGGCTTCTCTAGATCAGAAACTTTATGGTGGAGCTGTCCTTGATCCTTAGGCAGCTCCTCTTTTTCTGCTTGGAAAATGTTGCCCAGGTAGAAAACATGGAACTTGATGCTGTTGTAGTCAGTGACACAGAAGAGTTGTGTTTAGAGGGTGATTTCTCCCACTGCCGTAGGAGGTGGGGATCACTCTCTTGAACAATGTCTCTCCCTGCAGACATGTCAGGGGAAAGTGAAAGAGAGGAGCCCAGACCTGAGTCTTACATTTAGCTGCTTAAGAGAAGGCAGCTGAATCCTGTCCCAAGTGACATTGTGTATCAGGGAAACAACTCGTTTGCACTGAAACGCGTCAGCAGCCTTTGTAGCTGATGTTTCTCATCCCATTCCTATTGCTGTACCTACCAACAGGAAACGGGTCAGAATAAGGAGACCTGGCAATCACATACAGCTGAGATGAGGTAGACCTCTGGGCCATCCTAGCATGAAGTAGTAGAGGGAGAACAATCGTCCAACAGATGTTTTGCATTGGAACCATCACCCAACCCAGCGGATTTGAAAATGCCCTGTGAGCTGCTCTTGTAGCGATGCCTTGTGTGCAGCGCCTTTGAAGCCAGTTGCTTTTTTTTTTGCCTATCTAAGAGCCACAGGCACGAGTGGACAGGATGTCCCTACTAGGGGCAATAAGCTGGTAGTGGGTAGAATAGGAGGGGTAGTTTTCAGCTAATGAACCCCCAAATAAATAACTTCTTTTACAGTTATGGAATCTTGAATGCTCCTAGAGACTGTTGGGATTTTACCCTGTAGGGTTTCATCTGAAATAACTCCATATAATGAAATATTTAAGACAACTCAGTTCTTGAAAAGGCAAAACCAACCAGTTCTCTGTTTTGCAGGTGCTGTCCTTATTTCAGATCTTGCACAAAGACCAAAGGGCAGGCTCATGTCAAAATGTGGAGTTTCTGAAGGGCTGCTAAGCTGCAACAAATCTAGAGCTTTCCAAAAGTGACACTCCTTGGCCTGAACTCCAATTTCATACAAGAAATAGGGCAGCCTTCCTCTGTGTCTAGCCTCAGTGGGCTAGACAGGTCTGTCAGAACAGTTCATAAAAGTAATTGTGAATCACTGGTATCATTAAGATCTACAATTTTGGGTTCTATCTGAATACAGAAGTGAAAAAGGTGATTTTACTAAAAAAAAAAGGTATAAAAAAAGAATAGAACTTCCAAAAAAAACCCAAAACATTCTACTTTTGAAGAGCTGTGAGGTGTTTGAAAGGCCACCTGAATTAACCCTTGCTTTAATAAGCTTTTGTATAAAGCTCACCTGTTGCTATTTTGTTTCTGCTCTCCCCTCAGCTCATGTGCTCCTCGGTCCAGAAAGCCCTGTTCGAAGAGGAGGACAGAGTGAAGAAGCTGCAGCAGAAAGTGGCGACGCTGGAGAAGCGCAACAAGCAGCTGCGAGATCGGGTGAAGAAAGTCAAGAGGTCTCTCCGGCAAGCCAGGAAAAACACCAGACACATGGAGCAGATGAATCAAAAGCTCAGTGAGAAACTTTCCTCTGTAGGTGGTCAAATCCCCTATATTAACTCTTTAAAGCAGGAGAACTCTCATGCTACCTACCTTAAAGTATAATGCAAGGGTAAGTTTGCTTTGGCCAACGCTCAGGCCAATGATAATGGCGAATTTTGCCTGCATTAGATCAGGATCTGGCCCTCACACCTTGTCTACACTGTGCTTCAAACCTTGTGTGGAACATGAATCTGAGCTTGCTTTAGACACAGTGCTGGATTAAACAGGAATGCAAACCATGTTTGGCTGGGTGTTTGAGGCACAGTCCAAAGCCATGTCCTCGCTGTCCTTGGTGGATATAGGGCCAGACTGTAATCTGTGCTTCTCTGCCCTCATTGCCCTCCACCTCTGTCACCAGTTTTAGGTTGTCTTTGATGAAAGTGCCAGTTCAGCCCCATGGGCCATTGTAAACATTTGACGCAGGAGCTCTTCTTGGAAGGATCTGGTGCCAACTTACCTCCTCCACATGGGCTGGGCAAGTATGGCCAGGGGGATATGTGAAGATGGATGCTGTAGGAAGGATACAGGCATGAATGCTCTTTGCTTCATCATCACCCCAACCCCTCCACCTCCTTTAAGCTTGACTGAAGTCTACATCCCGTGTCTGAACACACTCAGTTTGAGTCCCTCTTCAGAATGAAGTATAGATGTGCCCAGATTGCCTTACAACTCTTTCTAAATATCCCTAAATGTTCTAAATAAAATATCTAATATTTTTTATTTTACCAAGAAGTGCCTCAGGGGTCTCAGTAACTCCCTCAGGTGCCCAGCCAATAGGGTTGGAAACCACGTCATTTTGGGATTCTGTCTAGGACCTAATCCAGCTCCTGCAATCGGAAGTGGACTTTGCCTGACTATTAGTGGGTGCTGGATCAGGCCCAGCAGACAATTTCAGATCCTGTTTTCAAGCAGATTAAATCTACAGTGTAGACAAGGCTTCAAGTTTTGTAATCACTGTTTGAGGTATAATGGAGGTTGCTGGGCAGCCTCACTTAGTTACACTTAGATATGGTAAAGACCACATCAATATCAACAGGGCATTAAAAATTAAGGTAGTTTATATATGTATATATTTTAAAATCCTATAGAAAATATTTTTATTACACATTTGATATAGTCTAATTTCTTAAAATATGAAGTAAAGCCCATTTCTTGGTTATCTTGTTAAAAAAAAAAGTCCACCATGTCCTTTATCTGACATTTACAAACTGACTTCTGATCAAACAGCATACGTTAAGGCATAAATATCCATGGCTTATAATGTTTTCAGCTGTGTTATGTACCAGAGCGTATCCTGGGGCTTGGTTATCAACCAACCTTCCTTCATAACAGGGCACTATAAGGAGAAAAAGATAGAAGAAGAGTTTTTGTGGTTTTAATCCCTTCTCAAAATGTTTTTTTCTTACTCCAAGCATGAGACTCAAGTGCAGATATACTTCGTTCTTTTTGACAGGGGCAGCCAGCCCTTGTCCAGCCCCGGGCAACGCTGACAATCTGCCAGAGCTAAACCTGATTTGTGCAAGGTGGACTGATCCAGATGATCTTTAACAAAGAGATGAGGCGCTCAGAAATAACAGTGTGCAAACCACTGCTCTACTCCTAACCCTCCACACTTCACCAGAGCACTGTGTGGTCTCCATACTGTGTCTTGGAACTCAAAAATTAGGGTATATCCAGGCTACAGTCCTGCTGGACCACACTTAACCATCCCTGCACTAGGAAAAGCCCATATCAGCTTTCAACCATGAGCTTCAGTCCAAGCTGAACTCAGAAGTTAAGCCTTGTGTTGGCTTCTGGGATGCTGCTGAGTTTAATTACCTTCCAGTTTCGCTCCTTTTGGAAATACAGCTTTTTTTTTTTTCTTCTTCTTCTCCCTTTCTCCCTCCTCTTGAAATAATATTGGCATTTCTTAAGATTCTGACTCCTCCACAAGCTCCACCGGTTTCAAAGGCTTTGCCTACCAAATCAGCACAATTTGAGTTGTTTTGTGCTGTAGTCAGCAATGCTATTTCCTGAGGATTACTACAGTCCTAAGGCTTCCCTAGAAGCCATCAAGAGATTTTAACTCCAAAATTTTAAGGAAAGTAACTATATTTTTTGTGTGTTTCTGGTTTCTAAACTGCTGTTTAAATAAATGAACTGTTTGTCCTGCTATAGGTATTAAAAGCTTGTGTTCTAATTGTTTGTTAATAAAAATATTCCCTCTATTATTCATTCATGTTTTATAAATGTTTGCATAAAGCTGAGAAAGTATAGTCGATATAGCTACATCTTTTATATTCTTCAAATTTTCCAAACATAGTGTTGAAAAACTTTCTCTTTTTGGCTGATATTTTTGTCTTTTGAGGAAAAGATTGGAATTTTCTTCCTATTTCCCCATTTCTCTAGCTTAAAAAAAAGTAAACCATTTTGTTCTCCTTGTCAATTTTGTGACAATTGTTATTTTGCAAAGAAAACAGAAACAACCCCCCCAAATGCAAAATACAAATGCAACCCCAAATGTCCCCTCTGGATACAAAATCAAAAAAGATTCTTTCCTTGTGAGTTTTTTCCTTTCATTCCTGCTTGGTTTTGGATCTTTTCCAGAGATAAGGACTAGCAGTCAGATCAGATCACAAGTTAACCCTCTCAACAAGTTGTGAGAGACTGTGTCGAATGTTTGTCTCAACATTGTCGAAGCGTCAAACCATCACCTAAACAATGGTACATCAGTCAAACCATAGGACTGGAGTCTTCCTGTTTTTTCCTGCAAGATGATTCCCTTATCTTGCAAGCCAGTCAAGCCACAGGACTGGAAGCTTCCTGTTTTTTCCTCCTATTTTCCCACAAACCTGAATGCAGAGCTGATTCTGCAAAATTTAGCCTTACCCCTACGTATGCGCCCAGACCCAGGCCAGAAAAACAGAGGAGCCCAGAGACGGTATTGGGCATGCGTATCACCGCCAGGTGAGGGGTGCGGCCAAGCAGACCCGCTCTTGGAATACGTGACGTGGATAAGACGAACGATAAAAGGACAGAAATGACCAACATCGGACGGAACGTTTCCCCCACCGAGTCAACTGGACTGTCGGGACGCCGCAGCTCCGTGGTGGTAGCTATTGCAACTGAAACTCTTTTCCCTCTTTCCTTTCTTTCTCTCCTTTCTCTTGCATTTGCGAACTTCTTGTCGGGTTAATAAAGTTACCTGGCGCTTGACTCCGTTTTGAGTCTTAATTCTGTTCCCGAGAAATACGAACAAAACCACGCTCCGGTGTGTGTGAGGTTGGTCTAGCCGCCCCTAGCCTCCCAGACTCGTCTGAGGTCGGCTAGAACGCAAGGGGGCCTTCCTCCCACCCGAAATCGGAGCGTGACATTATTTAATTGGCGTAGTCGGCAGGATTCTCGGAGAAACAGAAAGTGTCCAGTTGCTTTATTAGAGACTCTAGTGTGTGCGTGTGTGACTGAGACGTACATTGGTACGAAGTGAGTGCGGAGTCCGGATCCGCGGTTCTGTTTGTCCGCGAGGAAAACAGCCGGAGAAGGACGAAGCGACAGAATTGGGCGAAAAACGAGTTTTTGTTTTGTTTTTTTTTTGTGAGAAATTTGAAAGGTGTGTCCTCCTGAGAGTGTATGGGGGGAATTGTGGTAGAAATTTAAGGTGTGTCCCTCTCAGGACGAAATAACCCCTCTTGGTGAAATAAGTGAAATTTGAAAGTTGTGGCCTCCTGAGAGTGTATGGGGGGAATTGTGGTAGAAATTTAAGGTGTGTCCCTCTCAGGATGAAATAACCCCTCTTGGTGAAATAAGTGAAATTTGAAAGTTGTGGCCTCCTGAGAGTGTATGGGGGGAATTGTGGTAGAAATTTAAGGTGTGTCCCTCTCAGGATGAAATAACCCCTCTTGGTGAAATAAGTGAAATTTGAAAGGTGTGGCCTCCTGAGTGTGTGTGTGTGTGTGTGGAATTGTGGTAGAAAATTAAGGTGTGTCCCTTTCAGGACGAAATAACCCCTCTTTGGTGAGATGGGTGCTTGCAAATCTGTAAATGTTCGTGATGAGATCCCCACGACGGTATCGAATGGGGATTTAGATAAATTGGATGACCTTTTGGAAAATTACCATGCTCGCCCGTCCCTCCAGGGACAAGAATGGGCGAAAAATCATTGGTTCCAACCACAGAGTATAGTGGATAGGATCATGATATTACAGAAGGGTTCTAAACTTAGGCCCGGGAAGGGAAAATCTATAGTTTGTGCTGTTTTAGGAGCAAGTCTGGCAGCAGCTATAGAAGATAGGAGGCAGAGATTGTGTCAAGATAATGCTGTGATAGACTCTTTGAAACTGGCAGTTGAATCCTTGCGAGAACAATTAAAAGATACCCAGCAGTTGTTAGAGGAAGAGAAACACCGGAATGTTTTGCTAAAGGAAACTTTGAAGGAAGAATTGTGGAGAGAGAATGACTCATGTGGAGAGGTGGAAATGAAGTTAGAAGAGAAGGGGATCAGACAAATCTATCCTCAGGAGGACTTGCAAAAAGCAAAAGAAATTGTAGAGAATCCTCCTCACATGTATCCCCTAGTTAAAACTGAATATGTGTATGAGGGGGAAACTGACAACCGTCCCCAAGTTATTACTAAAGAGGTTCCGTTTACAGCAACTGAGTTGGCAAAATTAAGGAAGGATTTTGCAAGGACTCCAAAGGAATCGGAAACAGAGTATGTTTGGAGAGTGTCGTTGTCAGGGGGGGATGGAATCTTGTTGTCAGAAAGGGAAGCAGAGGGATATTGGGGTCCCGGCGTATTTTTAACTACCGATAATTATCGGGCCCCATGGTCTTTGACACAGAGGGCAGCATATTGGGCTGGAGGGCTGAACCCTTTGGAGAGGGGGGACCCCCTAGCCATCACAGGCACAGTGGATCAACTGCTAGAGAGTGTGCAAAAGGCTGCTTGTTTGCAAATGATGTATGATAGAGAGCTCAAACCTAACCAGGGCTCTCCTATGATGATGCCTGTGGATCCCGAACGGATGACTCCTCTAATTCGAGGACTTCCTGACTCCCTGAAACCCATTGGGATCCAGCTACAGGGGAAGATACAAAGTACCCCTGTAGCAGATAGACTTACTGGTGCTCTGGAGGGAACAGTGACCCCCGATCACAGAAGAACAGGGAGGAAAGTGTGGACATGGGGGGAAGTAGCACAAGAACTCATAAATTTTGGGAGAAAATATGGTCCCGTTGGTGGATTCGGGCAAAGAACCGAAACCAGAGCTGTACGAGCCGCAGAAAAAGGTGAAGGGCGGCCAGCACTGGTCAAGAAAAGTCCCGATTCTAAGTCGATCCGACTTACTGATTCTGGGAGAGGGAGACCCCTCAGCCGTCAGGAATGGTGGCAACTGGGGCTCCAGACAGGCATTCCCCGAGATTTAATGGATGGGCTTCCAACCCAGAAATTGGGGAAACTCGTACAAACATGGTCAGGGCGAAAAGTTAATTTTGGAACAACCCCTAGTGCCCCACCTTTGATAGACCTTAGGGAAGAAACTGATGCAGAAAAGAGGGTGACGGGAAACTAATTCCTCCGTTCCCCGAAGGTGGGGGGGGAAACGGAGGGTGGATGTTTATAAAGCAACTCACCCTAAATATGAGAGGAGATTTATTGATTACAGTGGCTGTAGGGCCACAGAAAAAACCAGTAACCTTTTTAATTGATACAGGAGCACAAATCACTGCCCTGATGCAAACTGAGGCGGAGCAATGTGGAATTTTGACTTTGTCAAAAAACCTTATTATTTTAAATGCTTTGGGAAAAACCCAATCAGTATCTATGGCCTCAGTAACATTATGGTTGCCCGGGGAGGAAGATCCAGTGCACACTAAGGTTGCAATAGGCCCTTTTCCAACAAATCTTTTGGGCATAGACGTATTGAAAGGCAGACAGTGGTATGATACCCAGGGAAATTCATGGTCTTTTGGCATCCCTCAAATTAGAAAACTCTCTGAACTGTCCTGGACAGAAGTGCGTTTATTACAAGCAGCACCTGCCCTTCCCCCGTCCAAAATTACTAACGTGAAACCCTATCCTTTGCCACTGGGGGCCCGAGAAGGGATAGCCCCCGTGATTGAAGATCTTAAACAACGGGGAATTTTAATGTTCACCCACTCCCCGTACAACTCCCCAGTGTGGCCAGTTCGTAAACCAAACGGACAGTGGAGGCTGACCGTGGACTATCGGCGGCTCAATGCTAATACTGGCCCCTTGACAGCAGCAGTGCCTAATATAGCTGAGCTAATCTCACTTATTCAGGAACAAGCTCACCAAGTGATGGCCACAATTGATGTAAAAGATATGTTTTTTATGGTTCCACTGCAGGAAGAGGACTGCAATCGCTTTGCCTTCACATGGGAGGGACAGCAGTACACTTTCACTCGCCTCCCGCAGGGTTACAAGCATTCTCCCACCTTAGCACATCATGCTTTGGCACAAGAATTAGCCCAAATTCCCCCAGAACCGGGAGTTAGAGTTTATCAATACATTGATGATGTTTTGATAGGAGGAGATCAAAAAATTCCAGTGCAGGTGACACAGGAAAAGATTATACATCATTTAGAGTCTCTGGGACTCCAGATTCCTCAGGAAAAGATACAAATTGCTGCAAATGAGGTTAAATTTTTAGGGATATGGTGGAAAGGAGGGTCAGTCTGTATTCCTCAAGACACCCTCTCAGCACTAGATCAGGTAAAAATTCCAGAAAATAAAAAGGAGTTGCAGCACGCCTTAGGCTTATTGGTCTTCTGGAGGAAACATATCCCAGACTTTGCAATAATTGCGCGGCCCTTATATGATCTGCTGCGAAAAGGAGCAACTTGGGAATGGACCCCTCTTCATGATGAGGCTTTGCGGCTTTTAATTTTTGAGGCTATGACTCACCAGGCTTTAGGCCCTATCCACCCCACAGACCCTGTGCAGATAGAATGGGGATTTGCAAATTCAGGACTGTCACTGCACATGTGGCAGCGAGGACCTGATGGCCCTGTTCGACCAATTGGATTTTATTCCCGCAGTTTCAAAGATGCAGAAAAACGGTATTCCACTTGGGAAAAAGGTCTTTTTGTTGTAAGCATTGCCCTTCGGGAGGTAGAAAGGGTCATTCATAAACAAGCAATTATCTTAAGGGGACCATTCAAAGTGATAAAGCCGGTTTTATCAGGAACTCCTCCTCCTGATGGAATAGCCCAGCGTGCCTCCATTCGGAAATGGTATGCTCAAATTGAGCACTATTGTACTATTTTCCAAATAACTGAAGGTACCCCTAAACTCCTTCCCCTGCAGGAGGAGACCACTCCCGAAGTTGAAAATGATACCCTTCCCCCCGTCATTCAAGTTGCCCCTCCATTTTCAGAGCAATTACAGAATGTTTGGTTTACCGATGCCTCATCCAAACGGGAAGGAAGAGTTTGGAAATACCGGGCAGTGGCTCTCCAAATAGGGACAGGCGACAAAATAATCACTGAAGGAGAAGGTAGCGCACAAGTTGGAGAATTGATAGCTGTATGGAGTGTGTTTGATCGGGAATCAGAGACATTAATTCCTGTACATATATATACAGACTCCTTTGCAGTGTTTAAAGGATGTACCGAATGGCTTCCTTTTTGGGAACAGAATAATTGGGAAGTAAATAGGACACCTGTTTGGCAGAAGGAGAAATGGCAGGAAATCTCTTCTATAGCAAGAAAGGGAACCTTCCTGGTAGGGTGGGTAGCCTCCCACCAGGAAGACGATACCCCAACAAGTCACTGGAATGGCAAAGTCGATGAATTGGCTAGATTGGCAACACTGCAAACAGAAGCCTTGGTAGAAAAATGGGACAGACTCTTGGAGTGGCTGCATGTAAAACGGGGTCACACTGGAGCTCATGATCTCTATCGAGAAGCGGCTAGCAGAGGGTGGCCAGTAACTCGAGAAATGTGTCGCACCTGCATTTCTGCGTGTGAACAATGCCGTGTGCGATTGGATAGACATCCTTTAGAACAACCTCCACTACATTTACGTGATGGAAAAGGCCTTTGGGACACTTGGCAAATTGATTATATAGGACCTTTCCGAAAATCTGAAGGAAAACAGTATGTATTAGTTGGAGTGGAGGTAGTATCAGGGTTGGTACAGGCGGAAGCCTTCTCCCGTGCTACAGGTATCAATACAGTCAAAGCCCTCAAAATGTGGCTTAGCTCCCTTCCTAAACCTCAATCTATTCAGTCAGATAATGGATCACACTTTACAGCAGCGATAGTTCAGGACTGGGCCAAAGAAGAGGGGATCAAATGGATATTTCATACACCTTATTACCCACAGGCCAATGGCATAGTTGAGAGAACTAATGGCCTTCTTAAGCGATTTCTGAAACCCCAAGAGGCAAATTGGGCCAATCGATTGTGGGATGCTGTTCGACGAGTAAACGACCGGTGGGGAATAAATGGGTGCCCTAGACTCACGGCTTTTTGTCCAAAACCCCCCTCCTTGGTACCTGCCATCTCAGGCCCCGACCACAAACAAAACTCTTCCCATTTTCCGGGACAACCTGTTTTGGTCGAGCTACCCACCATTGGAACTGTACCACTGGTACTCACTAGCCCTCTGAACATATATGCATGGAAGGCAAGAGATGCCTCTGGGAAGGAACATAAAATTAACACCCGATGGATCATTCCTTCATTTTAGACAAACTGACAACCACCTAAGCAAACAGAGGCGCCCCCCCCCCCTTGCGCCTCATGGCCGCTTTTTCCTTTTTTTTTTCTTTTCCTCTTTCTCTCACCCGAGGAGGTTAAACACTGTTTTGCTCTCAATTATATTGCTCTGGGGATTTGTCCGAGGTGGGGAAGAGAGGCCAGCTCATCCCCCCCTCTACCTTCAGAATTCCTTTGACAGTAATGAGTTTATTTTGTTAGCAAAATCTGTGAGTGAAACTTTTAACTTAAGCCATTGCTGGGTGTGTGGAGGACCTCTAGGACTATCAAGCTGGCCCTGGACCTCCATGCCCCTTACGCCAGGACAAATCATGAGCAATTACAGCGAGGTCAATAACACCACTTGGGACGATTCCGAAACATGGCCAATTCAGTTCCCTGCCATAGGTGGATATTGCTTAAATCGCACCCAAAATGGAGGAGTCAGTGTGGGGGAAAGCAGATGTCAGTGGACACTCACATATAAGTTAATTAACAAAGATGTTAGTCTTAGCATATGGATGTGGGTTAATAAAGCCGGACGCAGTAAGAGTTTTGGTGGATTTTGGTCAAATAAAAATGAATCCTTTGACGCTTGGTGGCCCAACGGCCGAGGTTATATTCAAACTTGTAAGTGGAAAAAAGACACGGGTGCTTGGTACTGCACTGGGCAAACATATAGTCAGCTGGGAAAACGTAACACCACCTTCTTTAGCCCTTTAGGAGACTATAATACAACTTACTTGCAACATCCACGGACTGCAGCTGGACCGTTTGCTGGAGGGGTCAGAGCCAGAAAAGGACATTACTGGATCTGTGGACACACTGCCTACAAAATACTACCAGCAAACTGGTCAGGGGTTTGTTATATTGGAATTATCCGGCCTCTATTTTTCCTGCTTCCAGAAACAGAAAGTCCCCGACTAGGAGTGAAACTGTATGATAATCTGGGTGACGAAGATGTTGCACGCAATAAGCGAGCTATCGAGATTGAAATAGGTGGAACACAAAAATGGGGGAAAAATGAGTGGCCTCCCGAAAGGATAATACAGCATTATGGCCCGGCCACCTGGAATCCTAATGACCTGATAACAGGGGCCCGGGAACCAATTTATAACTTAAATCGCATAATTCGTTTGCAGGCAGTTTTGGAAATCATTACCAACAAAACTGCTGATGCTATAGATCTCTTGAATCAACAATCTCGAGAGATGCGCACTGCGATCCTGCAACATCGCATGGTTTTGGATTATTTGTTGGCTGAAGAGGGAGGAGTATGTGGGAAGCTAAATATTTCTAATTGTTGTTTAAAAATCAGTGATGTTGGTGAGGTGGTTCTACAACTGACCTCAGACATTAGAAAACTAGCCCATGTCCCCACTCAGACATGGAATGGCTGGGATGGTTGGGATGGTGGTTTGTGGTCCTGGCTACCAGGAACACCATGGATAAAACGGCTTTTATTTTATTTGCTATGTGGGTTAGCAGCCTTAATGTTTTTGCCTTGTGTTATACCGTGCCTAATTCAATTAATCCAAAGCGTAGTGACTCGAATGCAAGCGGTCACTGTGACTTCACCCGATGGGGTTAAACATATCAGATTTGTACGGCAAGCTGAACGCGTAACTGTTAAAATCATATAACTTTGCCATTTTTAACTGTTCTGTTTGCTATAGAGACTATTGGCTTTTGTCAGCCAAACCGCGTGGCAGTTTCCCCTTCCCCCCCCGCCTCCGCAAACTTCCCGCCTTTGCTTACAGATCCACCATAGAAGTGAACAAGAGACCTCCTGATGAACTGTGAAACTGAACTTTATTGTAGAACATATATTAACTAGACTAACAATAACTAACAACACACAAAACAAACAAACAAAAATGTGAAAACAGCTTATATACAACAATCATAGTAGTAACAGTACAGCAAAAAGCCCAACATAAAAAGAGCACCAAAAATTGCAACCACTAACAGTAAACAAATTAACATTCTCAGACACCCCCAATCAACCTCTTCAACACCTTCGCTGTGGGCAGCGCCAGGTCTCTCTCTCTCTGACCCCGCAGCAGGTATCATGAAGCTGGAAGTGGAACAGCAACAAAAGGAAAAACCTTAACAGCCACGAAAATTAAAGGAGACCTCTTGAGATTAATGATACCTACCTCACTGATCGCCTCGCGTGGTGATCGGGCGCTTGTTCAGGTCTCTCGTCTTCGCCAAGCGGCGCCAGCTAATGATAAGAGAACATTACACCACTATAGCCAAGCAACAGGAAAAGTAAAGGAATAAAGGAAAAGAGAACACTTACTGCTGATGCATCTGCCGACATCTTGAAAATGGGTGCCGCAGGTGGTGACTCCTGCTGCTCAGGTGGTGTGCGTGTGCGTGGCACCTTGCCGTTGCCCCTTTTATAAATTCCAAGTCTGGGATTGCGCACGCGCAGTCCCCCCCCGCCTTGGAAAGATCTAGAAACAGATCTTGGGGTTCATATACGCAGTTCCTTCTTCCGGAGGATGTTGGTACTGAAGCAGGAATCCTGGGTAGTAGTCCAGCTTGCCTTCAAGCCCACAGCTCCAAACAGGCGCAGGCGCAGTCACCCCATTTTTGGGAAAACACAGGAAAAAACGCTGTCCCACTCCCGTGGAGTCTATATCAGCCACACCACAACTGGCAGAGAATGGCTCCAGATGATTTTCCAATTGATGACATATAAAATTTAAAAGTGGTCTATCTGTCAGATAGACAGATAGCTTTCCCAAAAAAAAAAAACCATGTTTGTTACCCCCCCTGTTTGAAGGCAAACCTGGAAACCTACCTAAAACTTGATTTTTAGGACTCACAGGGTGGGAAAAATGGTCCTTATATTGATATTTGAATCTATGTTTTTGATGATAAATATAGAAATTAATTGTTAACCTATTAATCTTTATTTGTGTTATATGTATGATTTTGAATAGGTATTTGACATCATTGGATCTCTGAACATCATATCCACAAAGTGCTATATGTGAACTGGATTAAGATATGTTACCTTGGGGTGGTCCATATTAAAAATGAAGAAACACCTCAACGTATCATACAACAATATAAACCCATTTTGTGGCCACATATAAGCATAACTAAGTCCCCTTACCCTTTCTTCCCACCCCCCCCCCTCCTTTTCCCTTTTTCTTTTTTTTTTTTCTTTCCTTTTTCCCCTTTCTTTTTCTTTTTCCCCCTTCAACCTCGGTGAGCGATGCTGAGCCACGGGGTGGTATAGAGACTGAAAAGGTTAATTAATGTCTCAACATCGCTGGACGATGGAAAGAACCGAACCAGACCACCAGCAATAGAAATTATATGAGATGTTTGTTTGTTTCTCTTTTTTTTTTTTTGAAACCACCATGGATCCATGGGGGGATATAAAATTGACAGCAAATTTATAGTGTTATTGTTTATTTACTGTGTTCTGAGTTGGAGGCGTGGAAATCCACTTTCCTGCTGCATATCCAGACCCAAATTCCAGTGGATCACACAGCTACCAGCTCCACAAGGACCTAGTCGCCAGCTTCACCAAAAGGCAAAAAGTGAACTGTTTTGCTGAAGAAAAATGGTCGCAAAAAAAAAAAAAAAATGAACAAAATGCTTAACATTTTGATGGTGCTGTATCTTGGGACATTTATGAAGTGGTGCATTGCTATAGTTTTGTTGGTTTGTCTTTGTTTACCTTATGAGTGTCCTTGTAAACAATTACTTGCTTCTTCTGAACCCCCAGAGCCATAAGCCTCAAACTTGGGCACATGCTTATATGTTAAAACCCTTTACTCAGATAAGATAAATGTTGTTAATTAAATTTAGATATGTTAAGATCATTTAGTTAGATAAGATATTGTTGATTAAATCAATGTATTTAGCATTTATATACACTAACTTGCCTGACAAACAATAATGTTTAGAATTGTATATATCTTTTTTTTTTCCTTCTCTTTCTCTCTTCTCTTTTTTTTTCTTTCCCCTTTCCTCTATCATTTATGCCACCATGGAACCCCATCCCTGAGGCAATAATGTTGAGCCACGGGGTGGTGTGAGAGACTGTGTCGAATGTTTGTCTCAACATTGTCGAAGCGTCAAACCATCACCTAAACAATGGTACATCAGTCAAACCATAGGACTGGAGTCTTCCTGTTTTTTCCTGCAAGATGATTCCCTTATCTTGCAAGCCAGTCAAGCCACAGGACTGGAAGCTTCCTGTTTTTTCCTCCTATTTTCCCACAAACCTGAATGCAGAGCTGATTCTGCAAAATTTAGCCTTACCCCTACGTATGCGCCCAGACCCAGGCCAGAAAAACAGAGGAGCCCAGAGACGGTATTGGGCATGCGTATCACCGCCAGGTGAGGGGTGCGGCCAAGCAGACCCGCTCTTGGAATACGTGACGTGGATAAGACGAACGATAAAAGGACAGAAATGACCAACATCGGACGGAACGTTTCCCCCACCGAGTCAACTGGACTGTCGGGACGCCGCAGCTCCGTGGTGGTAGCTATTGCAACTGAAACTCTTTTCCCTCTTTCCTTTCTTTCTCTCCTTTCTCTTGCATTTGCGAACTTCTTGTCGGGTTAATAAAGTTACCTGGCGCTTGACTCCGTTTTGAGTCTTAATTCTGTTCCCGAGAAATACGAACAAAACCACGCTCCGGTGTGTGTGAGGTTGGTCTAGCCGCCCCTAGCCTCCCAGACTCGTCTGAGGTCGGCTAGAACGCAAGGGGGCCTTCCTCCCACCCGAAATCGGAGCGTGACACAAGTAACAGGAGATCTCAAGCCCAAATAAAAATGCTGTTAAAGTGTCACCATTGATTGCCTGTCCCTGCTGGTGACAGTATCCAGAGAGCGACCAGGGAAGATGTACGGGCAGGAAATGTGAGCGTGAAGAGGAATTCAAGTTGCATCCATTCAGGTTGGTATACATCATGTAGGGCCTGACACAGACACTCATTTTTAGACTCACTCTAGCTATTTCAGGGACCAACCAATCTGCAAGCTCACAAAACTGGCAAAATTTCATGCATGTGATTTTCCAAATTAATGTGAAAAGCATGATTGAGTATGTTCCTCCTGAAGAGCTACGCAGGAGGGATTGGGGTGCAGAAGTGCAGAGGAGGTTGGCATAGTGAGATGGGTTGGCAAGGGGTGGTGTAGAACCCAAAAAACATCCTGGGAAAAAAAAAAAAAAAGAGAAAAAAAAAAGAGAAAAAAAAAAAGAAAGGAAAAAAAAAAGAGAAAGAAAAAGGAAAAAAAAAAGAAAAAAAGGAAAAAGAAAAAAGAAAAAAAATTTAAACAAGAGAAAAAAAGAAAGCAGAAATGTTCAAATGAGGAAAGCAGCCCCCCATGAGAAGTTCAAAGATGCTTTACAAATTAATAACATTTGCTTTTGCAAACACATCAGCTGTTCAAAGGCTGCCAGAATGTCTGCTGGACCAGTGCTAGACGTTCCCAGAGCAGATGAAGCCAGAACTGAAGTCAAGGTGGGGCTTTTTGGCATCTATGTTCTCCTTGGATGAATATAGGGATCCTGTCATGGTCAAATCAATTTTTCTTGATGAATCCAGAGGGCCATAAGAAGAAGTGAAGGAGCAAAATGAATAGGAACAAATTGCAAGGACAGAGAGCAAATGGGAGTGAAGAGTAGACTTGGCTGAGTGATGCTGAGTGAGTGACTGACGACAAAAATAAATGAAATGCAATGTAGGTGATGTAAAAAGATATTAATGGGGGAAAAGAAAAACAGTCCTGTATTTTCACGTTAAATGAGATGCTCCCAGCTGGCATCAGCTAGCTAATGTCATTATATACAGTCAGTGGTCAATTAGTCCATCAATAGGGTCAATCTAGCATCATGAAGATAGAGAGGTTACACCGTATCATTCTATAAAAACATTGGTTCAACACTTAGTTGCGGTTAAAAAAAAAAGCAGATTAAATAGTAGAAATTATTAGGAAAAGACTAGAGACCTTTGTTACACTGCTGAGTGTGAGGCAAGCCCACTTCTGGGATACACTGTGCAGTTATTCCCCATCTCAAAAAAAAACATTTAATAGGAAATGTATCGTGAGAGGCAACAAGGAGAATCCACGATTTAGAGCAGCTTCATATGATGAGCAAACGTATTTTCCAGGACTTTGGATCAGAGAAGAGAAGAGAGAGGAGAATGACAGAGAGAAACAAGAGAAGGGAAATCTTGGGGTTTCCTTCTTTTCACCACCGCCACATGTCTCTGCTGTGCTATTTCAGTCACTAGTTAAACTTTTGCAAGGTTTAAGTGTCTCACCAGAGCTGGAGTGGATACTTCAGATGCTCATCTGTACCCACAAAGCACCTTCTGTCCTTAGACCTTACAATAGAAAGAATCCTGGTTTTGTTTTTGTTTTCCTTTTTTCTTTTAAAGTGAATGTTTATAGAGCAAAGTGCATCACATAAGAGGTATTATTTTCTCTTAAATCACAAGCATCATCCTGATCTGACAACCCTATGTGGGTAGCTCAGGGAGAACCATACATTAAAGGAGGATTTATGGAGACTAGACAATGTTAGCAGCTTTCTTTGCTTCTTAACAGCAGAACCATTGAGAAGAGAACGACTTCCATATGTTTGAACAATAATCTAGGGAAATAGCAATGTTATTCTGTTTGGGTTTTAGCAGAAGGGGATTTTGGAACAGAAGAGCACATCATTGCTTCAGAGCTGTATCAGTAAAGCTCATTTTGAATACACGAAACTCCTTGCCAAGCTAGGTAATCTCTCATTAATGAGGCAAAGGAGCCCAAATTCATTTCTAAAAGTAGGAGAAAAAAACATAAAAGGAGAACTATGGAGAGTAGATAAAACTGACAAGGTATGTCATTTGTTCTTAAAATAAATCTAAGTAATTGCAAGGAAATGTCATTTTCCTCCCCATTTAACCCCAATTATTTTAATTTAATCAGAGAAACATTGCTGTTTCTCTCCAGACCAGACTGCTTTGCATGTGAAACATCATTTCCAACGTGCACTAGGGTTTAGGCGTGTTCCAAATCCCCTGAAACAAATACAGTGAGTGGGACAACATGTCCCAGCATACGTGACACTGTGCTGGGAGGGCTTGTTGGCTCCACTCACATCGACTGTGTAGGGAACCAGGTCAAGTCATCCCAACAGGCATTCCCTAGGTGGCATCAGAGCTAATGCCTGCGGAGGCAGGCACAACACAGATGTAGTGGGGTAGGACCGATGCTGTCTTTCCAAGAAATCATCTTTTGGGGAGTCAAGATGTGGTGACTTGATTGCTTTTCCATTAGATGGGCTTGGGGGCATCATGCCACTCCTGGGGCGCCTGATGGTTTCTTCTCATGCGACTGTCTTGGCAACTGCTTGCTGCTTTGGTTAATGTCAATTGTGCGCAGTGGCATTTTCCCCTCTGGTTGTCTGCCTCATGAGTGTTTTTTTTTTTCTTTTTACTGAATCTTTGCACAAACAAGGAACTATTTCTGAGAACAAGGTGGTGGAGAATAATTGTTTTGCAACATTAAAATATAATCAGCGAAGTGACATTTTCTTTGGCAGACTCCCACTGTGGAGTCATGACAAAATTTGGCAGAAGTCCCTTCACATCCTTATACCCCACTGCCCCAGAAAAATCAGCAGCAAGCCTTTGAAATATTTCATTTTTGCAATGCATACACGCTCAGTAAAGCCTTCACAGTGCTTCATGGCTAAAACCACAGCAAATGCCCTTAATGAACCTTCCTGACCCTGTCTTGAGTCTTCATCCCGACCAGACAGTTCAGCTGCCAAAGGCGGCAGCACAGACAACCCGTGCCAGAACAGACAAAAGCAGATTTTTATTGTATCTACAGCTCCAGGACGCCTCTTCAGTGCCCTGGGGCTGAGGCATATGCTGGAGGAGATCAGTCTGTGCATGCAGGTAGCTGTCATAAGGATCAGAGTGCTTCAATAAGCTCAGGAAGGAGATGAGGAGAAGCTACAGGAGAGATACTGGGGCTGGAGCACTCATTGGTCTCACAGAGGTGGCCACCAGGACCTGGACGGGACTCCTGGAAAGGGGAGAACCATTTGCCATGCACTGTCCGTCAAGGGTCTGTGTAAGGGAGCTAAAAGGCCTGCACTGGTGAGGACTTGGTCATGGCAGTGACATTTCTGTGGGGTGAGTGGAGGAATTGGTTTGCTTATAAACCAGACCCGCAGAGGACTGATGTGTGGTCAGTGCCAGGAAAAGGTGCAGGGAGGCATGGGATGCCAGAGGCAGTGCAATGCAGGGACTGAGCAAAAGCCAGAGCATTCAACCTGTTCCCTCAAAGCTCATGGAAACCTCTTGCTTCTCTGGACAAGTGTCCAAACACGAGGCATGGCTATGATTTCAAAGCTTACCTTTAAATTACTAAGAAAAATCAGTAGCTTTACTGAGAATAGACCTGTGTTAGCAGCACAAGTCTATTGGAGATTGAGGAAAACCCTGTAACCACAGGCTGGGCAGAGCTTTGGACTCAACTGGTGCTGTGCCCACAAACACTTACAGAAAACCACATATTAGCTCAGGCATGTGGGTATGTGGTTTCCAACCCGCTTGACTCATCTGGCCAGCAAGGAAGGCAGCCGGATCCATCAGGTTGGTCTGCAGCCATCCATGTTGACATGTCCCTTGAATCCCTGAAGCCTCTTGGTACCAAGGTCCACAGTGGGTTTTGTCTTGCCATGTTTTGTTGGGAAATAAAATGTGTAGGAGCTCCAGTTCTGCTTGCAATTACCTAGATCTAAGACTAGATCGGAACTGAGTGGAAAGTTTCCTACAAACATGAATCTTTATAAGTGTCAGACAGGTGACTGCTGACTGTACCCTCTGAAAGTCAGATTTATCAGCATCCTGTCCTCCTAACACACAATAGAGCAAGTCACCCAGAAACTGGTCACCTCAATGAACACAATGAAGTCAAAAGCACCCCATCACACACACTAGGCTAGACAAGCTCTGCAAGCAGGAGGAGGAAAGTGGCCAGGGCCAATGTCGGGAGAAGAGGAGTCTGCTTCAAATGAACTCTCCTCCTTTTCCAAGGGTTTTGCAGCCAGAAGTTGCATTGCAGCAGCTTGCAGATTCAGTCTCTTCCCAGCTGCTGCCATGCGCCCCAGTGGCATCCTGCCACCACCCTTCCCCTGGATGGGATCTGCTCTGAGAACATCAGCCCACCCTGTGGACTCCAGCTTGTGAAGGCAGGGACACAGACTATGCTGAGTCTTTAAAATGCTCAAAATGCTTTCAGCAAGGCTTTGCGTGATCCCCTTCTACTCAAAGTCAAGAAAAGGCACCAAGACACACATACATGGTGGTTCGATGGTAGTTCTGCATAAGGAATTTCAGGGTTCCTTGACTTTAGGCCCCTGCTCCCGTTTCTAAAATCACCAACTGCCCAAATGGGGTAGGGAGAGGAGATGCCAGCACGTCAGTGAGGGATGTAGCTGCTTGCAGAGGGTGAATCCGAGTCATCTGCATTAGGTTCCAAAATTTGGATTGCTTATTCACCAGGAACGCACTTAGCTGAACAAAAGGAATGGGACCCATGTACTCTTGGCTGGAGCAAAGCCCGGGAAGGTCTCCTCTGCTCCTCAGCATCAAGAGCTCTTTTGACAGCCTCTGACTATTGGAAGTCTTTACACAGTTCCCACACAGAACCCAGGTCCTTCCCAGGGACTGCCATGATTTGGCACTTCTGATATGCCCAGACTGCCTGACAGGAGGCAAACTGGGGAATCCTTTGTGATAGGAAGGATGGGGATGTCACCCTTTTGCTGTGGCCGTGCACAGAGGTTGATGAGCACTTGGACAGGTAGGCCATCACCTGCAGCGTCTCCCTCAGCAGCTCCCTCAGTGCTCCCCATGCAAGTGGGGACTGGAAACCAGTTACTTTTTCTCAGTATTTCCTTGCAGAGTAGACATGCTCTTTGGAGAGCAGAGACGATTTTTGACACTTCTTTTTTTTTCCTATTCTGTTTACTCTAGCAGATAGGCCATAATCCAAATAATAATTTTTACAGCACTCAGTCAAATCCCATCTCTGAAGTCTGTAAGTATCTGCCCTGTCATCTGCTCTGTTCCCCCCACCCATGCACACATTGCACAGGCTCCAAGGGAAATGTTTGCTTCTGCCAGGGCTTTGCTCAGCTGAGTCAATGCTGGAGCCCTCAGGCTCAGGATTTTCCTCTCTGCCCACAGCCTCCCTGGCAGCCCTGAACCTGCAGCTGGAAGCAGGTCTTTAAACTGCTTGTTGCTCAGTAAAGCAAATCTGCTCCATGGGTGTGAGACCTCAGGCAGAAAAATGGCATCAGAGGCATTTCATTAGCTTCCTGCAGAGCAATGAAGGAGCTTGTGGACTGTCTCATGAATTTGTAGAGTAGGAGGGGAGCAGCAGCCTAATTGAGAAGTATTTCAGGTTACTCATAGAATCACAGAATGGCTTGGGTTGGAAGGGACCTTAAGGATCATCTAATTAGAACCTCCCTGCTCTGGGCAGGAACACCTTCCACTAGACCAGGTCACTCAAAGCCCCATCCAACCTGGTCTTGAACACTTCCAGGCATGGGGCATCCACAGCTTCTCTGGGCAACCTGTGCCAGTGCCTCACCACCAGTAAAGAATTTCTTCCTTATGTCTAATATAAATTTACCCTTTTTCAGTTAAAAACTGTTACCGCTTGTCCTATCACTACACTCCCTGACAAAGAGTGCCTCTCCATCTTTCCTGTAGGCCCCCTTTAACCATTGAAACACCTCAATAAGGTCTCCTCAGAGCCTTCTCTTCTCCAGGCTGAACAGCCCCAGCTGTCTCAGCCTTTCCTCATAGGAGAGGTGCTCCAGCCCTCTGATCATTTTCGTGGCCTCCTCTGGACTCATTTCAACAGGTCCATGTCCTTCTTCTGTTGTGGGCTCCAGTACTCCAGGTAAGGTCTTGCAAGAGCAGAATAGAGGGGAAGAATCACCTCCCTCGACCTGCTGTCCACGCTCCTCTTAACCTCCAAAGCCCAATTTCTTCATCTCTTTCTCACCCTCTCTCAAGGTAAGAGTGAGTCTGATGGGCAGAGGTGCTCCCATGGGGTCACTGGTGGCTTGGGAAGAGGACAAGAGGGACCCTTGCACCAAATTGCCAGGGCACACAAGGGATGGGCTGGACCAGCCAAGAAGGGAGGAGGAAAGTGCAGAGCAGCAGGTTGTCCCAACCACGTATTTATGTCTCAGATGACATTTCTGTTCCATTTCCCCTGCCCGGAGAAAAGCAGAGAGCCTCCAAGGCAAAAGAGATTTAACTGATCTGCCATGCCAGTAAAATCCAGGCAGACAACGGAGAGGATAAGATGCCTGATCTCTGCTTGCCGTCTGAGGACAAACACAAGACCACATCGCGAAGGGGTGCTCGCTTGAACTGTTCCCATGCATTTCCATGGGAACAGGGCAACTGTTTTGTTTTTTTTTTCTTTTTAATATTTCTTTTATGATTATTCCTGAAATACCCTGCTAGCTGGAGACTTGGTGTCAAAAGATAAGGAAGAGGAAAAATGTCACAGACTGTTGTCAATATCTTATTTTTCCCATTTCTTGATGCCAGGAAAAGCAGCTCTTGCTGGAGGAAAACAGATCATGGGTGATGCTCTCTTCAAATTATTTGTTTCAGAGATGTTAGAAATGGCAATATGCACCAATAGGTATAGCATGTTAGCTGGAAGCTGGCAGCAAAGAAAACCTTTTCTGTAGTAAAAGAAAACATCTTAAAACCTGATCTCTCTTCTCTTGTGCATACGCAGGTGACTCAGGCTAGTTTTAGGATTACAATCTATTGTTCACATACACAAAATGAGGGCTTTATTTTGCTCCCCATGAACGGAAGATTAAGAGCTAATTCCTGCCTCAAGAAATGGATTTTATAATCGCAGCTGGAAGCAGCACTGCTTGCCGGGAGAGCAGAACAGCTGTGATGTTACAACACTTCCAGTAGCTGTATTTACGCTGTTCACGTTGAAAGTTTCCGTGCTGGTGCTGGTCTCTGCCTCAGTGCATGGAAAAAAATAGTTTCCAAACTGTCAACCATCTCTGGAGCTTCCTGCAACTGAAAAACATTTTATTTTTCTCTAAATATTTTTGCTGATTTTTTAACCACCACCATCTTTGGAGCAAAGAGCTGAAGTCTGATGAGGACATTTTTGTATCATCAAGTCTATTATTTCTTGAATGGTTATGAGTTCTTCAGCTGCAGACACTCAGCCAAGTCTCTTGTCCCAGTCTTGTGGACCATGCTAATATTGACCACTGGTGGGATCCCCAGCGTTGTACCACAGCTGGGTAACACAATGCAATATGATGGTCCAGGTGGTGCTACTTGCTAAAAGTCTCCACCAGAAAGCACTGTCTGTAGTTGCATTCTCATGTCACCAGGGAATCCCATCCTGTGGCCACGCAACGCACTTGGTACCTCACCCTATGGGAGAGAAGCAGCACCACAAATCTGGAAGTGCTCTAAGATGGAGAGTCCAGTCAAAACCCAACAGTTTTGGCTTAATTTCCACCAAGATCTAGGGGAACAAGTGTGTTTTCCATGCCTGGGAGCCCATGACACCAGGAAAGCTCACCTGGCTCAAAAAATATCTCCTGTTTTCTTGTGTCCCCATGGCATAAGAAAGCACAGCAGTACCAGTTGCTTTTGCTCTTAGCCCTGTTGTTTGAGATGCTCCCCTGATAATCCCTGTCTGTCCTGCAAGCAGGTAACAGTTGCACCAAACATGAGCCATCACACACCTAGTCCCATGGCCATGCTGCCCTCACAAAACAGGGCTGTGAGCTGGAGAGTGGCTGAGAAGAAATAAGCCAATCCAAGAAGAAATAAGCGAGGAGGGAGCTGCTAGATGGGGTGGCAGGAGGACACGTAAAGGTGATGTCAATGAGGTGGACAAATTGGTAAGAGCAGTTTGGCAGAATCATCTTTAAATCCCCCAAGACAGATGTCTCCAATAAACATTTGCACATTTGCATCAGATTTGTCAGGACAAGATCCTCAGCATCAGTCAGACATCATGAGAGTACCAAATCCATCCAAGACCCAGAATTGCGTGCATCCCTTCCAGCATCTCACCTCTGCAAAGGAACAATGATATTGCCTCTCTGAGCCCCGTTGCAATAACATTTACCATGTGGATTACTGGGAATGGCACATGCTGAGCTGCTGAGCACGCCGAGGGACGCATAGCATAGGATACAATAATATAATATTAAGTTTCCACTGTTCCTTCAGTCCTTCATTACATTTGACAGCTATCACCCAAGCCCTGCCGTGCAGGAACATCTGGAACAGGAGAGCTGTTTAACAGCCCCTGCAGCAGCAACAAGGTCGTTTAAGACAAGAAATGTGAAATGGTTTCAGATGGATTGGAGACCGGGGTCTGGTTATGGGAGCAGAGTGCAAACCCCATAGAAAAGGAACAGGGACTCTGATGAAGGGTGTTAGGGAATGGCCAATGTCAGATGGTCAATGCAGGCACTGGATCATCAGCAGTACAGGACCTCCCAAATCAGAGATTTACCTTGGGAGAAGACAAGACCCTGCAGAGACAGACCAAGCTGCTGGGCTGAGCCCACTCTACTTCTGCCTCCCAGCACAGCCTTGGTGAGATGATTTCCCAGGAATCACCAAGTGCTTTCATCGAGACCACGCAGAGAGGACAGCTGGCGTGGGTAGGCACATGCAGAGGCAGCTACTGCATGTGGCACCTATAGATACATGCATAGCAGTTGGTTGGGCCAAAGAGACATCCCAGATAATGGCGCAGTTCCTTTATTTCAGTGGGTTCCCAAGGAAATAAAATGGTAAATAAATAATATTAAATAAAATAGAATAGAATAAATAATAATAACAATAAAAAGATGAACAATAATAAAACAAAATTAAAATTAATATTAGTAAAATAATTTGTAAAAAAATTGATAACAATGTAGATGCTTTTAAAAAACCACAAGGTTGGAGCCAGCCAATACTGCAATCTCAGTGACCACGTCTGGTTTTATATTTATATTACCTCCTGCACAGTTTAGTGCACGTTTTAGCACACGTGGACCATAGGAAGTTCGAAAATATGGTTCAACACCTTCCTCAGCACCCAGCCTTCTCACCAAGCTGTCACTGCAGCCGAAGGCCCAGGCTAGGAAGGGACCTTCTGTGTAGACCTGGACCAAAACACAGCCAGGAGTACAAAATCCCCAGGACCATCTGTGAAGAACAGGGCTTTGAAGTCCGGTGGCACCAGCACTGGTCAAAGCAGAGAGAAGCTTTCATGGCCAAGCCTGATTCAGGTGCTCATCTTGTACTTTTATCCAAGAGCAATTTAATAATAAAGGGAACAAGCAGCACCGAGGCCCAAGACTAGCAGCTTCCAGGTGAGTGCACATATTCAGATGAAAATCCTGAAGGTGCCAGACCTGGAGGATAACAAGCACTGATGTGCTGCAACATGCACGAACGCTTCAGCGGTATGTTGGATGAGCACAGACAACAAATACCCAACCTGTTGAGACACAGCCTGAGGCAAAAGAACATCAGCACCTCTAATGAGGTGTCTGACATCTGCCAGGAGCCTTCACAGAGCAATTACACAGGTGACTGCAAGCAGGAGATAATACATTGATAGCGGCTTGACACAGACCTATTGAACCCTGAATGCTGGGTGCAGGAGTTGCTCCCCTTGCAGCCATGCGGGTCATCTGAGGCCAGGGTATTTGAAGAGGGAAATGATTTCCACACACTCTCTTGCATTGAATCTGATTCACGCTTGTGCAAGCAGTGGTCCTTCACATCTCCAGTAAAGTCTTGCCAGTGACAAAGCAAACATTGCCTGGGAAGCATCTATGGAACTGGTCCTTCCTGCTCGGCATGGCAGCAGACCTACGTGTAGGCTGGAGAGGCTCACTCAGCACGGCTCCTTGGAGTGCAGGTGGAACTCCAGCTGCAGAGCACCTTTGCTGCATGATGGGCAACAGGTAACTGCCCAGGACCTGAGACATCTCTTGTCCGGCCCCATCCTTGCAAGTGCAACCATGCAAGTCCAGTCTTGTAGTTACATATAACTCACACGACATCTAGATCCCTTCCCAAACGCAGCTGGCACAGATGCTGTTTGCTAAGAGAGGCCAGCACATTGCCCCAACTACCAGCTATTGCAGTCATGGAGCAAAAGCAAGTCCATCCTCTCCTCATTTGTTTACACAGCTCCCAAACCACATTCAGTAAGGCACAAAATCCATCAGAAAAAGGCAGCAAATACGAAGCCATCCTGCAGTAGATATAAAACTTGCCCACTTCATCTTCCAGGCAAAGCTACAACACTACATGTTGTGTTTGCTTTGCAAATGTAACGTATCTCCTGATCTGGTGGGACTGATCTCGTAGGAGGCTTTTTTGTACCAGCTGCAACTGTCCTTAAAATGCACACTGCGAATTCAGATGCAACCCGCTTGGGACAGCTGACTTCTACCGCAGCATCTAAAACCGCAGGGCTCCGCAGTCAGAGCTGTGGGCAGCCCAGGGAAGGGCTGTTGGGGTGCCAGATCAGACCCTGGTCAATGGAGCGAGGTGAGTGCTGTGCTCCGAGCACCCGTGACAGGTACTGTGCACCGACTCAGGGACTAAACAGGCTGGAGAAAGGAAAATGGCATCACACTGTTTCAATTAAAGACAATGGAAGCTTTCTACCCACATCGTTACAGCCTACACAGAGAGAAAAATCCCTGTTGTGCTAAAGGGATGAAACAAAATGCATTGTCACGCTGGGGATCAAACTGATCTGAACTTTGTATTCCTCATCTGTTCTGTGCTTAATTCTCGTCGGTTTTTAATTGACTGCAGATTTTCCTTGGTTTCACAACTTTATCTTTGAAGCAGATTCTTTGTACACTTTATAGAAATACGCTTTGGGGTGTACAAGCAGGGCTGCTGGGGGGCTTCACAGTGCTGATAAGTAATGATATTTTCTCTGCCAGCACAAGTGAGATGCAATGTACTGTCTTCCCTGACGAGCAAGGGGTGGGAGGAAGCAGCATATTTCCAGGCATAAAGCTGGGGGGGCATTAAGCTGTAAGAAGTTACAGTCAGCTTTGGCAGCACACAGCTCGTTAGCCCAGTCGGTAGAAAATGCGTTGCAGATGCAGCAGCCTTGCTGGAAACCCAGCTGGGAGGAGGTGGTAAGGACCTGTGCAGACCACAGGCAGTACCCAGTGGTGATGGAGGCCAGCCAAAACGGCCAAGGCTGCTTCTTACAGGTGTCATGAGAAAATGGTCCTTCTCACAGGTACTGCTGAGTCCACTGCCTAAAATGTTTGTCTGGGCACTGCACTGCTAAGAAAGAGAAGAGGGGTGAGATAAACTTTTTGGGACACGATGAAAGACCTCAAAAGACACAGAAATCTGGGCTCCCAGAAGAGGAGGGATTCTCAGGGTGTGCTGTAGCCACGGGGCTGAAGTTCACTTTTGGGATCTAAGGAGGTTTTTAGGTCTTCTCCTAAATGACTTGCATGTAAAGTCAAAGGAAGTCTGAAAAGCGGGAACTGGAACCCAGGTTTTAGCTTCACATTTTACCATTTTCTTCTATCCATTCCTGTTCTGTACTAAGTTTTCTCTTTCTGAGGACATGTATTTGGAGGAAGAGCCAAGGGCACTGCAGATGATTTTCTGAGTTTCACTCTGACTCCATGATATAAGTGGCAATTCAGTAGGATAATCTTGTCCCTTTTTTCACTTGTTATGGATTTAATTAAGAAGCATGAAGAGGAAAAAAAACCCTCTAAGCAATCGTATTACCAGCCTAATTTGCTAGACTTTCATTAAAGCAATTAAAGATAGAATGATGCAATGACCCAGTTCAGGACACAGTTAAGACTGAATCAATAAATCAGTAAGTTTAAATCACCAGCATAAGGCCATAGATAATCAAAACAAGTTATGAGGTTGACGCTAAACAGAATTACTGTGTTAACATTGCCATAGGAGAATTTAAAGAATGAAATACTTTCCAGTTGAGGTCCCTGGCTCATCTTATTGCCATCAACTTAGTGGTGATGGACGCAGTCTGATCCAGATCCGTCAGCCTGATGGGGAGCATTGCCTGGGTGCAGGTCATAGAGCTGTAAAGGGCTGCATGTAGCCCTGGGCATGGTGACTTCCAGGCATGGGTATCTGGATGATGTGTATCCTGTCTGCAACCTGTTCACTTGTTCAGCCACATTTGGAGATAAGTCATCTTGTTGGTCTGTTACCACCTCCTTCACTCAGCTATGTAAAGCCCCTAGGTGTCCTGCAAACAAATCCTTCTTAATCACAGCTGTTGGCTCTTTTTTGAAGGTCTTTTTGCCTTTCTTCCAGTGGAATTGCTGAATAGTCAGTTCTGTCCGTAGAGTTAATATGAACCATTGGAAAACTCAAGCACATGACATTTGCTGCATAAAGTGATTTTTCCACCTCAAATGATCCTCTGGCCAGCATCATGGCAAGTTTTCCTTCAGGAAAACATGTAGACTACTGACCTTATCAACATGTATTTGCACAGAAACTCATCTTCTCTGTGGAATAGAATCATAGAATCATTTGGTTTGGAAAAGACCTTTAAGATCGTCGAGTACAACTGTAAAATAAAAGGAGGAAAAAAAAGAAGAAGGAATGTAAGAAGGAAAACAGAGGGTGAAGGTTGAAAGCAAAATCTGAGTTCTTGCTTTGTTCCTTGGGATATTTAACTAACTTGTACATTATCTGGACTGGTTAGTGAAGGGCCAGTGAATGCTTCTTCACTAGCCCTGGGCTAGTGAATCATAGAATCATAGAATGGTTAGAGTTGGAAGGGACCTTCAAAGGTCATCTAGTCCAACCCCCCTGCAAGAAGCAGGGACATGCCCGACTAGATCAGGTTGCTCAGAGCCCCATCCAACCTGGCCTTGAACGTTTCCAGGGATGGGGCATCCACCACCTCTCTGGGCAACCAGTGCCAGTGTTCTACAACTCTCATTGTAAAAATTTTTTTCCTAATATCCAATCTAAATCTACCTCCCTCTATTTTAAAACCATTACCCTTTGTTCTATCACAACAGGCCCTACTGAACAGCCTCTCCTCATCTTTCTTGTAGGCCCCCTTGAGGTACTGGAAGACCGCTATCAGGTCTCCCTGGAGCCTCCTCTTCTCCAGGCTGAACAGCCCCAACTCTCTCAGCCTGTCCTCATAGGAAAGGTGCTCCAGCCCTTTTATCATCTTTGTGGCCCTCCTCTGGACCTTTTCCAGGTGGTTCATGTCCTTCTTATGTTGGGGCTCCAGAACTGGACACAGTACTCCAGGTGGGGTCTCACCAGGGCAGAGTAGAGGGGGAGAATCACCTCCCTCGGCCTGCTGGCTACGCTCCTCTTGATGCAGCCCAGGATGTGGTTGGCCTTCTGGGCCACAAGACTGCATTGCCGGCTCACGTTGAGCTTCTCATCCACCAGCACTCCCAAGTCCTTCTCCTCAGGGCTGCTCTCGATCCATTCTCCGCCCACAACCAGAGAGGTTGTGGAGTCTTCATCCTTGGAGATATTCAAAAGCCATCTGGACATGGTCCTACTCTAGGAAACCTACTCTAGTCGACCCTGCTTGAGCAAGGGATTGGACTAGATGATCTCTAAGAGGTCCCATCAACCTCAACCATTCTGTGGTTCTGTCTTGAGATTCCTGCAAAGAACATCAGGAATAAGCATGTAAGTACTATAAATACTTAGGGAGGAAAGAGGAGTTGGAAGTCCCTCAACATGGGCCTCCAAAGCAATGGTCAGTTGACTCAGCAGTGGGCTCTGATGTTAACAGGTTTGGTGGCAGTGAAGTTGAATATTATTTTAAGAATTCAGCCCTAGTCTGATCATAGGTGAATTCCCTCTCTAGATATTGTAACCAAAAAGTACCGGAAAGCTTGTTCTCTTTCTTCTTTCCTCACTTGAAATATATGATAAAATCTTGTGATTTGAGTACTGAAAAGGCATATTTTCCCTCTATAGCCTAGTCCCAAACCTTCAGTTTATGCCATGCTGTCCCTCTGCTTTGGTCTGGCAGAGACATTCTTATAATATAATACAATCCAATCCAATAATAAATTACAGATTGTATTATATTACATATATAACAACTCCAATGTGTGTCCATTGTGTACCTGTGTTCTATCTGTTGAGACAGGAGCTTATTCATCAACTCCCATTGAAGGCCAGTTTGGGCTCACCATGACTACAACTTTGGTGGCACAGTTTTTCCCTGTGGTGGATCATGGATGCGATCCTCTTAGGTGCTACTTTGAGCTGCAGTGGATCAGGCACTGGGATGGAAAGTTAAACTTCAGATTCTACTTTGAGCAAATGGAAACTTGAAGCAGCTCTGCTATAAACATGATATGTGACTCTTCAGTATGGAGGGTACCTGCCCAGCTGGCTTCCAACAAAAAAAAAAGGGTTTTTTTTTTGAGATTTATTATGCATTTCTGGTCACTGCTAGGCTGCAAGCTGAGGCAGGGATGTGAACATAGCTCTTACTTCTGCCCTTAAGAAAGAAAATGAAAAACATACAAGAGCCTATATGGCGCCAAAGAAAGCACAAAGCTCGTGAGTTCGATGGGAATGACGAATTGCCTCTCAGCTCTATTATTATTATTACTAATTTCCCTAAGCAAAATACTTTTATGAAGAGGGTAAACAAACCATTCATTGACTGTAATTGTATCAGAATATTGTAATTATAAAACACAAAAAAAAAACCCCAAAGATTAAAAAAGTAACTTTTGAATTCAGGATAAGTAAACAGAGCTTGGAAGTCAGGAATTTATCCCAATGTAATCCAGAAAGCCCAAACGCCAAACAATCTGGAAATATTCAGTTGAATGCTTGCAGCGCTGATCCAGATGGTCCTTCTTCTCCACCCCCACAGTTATAAAAAATGGTTATCATCACAGTAATTCAGCTTTGTTGAGAGGCCCCATCAAAACAAGGACTCAGATGTGCTGGGCAGGGCACATACCCACAGCAATGAAGGTAGATCTTCTCCCTGAGTGATGTCCAGAGCTGAGAGGAAGCATAATATGATGGGAACAGCATGCTCTCTTGTCCCTGTGGCAGCTTACGGTGTCCTGGGATTGCTCTGGAGCAGTGCAGGCCCATGTTCTCTCTTCACGGAGTCTCCAAAGGGATCCTCAAAAGCCCATACCTGAAAATATGGTTCTGTGGACACACAGACAGCTGGAAGGTAGCTTTGGCCTTAAGGATAAAATTCAGTGTAGGCATAACCAGAGAAAGGGTAGGACTGTCTACACTGCAAGGAAAAAAGTGCTGTGCCTGAAAGCCCTGTGCAGAATGTCTCCTCCTCAGCATCAGCTGACTGTGGGAGCTCTGAACCACAGGGGATCCATCCCTGTTCACGCTGGATGTTCTTCGAAGTTGGGCACCTGCACATATTCTGCTTCCACAGATGTCACTCCTGCAAAACTCCTCTTGACTGTGGAAAAAACTCCTCTTAACTGCAGAAGAAGAGCTGCCCATAGCCTAGCGATGCCCATCGGAGCCCTGGTTCTGCTGAGGGACAGTGCCAAAGACCAAAGGAGCTGAGAAATGGGCTTGGTATAACACTGATGTATAGTATAAGCCAGACGCTCAGTGCATACCAACACTCAGAAAGATTTCAAAATAAGGACAATCCCCTTCCCACCAGTGCAAACATGGTTGTGGATTTTGGCAAGGTTGTAAGCATAATATTTTCTATAGCCCCATCTCAGTCTTGTCCCTTTGGCTTCTCTGTACTGATGTTTTATCTCGTTTGTTTCAAACAGCCAACAATTTGTTTCTCAGCCTGTAACAGTGAAGAAAACATTAAAAAATAAGAACACATCTTATAGCATCAGGATTTCAATGGTACTGCGGTGATCTTCTGCGCTGCCTCCCAGGAGGCAGGAAGGAGACAGGAAAAGCTTAGTGCACACTGGGTGACCACTGAGCCTACAGAGGAATCTGTGTTTTTAAAATCAAGACATGAGAAGAAAGCTTTCCTGGCCAAGATTTTAAATTAATGGTGAAATGTGGGACAGACCTTCAACTATTGGAAGTCTGCAGAATTTGAGTCAAACCAGGAGAGCTAACTTACTGAGGTGGGAGTGGGTCCTGAATATGAAGGGGTGGTCAGAGTTCAGGCTTGTCAAACATGGAAAGACTGTGGAGTCTTTCTACAGGATCTGCTCCTCCTGCTCACACTGTGAATCCTGTATGTATGCCTCAGTGTCACCCTCCACCTCTATCCCACTCCCTGCCACCATTTTTGTACATGGATGAACTTTTCCAAAGCTGTAACTTCCCATGGAGGTACTTTTCCAGAACACAACTTGGACGTCACCTCATCTCTCCTGGTACAGTCCAGCATCTAATCCTACTCTGTGGCCACAGTTACATACCACAGCTTTGAAATAGCAATCAGATTGGTTCCGGTGGTTGTTTCTTCATTCACAATACAAAAGCTATTTAAGTAATTTGCCTTTCTCTTTATATTGCCATGAGCCAAAACACTAGTGAAAATCCTATCTCCTTTCAGGATTCCCACCACAGGCTGTGTAAATCACGAGGACCAGCTCAAAGGGGCAGCAGTCTCCAACAACTGCATTTCCTCTGCCCAGCCCCACACAGATATTCTCAGCCCCCAGGGGACAGCTATGTCTCCATACGTTGCCAGTCAGCAGCACGTCCAATGGTAGCTTTAGGAAACACTTGAAGGACAAATCATCCTTTTTACTCATTTCCCCGTGGAGTGAATTGGGAAGGAAAAAAAAGTCTCCCTATCCTCCTTTGGGACATAAAGGGACATCGTTGCATAAAACACAATGGAGCAGACGTAGAAATGATTCACTCCCTTTCTTGCTCGTGGGTGGATGCTCATGCACTCAAAAACATCAGTCTTCACATCAGGCTGATTTAATTTGATTTATTGGAGGAAAACAATTAGTCATCCCTTTAAATTGTCATTATGATAGAAATCTCGATATGTATACATGATTGTCAAGGCAGAGAACCACTTGCGATGCAGCCCCATTAACAATTTGCAGTATTGCAAACTCATTATGCAGATAAAACTTTTGCGATGCCTTAATACATGCATGGAGTAAATACACATTCTCCCTTCTGTTTGGACACGGATGCTGTTATGAACTTCTATCAATCACAAGACCTGCAATATTAGGCACACTGACATTCCTTGTTTAAGATTTAAGCCTTTGTAGAAAACATGCTTGCATTTTCATTAAAAGTCAACTGAGAGATGTTTTGCAGTTGGGGATATTTGGGGAGTCACTAGTCTGGGCAGACTGGCCTTTTTTTTTCATTGTTTGCTGACCCAAAACAAATACCTATCTTAAAAAAGGTCCAAACTGACCAAAACGCTGTATCTCAAATAGAGACCAATGTACAACAAGATGCTGACACTGTGTTGACCAGAAACATGAGTCACATCCTATCTCCCACTGAGCTACAACCTTCCGCGCTCTTCTTTCTTAAAAAAGGTCCAAACTGACCAAAACGCTGTATCTCAAATAGAGACCAATGTACAACAAGATGCTGACACTGTGTTGACCAGAAACATGAGTCACATCCTATCTCCCACTGAGCTACAACCTTCCGCGCTCTTCACTTTGGGGGTCTTGCTACAGATTGATCTAGTAAGATGTAGCATCTGTGACGCCATGCTGGGCTCAGGGGATGCAGACGAGAGATGGAAAAGCTCAGAGCTACCCTGAGCACCACCTCCTAGGAGCTCCCACCCACCAGGAACCACAGCGCACGTCTGCATCCTCATGGAGCCTTGCACCATGTGCTGCCTCAGCAATTTGAACTCAGGCTGATTAACTACCATTATTAATGATGACTTCTTATGCAGCCATGTAGCGCTTCAGCAATGGCACAGCACCCTGGATGAGCACCAGCCTTGAAAGTGGGCTCAAGTCTTCTTGGTACTTTCAGCCACCAAGGAGCAGTCCCTTGCATAATTCCCAAGGACTGATACTTGCTGCCTATGCCACCAGCATGGTGCTTTCTCTCCAGCCTCACTGCTTGGCATGCCCTTGCCAGGAGCCCAGAGCAATTTCCCTGCCCTTTCAGATGGCTTTGTTTGGAGCATTGGGAACTTCAGCATCTTCCACACTAACATAGCAACTTCTCAGGAGCTGGGACCATTGCCCTGCTGATATCCCACTGAGCTTGAGGTACTAATGGTACCATGGGGCCATCCTGTACCCTCCCCTGCCTTAGAAAGACCAGTACCAATGAAAATGGATCAATGATGAAGGGAAGAGAAGGCAAGGGCCTGATATCCATGTGGAAGAAGGAAAAGTACCCCACCAAACTCTTCTGCAGATAAATGGTGGTACTACGTGGCGGTTCAAGGATTAAATGCTAGCATTTAGGTGGTGATGCTTTGGAAAGGATGAAATAATTAGCTCAGCTCTCTGCCCTGTTTTGTGCAGGCAAATAATCACAGCATCTTGGTCCCCAAAATGCAGTTCATTCTGCAACAGGTGAGAAAGATCTTGCAGGAAGAGAAAATTACTAAGTACGGAGTGAACCAGTCTGACTAAGAAAAATGAAAAAAACAAAACAAACGAAAAAACAGAGACACACCAAAAAAAAAAAACAAAACAACAGAGAGACTACACTTGGTAGTCCTGAGCGTTACCAACCGAAGGAAGGAATTTTTGATGCAGATCACATTTTTGAGCGTTGTAGTCAAAAAGGGACCCTCCCCGACTCCCTGTTTCTAGACTTGTGTACGTGACTGCTGCATAGTTTTAAGCTGCTCTGGATGGTTACTCCTCTTGTACATGCTGCCGAGCATTCAACAGAAAGACAAAATACATCACCAGGCTTTGCAGTGTCTTGTTTACAAAACATCAGCTTTTGCATTTACTCAAACTGAACCATGGATTTCGAGTTACAGATACACTGAGTCATTTAAAAGCAAAACGTAGAGGTAAACCCCTCGAAGAAAAGGTTGGGTTGAATGTGCATAAAGAAAAGGCTTGGGAAATACAGAAACAGTGAACAGCAGTTTAACACATGCAGTGCAGTATCATGCATTTATTGGACATTTGATGTCATCATTAGTTCAGCAGTGTTTTTTTTCACAACGTTTGTGAGCGTACATGCCCTGATTCCACTCTGGAGCACGGAAAAAACGTAAAAGCCGCTCTTCTGACCTTATCATTTATGTAAAGGAGGAAAAAAATAGCTACCTGGACAGAACAGTGGCACGGTTCGTGCTGGGGAAGGGGTCTTGAAAACCAGAGTCTGGGATAAAGAGCCTTCATCCTCTGTCACAAACACTATTTACACAGCTTCGACTCAACCGTACGAAGTCACACCAAAAAACCTGAACCAGCTCCTGATCTCCCACCGGTGGGACCTGTGATCCCTGGGGCCACGGCACGCACACAGGCACGCACGTACACATGCACACACACGTGTGTCACGGAGTGACCACCTCAGCAGACAGGATGGGAAGGCAGGGCCCAGCTGCAGGGATGCGGGCCAAAATGAAAGGGATTGTGTAAAACTTGCTGCTGGGCAAGAAATCTGGAATTTACCAGGGGGGAACTCTGTTCATGCAACATTTGTGAGCAGGTTGCTGTTTCCTCGCTCCACCATTGCTCACAGTGATTTGCCAACTAATCCCGTTTGGTTTTGATGCTGTTTTCCTTGGATACTGTCGTCTCTCAGTGTGCTTCCACTTTTCACTTGGACGAGTGTAATTCTTAGCATCAAGCGTCTGGTGCAAGTGAGCATGGTAACGAAGGCAAAACTCCCTTATCATGAATAATTTCTGGGATGCATTCAGGCCCCAATTCAGCACAGGTTTCCCAATAGCCAATCTAGTTAACCCCAAGTTCACATCAAAGGAAAATATTCTCCCTGCTCACCAAAAGCTACAAGCTGTTTGGCTTTCCCTGGGGGCTCATTTCACTAAAAAGAGGGTCATGCTTAAGGAAGGGGCAGCTTCAGGGCCAGTTGCCACTGTGTATCTTGGGCACCTTGGAGGTCCTTGGAGGTTTGCAGAGGGTTTGAGGAGAAAAGCCAGAGGTCAGGGGCTGTGTTGGCTCCTGGGGCTGGGAAAAGCTCTGGACAAGCCCTGAAGTCCCTCAGGGCTGGACAGGGACCCAGAAGGAGAACTTGTTATAGAAAAAAAAACTTGAAATGGCTGTGGAGGCATGCAGGACACACACACAGTGGAAACCCCTACCCAATGCCTACTGCAGAGCGACATGGAGATGTCTATCGGTGGGCTGACACTCCTTTCTGTGGTTTGATTCATATCAGGAAAGAACCTCTATCATTGCTTGGTTTTATTTCAGTACCACAACCATAACAGACACACAAGGCGTAGGTAAAATCCTACTTTTGTTTCTGCACCCACTACTCTAATGGCATCTGCACAACAGGGACAGAAGGGACATCACCAGTGGAGTAACACAGTCTGAGGAAAGCATCGCTGCCAGGTTTTTCCCCATACTCCTACTTCCCCACTAGCTGTGCCGCCAGGCCAATATTCCGTTTCGTGCTGCAGGAGAGGCGATCCCGCAGAAAGTTAGGATGCACCGGGAATGAAGTCACATGCAAGATGGGAAGCCCTGCCACTGCAATCCTGACTTTCAGCTCGCAGAGTTCACAGGCAGCCTCTCCTCACAACTTCTTCTGCAGGCTAACAGGCCAGTTGAAGTTTTTCTGGATTTTTTTTGTTTTGTTTTCCCAGGAAGAGCACTGCTGTTGACATCAGAGATGGCCTCTGTGACTCTGGAGGTAAAAATCAACAATGAAAGCTGCAAGCAAAGGAAAAGAAGGGGAAGGAGCTGAGGAAAACAAGTCACAAAGGAAAAACATACTGGCATCAGTAAAGTAAAGCAGGAAAGGGTAACAGACAGGTGAGTCCAGGCTGAAGTCCTCATGTGAGGAGCAAACTACACATTGTTCAGTAGGACAATCCATTGGGAAAGAACCCAGAGGGATTTTTCTACCTACTACATGGCAAGGGCAGTTGGTGATTTGTTTTGAATCCTCTGTTTTGAGGCTGTTAGCCCTTTCCCTACACGCACACACTATTTACTCCTGGCTTTGCATTTGCAAGTGAGAGTGGCTGAGCAGATGTGGGGCAGGGGAAGGACCCACAACGGCACTGGAGCATCCCCTGCAAGCGACGCTGCAGTGTTTGCTGTACCAGGCTGTGCTGCTGAGGGGCCAACGGCTCCAGCCCCCTCCATAAATCTGGCCTGGGTGCTGCTAAGTCATCCCAGCTAACAGATTTACCCAAATTTAAACTGAGAAGCTTTAACTAAGAGATACTTCAGGACTCCATGACAAGAGAGATCTCTAAGCATCCGGTGAACCCCGGTCAGGTCTCCAGCTGTGTTTCACTGATACAAAAGAAGAGCTTCCCACCACCCAGAAAGAAGCAAGAAAGAAACAATTTTGCATTTGGGTGCTTCTGTTTCTTGTCTTAAGATCCCAGAAGTTGACAGCAAGCCAAGGAGAATGACGATAAATTACACAACTATGACAGAATATTACTTGCAGGAAGGAAAACAAATCACCCTAATTCCAAGTGTGGAAGGAAAGAGTACCCTTCCCAACAAAAAAAAAACCAGAAAGCATCCAGCAAGGTGGGGAATCCAGCATATGGGAACCCCCTCCAGCTGCAGGACAGCATGTCTGCCTTTGCTCCCATCACTGCTCTTTGTTTTGCCGATGGAAATCCATTTATTTATTTTTTTTTTTTTTTTTCTGCAAGAGACATTTGGATGCTATATTCTGATTAGTGGCCTCAGCAAATACATCAAGTTCAAACCAGACCTCAGGTTTCAGAAGAGAAAGCAAAGAGGGAATGCTTGAGCCTTAACCTTTAAAACTACTCTGCAAAGACAAAAATATTCCCGTACCAAATCCTGCTTTTGGTTATACCTCTGTAAACGTGGGGAACTCCACTGACACCAAACCGGGAGACTGCCTATTTACATCCCTGCAACTGGAGCAGAATAGGCCCAGTTGGGCTTATGAAACCATGGGGGCTCAAAATAACTTGATTTTCTTGGGATAGGAGTCCCTCCTAAATGAAAGCTTCCTTATTCAGGCTGACAAAATAAAGTGGCCTTAGAATGTGTTTAAATTGTATTATACCCATTTTGAGATATCTTTGCAGCAAGACATAAAGACCTCCGAGGGTAAATGCTGACAAAGTTCTTCCTACTCTTTGTCAATGGGCCAGGAGGGTACGGTGGCGATGGCCAGGGGATGGGGACAGCGGCAAGGAGATTCCCTGCCCTTCAGTCTGCCCAAATCTCAGTCAGAAGTTCTCACCAGGGAAATTATACGGAGCTTTGTTACCAACCCCCAAGAGACCAATATCTGTCATCTTTCCTAAAATGAGAAGTTGAAGTTGAAATCTTTCTGCGTGACCATCTACGTTGGCTACAACACAATCAAGGTAACCAGCGGCTCCCAAGGGCTCACTGAGATGTGTCACAGCCCTCCAGAAATGGGGAGCAGCTTAACACTGAAGAAACTAGAGATCTACCAGGTGAGACAGGTTTAAGTGCCACCAAAGGAGTAGCCTTTTTGAACAGAGTCAGCACTATCACCTGCTTTTCCAGCTTTTAACGCTCAAAATACGATGGATGAAATCCCATCTCTGCTGGTCAAAGCCACTGAATGAAGACGAAGGATTTTGAAGCATCAATGAAAAATCTTATGGCTTTTCCCAGCATGGTCACTATTGCCTGATACATTCAGCTGTGTCTGTGACTGGCTTTCCCAATTTCTTGTGCAGGATAAATGAGGCGAGCCAGCAAATCGCTGTGGGGAATGGCTTGTGCCTCTGGCTGGGGATGGACCGGTCTGGGGTGCAAGAGGCTCACAGCAGCCAGGGAAGGGTGCCTGCCTCTGCCGCCTGCATCCCTTCTCTCCTCCTGGAAGGAAAATCACAGCTGGGAATGATGTAGAAGTAACCTAGAGCCCTTCAGCAAAGCAGGGCAGAATTGCTCTCCGCTGTATTTCAAGCTGCTTTGACGCATGGCTGCACAACAGTCACAGCGACTGCTCCTAAACGATGCAGCAGCATATGGAGCCTGGGAAGTTCCCGTATGTAGTAATTTAAATTAAAAAAAAATGGGGAAATTGAGTTTGCTTTTGTATATGAGCTTCTGGAGAGGAGGGGAGGGGAGGCAGTGCCACCACTGCCCCTGCATGTGCCTGTGTCTTTTGGCAAGGCCCTGCTTTCCCAGCTCAGCGCTCCTCGCCAGAGTTAAGCATGACGGACCCAATCCTGCACTTCGCACCCAAGAACCTGCCAATTCCCAGGGGGGCGCAAGCATCACTCCTCTTCCCGAGGGGGAAACCCAGGCACGCAGAGGTTAAGGTCCAAACTTTTCTATTTGGTTTCCCATATTCAGGTTTGGCCGCTCTGGGAGGTGCTGAGCATCAGCAATGCCAGGCAAAGCCCCGAGGAGCTGCCGATGCTCAGCACCTCTGGCACGGAGCCCTCAGGCTGGATGCGCCCTGTGCCAGTGCCCAGGCTGGGAGGAGGTTGGTGAATTAAATTTCTCGCTCGAGGGCAGCAAAGCGGGTCAGTGTCAGAGGACAACCATGACTCCCAGTCCCACATCTTCCTTTTCCTTTGCTCTGCCCGTAACACATGGTGACTGGAAGGAGACAGGAGCTGCAGGATGAGACCGTGTTCTGCGATTTTGTTAGCTCAGCTCTGGTCGGCTCCTGACCCACACCGTGTACCTGCCTCTCCTCTGAAACAAGGGTGCTGCGGAGCAGCACCACTACAAGAATTTGCCCAAGGATGAGCTGACTCCCAGCTGGTGGCCATTTTTCTCCTGCCATGGCTTTCAAGGAGGAGGAGGAGGGGAGAGAAAGCTGCGATTTCTTAATCTGAGCAGTGACAGCTCTGCTAAAGCCAGGCAGACTTGCAGTCCAGTCTGAGGAGCGAGAAATGGCATGCTATTGAAATCCTCCCGTGTTGCAAAGTTAATGTCAATTCCTACCTACAGAAATAGCCTATCCCCCAGCAGGCTGGAAGGAGGGACATTACTGGAAGTACTTTTTAAAAGAAAAAAAAAATATAATGCTCAGAAAAGTATCTCTATTTAAATAATCCAGTTGAGATGTTTGTAGTTAATGGGAAAAAAATACAACATATACTGTTACCTACACTGAGAAAAGAGTAAATCACTGGGGAAAAGAATGAGTGTTCATTAGTTAGAACATTGCTAGACTCACATATATATATATATATTTATATATATGTATATATATGTACAGCACCAGAGACTGTTAGATCCGTTCCCCCTGGAGTCATTGCAGTTTGTGATAAATGAAACATTTCAGAATTGCAGTATAAAATATGGCCATAAAAAATCTTCTTTCTTCTAGTCCTTCGTTGAGCGTGCACCGCAGGGTGGGATCGCGCAGAGGAGCCCTGCCAGCCCAGCCACCTGCCCGCTCCTCGCTGCCCCGGCTCTCACTTGCTCCCTGTGTGCACTGTGGTCACTGTGGTGGGTCTGGGTCTCCGGTCCCCTCCTACTGCCGAAACGCCTGAAGAAGCAGATGAAACAAAACTACAGAGAGTGGATGGAGACATACCTAAAAGGAAAGGCAGAAACACAGTTAGAAATGTTATTTTTGGAGGCGGGAATGTGGGCAAAGCTCAGTTTCTTTTCTAGCACGCTAGGACCGAAGTTGGAGATGGTGCTCCTGCTCTTCCCACAGCTGTGGGTTAGTCGAGTACCTCCAGAGGGCATCTTCTGCCCTCCTGTCCCACGGCTGGTCACCTAGTGCCACCACGAGCAGTTGCATATGCATGTCGCAATGAATAAATGTCCAGCTTTGGTACATGTTCAACCAGACTGATTCCACATTTCTAGGGCTGCAGACAAAGAGTTGTGGGATTCAGAACTCCCTCCAGCATTGTACTTGTCCAGAATAATTTTCCTTGTGGGCATGTTAGAGATGATTAAACTTCTCATCATGACCATCTAGCTAAACACTGTACACGTGGACTAAAAAAATTTCCTCAGGCATCATGCAGAGCTGCTGATAAAGAAGTACAGTGGGACAAATTTATTGGTGAGTTCCAGTAAACCTAGAGGGAATGTAAATTTGTGTGACTTGGACATCATTCCAATAACAGTTTATGTCACTCCAGGTTTTGCTGGTATGTCTCCAGAACTTTCAGCTAAGAGACCTAGGTTGAAGTAGGCTGAGTATCTGGACTCAAAATTTACCTAGGCAGGTCCTTTTGAACTAATTAGACTTCTGACAGATTTTTTTTTTTATGAAAAAATAATAAAATAATAAAAAAGAGGTTCTAGCTAAATTAAAATGTCTGAAGAAAGTGTTCGTTTGCAGTGAAGTCTCCACCACAGCTTTAAAAAACAAACGCCTCCAAAAGTATAACCCCTGAAAACCCAAAATAGGCTGGGTTTTGAATGACAGATTCAAGATTTTATGATTCCAGGAAAACATCAGCAGTTTCTATGAAAAGTGTTAATGAAGAGAAATAAAATATATCCTTGCCAGGATGAACTACCCCTCTCCCAGTGGCTCCTGAGATCCCACAAGGGAGATCCTTAGATTTTGCCAGCACGTGCAGCTCTCCATGGAGCTTGGCAGCCTTGTAGGTGCTGATGTGCAAATGCAGCTCTGGTGTGAGAAAAGCTGCCGAACATGGACCTGGCACAGTCGCTTTGTTCTGACAAGATGCAGAGTGACTAGAAATACAGTTCATTTTTCCAGCCTGGTGAACAAAGGATGGATGAAACCTATATTAATATATTCTCAGACTAGAGTTTGACATGACCCCTTGACTACTCAGGATCTTTTTGATGCTTGTTATGACTTTTACCTACTCTTCCGTGCTTCAAGGTGGCATTTCAATTTCAGAGATAACTCTGCTGTACCTAAACTCGGCCACATCCCATTTCCCAGCCGTATCGACATTTGACATCTCGGCTTCACGCTGCAATTTATCTATTACCTTAAGAATACAGGGATCTAGGTGCTGTAATTAATCTAGGCAGTTCAATCATGTCTGAACAGAATAAAACAGACATGGACTAAGAATCAGACCAATACACTTGAGAAATCCCAACTGATTCACTTAGACTTTCCTGACAGGCAGCATAATCCAGCCTAATGCATCAACTCTGCTCTGCCCTAATACAGAGAAGGGAATCAGGATGCAGCCTGACACAATCTAGTCTCAGGTGAAGGCTGTATTTAATTGTCTTCAATGATGTGAAATTGCTGCATTTTAAACTATTTGGAAAGCTCATTGAATGCCTATTAATAGCATTAGGCAGTCTTACATTTTGTAATCGTGGCACAGCTGTTTCATGTAACTTGCTGCATGGGATCTTTCTCGTGCAAGAAATCTGTCCCCCGAGAAAATTGCTGAGAAAGAAAGAGGCAGGACAGAGATCTCAGAGGTTCCCTTTTTTCCAACAGGAGGTATCTGGAGTGCATTTGATATGTCAGCTCCCTCTTAATATCTCTCCTTGTATTGGCTGCTGGCTCTCCGGACTGGTTCTCTGGGGCTCCAGCATCTCCTAACTCTTTAACTAATTTCTTTGAGGAAGGGAAGCTCTTCTGTCTGGCAAACTGGACTTAACCTGGGATGCCTGGAAATATTGTGATACTTTTCTGTCTCGTATTTCTGACACAAAAAAAACTTCACCTATCTTAACACATCTGATTTTATCCTTCATATCCTGGCTGACTTCTCCGTCCCTGCAAAATACGGTCAGATTCTGCACAGGGACCTGCTGGATTCCGTAGCAGTTAAACAGACTTTGCTCTCTTCCCACCCTTCTTGTTCACAGATGTTTTTCCATTGCTATTCAGACTACTCAATGCTGTTAATTAACACCATTTGAGATTAATCAAATGGATGGATGGAGATTAATCACCCAGCAGTTTAACAGCAAAGCATGCCATCAGATACTCTAGACCTCACTGGGGTCCAGCTTAGCCATACTGCATCAGGAACCAAAATAAAGGCGCATTTCTCCCCTGTAAGAGGTTTTCCTTTCAGGAACAGTGAGGCCAGCAGGTGTAGGGAGGAGATTGTGCCCCTGTACTTGGCACTGGTGAGGCCGCACCTTGACTACTGTGTGCAGTTTTGGGCCCCTCAGTACAAGAAGGGCATTGAGTCGCTGGAGCGCGTCCAGAGAAGGGCAACAAAACTGGATCTGGAGCAGAAGTCTTATGAGGAGTGGCTGAGGGAATTGGGGTTGTTTAGTCTGGAGAAGAGGAAGCTGAGGGGAGACCTCATTGCTCTCTACAACTACATGAAAAGAGGCTGTAGGGAGGCAGGTGTTAGTCTCTTCTCCCACATAACTTGTGATAGGAGGAGAGGAAATGGCCTCAAGTTGCAGCAGGGGAGGTTTAGGTTGGATATTAGGAAACACTTCTTTACTGAAAGAGTGGTCAGGCACTGGAACAGGCTGCCCAAGGAAGTGGTGGAGTCACCATCCCTGGAGGTGGTCAAAGAACGTGTAGAAGGTGTTCAAAGAACGTGTAGATGTAGCACTTCAGGACATGGTTTAGTGGACATGGTGGTGTCAGGTTGATGGTTGGACTTATGATCTTGGAGGTCTCTTCCAACCTTAAGATTCTATGATTCTATGATTCTACATAGCTGCTTTGCCAGTGCATGACTGGAAGCACTTTGCTGCTGGTCAGAGCTTCATTGCTCCCTTGCAGGTGCCAGATGTGTGCTAGGAGCACAGTGACACTTTTTCAGCAGCAGCTGTAGGATTTGGCTATGGGCATTGCAAACTGGGCATGAATCTCCATCAGGCCCAGGATGCAGAGACAAGGGGCTCTGCTCTGGTTCAACCATGGCCACTGTTGAGAAAAACATCTCATGCAGCACCCAGAAGGCAGATCCCACCCTAGTTGTGAGGGAAACTCTGCCCATGACAGCAAGAGAAACCATGGCTTCCATCCAGAGTTGCAGGGACTGCAGCTGGTGGCATGTCCTCATCAAGGAGCAGAGGTTGGCAGGCAGGGGTGACAGAGGCAGATAGCAGCACCATCCACAATCCATCCTGAATAGCATGTGCTTTTGATTCCAGAATTGTATGGGGTATAGCCTAGAAACGACCACTTCTCTCCTCAGTGAAGTAAGCACTGATTTGCAACACCATAAGCTATTAGCATTCCTTTTTGATGTCGCACCTTAAAATAATCTCCTCTAACTGTAAAGTCCACATCCCACCATTTCATGATATAAAAATCTCTACAGAGGGACAGAAGGGAATTAAATAATGCTCAGAAGCCAGAGATTAAATAGACTTAATCGCAAAGGAAGCACTACTGTCTTCCAAATGATCCCTTCGCTGCCATGTCTCCTTCACTGGCATTCAGAAAAAATACATTTCCCAAGCATCTGACTCCATGGACAGCTTGAAAATCTCAATTATAGCACATAACAAGCAAGGCAGTGGGCCAAGTCCCATTGTGGTGTACAGAGCCTGAGTCCTGCTCAGACAAATGAGACTCTTCGTGCAGGAGCTTAATCTGGCCCAGGGAGAGGGAAGCTGGGTCAGGCTGGCAAGATCAGTCACCCCTATGGAAAATGGAAATGGAAAGCAAGCCAATTTTTGCAGAAAAATGTCTTATCATAATACTGGAAGCTCTAACATAAACAATTTGAGTAAACTTTTTCAGCATTCAACTAAATACAAAACTTTTTTGCTGTGCGGGTCTGGGTCTTTTTCCCAACTGAAAGGCCGCCTTCTCCACAAGAAACAGTGTTTTTCTCTCAAAAATGCACTGAGCTGAAAACTTTTTTTTTTCTTTTAGTGTATAAACTTTTCCAATTGAATTGAGTTGGGGTTTTTTTGGCCAGTTAAAAATGAAGGCCTCGGTCCCTTTTCAGTCCTTATTTTAATCGCTTGCTCGCACAAAGCCAAACCTACTGGCAGCGAGGACTGCAACCTGGGGGTCACAGAGAAAATGGGGATCCCCTGAATTTGCTTGGCTGCTGGGGCGAAAGCTTTCCCGGGATGTCGACTACTCACAATCTTTCCGTGTGGCTGCGTCGGGAAGCGGCGCGGCGAGGCTGAGGGTGCTCGACACGCTGGCGCTTGTGCTGTCCAGGCTGCTGCCGAGGTGTAACCGTCTCATGTGTCGCACGACCGCTGTGGCATTAAATGCTTGCTGGAGGAAAAAAAAACAAGAAAGAAAGCAAGAGTAAAAAAAACCTGGAGATGAAAGGGTTGCTTCTGCTCCTCTCCTGGCCGCTCATAGTTATAAGAAGTTAATAAGGTCACCAGCTTTCAAACTTTTCCTAATCTCTAGTTTCTAAGCTAGAAATGGCAATATCAAACCATACCCATTTCTGCCCTGGTCCTGCTCCCCATTTTTCCTTCTAACACTCACTTGGGACATGGCAGCCCACAAGGAAAGTCATATTTGACACATCTCTCCTTGCACTGACACACAGGGTGTCCACATTGCTTCACGTCCCCCTGCAGTGCTGACCCCAAATCTGCATACAACCACGGGTGCTGTAGCTATGAGCAGCCCCAGCCCCATCTCTGACGCTCATTACGTACACTTGGTTAGCAGCATCCTCCTTAAAAGGCCTCAAAAAACCATGTAACTTAAGACTGGACCATCTATTTTGACCAAAATTTTGGCCCTCAAAAACGCTAACACACTGAAAGGGTGGCTCTATGGCCACCACATTAGCAGAGTTACATGTCTAAGCGTCATCCCTGAGGATGGGTCACTTACTCTCCACTTGCTTTTTGCAAAGTTCTTCCGGATTTGAGCGCTGACCGACTCGTGGATGTTTTTGTTGAGCGCTGTATCACCAGCAATCCTGAAATGGACAGAGAAGACAAGTTTTAAGAGATCTTTTGCTCTCCTTGAATACTCTTTCTTCTTCTCCTGGCTGGTCCAAGGTGTGATTGCTTCTTGCTGTGGTGATTTCATTCACACGAGGGCTCAGACTTCCCACCGCTCTCTCTGCTGGCAGCAGTGGTGGAAAATCTGGGGCAATAAAAGCAAGCGTAGATAAGGGTTGTAGGTCTGGCAGCTACAAAGAGGTACAACCTTATTTTGTAGGTGTGTGGCTGCTTTCTATCACCATTACAGCCCCAGATGAAAACATTCTACCTTTTTTTTTTTCCTTTGCATCTAAAGATTTAACATCAACAGGCTGAGACCACTTTTAGTCTCAGTTGTGTAGCAGCTTCCAGAGCCACTCCAACCTTTTCGATTTCTGTTTGAGCTGGAGATTTTCCTGCCACCCTGCAACGTACATGGCCATTCATCACGATTAATGTAGATTTACAGTAAAGCAGATACATGGACACTCACTAAAGCAGCACAGGCTGCACAAATAAGCTGAACAAGGCTCAACCTAAAAACTTAAATGATCTTGCACAGTTTCTTTAACATGTAAAGACACATTCAAATATCCAGTAAACACAATTATTTCAAGCTAATTTTGTTGATTCCTTTAACTCCTCAAGGCATGAGATCTGTTGGAAGACTAGGCACCTTAATGAACTGATGTTGGGCCATGTGTTGGGATAATTAGTGCTGTCTAACGTAGGTGAAGCCAGGAAGCAAAGATTGCCTCCTATGTTGTCTGTGATATTTTCAGAAATCAATTTTTTAGCCACAGTGTAGAAACTCAATGTCCATTAGCTATAAAAATAAATATAAGAAATTGAAGAACCCATCAGGCCCAGAGCCTCCCAGTCTGGGGACCTCCAATAAAATAATCAAGAGGGTCTGGGGGACTCTGCAGTCATCTCCTCTCTCCCCCTGCCCCAGATCTGTCAAAATAATTTTGACAGATATTTGACTAACCAGTCCTTAAAGATCTCCAAAAGATGCAGACTCCTCAGGCAACCTATTCCGGTGCCCCACTGTCTTCCAGAAGACATGGAAAATAGTTTATTCCCTTTGTCTTTGAAGCATCCTTTCACATATTTGAGGGCTGTTATCATGCCTTCTCTCCGTCTTCTCTGCTCTAGACTAAACAAAGTGATTCTTTCACTGTTTCTTCATAACTCATATTTTCTAATCCTCTGATCTAGTGAGCTTCTCTGGACTTTCTCCAACGAGTCCACAAGTCTCCATGAGTACCCAAAGTGTTCACTGTTTTCCAACTAAGGCAGCAGAATGGCAGCATTGCTTTGTGTTTCTTAAAAGAGGAAACTCTGCTTACATACCCCAGCCTACTGTTTCCAGTTATGTGTCCCATGAATTGAAGACATTCCTTTCATTTTCCCCAGGTCATTCCAAACTGCAGCTTTTTCTACCTTCATGTCAATGGCACATCTAAGAAGTGCTTTCTGGGACCAGCCTCCTCCAATTTGCTCCCCTCCCTTCCTGCTGGCAACACTCACCCAAGGTGTGAGAGAAATGAGATGACTGAGCTAATCTATACTGAGTTATTCAAGAGTACTGGAGGCAGCAGGATTGTGTGCAGGAAGAAGCAGGGTTCTCGCTCAGGGTAGCATACCTCCAACTGGGACGAGCTGACTGCCATCGCCATATAAGCTCTAAATCAAGTAGATAGAAGAACCGGTACCAGGAGTAAAGCATGGCTCCCAAATGGCACCTGATATCCTCTTTTGGGTCTCTGTGCTATTGATGGAGAAGGGGAGGTGTTTGACTGAGAACTGGAAGACCTTCAGATCTTCCTCTGAAGAGGATTCCTTCTGATTACCTCTCCCACTGTCGGGGAGGCAAGTGGGTCTGGATGTCCCACTGGGGCCAGGCAGCTAAAAGTTTGGTGAGGCAGCATCTAAGTTAAGCATCATGTTCACTGCTCCATCCTCTGTCCCTTGCAGGGAATACTGCCAGCACCAGCACAGACCCTGATGAATCCCATGCCGTATATGCTCCCAGATGGACACAGAGCCCACCTGAGCTTGCACCCATGGTACATTGCATTTTCTGTATTTCTCTAGCACGAAATCATCGTGTGAAGTAGTTCCTACAGCTTTACCACAGGCACACCTACATGATCCAAATGACATGACACAGAGTGTCCCTGACTGCCTCCAGGTCACTTCTTTGAAGAGACGACCCAGCAGCCTGAGAAGACTCTCGTATTGCCTGCCCTGCCCAGCTCATTAGCAGAGGCGCACAAGTGGGTGCAGATTTGCACATACTCTCCTCGCACCCACCCAGCCATTTTGGTCACTCCAAAATGTCATGAGCACTCTGCTCTGTCCAAGGACACCTCCTCGGTGAAGGAAGGTGTCCTCAACATGAGCCAGCTGGCAGCACTGTCCATCACACTACAAATCTGCAGAAGAAAACCAAGCCAAACACTCAATATGCGGACAGCTACAAGCCAAAGTATCCATTCAGTAACTGACCAAAAAGACCAAGATGCAAAGAGAAAATTTACTTACACTTGCAAATAACATCTTTCCTCCAAAGATAATGAAGCATTTTGCTTTATGAACAAGTTTGTTAAGAAGCTTTATAAGTATAGATCATGTCTCCTTCTTGTCAAATTTTATTTTGGAAACATGAGCAGACAAGTTCTTGGGGTATGATACCCTTGCCAGCTCTCCCAGAAGGTCTTTCCTGCCAGCTTCCACAAGGGCTTGCAAATGTATTTCTGCTACATGAAACTTTTAATTGGGCACGTAGCTCAAATACACGCTAGATATTTTTTTTGAGTTTAGGGATCATTTTCTGAAATGCTGGTGGTTTTAGTAAGAAACTGCTGGTTCCAATAGTTCACAAACTGTCTTCTACCACCACTAACCCTATGTTTGTTATGCAATTTTGATAATTCCAGAAAAATCATTTCAGTACTTGAGCATTTCCCAAATAGGAAGAACAGTAGCTGTTTACTTTACAAAAGAATGGACCCTGTGAAGGTCTCAAACGCTACTGTGATGGGGACCATCCTACATCCAAGGTCTCTTCAGCAGCATTAGCACTTTACAGATGCTAATTTTTAATCAGAGTGAAATAACAGCAGTGCTGGGGCTAATTTAGCACTGCAGGATCCGTTCAAACACGTGCTGGTAATGCCGAATGGTCTGGCCCAAAATGCAGCCCTGGCTGCCAAAGCTGGGTGTGGGATCATTCTCCAAGACGCCTCTGAAGGACTATCCTGTTAATGGTGCAATGCAGTAATATGAGGACTCTGCTTTTATACTGTATTTTGCCTTGGAGGATCTTCAAACTTTTATAAAATACTCATGGCATTATAGTGTTTATAGTATAGTTTTACTTCTAGGAAAATGAAAGAAATGTTAACACCCATTTGCTGTTGGTGTTTTACTGGAGATATGGTGGTTTAAGGACACAGGCAAGACAGGTGGAGGTGAGCTGGTAGAAGTAATATCTTCTATACGATCAACTGCTAGACTTTGAAAAATGAGATAAGCTTTTAGGCACACAAACTCACCCTCAGATGGGTATCATGAGTATCATCACATCTATACTGAATGTATTTAACCACAAACTTTAGTTCTCATGCTGGGAAGACAATGCATGAAATTTAATAGAGATATTGGTTTCAAAGCATGTTATAATCACCCTTCCACCTTTCCCCAACTCTCCAAGTCCACATGCTATAAACCATCTTGCTTTCCCTTTTAGGACAAAAAAAAAATCTTAGTGTCTTTCTTTCTTCCTCCCTCCCCTGCAGGAATCAGCTCCATTTCCCCTGAGAAACAGTCATCTCCTGTTTCAGAGATGATCAAACTGATGCATATCTACTCAAACCCTGAGCAATAGTTCTTGGCTTTGCAATTAACTTTGAAGATAACTGTGTCAGCACTGAAGCTTGTTTTCATCAACTATACCAGTTGGCCCAGTAAAAGATATTACTTCTACCTACCATACACGTACACAAAAAGAAAATGAAACAAATCAGAATAATGCATGATCTGTTATCATGCTGAGCATCACCCAGAACCAAGCAAGGACTAATTAGCCTAACTGGAACCTGGCTTTTCTCTTGGTGTCTCCATTTCATAGCACCTGAAAGCAGCTCCATAATGACAGTGGTTTGGGGAACTTCATGTTGAAGGTGGTCTTACATCCAGTTGTAAACATATCAGTGTCTCAACTCACAGAATTGGATTCCACGGCCACAATCTGACGACTCTCCATCACAGATACTTCCACTGAAGCTAAGAAGGATATTTCTTACGAATAACCATAACAACTCCGGCCCTGCATATGAGAGGAATCTAATCTAATGATCAAATACTTTTTCATAGTATCTAATTTACTTTAGCTTTCTATCTGGGTTCAAAGCTATCACAGCAATTTATCTGGCCATACCACTTCTAAGCTTTGAGAGAAACTTCCAACAAAGACAAAACCAGTAAATTTCCTTTTGGATGGTTCTTCGTTAGCATACTGCAAGCATATGTCTCTCACATCCTCCCTGCCCACGGCGGCAGGCAGAGTCTTTAATCTACCGTTATTTTCTGAACCTTCATACTGAAGGCAGCCAACTCAAACGCTGTGCTGGCCAAACAGTGCTTGGAAATACTCTTGAATATGATGACAGGAAACATGGAGTTAGCTGTATGGGATAATGCTGAAGGATCTTAACTCTTCTATACATACACACACACATATACACACACACATACAGACATACGTGCATATAAATATACACACACATACATACTGTATCAGTGATTCTCCAAAATAAATAGAGTGCAGGGACAAACTCGATAAGAGTTTGATTTAATGTTGTAAACATTAAATCAGTGTTCCTTTCAGGGAGCCCTTTTCACACTTCAAACAACATTGTCTGAGAACTGAGCTCTTTGTAAACCATGTCCTTTCCCTGGGTGGAAATTACTATCTGGCCCATGCTCTCTGGCACATAATAAACACTCAGGGTCATGGTCACAATTTGCAGAGGCTCAATCCTTGCCAAAGCTTTGTGATCCTTTGGCGTAGGCGGGGATGGACGTCAGCACATCCCAAGCATCTGCTTTCCCTCTGCACGAGCAGTGGGGAAAGGCGAGGGCCACGCTTGTACCCGCGGACACAGCTGTCAGATTTAGGTGCCACAGCCTCCTTCTCCCCTATACAGTCTATCCAGGGAGGTGATACCCACATTTAATTTAGATGTCCCAAGTTGCCTTCGATGCTATAACCAGCTTTGGCATACAGCTCTAAATCCCATTTAAGGTCACTTAGGAAACGTGTGACAGAACAAATAAATTCACGGCATACCTTCCCACTCCTATACTAGCTTCCTAGCTGTTGGACCCTCTCTTTACCCTCTGAGGACTCCTTTCTTTCCCTCTGATCCAAGCCTGGAGACTGAATTTGGGGCTGCAGGGCCCAGTTTGACCTGACGGGGAGCACTGTGTGATTCTGTAGCTGGAAAAAAACAGATCCTTGGGTTTCTGCTGCTCGCCCTCAATCACTGCAGCCAGAGCGGCTGCCCTAAACAGGATGTGGGTTCTGACCTGGCAATACATTTAATAAACTTAATTGCCATCATTAGTATGAACTAGGGAAACATTAAAATGTATCAAGCTGCAGCAAAATTACCCCACTCTTTTGTTCCCTTCATTTTCCATGTCCTTTTCAAAAAGTCACAGCAGAACAACCAAGCAGAACGTTGCAGCTTTGCAACACACCATAAACAATGCAAACCTCAGTGAAAGACATGCTATAAAATAAATAACTTTTCCAATAGAAAGCATAAGTCACCTGTATATTAAACCAGAGAAATCTGCATAAATGGACAGATTGTACAGGCTGGGGTACAATCATTACACCAACAAGTCTTGCATATTGTACTGTTTCAGCTACCACACTTCACTGCAATTATTAGCCTCCTTTTCTGCCAACTCCGCGTTTAACATACCGTCCCCCTGCCAAGGCCATTTGATTATAAATAGCAAAACATCACGTAAATGCAGGCATGTGGGGAGCAGATACAGCACAGAAAAGTGGGCCACTGGGAAGAAGTATTTACTTTTTTTAGGGTCTGATCCTGTACAAACACTTAGTCATGTGAATAGCTGGCTAATCTTGAGCAGGTTCCCGAAATTCAAAGATTATTAACCTTACAGGCACAAAGGTAATATCTTACAAGATCCAGTATTTGCAAGCCTTGTTTGGAAGCCTTAAATAAAAACATGACAATTAAAATAAGAAGTATATTTTGGAATCAGTTTGTTCTTCACAAATGTTATACACTGAAACAACAAAATCTCGTGGCCTGGTAGCTATCTCATGCACAGTTAACTATTTTTATCACTGTCAAATTATAATGTATGTGTTAAGTACTCATGATTTGTTAGATTTCTTCCTAATTTGTGGCTGATTTAAATGATCTGATACTTCACGAACAGATTTCACAGAAGGAAGAAAAAGGGAAAGCTGGAAAATGTCACTACATGGACCCACCTCATAGTATATATGAATTCTCTACCATGTGCACAGCACCAGTGACTTGGGTAGATGTTCTGCATTCACCCCTGGAGACAAGGAGCCAGACCCCAAGTCTTATTGAAGTCAGGGGCTCAAATTTCCCCATTAACCTTTGTGGAACCAAGATTTCACTTCATGTGTGTTCAAAAATATTTCTCCAGTTACACTGCCCTACATTACCAATCCTGAAGACAAAAAAAACCCCACCTTTTATGGGATGCCATTAAGGCCTACATGAAGTGTAGTCCCATCATCTATGGGACCACTTGAAGTCTGCTCTGACCATCTCTTCCCACTAAGCCAGTAGCCTTACATACCTCATTGCTTTTGATCACACACAGAGAAGACAATGCCATGCAGACACTATGGAAGGTGATGTTGCTAATGGGGATCTATGCTTAAAAATGTATGCTCATGTGAAAAGGTGGCATGGGATGCCCCCATTATAAAAGGCTCTCTCTGTTGGCTGAACACTTCCATCCTTATCTCTGACTGCTGCAACACTGAATGCAATCATGAGAGAGAGGAACTCAAGCCTGGACTTACTGGAAACTTAAATATGCCCAGGCTGAGAGAAAGACACAACTGACCATTGAGAGGAAGCACAGAGCTCTCCTCCTCCTCCTTCAAAGGGGAGGGAAGGATGCCATTGCAACAGATATAATGGCTAGAATGAGAAAAGAAGCAGCAAACCCCTCATTATTTCCTGGCATAGGCAATCTGGGCAGAAAATTATTCTTGAGCAACAGCTTGGCAAAAGGAGATCCTAACATTAACTCTGAAATAACAGATAATATCTGGGTGAGTAGCCTTGATTATCCAAAAAGCCATTTTAGTATCATTTATCACTAGAAGATCCAAAGCCTCCAAAAATCACTGCATCACTCTCCAGAGAGGGCCATAACTGCAGCATTTATGTTACAGGAGGCTTGTCAGAGCAAGGAGGAACGAGATACTGGGGGCTGGACTAGATGACCTTTGAAGGTCCCTTCCAACCCTAACCATTCTATGATTCTATGATTCTATGATACTGAGTTTTGCTCAACAGCTCACAAAGGAAGACGGAGGTAGATCTGAAGCTTTATCTTTGGAAACTTCCATGCTTTGCTTTCACCGTACAAGTCTCCTGCTCTTTAATCCACTGGCACACACTGTCTCTATGTCGAAGGGAGGTGGATTTGGGATATGGGGTGGAAACACTCCCTACCGCAGTGCCATTTGCATGTCTGACATCTCAAAGGCTGACCCCGAGCCGTGCTTTACAAGATTGGGAGGTAGCCCTGCTATAAGCACTGCCTTGCAAAGTCAGCCTGGCAGAAGACGACCCCCTACCACAGAAATGGGGAAAACCCTTTTTTTGGGGGGGTTGTTTTTAAATGGAAGATTGTATTCTGTAGAAAATAACAAAAATTATGGATCAGCCTGTGAGTTTCCATTGGCCCCTGGCCATGACATGCAAAAGAAAAAAAAGAAAAAAAAAAAAGGAAAGAAAACACTTTTTATCATTTTGTTCCTTTAGGAGGGCCCAGAATCTGTGTGTGTTACAAGTGCCACGTTTCTTTGTTGCACTCCAGCAACCAACACAGATGTAGCGGGGCCAAGAGCTGGATGCTTAGGTTTTGTGTATCTTGGATGTAAGGCTTTGGAAAATCTGCCTCTCAGTTATACAAATGCTCACCTCATTCTCTGCTGGGAGTTGCATTCCTATTGTTTATTCTGTATTTCTAATATTGACTTTTGTAACTTGTTTAATTTCCTGAGGCTCAGGTCAGTATCATTTAGAAATGGGTTTTGTTTTTTTCAGCTCACAAAAGCTGGATTTAATTTCCCAGATTTCCTTTTTGTCACACAGACAGCACAGTTATTGATGGGACATTGGAAAAAGGGCAGGCCCAGGTCTTGACTTCTCTTCATCTCTCATTTGTATCAACGCCAGCCACTGATGCAGCTAAAAACCATCTGTAAAATGTTTCTCATTGTCATTGACATAAAGGATGAAAAGCAAGAACCTTGCTTTTCTCAATGATTTACATTGTCTTCCGCATCCCAAGTCCTTCCCAAAACTTTTTAATTGTAAATGTTGATCCTCGATCTTATCTTCAGCCTAATTCGTAATCACAGTGACTGACACTGCAGTCGGACATCGGGACATCCTTCCCACTACGAAGAAATCAGTGCCATTTTACTGTATTTCTACCACTTTTGTAGTCACAGCTTACTGAATGCCTTCATGAGCACCAAATTGTTAATTAATGATGGGAGTAATTCATCAGCTTGTATATTCATAAAACTTTACTAGCAAGTAAGCCAGGATGGTATTTGTGGTCATTGTGATTATTTGTGGCAATTGTGATAACGTAAAAACACAGTCTAATGCACACCTGTGGTGAAAGTATCATGCCATGGACTTCTTTCTGTTGCAGCTATCATGACAACCAAGATAGTATCTCACTTCATATATAATTACCCCTGCCCTAAAAGACTTACATATAGAGCCCATTTGTGTGTGCAGCTGGTAGTGTGGGGTGATGGTCAGTCACTCAGGGTTGGTCAAAAGTATATGAGCCACTCTGGTTCAGCTACATAATCTTTGGGTAACGTTGGTGAAGTCATCCATGTGCAAAGGTATCACCTAATTTAAAGCACCTAACAGAGGCCTAAATTATGAATACTGTTGGATCAGGTACTTTTCTGTAGCCACTGCAGAGAGATAGCATTTCTATAGTCAATTCAGACCCAGCTGACCCCTCTCTAGGGTTTCCCATCTTTCCATTCAACAGAAGAGGGTAAATAGCAGGTGAAACCAGGTCTTTACTGCAAGTAGAAGGTGGATTATCACCTGTGAAGCACAGAAGAGGACTTCCTACTTCACGGGGTGATCTTAAGTGCTCTTATACTACTTTGACAATGACCTCATGAGCAGGTTGATACCCAACTTTCTGCACTCCTGTAGAATTTGACCTTTTGCCCGAAAATATCATTTCTAGGTTCAATTATTTTGGCATATCCCACTGCTTCAGGTATAGTCAACATACATAATTCAGCATTAGAACAGATTGGTACAGGAAATTAAAGTCCATCACAGTTTTCCAGGAAAATATAGAGGAAAAGTCAGGGGTTGTAAGAATAAAAGTACAGAATTATTTACGTGACAGAAAAACCACTTCCACCCATGGATGTAAAACGATGTTCTCTGTCCTGAGAGTTTCACACTGCTTACCAAGGATGCCGCGCTGCTTGCTCACAGGTGTATCTTTTGTTGGGGTCCTTCTCCATCAAATTCCGAATGAAGTCTTTAGCTGTAAAAAAAAAGAGACAATAATTTAAAGCAATAAAGTTGATGCCCAGTTCTGCTGCAGGGTGATCAGCCAACAGCATTGATCATCTGGCCAGAGCACCCAAAAATAGCCCTGGGTCATTTGTCATTTATTAATATAGACACAACCAAAGTGACTTAGGACCAAATCCAAGCTACTTAGTATGGCAGATAAAAGCTGAAGGCACCTAGTCCTGCAGGTATATTTAGGAGTGGGATGGACAATTTGGAGTCAGAAGAGTATAAGCCTGCCAACTCCTGGCTCCCTGGTCACCCAAGTGCCTCTGAGCATCTTAGTGGTCTGAATATGGCCACATCTGCTGGAGATGCTGGTAAACTGAGTGGGAAAGGCAAGGAGGAGCTCAGATGGCACAGTAAGAGGAGCTTCTCATTGCTCGCTCCATGCAATTGCACACATGGGCAGCGGTGACGACATGTTCTGTATTTAAAAACAAGTTAGCGAGGAAAATGGACTCCCTTGGGCACGAGGTAGTGTGTTTTTAATCGACACTGTAATGGAGGGAAAGGAGATCACAGCATGGCACGCATCCAGGAGTTTCAGGAGAGAGTAGCTGAAGGAGCCGCAGCAAAGCCAAATATGGCAGGAAAATCTTTGTGCTGATTTAGGTGATGTACTTTCCCCCCAAAATGCAGAGAGGTCTGCCAGAAGACCTTCCTATTTTCTCAGAAAACCCTTACGGGCTTAAAAAAACTTTTCATCACATATATTTTTAAGCAATCCATCACAAAGATATCTGGACTGCAGATGTAAGCGGCATGAAATGTTGTTCTATGTGGAGATAACAGGATATATAGTCATCTTTAAAACACAACACTTCTTTTTATATCTCCCCTGCCTTAATCAGTAGTACTAATGAATCAGAAAGCTGCCTTTCTGTCTGATAAAATGTTCCTAGAATTCATTTCGTTTCTGCGTGAAACAGCAGACATTCCCCGAGGTTGGAGAGACCAAGGACGTCGAGCTCGTGTGACCTCTCGGAGACCACACAGCATGACCGTGGCACACGCCGGGTGCAACGCTGAACATGCCCCTGCCGTCACCTATGGACACTGGTGCTGGCAAACCATGAGCTGTGCTGGAGCCAGAAGCCTTTTGGCACACGTGTCTGTAGCAGGACAGTATATCTGCCTCTCTGCCAGGCTGAGTGCGGATGAAATGGCTTCGGTGCTGGGTGGGGACCTGGGTGAGATATACGGGCAGCCACCTAGATCCAACCATGTAGAAAGCGGTCCCAGTTTCTCAATCTGCTTAGTCACCTCATTTGGAAGCCGTTAATTTCTTGGGTTTGTCTTTGCTGCAGACTCGCTTCAGACCTGCAGTGCAGTTTTAGTAACAGAGCTAAACTAGTTTGCCTTCTTATTATTAGTGACACATAAAACATCTGCATTTTATTTGGATATGATGAAGTTAAATGACTTTGTCTTCCTGAGACAGTCTTCTGCTATCTTCATCTTCTGTCCCAGCTATGTTTTAGTGCTTTATGTGTGACTGGGTAAATTGGTATTTAATTTGGTCTCCTGCAGAAATAACCTCCTGCAAGCATCTGAGCCAAAATAAATACACATTCCCAATGGTTTTCAGTTAAAAGGAGCTCCGCGCATGACGGCGGGTTCATTCTCACGCCCAGTGAAGGATATCTGCAACAGGCAGGCATGCATGTATGCATGGTTGTTGCAATTAAATGCACGGTATCTTCTTACCAGACTCAGAGATGTCATCCCAATATGGAGAGTCAAACTCATACTCCGCCTTAAGGATCTGCTCGAAGAGTTTGGAGTCGTTTTCGTCATAGAAAGGCGGATATCCGCAGAGCCTAACGGAGAACAAGGAAAGAGACACGTCACTGTCAGACCAGCCTCTGCCAAGAAGGTGAGAAAGAGGGAGGGAGAAGAAGGAGAAACTCTTGTTTAAGACTTGCCCCAGTAAGTTTTCAAGCAGGCAAGCACTACCATGAAAGCAGTTTGTTCAGAAACATGTAAACCCACTTCTGGAGATTTGCACTGTCCTGGACAAAGAGGAATTCTGTGTGGAAACCCAGTGCTGTTGATCCTACACTGACCCAGGCAGATATCCTGGCCTCCCTCTGCATCCTTTTGAGCGTTTACCCAGAGGAATAGCTTTACTACACAGCCATGAGCCCTTCCATCCCCTCCTATACATGTGGTAAGAGGAGCTTTCATGAGCTACACCCTACATCCACAGAGCATCAGTCCCTCTCACCCCTCATCAAAACCATTCCCCATCCAAGAGTCTTCTCCATACTGGTTTCACCACTCTGATCGTCCTTCCAGCTTGTTCTCACCCAAGATCTTACACAAGCCACTTACCCCACCTTTACTCTCTCACAGATGGTGGAGAGGCAGTGCAGCAGCTCTGCAGACACGTGGGCACAGCAGAGCTGGGAACTGAGGACACACAAGAGGTGTTGACACCTACCCAGCCACCTGCATGGCATCAGGACGAGCTCTGAGCACAACTTGTGGTCTCCACATTTGTGCACAACTTGTGGTCTCTATGTCATGTAGGAGACTGCAGCTCTATAGGAAGGTTTGTTGTACATCTGGAGAGGCACTGGCCACCTGCACGGGCCTCTTCTCGAGCACAAGAGAAGGAAGAAGAGCTGGTGCAAAGCAGGACAAGGAATCCCACAGAGCTATCAGGCAGATGGCAGGATGCATCAGCAGGTTGTGCTGGGCTCAACGTCCCCAGGCACAACAAGGAGGATATCACAGAATCATAGAACAGTTTGGGTTGGAAGGGACCTTTAAAAGCCATGCAGTCCAACCCCCCTGCAAGAAGCAGGGACATCTCCAACCAGATCAGGTTGCTCAGAGCCCCAGCTAACCTGGCCTTGAATGTTTCTGGGGATGGGGCATCCACGACCTCTCTTACCACTAGTCTATAGTGTGAATTATTCTTTCAAATTCTTCACTGATATTGAAATGAGATTTTTTTCCTAGAGTTTTCTTAAACCCTGAGTCAATCAACCTCAATAAAGCATTTAATTGGAGAGAGACAGCCATTATAAAAAGGTTGAAGATCTAGCTGAAACACTACTCTGTAACAACAATAGAGCAAGGAGAGGGAACTGTAACACATGAAATACTCCAGTTATTTATAACTCAATGCCAGCCGGCTGCCCTGGAGGTCATTTGAACCAACTCAACACTTGAGGGTGAAAGGAGCAATGTTGTGTTAGCTCTGAAGAGCCAGTGTGCCTGATAAATAATTTAAATGCTGAGTGAGATATTGATCTGCGTCAGATCCATATTGACCTGGAAGAACTCTACTGAAATTTGCAGAATTAAAATGAATGCACTGTCATTCAACTGAATCAGAAATCTCTCTCTTTGTCTTGCAAAGCAGACGAGCCAGTCCTCATTCGTGTCCCACTGGATGACTGCCATCATCGAAAGCAAGTGAGATAACCCCATGCTAGACAAGCATTTACATTCAGAGCAGGACTGCAGACCTACTTAACGGGCATGCTCTTGTGTATGGGGCTCCATGCAGCAACTCCTACGCGAAACCCAGTGGTGGAAGTGGCACATGAGAAGGGCTATTAAAAATGATGCATTCAAGCAAATGCCAAAAAGCCACTATGCACTTGGATAATGAAGGAAAAACATCTGGTAGCCTAATGCTGACCCAGGATCCAGCTCTACAGGTATCTATGAAGAACATTTATATAACTTCTTTAAATGTAATGAATATCAGTGCTTACGTCCCACAGTCTCACTGGGGGATACACACAAACTGATTCAAGGCCAGGTTAGACAGGGCTCTGCGCAAGCGCAACCTGATCTGGTTGGAGATCTCCCTGCTCCTTGCAGGGGGGTTGGACTAGATGGCCTTTAAAAGTCCCTTCCAACCCAAACCATTCTATGATTATATGATGATTTTCACCGTTCTCCTCTCTTGTCACAACCCTCAAGATTTTGGGTGCCTTACTGAGGGGTTTGGAAAGGCTGGAGTTGACAACACCAGCACTGCGTCTGTTAGGATGGGCACTGGGGCAGAGATGCCCAGGCTGGAGGAAAACAGCTGCTCCAAAGGCACTCGGAGCCATCGCTCCGTCTCTCATCCCTGGGGGACATATTGGGCTCCGTATAAGAAGTCTGAAGCCTTCATTAATTTCTTGCCTTCCTCAGCACTTTACTTAAACAAAATCAAACTGCTCCGATAAAGCACTTTAAGGTGAGCAGACAGTGCTGTGCATGCTGAGGTGCTGGCAGGCTGCTCCGGAGAGAGAAATAACTCTCTTAAAATGTGCACTGTACTAATTACCTTGGCAAAGGTACAAGAGCACAAGTTAGGGCTGCCGTGATTTACAAATGCTCGTGGCAGCAAAAGGTAGGAGGAAACTTCTGAGTAGCACAGAGCTGGAGGGCTCTAACCCTGCAAGGGAGGGGAGCAGAGAGACAAGAACCCCAGCAAGAGCCCCGGTCCCTCCAGAGCCTTTCAATCCCTTTCCTGCACCCATCCAGCTCTTCCCCTCTCCTCTGCATGGCTTGAGTATCTACACATGTCTAGGGTATCTACCTCTGTATCTGGAAGGTCACCGCAGCCCATCACAGGGGTGCATGGTGGAAGGTCTGATATACAAGAAGTCAGCATCATGCAGGAGGATGTCAGGGCTGCTGGAAGCTGGGCACAGCGCAAAAACCAGTGTTTTGCCACTGCTTTTCCCTTGCTGGTGAGTGCTTGAGAAGTGTTAGTCGCTATTACAGGTCGTGGGCAGGAACATCCTTTCAAACCAGCCCCGTGCCTGAGAATGGGCTGAGTGTACAGCAAGGGATGGGGATGAACCTCATGCATAGGGGGACCCAAGGATGTTCCTCCAGGAGGCAAATCACCAAGGACCTATAGCAGAAAGCATGTGAGAAGGGAGCAAGCTCCTTAGGACAGAGGAGGTGGCATCTGGGAGGGGAACACCAGGGCATCATGGCACAGATCCTCCCTGTGGAAGTGAAAATATTGTCTGTCTTGCTGTCCTTTCCTTTAAAATCAGAGTGTAGGAAGACACAGAAGTTTTAACATTACTTACCTTAATGTTTCAACATTACTGTCTCTGCAGTAACGGATGGGAAAGCCCCAGTAAACTAGCCTATCATACAATTTACGACTGAAGGAAATCTTGCTGGACTTCCAGCAACTGGGCCACCTTCCAAAGTCCATAATAAGTTTTTATTTAATTCTTACAGAATCAAAATCCCACCGACTTCATTTCCATCTGCTCAAATATTTCTGTGTGAAAAAAATGACCTCACTATCAGAGGTTCTGCTGCTTTTCTTCAGATATGCAGAAGTACAAAAATAACTCCTCTGTCTTCAATGTGAAAAAATCCTGCACTGTCCTGGGGGAGCTTCAGGCAGCTATGAGTTGTCATCATTTTCTCTCCGTTTTGCCAAATAAAAGCTTTTCAGAATTATTTAGCAACCTTATCAGATCAGCAACAGATTTTCCCCTAGCCTCCTGTTCCAAGTCTTGCCTTAAAAAGAATGGGTGGCAGATAAGAAAAACACAGGTGGATGTATAAAAGAAAGATATTGCCAGAAGTCATTTCTAGAAGCCATCAGGAGAGCACAAGAGGAATACCAGGAACATCTCCTCACCAAGCAGAGAAAGCAAATGCCTGCAAGCTCCCATTACATACTGGGGGTGACACTGAAGGTGAAATAAGCATTTGCATGGTCAGTGTACAGCCTATAACACAAGAGGCACCAGGATTAGTTTTACAATTATTTTGTAGTGAGATTAGAGTAAAGAATTCAGTAAGTGCTCAAAGACCTGAGATGTATGGTGTGGGAAGTCATCCAAGTGCTATTTATAGGGGCAAACATATGTATTTCTTCTTATTTTGGGAACAGACCCTCATACTGGCTGACACTGGTGACCTCACAAAACTGTGGACAAGGACATATTAGCATAGGGAGAAAAAAAATAAATTAAGAAGCAGGCAATGAGGAGCAATCATTTGGGGTTGTTTTCCCAGGGTTCCACTGTGTTATCCTGAGCAATCCAGCATGCTTGTGTACATTTTGCCTCCTCTATTTCTCCTTCCAGTACCAAACAAGTAAGTTATTCCTCACTTTGTTGCTCAGCCTTGTGTGTGATGCCGAGCAGGCAAGATGACTGACCAGCTTTTCCCAACACATGACTCCAGGACGACAGTGGAAAATTTTCCTGGCATAACGTACTTTGTACTGTCCCTGGTTAATCCTTCCATACAAATATAATTGATGATTTCACGCACATCTACTTGAAAACCAAAAACAACTCAGCAGCAAAGAAGTACAGGAAAGTACGATCCTAGATTTATCTCTAGATACTCGTTGTTTATAAAAACAATAACAAACCAGCAACTTTCTTGTCCTACCAGTGAACAGAATCAGAAGAAAATTAAGGGCAAAATGTGTTCAGCCTAGTGCAGAAGAGGCAGGAGGTGTTAAGTATGAGTAACCAGGGGCTGAGGCAGAGCATTCTGTGGTCCTAGATGCTATTCTAGCTTTGGAACATGATAGTCTATTTTTTGCATATATTAACTTAATCTTCATTATATCGGGTATGCATGCAATCAGTATTTTAGCTCCCTAACCTTTTGTAACCCCTCATGTGACCTAGACAGGTCCAAAATCCAGCTGCTGGGAATCCAGTGAAGTCTTGTGCTCTTCTTATGTTCTATATTTTTAAGATGAACAGATTACCAAAACTATCTTGTGCTAAGTAGAAAGCTGAGCTCAACAGAGATGCTGTTTCAAATTGAGAAATAACACAACTGGAATAACAGGAAATTTCAGGCTGCTAAAATTAGTTCCTGTGAATAATGACTTCTCATGCAAAACAGGTTTTTGATAAAAACTCCGCTGGTGCAGCCTCTGCAATCTGCCTGTCATTAAGAAGATGCATTAGACACTGTTGTTTCCGAAGACATCCTTCACCTTGTATATCACAGAAACAAATATTTGTCTAGAGCGTTGGCACCCCAGAAACAGTTTGTTATTCCAGTATCATAAACTAGAGGCTCTCATGTAAGACTGAGCTTGTGTCTGGAGGCACTCAAACCACTTGCTGTAATGATAGCTCAAAGCATCTTTAATTTATGCCTGGCTTCCGTGTTGGATTCCCCTGAGTTTCCATCTTCTTAAATGACAACAGCCTGTCCAGAGTGGCTGTGAGGATTTGTGGGAGAGGTGGGGAAGTGATGCAGTATGAAGTGCTTGGCTTGCCCTATGCATAAATGCATCTCCAACCGGTTTGGGCAGGTGCAAGTAGCTCCAACTGTGCTGAGAGTGGAGCTGAAAACGGCATATCCAGATATGATATATTGGTGATATATTGGAATTAATAACTCCTGCTCAGGGCAGAATTAACTACCAGTATTGCACCAGATGCAATACTACTGGTGCTTGGGGCATCTCAGCGCCATCTCGTGCTGTGTGGGGTGAGTGTGCTGGCTCTGGTCCCTCCGGTGGTGTGGCACTGCTGAGACAGTAAACCTAGATGTCAAACTTGTGCCCATCACCGCTGGTATGAGATATCCCAGCAGGGCTACTTCCTACCAGCTTAGGGAAGGACCCCTCTTCCCCTCTGTCTTTACTGCATCCCTGATATCCACTTTCTTACAAGGCCATGTCCAGAGTTTCTGGCTATGCCTGGAAGCAAGGATGAGATCCAGTTCAAGATTAGGACATATCAGGCAGGAGGCTGAGTACAGAGCAGAGTGTCATCCAGTAGCCTCAGCATGGGCATCTGGTGCTATTCGACACAGTTCATGGTCTCCTGCTTGGCCTCCATCTGCCACTCCAGAAGGAAGATCTCTGCAGTGCGCTACACTTGCCAAATCCACTTGGTTGTCCCTGACACCCAACGTGGCTCTAAATGTGTAAGTTTAGGCAACTGAATGGCACATCCTGGTGAAATGACTCCTTGTGTCGACCCAGGCTGGGTTGAGGTGCTCACATGTAGAGTCCAGTACCACTGGAGAAACTGTCAAGTGCTCAGGACTCCTTGTCCCCAGCTGGCACGAATTCCATGGAGCTATGGGGGGCTGGACCATCCTGCAGCCACAGCTTGAGACCAGGCGGTACACTATATGTGACCAAACCAGCACTCAGCACCTACACGAGGGCAACCAGAGTGAGCCCTGGAGTGCCGCTGACTGTAACAGGAGCTGAAGGAGGTAGCTCACGTGCAGAAATATTCAAGGAGGTGGTTTGATCTCAGACCCAGTCCCACCCAAGCAGTAGGAGTCTGGCAAACACATTACCACGCTCCTTCTACGGCAACACATTATTGCCATTCATTTTGACTGTACATAATACAAATCAGGTCTTTATTACATGAAGCACAGAAACCCTGAAAAGATTTCCTTGTCCTGCAAACATGAACTCACAGGGACTCACTCTTTCGAAACAGATTTAAGCCTTCAGGGTTGGGAATTCCCCATGCAGCAAATGGGGAATTTAGATTTGAGGAGTGTGTACGCCGTTCTTGACAAGCCCAGCGCATGCTGATTTGGAAAACAGAACAGGAAACAACTGAGCTGAACCTTGCAGAAAGAGCAGCCTTGCTTAGGAAGGGGGAAGGTTTGTGGATAAGATTGAAACCTTCCACCTATTGAAGATGTGTTTATTAACTGCGGAGTGGAGGACACATTGTTCAGCACTGCCTCATCCATATTCCTCAGTAAGATGCAGAAAAGCAACAAATGAAATAATAATAAGTCTGCCAGCAGAAGACTTTTGGTGCATGAGTGGGACTGAAAACTTGGAGGAAAGCAGAGCCAAGTTTATCTCAAGGCAACCAGGATGCAACAGTTCGCCCGTCCCATGGGCTGCCAGATGGACACATGGTGAATATTTGACAATAAACTGAACCTGGGCAGTGGCTGACTCTGGAAGTGAGGCAGCGTATTGCTGTTTTGAACCTGCATCCTCCTCCTTCCTGCTCTCTGAAGTTGGTATTCAGCAAAGTGCTATGAAAGCAACAGAAAAGACTCTATCTGATTGTCCTGCCATGGCTGGCAAGGACCAAAAACATCAAAAAACCCCAACCCCTAGGCCTTCCATGATCAGATTTGCTTGTGGAAGATGACAACTTTGTGTCAGCACACAACATCCTCATCTGAAAGAGCACTAGGAATAATGTGTGAAGCAGTCTCTGAGGTATTTTTCCATGTCTGCTGTCTTCCTCACTGCTGTAGCATGTCCCGCTGGGCTTTGCCACTAAGTCAGAATCAGCATCACTGATTTTTGCTGTGTTATGCGAAATATTTTTTGCACCTTGCTATTGATGGTTGCTCCGAGATAAATCCATCCTCCTGCAAAGTTTTATACTCAAGAGGTTTTCAAATATTCATGTAGACTGAAAAGCCAGTCATAAAGTTGATGTTTTTAGGCAGGACTTTGTTTTAAATAAATAAACATACTGCAAATAAATAAAGCCTTCCTACACAATCTTAATATAAAAAAGCTATTTTGGGTAGCATGAAACTTATGTTCAATACTAAATGAAAATGTAAAGAATGAACGTCGCACCAAGTAGATAATACAGCAATGAGGTTGTCCTGGCAAAAATAGGCTGGCTTTACTACACCATTAAAAAGTTATTCATGTTGACAAGCATGAAATGTTTGCATAAGGAGAAAGGAAACAAAGTAGGAATGCTTTAATGCTGTGCCTCATTGGAGCTGCTTTTTCCTTCAGTCTTGTATAACTGTGACAGTTGTGTAAAAGGGAAAAATTTTTTAAAAAGGAAAAGTACTGGTAATGCTGGCATAAAAAGACATTTGTTTCTGCAGCAGTCAACAGCTACACAGTAGCTCTGTGCTCTCTTGAACAAAAGGAACAGGCTTGTGCTCTGCGTGGTCACCCTGGGTCAGGCCATGGCCAAATCCTGACCTCCTCTTGAAGACCCCCATGAATAGCTCCTGCTTCAAAGTCTGCTAGGCTGTGCAGATGCAACCTACGCAATTGTTATTTGAATGACATGCATGGACTCACAGACCCAAGCCCTGAGCACAGAATGTGCCATCAAGCCCCCTAAGCTAGAGGGAGTCTTCCGACAGGTTCACAGAAAACAAGTTCTTCATTTCCTTCTCAATCCAAATACTAGCAGTGATTTCATATGCACACAGAGCTGGATTTAGAGGATGATGGCCAGAAATTTTATGGATGTCCTTCTCTGGACAGCACTAATGACCCCTGGTACTAGGGTATCCCTGTGACTACAGTGGCCAGGACACCTCTCCAATCCTTCCAAGTGTTGTCGCTGGGACAGGAGTTGGCTTACCTACTTCCATGGCTCAGGCACTGAAGGTGCACCCACATTTTAGAGGACCAGCTGCACTACTTCATGGAGACAAGTCTGGATATAAGGAAGAACCTTTTCCCCATGAGGACAGTCAAGCAGTGGAACAGATTGCCCACAGATCTAGTGCAGTCTCTGTCTTCAGAGGACTTCAAGACCAAACTGGATAACACCAGTCAGACCTCAAAGGCAACCTAGTCAGACCTCAAAGACAGGATTTCCCGAGGTTCCCTCCAGTCTAAATTATCCTATTAAGCCTTTGTGACATAGGGTGGCAGGTACTAAATGAGGATAGGCACTAAATCTCCATAAACATATGAGTTCTGAGATCTATCCACCACTTTGGAAAATGCAAAAAAGTCCTGGTTCTGAAGCTTTCTCAAGCAACCAATCCCCACTCCTCTGGGCAGCATTAAAGGAGCCAAATTCTGACACAAAAGCAAAGGCTTGATGGAAGAGCGACAGAATCGACAGGGCAGAAATCAGCTCAGCCTCTCCTGTGGGACCAGATGGTTGGATATGTTAAGAAAATGATCCTTCATTTTCTGTAAATTCTCAACACCTTGTATTACATTTTGATGAGGATAATTCACTGCAGTACACAGAAAGCTCTTCCTCCCTTATCCTGCTCTGTGTCCTCCTCAGGGAATGGAAAGCCATTACAATGATGCCTCAAGGGAGGTGACCCTTCAGCATACACCTGTGGACATGATGCTGTGCTCTGTGGACATGGCCAGATTTGTTTCTTGTCAAAGCTAACCTGAGCAGGGAAAGGAATAGCTTCACTAACATCACAACCTGGACAAGTCTATAATATTGCACACCATGGAGTTCAGATGGGAGCAAGGATTTTTTCTTTTGAAGGGTCCTGGTTCATTTCCTACTACTTCCGCCCACATTTCAAGCTTTATGTAACTGGGAGATGTCCAGGGTTCCTGTTATCCTGGGTCATAAGTGTCAGAGATGAACTTGCTTAGACCAGACAAAGTGGGTAACTACATGGTGGAAGAACATGTTGCAGGTCCCAAAGCTGCCTGTGATTGAAAACCCAACAGATACTCACAGGATGTATGCGATGACCCCGATGGACCAGCAGTCCACGGCTTTGCTGTAGGGTTTCTGGGCCAGCACTTCAGGAGCTGAAAATAAAAAGCCAAAAAAGCACGTTACCAGACCAAACATTTGAATGTGGTCAAGAGGTAGGACTCTGAAACTTGAAGATCCCTGAGACCTTGTGCTGCCCTCCACACACAGCCCCTGCATTTGCAAATATTCTGATGTTTTTGAAGCTCATATTTTCACAAAGAACAATGACTCCTAAAGTGGAGCAAATTCCCCATTTTCTGACTCCAAGGACAGAAAACAAAACTAAGCACAGAAAAATGCACAAGAGGCAGAGGGCCATCACCTCCCTGTCAGAAGAACTTTAGGAGACTTGGAGGAAAACAAGGCCGAGATTTGCACTGGTGCCAAGATGCACGTTCACCGTGACAGCCTCACAGCTCCACCGCATCGCACTGCCGAATTGGGGATTTCAAGAGGCGACTCAGAAAGTGCAGTGTGTCAAGGAGGTGATAAGCTACGTCTGCAGGAGAGGAAGCAGAGTTGCCACCATACCTCCCAACAGCTGCTTTCCAAAGCCTGCTGGATGCCAGAGTCAGAGGGAGTAATTTTCCTGTCTGGGAATACAGACACCTCAGAGGCAAAACCAAAAAGTAGCAGGAATCGGACACGTGCACAAAGGAATTGAGCTTTCTGCTTCCAGAGCTTTCAGCCACCATAGCCTGAATTTTGCTGGAAGTGAGTGCCTAGGCATTTATTGAAACTCTTAGTGGGTCTGCTTTCCTTTCTTACACCAGTGAGAGTTAAAAAGATGCATTTTTTTTTTTGTTTGGGAGCCTGGAGTGTTATATTTTCCCTGATGGGGACTTTCAGTGCTAACGCTTAAACTTAAATTTAAAAACCCTATGTCTCTAATCTTTTTCATGTAAAGAAGCTTTTGCTTTTTTTTCAAAGCAAAATGTCCACAATAATGCAAGAAATCACTGATTGTGGTATTCCTAAAGCAGACTTGCCACACTGGGTTTTAAAAAGCTCAGTATTTCCTCTTAACACTTTGGAGTTCAAATGCTGCAAAAAGATCATGAAAGGGCAAGTCCCAGCAAAAACATTTCTTTGGGGTTACACCTTCCTCTGCTAGGAGTCTTACCAACATCAAAGCAGCTGGTTACTTAAGAACAGCAAAAAAAAAAAAAAATTGTGAAGCACATAAATGTATTAAAACTTGAGCCTCACATTTAGCTGCTACATATGCTTTGGTGTACTGGTAAGGACTCTTCAAAGAGTTCTCTTCTTAAGCTAGACAAGTCAACAAAACTAAGGTCAAAACTGCCAGCAAGGAAGGGAACAGGAAGCAATAATGAGAAACAGAAAAGACTTTCTGGTGCTTGGGCATGAGAGCTTACAGAAGGGACTGAAGGGAAGACAGTGCACAAGGCAGATGAGGGCATCCAGGTTGCATTTCCACAAGGAGCAGAATGATGGAAAGGATCAAGTCACACTGGGGGCACATGGTAAAAAGGAAGAAAAAAACAAGGGAATGTGGGTAAAAATACAGATGGCAGTCAGATTACAAAGACTCTTGAAAACTGGGACATATCCCAGTCTGCAACACAGGATAAACATTACCCCAGTCTTCAAGTCATGTAGCAAACTGGGACCGTTGCATGTATAAGAAACTAAAATGATGGTTCTGTTCATATACTGTTATTCCCAACACACTGTTGGAATGTGTGAATACTCCAGCACCTACCTACCGTGCACCAAAGGAGGTTTCTTTCCACCATACCTAGCATGAATGGCTCCTAACTTGGCCACAAGTGCTTGGCAGAAACCTGCACTCCAATTCCCAAAAAGTCCCTGACTCCTTCCATGACATGGGCACACTGCTGTAGTCTATCAAGATAAAGTTAAAATGTTCTGATATAATAGCAGACAGAGCTGTGGAAATATAAAAGGCACCCAGTTGGCACCCAAAACCAACAGTTGGGTCAGGGTCTGTGTGCCAGGTTGGTGCTAGTCAGCCCGGTGCAGGTGAATCTGAAGAAGAACTTGGGATAAAAGAGTAAAGCACTGGAGAGCCACACTACTCAGCCTGCTGTGGCCTCCCAGATAACCTGGTGAGCTGACAGAGTCTGGCAAATTTACATTTTTCTTGTATAAACCAGTTGAACCTCAAAGTTGCTCAGGGCAGCCTTAGCAGACAACGCTTATGTCCCTTAGCCTGACTCTTTCCTGAGTCATCAAAACTTGCCTCCAAATTTTCCTCAAAAAATAATGGTTTTTTTTCAAACTGTGCATCAAACAGGGTCTATGAGATACCATTTCCTTTTTCGTCCCATCCCTTTTGACCAAATTTTGTGATAAAATACGCTGAAGAAGGGAGTTCATTTTCCCCTGTCCTTAGGTGATTTGATATCTTCCAACTCTCCAGTCCTTCCAAATTTCCAATATTTTATTTGCATATCTCTTCTACCTTTGATTGGCTGATCCTGTTTGCATCATTTCCAAGACCGGTAAACATTACACATCTTACATCCACCCAAGAAAATATTCTGCAAATGGCTCCTGAGCACCACAGATCCTAGGGAGCTCCTGACATCACATAGATACGCCACACTAACATAATAGAAAACAAATCTGAGACGAGGGGATATGAACTATATAGAGATTCTCCCTCTTAAAACATCAAAGCTGTGCTGGGGCATTTCTCTCTGTTTTAAAGGAGTGAAGATAACAGACAGTTGCTGCTGTGGATGGTGGCTGTGAAGCAGGTAAGAACGCCACAGGAACAAGCCCAGAGCAAGCGTGAGGCTACTGCCTCCCCTTTGGCCAACTTTAATGAAGAAAGGATGAAGGTTCCAGTAACTATTTTAAGGCCAAATGGCTGCTTTTGATTTTTGTTCCAAAGAGCTGACACGCAACGGGAACAGGAGAACATAGCTAAGCATCATCTGTATCTGTTATATGGAGACGACGGAAATATTTAATGAGCTGAAAAACAAGTCAGAGGAGCTCAGAAATCATGGTAGATCAGTGCCAAGAGGCAAAAGCAGGAGACGCAATGAAAAAAATCCAAGAGCTGACGGCATTAAAGGATCAACACAGACGGCTGAGGAGACAAAACAGCAGTAAGGAGAAGGAGAAAGTCAAAGCTCCCATTTGTGGTGCTGGGGAAATGCCAGCTGAGCTTCCAGTATCGCATCTCCCCAGGGAATCATTGTGAGCTCAAATGCTACAAAACATTCATCCAGAGACTGAGGAGTCAATGAAGCAAACCTGGACCCTTCCTCCACACCCAGGAGTCATGTTTCAGGTCAAATCAGCATTGCTACTGGCAACACGTGGCAGGTAAAATGCTGGGTCATGGTCCCAGGGCCTCATCCAACCTGTAGGTACATGAAGATGTGCTTCCTAGGCCAGGTGATCTGCTGTTTTATAGTTAGGTGGGATTTTTTTTTTTTTTGTTTAGTTATGTTTTGCTTTTAATAAGAGAAAAAAAAATAAAAGGCTTGCTTGAAATTGAGGTTTTAAGAAAAGGTACAGATTAGGAACGTTTGGAAACCTTTCAGAGCACTATGCCATTACCCTCAGTGAGCTAATAAGCTCCCTAAAAATGCAACTGCTGGATGCCAAAACAGCAACCCATGCTCTTGCAAAGAGCTCAAGGGATGGGGATTGCTCTGATACTTTAAGTCTGTTAAACAAACTGTGCAAGTCATGAGGGTGCCTGTTCCTCATATCAACCTCATACTTAAAAAGCAATTCTCCTTCCCTCCCATGGTGGTGCTACTCCCAGCAGATTTTGCTATCTCACAAGAACTTAGGCTAACGCTATTTTTTGTGGTTTGTATGGCATCCCGCAAGCTGCATGCCAGAAGGAACGAGACATTTGAACAAAGGGTGACGGTTTTGAAGATCCCCATAGGAGTGACAAACCAGCAGGCTGCTGTAAATGTGGGAGGAATAAAAAGACCTAATTAGGGTTAAAATAACCAGGGACCTGCTTACATTGAGCAGAGACACAGCTCAACTGGCCCAGCAAATCGGCCTGGTGCAAGCCAGGACTAGTAGCTCAGCTGGTAACTATTTTAGTACCAGTTTCCATCACGTAGGCAGGTCCTGCAAGTAAAGAAGGGGAAATGTGAATGGGCTGCCAGGTACAAGGTGGCCATGAAATCTGAGAGGCAAGGTGAGTGATGGGCAGAGTTTGTAAGGGACACCAAAGGGAGATGGTGCCACCCCCGTTGCTTAGGAGTTGAAAGTACCACCTCAAGAAGATGGACGGAGAGGAACAACCCTGCACCATTGAGAAGATGGCTGGATGCATGAAGGGCCAACCCAGCTCCTCTCCTGAAGCCAAAGATGATACAAAAGCAGTGTGAGCTCCCCTGCTGCCATAAAAAGCATCTTCCACATGGTGCAAACAGGCTAAGAGGTAAATGAAGCAGCTTCACCAAAAGACCAGAGTCCCTCTTCTGCTGACTTCTGGAATGAAAATAACTTCTTTTCTTCCTTCGCACAATCCTCCAGTGTTCATCTTGTTCTGGCTGGCCAATACTTTGCAGTTTAGTGCTGTTTCCAAAGGATAGCAGGGTTTTGGTGCAGCTCTGATGGCTTCTTGTGCTCCTGTTGTCCCTGTTTCATGTCACTGAGTCAGATTTAGATAGCTGTCATGGAACATAATGCAGCTACAACCACATGCAAGCAAACCCCATTTCAGGATATGGCAATGGAGTCACGACCTTGTGCCTGAGCAAACTCTGGTGAGAGCAGTTCCCATGCTTTATTTTTACTTCATTACTCATGTTACTGCCTAAATAACTCCTGGGGTTGCTTTTTGCTAAGAAGGATATTCCAAAGGCTTATTGGATATTTTCAAACCTTTGACTCAAAGGATACCGAGTAAGTAAAAATTCAACATAGAAATCTACTGTTTACTTAAATGCTTTGATCTTGCGCAGGGCTAAGGGAAATGCATGGCTTTGACATGATCTGAAACGGCTACTGGGTTTCTGGCAGAGCTGAAAGGTGTGAAATGATCTTTCATAAAAGCACTACAGAGAATAACACCAGTGAGTGAGGTGGGGTGTACAGGGACCAACAACACATGCAGGATCCAGCCCAATCCCTACAAGAGGGAAATACAAGAAAACTTTACTTGAAGTTGGGTTGGGACTCAAAGTAAGAATTTTAAATGTCAGTAGGATTAAGATAATTAGCCAGCCACAAACACGGTTTATAATTAAGCATTTCTGCAAAAAAAGAGATCAGATTGCCCAAGACAGGCTTTCTAACATTTCTTCCAAACTTTTCAATGCTCATAAGCACCTTGTGAGCCTAACTCCCACCTGCAGAAGTAACCGAAGCTTTTGAGAGATCAGCTTTCACAGAAAGTCCGTCAGTGAGACCTAATTCCAATACAGCCAAAAATCTCGTTAGAGGAATTTGCTGAGTGACTACAGTCACTGGTGAGTGTCCAACTCAAGGATGACTCATTTACAGGCAGTTTTGAACACCTTCTTTATCAAAATGAAGTTCTTAAAAACAATCTCAAGCCAAGCAGCCCATGACAGATCACTAATGGCTTACACAGATCTTGCCCATAATCACACAGATCACTCGAGGTTTTGAAAGCACCATTTCTTCTCTGGTTTAGAAGATGGAGTGAGACCCATGCAAGCCAGTTGACACACCTAATTTGCAGTGAAATGAGCCACACAAGCTGCCTCATCTTACCCAATGTAGGTGCCATCTAAAAGTTTGGCATCTAGTCCCAACTAGACTCCTTCCATAAGAAATGGAGAGAGAGATAAGAGTCCTAAGCAGATAAGAAAATGGAAGACCTTTTCATCAGAAGAGATTGCATTATCAGACCCCCTCTAAAGTAAGCAAACATTTCTATTTGCATCTTAACAAAATTGTCTCAACTAAGTCTAATTGGTTAAATTATGCTAACCATCATCTTTTCACTACAGGACCAAAATCCCTGACAAAACACCTGAAAGAACGAGATCTCTGAACTGTGGACAGTAATTTAATCTGTAAGGTAGAGCTTTAAAAGCTGATGTGCTAACACACTACTGGTTATGCACATTTTAGATACACTCTCATTTGATAAGAAATACTTTGATTTTCAGAAAGAAAACTGATATTTATTACAAAGTTTAATTATAATTACATCCTCCCTTATTCGATTAATTTCTCAACCACACAAACAGGAATTTAGTGTCTCGGGTACCACACAAACAGGAATTTAGTGTCTCAGTTTCTCGGAGATGAAACTGAGAAAAGCTGAGTTAAAAGTTGAAACACATAGAGTTGAAAGTATATCCTAATGAGGGAAATAAGACAGAAATGATGGGGGGCTTGCATACTTGCAAATACTTGCAAAGGACAGCAGACAAGGGTTAAGATCAAGTCTGCTACCAAGTCAGAAGCTTGTCCACCATCTTGCACAGCGGGATCCGACTGGATCCATTTCCAGAGATAAAGAAGTACAAATAGCAGGAAATTTTAATGACTTCTTAATGAAGCCCTGAGTACCTTTGGCATGTGATGCATGCCTAACTTTTTTCCAGGAATTTAAAAGCAGTGGTTAAACTGACAAAAACAATTAATTCCTCATAAAATCTTACAAAATGGGATGTTCTACATATCTTTACAGAAAAGTGCCATGAATTACATTGTAAGTGATGAATTCCTGAGTGTTACTTCAATGCTAGGTAAAATGGCTGGAAATAAATCCAAAAAGAGTTGGCAGAGAGGATACCTCATGGGCCAGCACTGTGGCTCATGTCTGCTCCAATCCATATGAGGACATGTACTCATGCTGTGCCATTAGGAGGAAGGACTCTTAACGTTTTTTTGAGAACATTTTTAGGGAGGTGCTGCAAATTGGAGTGATGCTGGAAAGTATCAAAGCTTTTGGATGTAGACAAATCGCAGACCATATATGCAGAAGCCATGTCATCAGGTACAACATCCATGGAGATACCTTTGTGGGCATCACCACGGTAACAGACAATAAAAATTCTCTGAGCTCAGAAAATGTTGTCTGGGCAACCAATTATATTAAAAAAAAAAAAAGGCAGCACGAAAGAGGAGCTTTCTCCTGTGCAAGAAGGAAATAGAACAAATATTTAAAGAGGTTTTTCTTTGTGAGAGAGGGGAAAAACTCCTGTCAGCACTTCAGAAATAAGCGGCCATGACCTCTTGAACCGTGATGAGTAAATCTTGTGTTCAGTAAAGTAACAACGGGCCTGGAGGCACTTGTGTGGCTATCAGCACCCAGACTATGAGTAATGAGAGCTCTCAAACATCTCACAAAGCACTAAAATTCATGTCACATGCTCTGAGAGCTTCCTCTCCAAAATAGCAAGTTTTCTTATGTAAATGGCTACGCTGAGAGGCCATATGAGATCACTCAGTGCCCAAGCTGAGTCTTACTCCCTCATTTTCATCAGTGCTTCAGCAAACATCATCTGAGTTTCCCTGTGTCTCACAGGCTTATTCTAGTCAGTGCCCATTTCAGAACAAAATAAAACATGTTAATTAAGGATAGAAGAGCTGACAGCAAAAAAATTGTGAAAATTGCTGTCTCAGGTCAATTCCTGCTAGTGCTTTGGAAGAATATTTCCAGTCTGGTGTGATTACACAAGACAGCTATTCAGGCTGTACAGAGCGCATCCTGACTCATATGTCTTAAAATAAAGAAGCGAAGGGCTGATGGCTCACGATGGGAAACCAAAGAAATCTGTTCCTTTTGCTGGTGTTATCAGGATGGAGTGTGATTGTGCAGTGTGAAGATAATGGCCAGAAGAAGGTATTCCTGGGACAAATCTGGATCACTGTGTCATGACCGCATTGTCTGTTTGAGTTCTCATACCATCCGAGGTATGAAAACAGAGGTGAGGTGGCAGCTGCAAAGTGGGAAGGAGTCTCTCTCTGAATGCTGGAAAACATCAGGTCTTTCCTACCAGAACAATGTGAGACAAATCTATCCCTGGGGACATCACTGTCATTTCAGTTTCATGGTTTTCATGGATATCCCAGAGATTAATTTTACTGTCTCAGCTGACCAGCTTGGTATCATAGGAGGCACAGGCTTGCTGGACTTGTCTCATGCATGAAGTGAGCCTTTTACATAGCGTTTGCTCAAGCGTCACTCTCACATTCAGTTACTTTAACTTTTTTAAAAGGATGCTGGTAAACACACTGCTAATCTATAGCCTGGTACTATCACTACCAAATGGATAGAAGAGCAAAAAACAAATGATAGGAAACAATTGACACTGTTCAGGAAGGCCCAAGGATATAAAGAGCTTTTGCATACTGACATTTAGGAGTCATTAACTTAACATGGTTGTAACAGAGGATGACTGAACACATCTGGATAAATGTAGCTCTTTCATTTTACTGTCTTCTGTCAGGGGAATCTGGCAAATACTTTAAGTCCTTTAAGACTAAAATACCACATTACACTAGGTAAAACTTCTTGGTTTTATAGATGCTTGCAGAATCCATGCATTTGAGGATATTCTTCACGTGCTCCTCATTTAGCTACAGGCAGTGTCTTTGAGAAGACCCATTTTACAAAGGATTCAAACCATGGAAGTGAATCCCACAAAGCCTGAGCTGGATGGCAGGGTGGGGACCTGAAGGAGAAGAGCCCACAAGGTAGAGCACCACTAACTTCTGAAATCTCTACTTCTAATGAACACCTGTAAAATCTCATGTGCACTATGCAGTAGCACTGGAAAACAAATATTATTGCCTTTTCACTATGTGTCTGGTTGCAGCTGGGAAAAGTGGATGGACAGTATAAGCAAACCTCTTACCAACATAGCCAGGAGTCCCACAGGCTGTGGACATCACATCTCCTTTACCCTCCATCTTTGACAATCCAAAGTCACTGATCATGATTTTTGACTCTTCATCCTGGCTGTAGTAAAGCAGGTTCTCGGGCTAGAAAGGAGAACAAGAAAAATGGATTTTGAATATATGTCCAGTAACAATGTCCATTGGCTGATGCATTGCATTTAATACAATCTTTAGTTACACCATACACTAATATAATTTGGTTCCCTTAAATCCTAAAGAGTTGCTCTTACCACCTATATGGAGATCCTCTCCAGATTCCTGTATGGCAACTAACGGAAGAAGCTGACACCTTGAGCTTTGAGTAACTTTCCTGGGCTAACAAACTTCTTTGGCATCCCAAATAAGAACTAAGGCTCATCCTTTACTTGTGAGATGTATCTGACATATCATCACTTCAGAGTGATAAAACAGAAGGATTCATTTGAAGACAGGTAAATATGGCAAATCCAGGTAATGTAATGAAAAAAATTAATACAGCAGTTATAAAAAGGAAACCAGTAGATATTAGAGAATTTTTGTGTCTTCTCCAATGGAAATAAACTGTTATGTGAGAAGAAATGCCTTTACAGTTAATAGAGTTGCAGCAGGGATGTTTTAGCTAGAGCTAAGTAGGAAAAAAATGCTGCAGCACTAAGCACAGCAACTTGTTTATGCTGAGAGAAAACAAGAATCACTCCACAAAGCCCCATGACTGTACACTAATGTGAGGCGGGCTGGAGAGCCCAACCAGCTACATTTCCTACAGCACAGCCCTCCATCCATACATTTTGAATGTGCCTCTGCTACACAGTGAAGCTCTTTCTAGGTGCTGTGAGAACACACTTCTTATCCTACTTAGTATTTGGACTCGCAAAAAAATCCAGCATCTGCTGGCAATCTGACAGCCTGGTGTAACATGATGCCATTGCACCACCCCGACCTTGGGGTCTTCATCCATAAAAGTGATGGATACCCAATGTTTCAACATGACCCCAGTGTAGACTTCTTGCCCAGAAGCTGGTACAAATGTCCAATGCAACACATTTTTCTCTGTCGGCTAGCTGTGTGCTCCAGGAATTGGTGAGAAGGAGCTGCAGCCACACAACATCATCAAACTCCTTAGGACACATTCAAGCATGGATTTGTAAGGAGGAGCAAATTGCCCTGCAGCAGCACCAGCATCTATCTTCCCTTCTCCATCCCGTAACCTCCTGTTCTGGAGAAAGCAGGGAGGAAGAAACGTTGCAGGGTTACATCGCCTCCACCCTTCTCTGAGGTTTCTGTTTAGCCTCAAGTTGAGGTTAAAGCACTTTCTGGCTCCCTGGCCTCAGCGTGAAGCCAAGTAGTGATGGCTTTATCCATGGGATATGATGGCTATGGAAGGATCTACAAGCTGCATCAGCTGTGAGTCAACTGGGATTGAGGCAAAAAGGGAAACGATTCTGTTTGTAAAAATAATTATGAAGTTGTACCATTTATGTTTCTTTCTCATGATACTTCGTAAGTCCAGTGCTTTAATTTGCCATTATAACATAGACACTGTTTTCAGGTACCACATGAGTCAGTTTTATGCCATGGTCTGCCCTTGGCTGCAGTTAGTCCTGATTTTTACAGGTGCACTTCTGATCTGTGGAGAGGTTGGTAGAGCTACTTATTAAGGGAAAGACAACTATTTCCCAACGATTTCTGCTACCTCACCTCAGGCCCCCACTTACTCGTATTCAGTAAGGCCAAAACCCCCACTCATTTAAAACTTAAGAGTTGTTTAAAACCAGTTTAAAAGAACTCTGGTTCTTCAAGTTGGTTAACTGAAAAGGCGTTAACAGGGTGGCTCTGTACCAAGCAGAGCTGCTCGAGCCTTTCAGTCCTTTTATACACCCTGGACCTCTCTGGACTTAATCTGCTGCCATCTCTTGATATCTGCTGCTGCGTTATTTAGATTAGAGACTTGGAGCACAGATCTGCTTTTCTCAACTACAGCAAGTACTATTTTGGTATCTGAATAACACATAATTACAACAAATAATTGTTATAGATGTTTCAAGGGTTGTATTTTTATATAGTGGATTCTTTCCCAGAGTTTCATTTTGAGATTCACAATTAGAAACTTGCACTTATCTTAAAATTTGGAAATCATAAAAAGCCTTACTATATCCATATTTTTGCCATCATGGTACGTTTGTTGTAACAGAAATACACAGCAGGTGTTCCTCATACACCATATTTTACGAGTTAATTTTAGTAACTGATATGGTATTGACAAAGACTTGCAAACAAAACATAAGAAAGAGAAAAAGAGCTAGTCTTTGCCCCAAAATACCACTGGAGAAGGTTGGTTTGATCTAAATCCAGTGTGTCCTTACACAAACTCTGAAAGTAATTTGTAGATGAACCCGCTTCCCAATTGCCAGATCTCATATTTTATTACAGGAACTTTCAAATAAGATTAATCTGTTTTAAAGCGAGAGCTACATCTTTCCTTTCAACTACAAAGGCAGGAATGTTAAGAGTTCATACAACGGAGTATCTGAATTAAGAGGACTCAGACCTCCCTCCAAAACCTCTGGTTGCAGAAAGAAGCCTGAAGTTATTTCCTACAGATTGAAATTGGGAGAAAGTTGGCCATGATAAAATACTGTACAAGGCATAATAAATACGAGAATATTTTTACACATTTCAGGAAATAAATGGGAACTGAAGTTAAAAAAAACCTTTTGTAGCTCTCGACTCTATTAATGTTCATTTAGCCTTTACATAATTTGACCTGTTTTGTCAAATTCTATTATCTTTACGTAGGGACAATTCAAGGACACAGCACCAACGTCCAAAGCAATTCCTTTTTGTAGCATCCCTCCAAAATACAACCAGAGGTGTTACTTCATTCACTGAATTCTTCATTCCTGGCAGTAAACTTTGGTAGAATTAACTAGCTTAGAAACTGAACTCACAGTTTTCTTTTGACATTTGTATCTTTTTCTAATGCCTTCTGCTAATTTGTTATTTAAGATACTAAAGAAAGGGAGATTTAGCTGTGTGTTATGAAATCCAAGCCTTTCAGCTTATCTTAATGACAATTTAAGATATAAGAAGGAAACAAGGCAGAAAAAATGTTCTGGGTTTTTTTTTTGCCAGAAAATCTGAAAGTTTTTGATGTGATAACACAGTACAGCATCCCTCTTATGGTAAACCTGACTGAAACAGCCAGTCCCAGGGGAGGCTGGACATACATGCGTTAGACTCACATAATTACACAACCTTCATTAACACTGCCCGGAGGACTGAGCCACGTCTCGGTCATACCTTGAGGTCCCTGTGCACGATGCCCATTCGGTGCAGGTAGTAGACAGCATCCAGGACTTGCCGGATCAGGGTGCTGGCGTCCTTCTCAGTGTAGAAACCTTTCTCAACAATGCGGTCAAAAAGCTCTCCCCCAGATACTCTGGAAAACATGACAGGGTACAGAAGTGTGAGGATTTTCTTTGTAACATGCTTTTTACCTCGCTAAAGGATGGCCAAGTCCATACACTACCCATAGGCAGTCTGAGCACATCTCCATCTGGAGTTCTGGGGGCTCTCCCACTATCCTAACAAGCATTTGGGTTTGGTTTTCTCATAGTCCAAGGACTGGCCATGATATACTGGAGAATAATATCCATTGCACATCAGCGAGTGGTCAAAGACTTGCTAGAACTTGCAGAGGGAAATCACAACTCCACTCCACAGGAACAAACACCAGTTTCCACGCTGTCCCACCCTAGTGAAATTTGTATGGGTGAATTTGGTCTGCTCTTCCCACTGGTGCTGGCCAACTGAGGCTCTAAGGCTCCCTGCTCGTATGATCCCTTGGGGTTCACTTTTTACTCTACTGACCAAGGCTTGGGTTTTGTCCTGGAGGAATGGTCCCCACCCGCGAATGAAATGCATACGGTCGTTGCTGCCAGTACCTATACAGTGTGAGTTCATTAAAGGACTCTGAATCTCTGGCAAAGGAGGTCCCCTCCTTTACCCATGCATGTATGCTCATTCATCAGCAGCCACAAACTCTTCAGGCAGAGCATGGCCTCTGCCCAGCACTGGTAGCAGACAGTTATTGATGAGGGAGCGCAGATTATCAGCGCAATTAATCACCAGATGACAGAGATGGGGAAAGGATTCCACAGCTCAAAGAGGAAAGAAAATAAAACCTTGACATCTCACTATTTAATGTCTGCTATGTTACGCTTTTCCTCTGCTCTGCTAGAAATAACACATTCTGAACCCAATCTTAAATAAAGAATGGACACATTAAAACTCCCTGGAGGAGTATCTGGGGAAACAAAAGAGGAAAGAAATGTCTGAGTAATTGAAATAATAAAACTGTCAAAAAAAACCTGCCCTGCTACAGTAAATAAAAGATTTCCATTTTAACAAGCAAAACCTATTAAAAAGTAAAAGGTATGTGATATGTTTTTTCAGCAAGTTGCACCACTTAGCATATCATAAATAGCACAGTAAAACTTTCTTTAAAAACAAACCTAATAAAGGGGCAGAAAATTATTATAGTCATTAAATACATACGGATTGGGAGCTTGCCATTATATGAACACTAGGTAATTCAGCCACAGCCACTCCAAGCAATAATCTACTTGAATAATGCCATGAAGTCACTTCCTAGGGAAGTTTGGGACCTCAATGGAAGAGAAGGCTACCACTGAAAATGAGCACATTCAACTTCAAAAAGGAAAAGCAACCTTGGAAGAAAAAAAAAAATAAACCAGATAATCCTTCTATTAAGTGCTAGGCAAACAAGCCAAACAGCTTGCTAAAATATTGGCATTAAACTGAAACTCTGCAGGAAAGGTGAAGTTCAGAAAGGTGAAGGGTCTGAAGTCCACCCAGGAGACCCCTTGCCCTACCAGCAGTCCTGGAGATTGCTGCAGGCAGTGCTGGGCTGACAGCGGGGTGAGGAAAATGCCCTGGTACTGTATCGAATTGGGGGGCCCGTGACTCATGGCAGAGCAGGGTAGGAGGCATGGCAGGTGGAGGCTGCACCAGCAGAACTGCTATCACACAACAACCTGCTCTGAGATGACAGCCTGAACACACACAGAAAAACTTGAATTAAACCCCTTTCTTTCCGAGTTTCTCTCAATAGGAGTTGCATTTCTCATATAGAGATACGCACATATACATAGGTATATATATCCAGGGTGTTGCTCCAAGCCCCCCTCAGCCCAACACCCTTTGCCCATCCCATCGTGTGCCTTGCCAAGGGAGAACGGCCACACCTCTGCCTCGCCGTTCACTGAAGGCAGATACAGTTTTACTGAATCTGGCTCCTATTAGCTGCCTGTCTTTTTCTATTTCCCCTCCAGCTCTTTCGTTTCCCGTGGATTGATTGCGCTGAAAATTGAGCCCACGCAGTAATTAATATGACTGAATACAGCACATTTCCCCAGGAAAACGCTGTGCAAGCTGTTTTGCAATTTCATAGTTACTTTTGTTATATTCAAGAGATGGACTACTTTCATAGATACTGATTTACATCACGTGATTTCTTGCATAAGGGCTCTCTCCTTCAACATTTGCAGAGTATACTTCCTCAAAAATGTTTTCACTAAAATGACCAAATTTCCCTCCATGCTAGCTCACTCCCCATCCCCCTTAAGCCTCATTCTTTAATCAAAAGCTTTTCTTAGTCAAATTTAGTCCAATGGATCTACTGTACCCAGACTCAATCTGTTTGTAATTTTATTTCAACACACGGAAAATATTTGCAACTTCTTAAATGATGCGTTGTAAACTAGAGCTTAATCCAAGGATTCAGGAGGAACAGCTGGTAAGTTCACAGCCGCTTGCTTATTCAGAGTGTCAACAGCATCCCAGGTACATGCAGAGAGTCGAGGAGCTCAGGCTCCTCCTATTTATTTGTGTGGTGACTCCGTGTTATGGTACATGGGACTGGCATTACATGTTTGCACTCACCTGTAGAGTTTCCCTGCTGTGGGCAAGAGTCATGGCTGGGGTTCACCTCCCAGGGATGCTCTGCAACTCAGCACCCAAGGCCATGGCTGCTTTCCATATGAGCTTATGTCCACATGGCTTTTCTCCTCCAAAATAGGGTTAACTCAACCGTAATGTCATTGGGAATGCTGCTCCCTGTGTGGTGCCCAAGGACTGACAGAAGTCAATGCTGTTCCAGGAGGAAACCAGCAAGGGCAGCTGTGGGAGGGCATTTGAGCTCTAAACTGATGGTGGAGATGTGACCTCTTTGTCTAAAGTTGATCTTGATCCCAGCCCCCTCTGCCCTGTGGAGACGGGACTTGGCATCCTGCTCTGAACAGACCTGAGCACTCTCAAAGCGCTCCTGCAATTTGTTTATTCCAGTCTTTATTATTCAGGGATAATTATTTTTTTTTTAATGGCAGCACCAGCTTTGCCCTCTCTCTGGCAATTTTGAGCAGTGCACAGAAGGCAGAGTTGAAACTGCAGGCAGTAAGAGCAGAATTAGGTCTTTGTCTTAAAGAAATTTAAGACAAAATTTTCTGACCAGAAAAAGAGGGCAGGAGGAATTTCTTATTAGTGGAAGAGGACTGCTCCTGTCTTGCAGCTGGCACTGGCTCGTGGAGCTGGACATACTGTCCCAAACATCAGCACAAGGAACCTTTTTCCCCTGCTGATTTCAATCTTGGTTCCTTTCAAAGAGAAAAAAAAAGTCAGAGGAGGAGTAGCCAAGTGCAATTACTTGAAAAGCATTTAACCCTAGGAACAGCTCAAGTCTCACGCTGTGATCCAGAGCAGCATCAGCCCTGCCCAGGGACTCAGAGCTGGGCAAAAATCAGCAAAGCGACTGCAACTGTGTCTTCTGGGTGGATGCTGGGATCACCTAAAAGGCGTGTGCTGCTCTGTCCCTTGGTCCTTGCTCGGCCACCAAACCATGGCTCTCCCCTGGTTCACCAAGGGCTGTGGTGAAAGCCCAGTGCTTGAAGAAGGAGCTAAGCTGGGTGTCTACATCACACATGGACACCACGAACATGTGCCCTGTCTGGCTCCAGGAATATGGGAATCACTGTCAAAATAATGCTCAGAAGATTAATTTAAAATAATTTTAAAACCTAGCCAACCATAAATATAAATACTTTTCACTTCTACTACATATTTTACCTAAGGCTATGTGCTTTAGCTCATGTCACTGACTATCAACACAAGGAAGGCCGGAATAAACATTATTTCCATTTTCTCACTGCAGGAAAGAGAGAATCAGACGCATCCCAATTAAAAAACCAGGACATATACCAATGTCATGTTCCACAAGCCCTACCCCACTAAGAAAGACACATTGCCATCAAACCCCATTTTTAAGAAGGGCAGTAGGACACAGCTTGACCATACAAAAAAAAAAGAGACATTATCTGTAATTCCGACGGGGAGATACAGATTGCACTCTGGTTCCCGGGTTTCCTGAGATAAAACCTTACGGATCTAGCATTTCACATATCAATCATGCAGATGATGCAAATGATTCAGAGCATCTAGCCTGATGCTGGAGTTTACAATAAACTCCTATAGTCCTTTAGCCTGCAATCTGCTATAGAAAGTTTGCCCAGCTCTAATGAAGATGAACAAGGGAACAGAGAGAGATGTTAAAAACAAAATCAGTACCCGTTGTTACATTCTTAATCTTTTTTTTTTCCTCGCTGGATTTGAGGATTTTGCCTCTTGTTTCTTCCCAATTTGATATTTAAATGTAGATCTAAACCTTCAGCACAGGCTGCCACACTCAGTTTAGGACAGGTTTCAAAAACTTAGCAAATGCCAATGATTATCTGCATACAGATAAGCTACCTTGTTATTTGGCCTCTGTGTGTGCATTGTTGGCTGAACATAGCAGAGACAGTAAAAAAGGACTCTGAAAGATCTTGCAATCCTCATTAAAGGCAAAGGAGAGGTCACTCTAACAGTGTCCTAAAAATGATAAAGGTTCTGTTCAAAGATTGGTGTCAGTCCTTGTCACTACCCAGTTTCTACATTTTTGCAATTTCTAATTTACAGATGTAACCTGGGAGAGATGAGGACACATTTCAGCAGCAGTATTATGCCTTTACATTAACCCGTTTCACCATCAAGTTCATCAGGAAAGAGCCAAACTGACAAACAAAACCAAAACAGCCCCTGCTACAGGGAAGAAGAAAGGGCATGATGAACCTTTTTCCTTTGCAGTACCATCAGGAAAGTAGAATGTGCAAAGTTTCAAAGAAATGCTTTGATTAAAGATGAGCACCAAACAAAAATTTCCTTGTAATTCAAGACTCCTAAACTCATCAACAAAGAGCCAGTCTCTCTGGATTTCAGATGTTTTTGCCAGCAGTGTGGAATTTGCATCCACGCGTTGCAGGTCACTCTGCCAGGTACCTGCCAGACCAGCACGTATATCAGCCTTCAGGTAAATAAACACATGAATAAAAGAACAAATAAATGCTGGAATTAAAAAGGTGTTAATCATAGACTGATATTAATGTATTTGTGTTACCCTTTCTTTCTCTTGCTGGTACCATTTGCATGTACAGATAAATCCCTCATTTATTCATCCCTGCATCCCCCACTGTTATCAAGTGTAGGAACCTTTCTGCTTGTTTTAGGAACTTGAAAAATAATACCCTTTGAAATATCACTTTGACTTCTTTGCCATTTGGCAAAACACTGATGTTTTTCTTTTCTGTCTCTTTTGAGCGCAGGCTGGAATTGCCCTGGATTGTTTACTGCTTGACAGTTTAATTGCTTTTTATCAAAAGTCTTATTGATGAATTCATCAGTGGTGGATTATGCAAAGAATCCCATCAAAGTTATTCAAAGCGAGTAGGCATGAAGTTCACCTGATTCTTCACTGCAGTCCAAGCTGTGATCCAGCCTCCGTTGGGCAAGCCATCAAAGCTCCACCATGTTGGGTTAGAAGAACCAGCGTGGAAAGGCAGAAACACACCCAGGGACATGCTAACACTGTTTAAACCTGCAGACTAGAGATGCTTAACTTAACAAGGGCTGATTTCAGAAATTTGGAGTGGGAGGCATCCCAGGCCAATATGAAAAATAGGTAAAATATGAGCAATAATCTACAACTGTGAACAGCTCACTGATCAGAAGTTACACGTTCGCAATTTCCTACAATATAAACCACAAAAAGCGCATAACTCAACCCCCAGGGCATAAAGCTGGAAGTGTGAGGTGAGATAAGAAAAATCAAAGGGACCATTCCTGGGAAGTTCTGGCTTTGAGTATTAGTTTTCTCTAATAAAGGAATTCTTAATAATACAAATATTTCCATTTTAAAAATTTATTTTGTTTTTAAGGGAGTGCTTTTCTGTTTGACTTTAAACTTCCTCTGCATTGTGAAAATGCATGAGAACTCAAGAGCAAACCTGGCCAGCTTGCTGCTCGAAAGGAAAGAGAAATTGGCTGCCCTCGTCTCATTGTTCAAACAACGTAACACATAAAAAGAAAATGAGTAAACAGATTAATAGATTTTAGACCCAGAAAGGAACATTATGATTATTCAGCCTGACTTTTTGCAAATATAAGTGTGTGATTAAAATTCTCCTTGTGCTAATAATCTAACGTGTTAATCAGGCAGGGACAGATATTGCTGTAGAAATACAGTACGTCCTACAGAGACTTGCCTTATTCAGTATACATCTCAGAAAACTGCACTGGCTTTCTCATTTGCAGCACATCATAAAATATTCAGCCCGAACGAGGCAAGGATTTTCCTTGCTATTGTAGCTTTAAATCATCCACCTTAAAATCTGATGGTAACATAAATATACGCCCCCAGGCCACCAAAGAAAGCACGCAGGATTAATTTTGGCTTTTTTTTTTTTCCAGAATATAAGCATGTGCGTGTGGTAGAGAGGGATGGATGGGTGTTAACATCCCCTCCTTTGACACTGCCATTCAATGCAACATGGCTGTGGGATTATTCTGAGGGGTTGATGGTTCCTCAGCCCTTCATCACTACTGCGATGGTGACTGCACCAGAAAGCTGCCCCCAATCCTGAGGGGTTGTTTTGGAAAAGTTTGGGCAAAAATGATATGGTCATCTCTCAGAACCAAACTGAGCAAACTATAACAGTTTTTTTCCCTGCATTAAAAGTTTCATATGACATTTGCTAAGCAGTTGTGCTTTGGAGAACAGACTTCTATTTCCACTGGGATAAGACTGTTAAGTCTCTGGAAAGCTGAGCTCAGGGATGTAATGGAGTTTGGCAGTTAAAAATCTTTGGAGAAAACATTTTCCTTCACAGAAACCCTACTGCAGAGTTCTTTTGAGGTCCATGATTTTTCAAGGTCAATGTTGTCTTGTTTTATTCAAAATTTCATTCAGTATTCAAATATTCAATATTGTATTCAAAATTTCCCCTGTAGTAAAAAGTGTAACAGCACTAATAGCAACCGAATGACAAAAGACCTTAGGGTTTTATGTCTCTTGTGACTAAACTTTATTAACTGACAGCTTATGACAGCAGCCCACTTGCCTCCATCTATGCTTGTCCCCCCAGGCAAGAACCCATGGAGAAGACTGAGGTCCTGCCAGCTACAGCAACACTCCCCCAGTGCTGCTATCACTATTTATGAGGCACCTATCTGTAGTAAGGCAACTTGCACTGACAACCCTACCACGCAATCAAGTCCTAAGGAATATCGTAGCAAGCTTTCACATCTTTAGCACTCTGCTGAGGTCTACAAACACCATGATAGGCAGAAGATGGTCACATCTTTTTTCCACTCTTCTGAGCTTTTCCAGTTTGATTGGCACCTCCACAGGAGTCAAGGAATTATCTAGTATTAGCAGCTTGGTCACACTCAAGTATGCTCCTTGTCATTTCAATAAAGACTTACGGACATATGCATTGGTTATTCAGCCTGTTTTATTTCATGCCTTTATATTAATTGAAAAGGCAAAGCTGAAGCTCAGCAGTGGTGACATTCACCTGTGCCTACCACTTCAGTCAACGACTTGATGTCACCACATGTGAATCCATACATACAATGGATTCACCATGGGCTTCACTGTGAAAACACTCAGCATTTTAAAACGTGTCATTTAGATATGCACAGTATGCATTAAATACCTAAAAAGCTTAGTTCTAAAGAAGCAATTAGTCCCTGATTTATTAATTTCCTTCTATGAGATGTCAGTAAATCAGCCCAAGAACAATCACTCTTGCTCATTGTGTATGTATATATATATTTACACACTTCCGATTTTGTTGCCTCACCTTTCTCACTTTGCTTCTAGAAAACAGAAAAGTAGAGTGCTGTAGTCAAACCACCACACAAAATACATTTTCCAGTGTCTGAGGGCTGGAACAATGTATTTCCTAACGCTGTCATATTCCTCCAGCTCTCCATAAAATAAGCGGATAGTTAAAATCTGGAGGAGATTCCTCACCTGACAGCAATTTAAAAGTAGGTCATGTTTCAACACTAAGAGGTTGGGTTTGTTTTCCTTTTGACTTGTTTTCCAATGGAAACCAACCTCGATGTCCTGCCAGCATTAACTAGGAAGAACAGACCTAAAAATAATGAAAACCAGTGCAACTGAAAACGGACACCGTAAATTACGCGATGTATAGTAAACAATTATGAAATATGAGATGAATGCAGCACTAAGAACTTTCCTAAAGATCATAAAGGACCACAGGAAAGTATAGCAAAGTCACTCTCAGCTGGAGCTTAAACAGCCCAGCTTTTCTGTGAATAACACTCTAGCAGAAATTTGCTTTTGTATGCATATTCCTTTTTCCAAGTCTGATTTCCGCATGCTTTCTCACAAGTTTGAGGCAGACATCTTTGTGGGAACAGCTGACGTTAAGATAACATTGCGCGATACTTATCTCAGTGCAAAAAGAGCTCTGAAGCCCCTTGTATTACCTGTATCTCACATAAATTCTACTTTTTTAGCTTTTCTATAAGATGTACAATACCTACAGACTGTAAGTTGTCCCTAAGTACATGAAGGAAAATTTATGTTGAACCAACAAAAGAAATGCAGTGAATCGGTGAAGATACGTCATTGCAAAAATCAACTTGTCCAAGCAGTGGGAGCTAAATATTAAAACCAAACAGGCCAGTTTAACTCTAAATGATATAAGTGTTTTGTTTCATCAAACTGTTGCAACAATTATATATAAATTTTTAAAGTCATTAATGTGCTCTTCAGCTTTTGAGAAAGTTTGAAGAAACCTGCAGAGAATCAATAAAGAAAACCACAAAATTCTAGTTGCTTAAATGAAGTGTTTCTTAAGAAATCTGCAAATAACTGAAGTAAATACAAGAAAAAAAACCCTTATTTATAGTACATGCAAAATTTTAGGATATACAATATCCTTAAAAATCAGGAAATAAATGTTGGCAGTATCGAGGACAGCTCCCTGAAATGCTCTGTGGCCATGAAAAAGCAAGTAGAAGGTTTGGGAGAAAACTGAGTACAAGGGAGAAACTAATTTGTCCCTCTAAATGTCCATGGTACACTCACACCTTCAACACTTTTAGCAAAGTTAGTCTCACCCAATCTTGCAAACCTACAGAATAAGCACCTGTATGAGAGCTACCACCCTCGCCTGCTTCAACCAACAAAGGAAGGAGGCATTTCTAGGGCATGATGCTGCTGAGGGCACACTTCAGGGTGTGAGGAAAAGAAATGTCCGTTTCTGTGCTCATTTGGACAAATCCCACTGTCATGACCTTTATGGAAAAGAGTCTTGAAGATGCTTTGGCCAAAAGTATAGTCAAACCTGGGAAAGCACAGAGAAGAAAAACAAGCAGGATCAGAGGGCTTCTCTGTGAAAAGAGAGATTAAATTTACAAAGAAAAGAGATGACAGAGGAGATGCAACAGTGCTTTACAAAATAATTTAAAGGATGGAACACAGAAAAGGGAAATAGAAAGAATTATTTCACACTACAGAGGAGAAATGGGGGACCTAATGGAATTAGCAGGCGGTGGATTTAAGACAAAAGAATTTGTCATCTGAGGAGCAATACTGGAACTGATGAATCTTTGGTATGACCAAATAAAATGGTGCTCATGTTCTTATGCTTCTGCTCATCAAATTAATTATTGAATTATTCACTCAACTCTGGTCTGAATGTGCATACCTACATTAAGTGAGTCTTTTGATTCACTCACTTAAAATCAAATATGACAGATTCATAGGTTTTAAAGCCATTATGATAATCTAATCTGACCCCAGACAAAACAAAGACTGTACAATTTTTGCCTCAGATCCACAGCTCCTGGCTGGACAAAAGACTACCGTTTAGCCGTGTAGCCAGGCTTGACTTAGAAGATACCAATAATTCATTGTCTGCTTTGTAGAGTGGTTAATTACACGCGCTGACTAATTACATTGAGGTTTTTTCCAATGAGAATTTCTGATGTCCTGTCATTGAATCCCTTTCAACACTGCAGACTCTTTAGCCCTATTAAAGCAATCTTACTCTTTCCAGGTTTTGGTAACTTCATTTTTCTCGCTTCTATCTGATGTTTTCCTCAAAAAAAAAATATATATATTTAACAGCTACTTTCACAGCCTCTGTGAACAGATAGCTAGAAGCTGAGCACATATCTAGAGATGCTCATTTCCAGGTCTCCATTTGGAAACTTAAATTACCATGTTGAGTATCTTCACTTACATCTGCATCAGTAATGATTTGGCTATTCCTGGAGAGGATATAGACCAGTACAAAGTATCTCTATTTCATTATTGAATCAAACATAATCTAAACAGAATATAGAGTCTCCAATTACCACTCTCTTCTGAACATCATTCATTCACTCTCACGATGTTTATCTCACTGCTGTTCAATCAAAATATCCCCATTTTCCACAGCAGAATTTATCCAATTTTGAGGAATGTAGAGAGACATTGAACTGAATTCTTACAGCTCAGATGCAGTCTCAGCTAAATACAATGTATATGACTGTTTAGAGTAATATTATAACTTTAGACAGTAAATTCAGTTTTAAGTGGAGCTGCAAGGGCACTTGTAATGTCATTGAAAGAACCAGGAGGAAGAGGAATTGAATTTTGAGACCTCAGGTTCATATGGAAGTTGATTAATCTCTTGCTCAGTCATCTCTAAGAAGGGACAGTGGACACAGGTCATGGTGAGTGAGGACAAGTGGCATACACAAAGAGATCAAAGCTGTTAAAAGCAGTTTATGGCAAACACAATGTTCTAAATCCCACTACTCCAACCCCACTGTGCACCTTGTTGTATCCCACCTGAGACTTCTCTCTCACTTACCCTATTCATTGTAATTTTTTTTTGCATTATCCATTCTTTTCCAGCTTTGTGCAGGAAGCCTGTGAGCGGACATGATTTACGATGCTGCTCGTGCATTGCTGATGGGCCAGGAACAGCACTTGCAACAAAATCTTTGTGTTTATTTGCAGATTGCCAGCTGCCTTCTCCCATTAGCAACAGCTAATTTCCAAGCTGCGCCCTTTGCACAGATAAAGCACGGCAGGGGCCGGGAGGACCCGTTGATTTATTGTGGTTTGGTTGGAGGGTGGGCAGCACAGAAATTCTCTCACGACCTCAAGAGAAGATTTATGATGTACAAAAGAGGCATTTTCTTGAAAAACAAAAAAGAAAGAGAGAAAAAAAGGCATCTGGTTCTAATTCCTGATATTGTCAAAAAAAAAAAACCCAGAAGTTGGGCATGTGAAACACCAAAACTCATGTGATTTCTGCTCTTCAAGTACCATGGAATGAGCTCCTCAAGGAGATGCTGTCCATGGCATCCCCATGAGAGATGAGAAGAATGAGGTGCCACCAGCAGCCAATGAAGCAACCACGCAAAACTAGTCAGCAGAAAGGACAGCCTCCAAAAACTGCTGGGAAACCATGAGTGAAACCAGCTGGGCATGTAGAAGACAGAAAGGACGGGAACATCCTGCCAACACCCTGTGCTTGTTCAGTCCATGTTGGCTGCCCAGCACTAAAACTACATGCCACAGCCACAGATTTACTGGTTTTATTCTGTGCAACATCCGAATTTACCACCTTTTGAAAGAAAAAAACCCACCCGTCCTGGAAGGAAAGTATTTGTTGAAAGATATAGTGGGAAAATAGTACACAAAAGAGAAAGTTTCCAGAGTGTCCTACATAAAACACATGTGCCCTGGGGCTTATTTCAATAATTCTTCTATTATTGCCTTACTGATGGCATATTTAGTCCAGGCCACTGAGATGCTTCTAATGGAAATCATCAATTCATCACGGAGATGACTTCCAATAATCTATTCATGCAGATGAAAACAGACACATGTTCATGCTAATAATGAGGACTCCAGCAAAAGAGGGAAGATTTTATGTATCTGTTATTTTTAAAGGTTTATTTGCTCCTGTGTCTTAACAAACAAGGCTGGCCGACTGCCAGGCATTCTGGTTTTTACTGGGACTGTCCCATGGCCTTGGGAGAGATTTTAAATATACACTTGTACACTATTGCTTCAAGGCTGCTGCCTATTCTAACACATTACACAGTTTCCTTGGCACAGAAAAATAAAGTCTCCAGCTAATTCTTTGTTAATCAACACAAGTAGCTCCACAGTAATTTTATTTTCAAGACAGAAGAGCAAATCAGTGCCAATAAGTAAATCCTTATAGTTCAATATTTTCGGAATTTGTGTTACTATGGCTGTGTCTATTTCTGTAATATCTTTTAGCAGGTGAATTAGTGACAAACTGTAAAAGCTGATGTTTGAAAAAAGTCAAGCCATAATTGATACAACAAATAACCAAACTTAGCTGGAAAAACTGAGAAAAGCTCAACCAGATTCTCTCAGATGCAGTAATCTGCGGGAGCTACATCCACCACCAAAAGCCCAGTATAGCACAGTTCAAATACTCTTCTCTACCTCATAGGAAACACCTGGGTCCTCTTCTCAAGGTCCAACCACCAGTGTGAGGATGACAGTGGTGCTGGGGCAGGGCACAGTGACACTCCTGTCCATCCTGCAGCACCATAAAAATCCCCCTCCCAGGCAGATCCTGGGAAGCACCACCCCAAAGTCAAGTGGGCAAAGAGTGAGGACATGGTCTTCATTTCTCCCACATCCCCCAGCCTCCAAAGCATCCACCAGCACTATCCCAGAGACTCAAAGGAAACTTGCTGCCTACTGGTATTTGCTGTGCCCTGTGCACAGTTCTTCCTTGAGCTCTACCTCCCGGGGATGATAAAGCATATCATTCCCTCATGTTTCACATTTCTTACTTAAATTGCCTTGTAAAATCCCATTCATGAGCAAGCCCCAAGCAACAGCAAAAATACAACCCGTAAAACCACACCGGCTTCAGATTACAGCCATCGAACTGTTCCTCCCAGCTCCGTCTAGCTTCTCTCGGGGGTGCCTACAGCAGGAGATGACCCCAACACCTTGCTTTCTGCCAGCCACCCTGGCAAGGGATGAGGTATAAGCCAGCACATGTGATTTGGGACCTCAAGTCACTTCTAGGGGATGCAAAGGGTTGTGCTGATAGCCATGATGCTGAACTGGTCTGAACTACCACCGTAACGGCTCGGTACATCCCACACAGAATCCCTGGCATTATCATTTAATTGCTGTCTACTTCATTTGACCAGTATAGGATCTGATAAGATCCTGGGCATTCCTGCTGACAAAATAACATTACCTCATCATTTAGTGGATTCAGCTGTGACTTAAAAAAAAAACCCAAGTCTTTAATCTTCCTTTTATATTTCATAGGGATACTTCTAAGTGCCAATCCTGGCTCCTTACCATCTGTTGTATGTGATATAAACACAGTTGTGTGAAAATTAAAATCAAAGGCTCCTCCTCCATCCCAAACAAAACCTAATGATTAGGTCAAACCCAAACAATAATCTAGAAAATACAACCCTCACTGTGCTCCCAAGCTATTTGATTTATACACTAAGAACACCAAGGAGTTTAGAAAACAGCCAGATACTTAGCATTTTTTGCTAATATGGTAGTCAGAGCACACTGCAAAAACCCATGGACAAAAATGAAATACAGACTTTGGCTGTAAGGCTCACAAGACATGCACAGCGATCCAGAGCGTCCTGTACCCAGCGACAGCATCGAACAAGCGATGGGCAAATACCGAGTGGGACAGATCCAGACGTGCCGGTGGCGTTGCACGGATTACAATAGCGGAGGATTTCACCCACACTGAGTTAATCTGGCGCTTGACAAGGAAGCAAATCCACAACCAGCAGTGACCCTAAGATTATGAAGAAGGACACGGCAAGGTAGTGATGCAATCTGTATAGCAGAGTAGTAAGTCTGAAGTTACTTTTATTCTGGTGTAGACCGTATCTATAGGAAACTTACCAACAGTAGCTACTCCACTGTCCAGTACAGGTGAGATCTGAGCATCACAGAGCCAGAAGCCTAGTGCACTTAGCTGAAGAATGCCACTATTTCAGCTTTTAAAGAGTCTGTGCCTTGTATGTGCCTATAACATGAGAGAGCTTTTATAGGATACCTGCTTTCCTCAAGCAGTTGCCTCCCAGCACCTTGGACCCTGCACGTTGATGCACAAGTATTAGGGCAAAAATATCTGTGCAGCTGGTTATCTGCGTGAGAGTGATCCTGAGATTGCAAATAGAGGAAACAGTATGAAATCTCAGTGCCCTCAGTCCAGGCACTGCTAGGGAGGCACTGAGTCTCCCTAAGTCAATGCATTCAAATCAATAAACTGCTGTCGTGCTGCTTCTAAGGAAGAGACCAAAGAAAAGTGCTAAGAGGTTCAATATCCACAGCTAGATGGTCTCACCTGTCTGCTGATCGGTCAATCTTTGATTGCCTATGTGCCAAAAATGTCTCATTAAAACCAGAGCTGGTAAAGAAACCAATATTACTGCAGTAATTATCTGATACTCACAAAGTGAGTGCTGCCACACAGCCTGTCACAATTCTTCTCCCCGCGTCCTTCATGCTGGTGGGCAGGGAGATGTGACACATGCAGGACCATCGCATTTCCCTGCAAACACGTAAGCATGGCCAAGGCAAGAGTGTCAAGGCAGGGGAATGGCGTTTAACCTTTGCTCTGCCACCATTTTCCTCTGCAACATTGGGCAAATCACTGAAGGATGAATCTAAAGAAAGACTTTGGTCCCTCAAGGGGGAATTAGGCATCTACGCTCAAACGTGTGGTTCAGATAACCCTGGCACCACCACTGCCAACAGGTCAAGACTCACCATGCAGCCAACTGTGAGCAGCAAAGCTCCCAGGACATGGGGTACAAACTCCGTTCCCCACTCCAGCTGGAAGAGAGGAGAGGGTGATTCAAGCCAATAGCTCCAACTCTTGGAAAGTGCCCTAAACCACAGGGTGTTTTCCATACTTCCTTCTGAAAATGTTCCACCTCAGAAAATAACTCAAGACTCCCTCAGCTCTGTAACACTTACTCAGCACTGTGGCTGCCTTATTGATGCTAAGGTTACGGAGCAGTAACGAGGTCCACTAAAATGAATATCAATTGTTCCGTTAATCTTTGTAGAGAGCCAAATTCACCCCTTTAAGAAATATGTTCATCCTGTCATGCTTTTAGCAGATGGTAATCTTAGCTGGTGTCTTCCATAACTAACTGAAAAATCACCAAGCCAAGTTTGGTCTTGCAGAGAGACAGTGCGTCCGCCTCTCCGGCAGGCAAACCAGGTGTATTTTCACAGTGGAAGAAGCCGTTCACCTCAGCCGTTTGTTACAGACCAGTACGGAAAACAGATTTCATGCTGATGATTTATAAACTGCTTTGAGACAGCCCTTAAATAATGAGTTATAATGAGGTATGAACATCCAAAGCCACCGCTGAAAACTCTCTCCTGCTCTTGCTGTGTTATTTATGCTGCCCTGGTTGCAAGAACTCAGCTCCCTGGTCCGGCTCCTCAGCCCAGCGCCAGGGTTGACCCGTCTCAGCGCCACAGATGTCTGCTTTCTATTTGGCTGCGGTATTCCCTGTGCAATATTAAAATGTCATCAATTCAGTTTAACAGGCCAAGTAAAGGCCTTAGTCAACCATTTAACAGCTAAGTAAAACATATGGCAAATGCATATCAGTCCAGGAACTGCATTAAAAGTTTAAGGGTTCAATTAAGAGGAATCTTGCTGGTGCGTTCTCAGGAGGTTAGGAAAACAGAAATGCCAAATGTTTCCCCCCCTTCTAGCTGTTAAGCACCAGGCTGAAACCCCCTTGTTAAAGTGCTTTTTGTTAAAGTGCCATTCCAGTATGTTAAAAGCACCTCTGTATAATACTCAGTTAAAATAAACTATTTATTGGGAAAATGTAGCTTATATTTTTATTTTTTTTTTTTTTAATAATTGTTGCTGCTGCTGTGCTGCAATGTCCTACCTTAAGCACTCGTGTTCGTTGTCGCCACCTGAATGGTGAGGCTGGAAGTGCCCAACCCTCCTGCAAGGCAACGCCTGATATCCCCAGCGCTCCTGAGGCCGAAAGCTTAGACACAAAACCAGCTGAACTTGGCTTTCAGAGCTGAAAAGCCCTGTTTGAAGCTGCAAGACTAAGCTGCATTAATACAATTTTTTCCAGGGTTCAGCTTCCTTAAGGACATGGTCACCCAGCAGAAAGAACGTGTTAATCAAGTAGCACAGAGCACACACAGCAGTGTCCCTGGATTCAAGGAGGCATTGACAATATAACGGACTGACAATATTGTTGTTGAATAATAAACACACCCCAAAACTCTTGCTTGCAAGAACAGACCTCCCAGCTCCCTAGGGTCTAGTACAAGAGACTCTAGGTGTTGGGTCTCAGTTTGACGTGTCCATTGCACAACCATATGCAGATACCGCCACAAAGCTGGCCCAGAGATATGGAAGGGGTGATGGGATTGCAGCTACAATCGGGTTGTCCCCGCAGTTTACGATCCCCCTGGGACCCACAGCTTTCTGCAGCGTCCCTCTTGGTCACCCTGACACCAGGAACCCCTGGCAGCACAGGCAGGAGATCGGGTTGAAATGGAATCTATAGAGACCGTGCAAAAAAGCAGCAGTGCCTTGGTTGAGCAGTTAGATCACAAGACCCGGCTTGCTCCAGAGACAGACGGCACAACAATAGTCACGATTTTTGCTGCCGACGTTATTTATAGGCACAAAAATGTAGATTATTTAGAAACCCAGAGTGAGCTGCCAAACCAGATACGGCAGCTGAAGCCACAGCTTAACAGTCAGCCATGGTTTATGATATTCCCTCCTGCAGCAGCAGATGCAAACCCTGCAGGGTAGCGGCTCTAGGGTAGGAGGATGCAGCTCTGCTGGCACCTGGTCCACACTGGCACGCGAGCCATCAACCCAAGGCAAGATGGCAAATTTTTATATTCATACTGAAAAGAGCAGTGAGATGCTGAGGTCTGAATCACTGCAGTCAACAGGCATTTTCCCTCCTGACTACAAATGGGCTTTGAATTTGGCCCTAAGGTCTTCAGGCAACAGATGGACATGGGAGAACGATGTGATCCCCGAGATGCTCTGCAAAGGACCCTAGCTGCAGGGAAAAACAACTGTAACCACCTAGAAAAAAAAAAACACGAGTGATTTCAGCAGGTCCCACTACCATCAGTCGGGTACTGCAGACTCCCTGCGTCTCCTCTCTGCCGTGCTGCTCTCCCCATTCACTCTGATGACAGTTTCCTCCTTCTGGTCTCTCCCGGTGTAGGGTACTGATGATGCTCAGAGGTTATCTCACAATCTCACTCCTGTACCATGTTCCACCTCTGCTCCTAGCTCACTGATTTCAGGATGTCACCTCATCCCCCTGCCCTCATCACTCCACATGAGAAACACCCACCCCACCTCTACCAGTGCTCAGTGGGGTTCAGACCACAAACTGCCACTGCTCTCATAAGGGACACAACACTCAAACTGAGAATTGAGAAGAACTAATTTATTTTTTGTTTATTTCCTGTAAGTTGGTACAACTAAACCCAAACATTAAAAACATTTTTAAACAAAAGCCACACTGAGAACAGACCACGAGGCACAGTGCAAAAGCAAGCAGTGATTCAGACATTAATGCTTCTTATTAAACAAATAAAACACTCCGACGAATGCCTCAGAGTCTACAAATTATTCTCACAACTATGCAAAACTACTTTATGTTTCAGCTTTCGGGCATTGTTTAAAATTTACTCTAGCACTGTTCTCAAGAAAAGTCAATTTATTTCACCCAAGTGGAGATTTAAGACATCAGGGAGCCATCTGGTGGTCTGATTGCTTCTAATTGAAATTCATCTCTCGGGCTCCCGACTTCCTCTGATGCTGAGCTAAATTGACTGGCCCAGAGCATAAATGCAGCGAAATTAAGAATCATAAGATGTGTAAAAATGCCCCCCGGCATTTTTTCCAGGAGGGAATCAAAGTCTCATCGCCAGTTTCTGGAAGGGCACCCACCCTCAAAGCTGCTATGGCAAGGGTGGAGGTCACAGCCCGGTACCATCTCCTGGGGTGGAGGTCTGAAACGAGGAGAAGCTGCAGCTCTGTTTGCTGTCAGACCTAGCCACGCTGATGTGTGTTAAGTGTGCCAGAGTCCGGCTGCCAAATCGAGCTCCTCCAGGGCTCGGCAGAGGAAGGACTTGGTAATTTGGTGAATTCGGTTAGTGTCGAGCTGCTCGTTACTGTTCAGAGACTGGAGCAAATAACAACAGGCAACTTAGGAAGCTCTTCCTACCCTCAAGGACAGCGGCAGATGAGTGAAAGTCCTCATGATGACAGCTTTGGATGTTAATGTTTCTATTACAGCTATGTGTCATTTCGGATGCCCAAGTCCCTCTTAGCATCTGGCCCTTACCTCTCCATCCCTGAATAGTCTTGCCTTTGCAAGCTTTATTCCTGGCTCTGAAACTCCCAAACAGAAGTTCAGGCAGGGCCAGATTGGACGTCCTTGCTCAATCCCACCTCCAGCACACCATATCACCATCACTGCTTGGTCCCCAGTGTGGGCAACAATGGCTGTGGGAGTGCGTGAAGCAGAACAGCCCCCAAAACACCTTGTTGGGCTATAGTGGACATTTAATTCCATTCTAATGATAGATCCCAATCGGGAATGAGATCACCACTGTCATGATTGGGTTTATCTGACAAACAAATCCATGCGCTTGGGTTTTTCGATCACACCAAGAAAAGCCACATTTGCAGAGCTTCATTGCACAGGTCTCATTGGTAACTGTGCAAACCTGCCCCTGGACTATGAAGAACTGTTAACTAAAGGCAGGTAAAGAAGGTGGCAAGGCGGTATTTCCTCTTCAGGAGGACAGAGTAGGTGGAATTCCCAGAAAAGGTGACAGGAGTTACACCTGAGCCTCAGCAAAGCGATGCTGTGCCGCTCTCTGGAAGGCAGCGAAGCCTGAACCCTGGGATGTCAGGGCTTTCCTAGAGCTCAAAGCTCATCACTAACCTGCCTGGGTTGCCCTGGAAGAAAACCCAAACCTGTAGGACCCTGATTTCACCTGGAATTGGTGCCACAGCTTCCAATAAGAAGTGCAGAGAAAAGTTACTCAGAAACAAAACAGCAATTTCTGAAGCTTTGTAGCAAAGGAAGGACAGATACCGGTTTTGTTTTATACTTTTGGCAGGGACGTTGTACGATTCATTCATTTCATCCTCCTGCTCCCCAGCTACTTTTTCTACTTGCTTCCAGTATTTTCACCATTTGTATTTCTCCCTGATCCCCACAGGAGGAGCCTCAGTACTGCTCTAGCAGGCAGAATTTGAGATCGCCAAAGAGCTTTTGCAGTTTCACCCTATACACACAGCTGTCCTTTCAGTTATTAGCCAGGAATTTTTTTTTTTTTTTAATACTCTGAAAGAGCATATGGATCAATCTGGAAAGAGTTTCTAGGGATATTTTCCATAGACTAAAATCTCTTTAGATAGAGGTTCTTGACACATCAGGAGCTATAATTTGAGAACACGATTCCAGATCCCTGTGGAGGGGATTATTTATGGGAAGAAAATTATATCCAATAGCATCTGCAGGATCACAAGATGAAATATACCTTTAACAACTTCTCTGCCAACAAATCACAGGAGATTTCTGAAGTGTTGGAGAGTAGCTGGTAAGACAGCTTCATCCTGGAAACAGGCAAAACTAGATTTTCAAAACTGCGCCTTTTTTGACACCACCACAGGCTCCTTCTGTGCCTGAAAGCATTTTTTTCCCCCTCCGAATGCTTTCATGTTGCCTTCTGCTGTTTGTCTCATCTGTGAGCTCCAGGGCTTCTAAGATCTCCAAGGCTAGAGCAATGTATCCGTGCCATTGCTAACCTCCCAGCACAGGGCATTGCAGCATCCTCCACAGCCAGACTGGGAGCACGGATGGATCCTTTTCATCCATGCTCTTAGATTTTCCAACCAGCAGAGGATGGGATGCATCACCTCACAAACCAGGATCCACCTAGAGCACACATCTGAGCCCAGGACGCTGGGAGATGCTCCCAGACTCCCACCTTAGATGTGGCCCATGTGCTAAGAAAAATCTCAGTTGGCCTCTGGTCTCTGTTCTAGCAGAGAAAAAGAGTTAAACTCTATTTCTGCTACTAAAACCTGCTGGTAGTAGCAACAGTTGCTGGAGGAACTGCTTCTCGGTGCTCTAAGGCTGGTTAACTGGAAATCTATAGATTGACGTTACATGAGAAATAACAGATCTCTTATTTTTCAGGTGTTTAATTATTAATAAATTCATGAGATGGAAACTGAAGTGCAAGGAAAAATGGTTCTCAGTCTGAAGGAAGTTAATATAAAATCTAAAATGCATTCTCTTCCAGCTTATTAACTTTGAGATTGATCTAATAACCTCAAGAGGTTTTTTTAGTTTGTCTCTTCTCTTAAGTTTATATTCCTATGTGCACTAAAATAGTTTCTATATTCAGAGTAGATGTTGAAAGAATTTTCTTCTACAGAGTGAATTTTCCTATTTGGGAAAAGAAAAGAGAACAAAGCCATTTATAAAATGTGGTAAGACCTGAAGATAAACATTTTTCAGTAAACTCTTACTCTTCAGAAAAGAATCAACCTGAGCCCAGTTTTCCATCACTAAAATACAAAATGTACTCTGCAAAATTTCATGAGGAAATTCATTATATGGCCCATTACTGCTCATACGTGACCATACCCACTGCATCGGCAATATTGGCCAGTTTCTGTGGTAGTTTTTTTTGTCATTAGAGGCAATTTCAAATTGCAGAAGCTAGAAGTGGGGAGAAAAATTCCTGCATCATTTTGTCCATCAATCTTTCAATTGTTTCCTCTGAAGTTGCAGGATCGCTCCTCACTTCTCTGCCCTGTTCAGCTCTGAGTGATAGATCTCTTCACACTTCATTTAGAAGATAAACTTCTACTATTAGGAAAGTGTGTCCCAATACTCATCATAAAACTTTACTTTTCTGTCATGCTACCCTCTCTAAAGTAGATGTCTCAAAACCAGTATCACCATGGAAATCTCAACCGCGACGTCCTTTGAGCAGGTGGCTGTTTCCTAATGTCTTGCACCCAGCAAGGCCCTTCCCAAATTCTCCTGCTCTTCCTCTGTGAGCTACCACTGGAATCATCACTGCTGATATAACATAAACCCTATCAGGATCTCCTTCTCCTCCTTCTGAGGGTGTATGGAAACCCCATCACTAGTACCAAAATCACAAACACCTCTCTTCTGGGACACCAGGAAATGCTCAGCTGTTTACAGAGCACACACTACTCTCTTAAAATTCAAAGGGACATGTTAAAATTACCACAACTTAATTTCACAGGAGAGATAGGCTCCAAAGTTTTCTTTGGAATTTCTTGCTGAGCAGAAGTTTCTGCAGACGATATTTGCTTTTCCCTGAAAAAAAAAAAAAGAATACATCTTTCTCCTCACCTCAGCAAGAGTCTGAATCACAGCTCGCTGAGCATATGGAGAAACTCAGAGTGACTTCAATGGTTCTGAGCAACGTCCCACACGCACACGTAAGCTATTAACCGAAACGTCCTTCCAGACCACAGCTCACCCTAGACTGGGTGCTTGCTGATGTTTCTTCTCCAGAAATAGAGAGGTTTACAGAGCTGTACTTACTGTAGCAGGTTAACAGAGCTGCAGAAACTGGTCTCCTGGCTTTTTTAACACCTGCAGTTAGAGTGAGGGATCACAAAAGGTCTGTCACTGTTTCCCAACAGCAGTCAATTTCTCTCCCCTAGCAGCCTGCATCCACCAGATATTGTACATAACATATCCCATATTCATCATCCCTTGGTCAAACAAACCTCTCAAGCTCTTTTAAACCCTTCTCAGGCATTTCTGCCAGCCTCTGAAATAATTCCTGTACTTCTTGTCACAGATAGTCTCGATATCCTAATGCTTTTTCAAACATCGTGGGTGATGCATGAAACTCTACGTTCCCCTGTCAAGCCCTCAAAACAACCACTCCATACTTAGAAAAGGAAACACTTCTCTGTTTCAGCCAGTGGGAAATGCTGAGCTGTTTATGGGGCACATGCTACCACTTCTAAAACTCACAAGAATACGTATTCCCCTCTGTTTTAGGGAAACACTTTTAGGTTCTCTCTTTTTCAGGGAGATCTGTTCAGAAAACTTTTAGGGATCCATTTGCATCTGAGAACTTTACTCCTCCATCAAATACATCTCAAATTAGTCAATGTTTGAAAAATTATTAGGAAACCCATGTTTCTCTCTGGGAAATCAGCTTGAAAGGGATGCTGTAACTAACATATGCAAATATCCTTTTGTGTGTGTGATAATTTAGTTTAGACCTTAATTGCTTAACTGAATCACTTTCAAATGGCATAGTAAAATAAATGTCTGCAGAAGCCTAAATGTATGAGTATAAATACCTTTTTAAACATCTTGAAATCTTAGACAGTGAATCAAAGAGAAACAGAAGGATGCAGTCTTATTTTTAATCACTTTCCTACTACTCAAATTATAAGAAACAACGAAATACATCATAAGAGACATCTTGAGATATTTTGGCATGCTGCTAAACTGAAATTAAATGGCTTGACATGCAATCTCATATAATTTAACTTTGAAGTCTTTGCTAATCCTTCTCTGGATTATTGCTGAACATAAGCTTGATTTCAAAGCTCACTCTGCTTGGCTTTGCACATCTGAACCAAGAACCACATTAAACATCTTAAGTAGCTCCTGGAGAACTTTTCAAAAGTGGTATTGATGAGAACGGTGTTTGTGTGTGCTGGGATGGCCCTGTGAGTGCTGGTGAGCCCACAGCAGAAAGGCAGAAGGGCAGGAAACTTGGATGCTGCGGTGAAGATTACATCATCTTGCTCATTTGCTTTCAGCGGTTCAAATGCGGTGGCTTGGTCCACACTGAAGGCTGAGCCTCCCAATGGGCAACCATGCTGATAAATTCACAGTTCTCGGGCGTGCGAGACAGCACACCGACACCTGCTCACCACAGCCTTCCAGCGTAGTCTCCCTCACCCTTGTCCACTCTGTAACAACAGGCACAGCCCTTGAGGTTTGCAGCCCCTATACTGAGGGTCCTGTTGGTTCTCTCTTCCCCACAAATCTGTTTTTGAGTGCGGACTTTCCCAGAGACCACCCGCATGTCTCGCTCTTCCCGCTAGCTCTGACTCAGCTAGCGTAGGACTGCGAGCAACGATGAAAGGCAGATCCGTGACAGCTTCCTCCCAACATACTCCTTCCTCCCCTCCCTCACCGCCGAGGAGCTCTTCACACTGCCAGGGAAGCACAGGATGCTGCCTGAGTGCCGACTCCTACCCAACAGCTGCTACGCTTAACTCGGGATCAGCAACAGCCTCTCCCCACTAGTAAGGTAGCAACCAGCTCAGCCTCCAGGACCAGAGACCTCCTCCAGTCCTGAAATTGGCTGTGATGGGAGACACGCTGGTCATCTTAAGGAGGTTGCAGATGTGCTTGAGGATCTGACCACGTATATCAAATTTCAGGATTCGGGGGTCGTCTTCTGCTGGGAGGAAGATGTAGGACACATCTACAATTGCCAACTAAATGAAGGCCAGGAAATGAGCTTCAGCACTCACTTAAGCACCGAATGCCTGAGGTCCATGGATCCCCTCCTAGCTCACACCCTGGCTGTGTTTTGGATCACTACAGGAGATCTCTCTCCAACACCTCCCAGCTTCCCAAGCTGGTCATGCAATTCACACCCTCAGTGTCACAGTATAAAAGCGTTGTTGTGGTGAACTGCAACATGATCCTTCACGTCCTATCCTATCATGTCCACCAACCATCACACTCTAAACTGAGAAAAGCCAAGCAACATTATTGATCAAGTGTGAGGGCCACCTGGGGCCTCGAGGAGACCAAGGGCCAAATGCCTTGTGGTGTGGATGTACCTGAGATGCAGAGCAGACTGGTCACAAGCAGGGCAGATCCAAGTCTGTCCTAGACACTTGGCCCAGGGGTAATGAACAGGCCCCTTACCCTCTTTATTTAGTAAACCTGATCCAGTCAGGGCTGGGAAGGATTCTTTGCTGTGAATATCAGATTTGGTCCATTCCTGCCCTTTCTCTAGACATTTTATCTGGGAATTTTATTTGCCAAAGTATTTTTTACTCACCTAGCTTATCACAAACACTCTACCATCCCAAGCAATGCTGAAATTGTTTCAATTATTACAGCTCTATCCAGAGGCAAAACCTAATCTTTAATCTATGGGACTGATGCTATCAAAATTAGCAGAAAAATTCCTGTTGAACTCAGCAACAGCATGTTGTGTCTCTAGATGTGAGCACAGACACACTCGTTCTCCATACTCCACAGCGTTTAGAAAATCCCAGGGAGTGTCAGAGCTGATACTTACTCCTCAGCCAGGCATGGAAAGCAGATCAGTGCTGCTCACCCCCATCCTCATCCCACTAGTCCTGTTTGTTCTCTGTCTCTCCACGCAGCCCTTGAAGATCCCTTAGAGGCATCTGGTTTGTACAGTAAAAGGAGGAGTGCATTCCTCACTGAACGTGGAATGAGATTATCTAATGGTCCTAGATGGTTTGATGGTTGTTAATTTTCATCAGTCCATTGCTTAATGCAGTTTTGATGGGAGAGATAAGCCTTTGCTCAATGCAGTTAAGCCCAGGAGCCAGACCAAGGCAGAAATCACTGGGTCAACAGGGTTTCCAGATACAACTGTAATCCTTCCTCAAGCTGGTGGTAAGCACTGGATCATCATAGCCACAGAACAGCCATGTAGAACAACCATCCCCTAGCTTTTGAGAGAAAAATCTGCCATAATGCAGACACATGCACGGTGCTTCCTCTGCATCGCACAACATTTGTGCTCACCTGTGCTGGTTATTTGAGAGATGATCTTCCTAGATGTACTACAGCCTTTAAACCTTTAAGCGATTGGTATCAGACTGAGGTTATCTACTTAGGGCTTTCAACCAATCTATCCGACCACACATAAGTCATTCACCAAATTGTTTGTAGTCCAACGGAGAAAAAGATTTTAGGGGAAAAAAAGCAGGTACAACTAAAAATAGTACTCAAAATAGCCAAAACTGGAATTCACAATCCTCCAGATTAGTTTTCGGCACAATTGTTAAGTCTGTAGTCTCTCTCCTGTATGTACCCTACAACTCCATCGACGTCTGGTACCATCAGTGTGCAGCACCACTTCTCAACATCCCCTTAATTTATTTTTGTCCTACGACACAACTATAAACTACTTCCCTGCAAAAAAACCCCAAACATATCCAGGGTATTACGAATCTTGATAATCTATGATTAATGATATTGTGGGAATGGGTCCTTTTTTCCTGGACAGTTATATTTTTACATGTTGCTTTGACTTAATGCACACAGTAGAAAAAGTCTATTTGCTATGCCTCAGATTTGTAAAGGACTCATTGAAATGATAAGTGAAATGTTTAGAAAACTGCTGAAAAAAACAAAGCCATCAAAATCTCAGTTAATTAGCATTAGCTAAGTAACTGCAGGAATAACTGAATTAGCCTATTTTCTTGCTGCAGGTAAAGATTAAAAAGTATTCAAGTTATAGCAGTTTTCAAGTTGCTAAGGATTATGAGAACAATGCACACTATTTTCAGCTTGCCAAGGAGAGTGAATCAAATGCAAGAGCTCAATCTTTCAAAAACCGTCCTTCAGATGATTCATCGGCAGAAGCCCAGTTGGAACGCCCAGCGTGGCCTGACACCATCGCGCTGCCTCTCTGTGGGAGCTGAGACAAAGCCCCCACCACACACCCAGAGAACTAATTAAGAGACCAGGCTTAAAAGGAAAATCTTGTAAATGTCACGTATGTCAGAGGAACTCCAAGAAGAGGCAGATCCCGTGGTCCAGCCAGGGTGCAAAGGCTTCGTTGCAGTAAAGGAAACAACTGGTGAAGGAACTTGGGACAAGTCTCATTATGCCCAATTTAGCTGCTAGTGCTGGTTGAACTTTGGTTCTTTGTGCCTAAAATAGGACATTTCTGTTACAAATGTTATTATCTATTATTCTTAGATAGGGTTTTTTTTACATAGGGTTGCCCTCTATGTAAAAAAAGAAAACCTGAGTGATTGCACAGAGCTGTCTTTGAGAAACAGTGATGAACAGGCCAAGCAAACAAAGGAAACCTCATGGTTGGTGTTTGCAGATCAAGAGGAGGATGTTGATGAAGCATCCTTACTTCAACTACAGGTTGCACCACAGTCGCAGGCTCCGATCCTGCTGGTGGACCCTGGCATCCGCTGCAAAAGCGGACAGAAAGCTTTAAGCACTCCAGGAGACTCTAGGTGTGCGTTGAGGATAATTTTTTAATTCAAGAGATGGACAGTCCAACCAGAGAAGTCTGACCAACACAGATGGACCTGGGAATACTGGTGGATGAAAAGCTGGACATGAGCCAGCAATGTGTGCTCGCAGCCCAGAAGGCCAATCGTATCCTGAGTTGCATCACAAGACGCATGGCCAGCAGGTCTATTCTCCTCCTCTACTCCACTCTCCTGAGACCCCACCTGCAGTACTGCATCCAGCTCTGGGGCCTCCAACATAAGAAGGACATGAACCTGTTGGAGCGAGTCCAGAGGAGGCCACAAAGACGATCAGAGGGCTGGAGCACCTCTCCTATGAGGACACGGTGAGAGAGTTGGGATTGTTCACCCTGGAGAAGAGAAGGGTCCAGGGACACCTTATAGTGGTCTTCCAGTACCTAAAGGGGGCTACAGGAAAGGTGGAGAAAGACTTTTTACCAAGGCCTACAGTGACAGGACAAAGGGAAACAGTTTTAAACTGAAAGATGCTAGGTTTAGATTGGACATTAGGAAGAAATTCTTTATGATGAGGGTGGCAAGACACTGGACAGGTTGCCCAGAGAAGCTGTGGACGCCCCATCCCAGGAAGCGTTCAAGGTCAGGTTGGACGGGGCTTTGAGCAACGTGATCTAGTGAAAGATGTACCTGCCTAAGGCAAGGGCATTGGACTAGATGACCTTTAAAAGGTCTCTTCTGATCCAAACCCTTCTGTGATCTACGATTTATCAGAAAACAAAGTTCTAGAAATTTTAAAAGAAATTCCAAAGTTATCCTCAGAAGTGAAACCTTACAAGCAATTGTGTTTGCTTTCCATCTCTTTGGACCAATGAGTTTTACAAGGCAAAGGCTTCACAGGTTAATTGTACAAGACAGAGCTGCACCGGAATCTGATGCTATCTACTGACTGAGCATTCAATATGACAGAAAGTAGTATACCTTTAGTTTTTGGAATTTCTTTGAAAAATATAAATAATGCTGAATTCTCTGAAATGGGTCATTACATAAGAAGTAACTCATTGCAAAGAAAATGCTTTCAGAAAGCAATATTAATATTCACATTCTAAAGGGCACTTGCGTGTTGAGACTGAAAAAAAAAAAAGACAATTTTATGCATTCAAAGTCCAAGTAGAATAAAAACAGTAGGCATTTCCTTTGCCTTGCAAATAACTATTCAACAGGACCAGGACCTGGAGGCGATGAATATAATTTACCACCAAGAGGCTATAGGTGAAGTGCTAACAGCCAGATGGCGTGGTGTATGCATGACTGAGGGTACACAAGGAAGTGTCCTGAAGATAGAGTGAATTATCCTGCTGTAGAGTCAATCCTCCTGCTGCTACTTCATAGAATCATAGAATGGTTTGGGTTGGAAGGGACCTTTAAAGATCATCTAGTCCAACCCCCCTGCAAGGAGAAGGGACATATTCCACTAGATCAGGTTGTTCAGAGCCCCGTCCAACCTGGCCATGAACCTGGTTCAGGTTCCCTCTTCCACTTCTTTTGCCCCTTGTCCTGCATTTGGGAGAGACCTCACCACCATGCTGAGCTACCTGTGGCTAAATAAGGGCTGACATCCTCTGGTGGGAATTAGGTTGCAGAATATAACCCTGCAAGCTACTTTTAAAACCCTTGTGTTCATGACAGTGGTGAGACTGTGTACAGACTTGAATTGTGTCAGAAAGCTCCAAAAAAAGTGTGCCAGGAAGAAGCTCTTGTCACAGTGATTTGTGCCGCAGGGTGATGGACAGCAGCACCAGCACCAGACCAACAACACTTAACAAATGAACTGATGTGTCCTGCTCTGAAATCTAAAAAGCCAAACTGGAAAAATCATTTAGCTGCTTTGCTTTTCTTTTTTAAAGGCTTTCTGGTGACAATATGCATATTTTTGCAGAGAGGGGACAGGATTCAGACTAGCTGCTTTGAGAAACCCTTTGAAATCAAACTAAACCAGCCTTTAAGCAACATTATTGTGCCAAAAGTTGTACTTCAAACCATTTGGTGATGGCACAATATATTTGTCTGAGGCACTTTACATGCCTAAACTGATACTATTATCTCAAAACTTCACAGAGTTTAACACATTTATCCTCACAGCATTCACACGTGGCAGAAAGGGCTGTTATTTCCACTTCCCAAAGAAGGAGCAGAGGCACGGAAGCTGGGCCTGGTCTGTCCCTGCGCGGGAAGAGGGCATTGCTCTGCAATCGCCCACGCTGTCAGGGCTGCTGGCACGCTGCCCCGAGCCGATTCACCGTGAGCCAGCCGTCCCCCTGGCCAGTTCCTGAACACAGCTCAGCGCATAGCACAAATGCAGACATGTTTTATTTATTGGTATAGATGTAGTCAAAAAGGTCATTCATGTCCACCCGCCAGAGCGGGAATAAGATGCCCGAGTGCACCCAGACAACTTTCCCAGCAGGGTTGGTGGGGTTAAAGGGTTATTTATCAAGTCTAAGGCTCTCATTCCACCAAGAACCTGCCTCCAAAGGCCCTTTCGGTGTTTATTATTGAGGCAATAAGTATTTCAAACATAGAGCTGATTCCTAGTTATCTTACTTGTTATTGCAATGTGTCCTGAGGTATCCATCACTTTGACGTCACTTCTTTCCATGTGAACCAGAGACAGATGGGGAAGAGACCCAGAGTGGCTTGCTTTCTGACCTGGAGGGTATCTGGGCACACCAAGGATTCCTGAATCACTGACCCCACCTCAACCCCATGGAGATCCAGGCACACCACGCTCCCACTGCACGAGTCGTCGTCCCCAAAGCAGAGGGAGGCGATGGAGCCAGGAGTACTGGGTGCTCAAGCACATTGCTCTTCATCTCCTTACTTGCAATAACCATTTCCACCTACCCATAGCATAAAGAAACGGATATTCAAATTCTGGATACTGCTGTTCAGCTCCTACCCAGCCTGGGTTTAAACTGCTGTTTTACAGCTCTCCTCTACCAAAGTTTTAATTGATGCCTCTTTTTGTTCCCCTCCATTGCTAGTACGATGCATTTGGCTGCATCCACATCTGTGCACAGCAGGCGAAATCCTGGCTCTGTGTAAGTGGATTTTTAACTTGGGATGTCATATGTCTGCTGCTTTAGATTTCCACACATGTATGCCATAAGGATAAATAAATCTGTGCAATGCTGATGGCTGTCACTGGTCACACTGTTACACCGAGTCACCAGGCAGCCTAGGTTATGTTCTGTACAGGTTTCTGCACAGACTTGGAGGGGATAAAGTCACTACACAGATACTGCACGGCATGGGGTACCTAGGAAAAACCAGAGGGGATCAAGGCGTACCACAATATGTTTTTCAAAATAGTCAACAGGTCCCAGCAAACAAGCCAATTCACTTCTACTCATTCCCAGACGGACCACAGTGCTCCTTGGTGGACAGTGCCAGAGGCCAGATTCCAGTACTCTTATTTTTAACAACTTACTGCATGAAAAGTAGCATTTACTTGAGGGGAAAAAAAAACCAAAAAAAAAACCAAAACAAACAAAAAAACCAAACAAACAAAAACAAAAAAACCCCCACCCAATTAATCTTATCTAGAATTAATTAAGAAAGTTAATTAAGAAAGTTTCCGTGAACAGGAAAATCAGAAGAAAAATAATCTGAGACCACAATGTAAATCAATGACAGAGCAAGCCAAGAGCTCAAGACTTACTGACCTGTGTGCTCTAACCACAAAAACATCCTTGCAAGACTCCGGAGAACAGCACCCTCTGGTTCCTGTTACACATTGCTGGTAAACAGGCTTGGATACTTTTCCATAGATAAAGAGACCTGTTCCTTACCCACCCTGCATTGCTACATGTTTTAGCTTACAGAAGAACACCGCAATTCCTCTAAGGGAATACACCCAGTTTTCCCAGCACATCCTAATGAGCACCAACCACCGAGATACTCTGTCTGCATCTGCTCTTTGTACCATATGGCTCAGCTTCTGCTTTTCCCTCCTCCTCTTTCAAGCCGTGAACGATCTCCTCTGCCACGATCCCTGTGGTGGCAGCAGGAACCCCTTCTCCAGGGGCTGTACTGAAATTCAGAGCAGGCCAATCCTTCCTGACTCGTTAATAGCCAACAGGTACTTGCAGTGGTCCTTCACAACAGCGCAGGCACACCATTATATCTGAGATGTCTCTGGCACATTGCACTGCTGCAGTTTTGGAGGGCAGTACATCCACTTGTGGGATGAGGGAAACCTGTAGCAAAACACCTTGTGCAGGAGAGCCGCCTTGGATGGAGACACACACAAGCGGAGTGAGGCCAAGAGCTGACGTGCTCAGGAAAGAAGCTCAGCTGTGGGTCATAAGCTGTTAAATGACTATCACCTGGTCACCTTTAACAGCATACTGCAAGGAAAAGGCCATTCAGGCCAGAGGGCAGCTCTAGGCCTTCATCTCAATGCACAGACAGCAGCTGCATCAATTTATTGTATTTCTTTTCTTTCCCTCCCGCTTTGTTTTTTTTGTCTGTGCTCTCGTGCAAACAACTGGTTTTTTTTACATGAAACTTTAGAATGTACATAGCCATGAATGCACTAGCAAATTTCTTGAGTTAATTCAGCTCAGACAGGCTCAGGATTAGAGGTGAGACTTCAGAAGCACCTCTCTCCAACTCGGTGGGACGCGTTGCCAGCAGCAGCCTCGGCTGATCCTGCCTGCGGGCAGTGCTCCTCACTCCTGCTCCATTATAAAATAAACACTCATACACAGCAGAGAAATGGTCTCTCCCCAAAATATTCTCATACGCTGTTTCTAGGAGCTGCTGTGCCTCTCTTGAGAGTGGCCACATCAGACTCCAGCAACAACCATGTTAAGCTCCTGGGGGAAGAGAATGCCAGATAAAATGTCTTTCCCCAGGAAATTTGCTTTTTAAAATATATTTCGTCTGGTGTACAGTATGACCCAATCTTCAGTGACAGAAATCTAACCTACACATCCCTCGCCACCCTTCAAACTAGGCAAGACAGCACCAATGCAAAGCAAACCCTTGATACAGCAAATACAGCTGCGAAACCATCCGCAAAGAGCAGATTTAAAAGCTTCTGGCAGAGAGTTTCCAGCCCCAAGAGGCAAAACATCAGAAAACATCAGTCCTGCCCCATGCTTAAAGGGAAACGAGCATTAATCGATGGAAAAGACCCTGGGCTGCAATGTGATAAATATTCCCGCAGATAAGCCTGGTGAGCAATCAAAGTGAGGTAATTTCTCTCTTCTGCTCAATATTGCCTAATTATGTTTACATATTACACATCTCCTGTCCAGTGGTATTTTGCAACAGGGTGACCACGAACTTTAGCACTGAGCATATCCAACACCACCATCACGACATGGAGCCTCATAACAATGGCAGGATGGATGCTTGGCTCTGATTTCTCCTAAAGGAATAACCCCTTTCCTGGAGCTGTAAGAGACTCATGGCAGAGTTTTAACGGCAAAACCCCTAAGGCTAAATAGTTGCACAAATTTTATTCTGCTATCTGGCTTTTAATATTAAGAATGCCAACCCCAGTTTTTAGTAATGGTACCTCTTTGTATACTTACGTAGGTCTTAAAATCTCAGCCCTCTTTCAGTGGATTTCAAATTGTATTTCTGACTTCTTTTTCACTACAATGCATTTTGGGGAGAGGTAACTTCTTTCCTCCTACAGACATTTAAAGGCTCCACCACGTCTCACCCAAGGATGTCAGTGCTCCTTAGAGTATCATCAATTAGGGGTGAAGAAAGTAGAATGACAGAGTGGTCAAATGCTACCAACCAACAGAATAATCATACAGAATAAACATCAAACTCCTCCAAAGCAATTTTCAGGACTCTAGTACAGAAAGCTTTTTACAGCTAAGCCAGGATCACACAGTCCCAAATGGGAATTTTGTCTTGGAGAAGGGAAAAGATGACATAAGTATTTGGGTCTCTGAACACACTTTTCCTCCAATTTAAGGGAAAAAATGGCCTTTACAGGCTAAGATATAACCATGTGGTATGAATCAGTATAAAATGAGCACAAGTTCTATAAATGCATCAAAGAAAGGCTTCACCAGCAGAAGTATTTTATTTTTCTATAAAATGCTTTAAAAAGTAAAAGTTTGGCCAGAGCAGACCAAACCACTGTTTCAGAGAAAAAGAAAAAATGAAACCCCTCCAGATTTATTTTCCATTGAATAATTTTCCAGGGAGAATGTTTAAAGTGGAAAACTATGGCAAGAACTTCTGCAGTCCTATGAAAATAGTTTCTGTAAGAAGAGGTAACCACAGCACTACAAAAGGAAGTCAAAACAGGATTTCAAACAGTAACCTGTATTTCCATTAAAAATTCTAGGTTTTACACTATCCTGTTTAGGGTCCTGGCCCTCAGCCCAGCCACAGAAAACTGTATGAATCTCCCTGGCTTTAAAAATACGCCCTATGTAGAGTTCTTGAGGCAAGTACTAGAAAAAATGTAAAGCAAAAGATCTTTTCTTTCACTGTGAATATGAACAGGATGATGCTGCTTCATCATCACTTGGCTTAATGAGTTCTTTTCTAGAAGCTGCACACAGAACCTCTGGATAATGCAATAAAAATATAACTGCAGGTTAGCCCAACGCTGACTCTGGAGTCACTGACAGACTCTTGACCAGGGTAATCTGTCTGAATATACTGCCTGGAATAGAGGTTGGAGCTGAGATACAAACATGCTTGAGAAACTGAGCCTACTTTTTTGCCACAAAATCCTTAAAATTTGTCCTCTGGTATACACTGATACTTAATACTCATGAGCCCACTTTGCCACAGTCCACATAAACTTCCTCCAGAAGAAAACTCAAGAGAGATAACCAACTTTTAATAGTGGTTTCACCATGTAAAATAACAGACTTGTGAACACCAAGGTTCATTTTGCCTCTTGCTTCTACATCATGTTATTTCACTTCAAAGCTTTCCAGGTTGTTATGAAAGTCCTTTTCTGTTTAAATGAGTGTAACTATTTAATGAGAATGCCTCCACGTCGTGCCTGAGAGGGATCCTACCATACCATAATGAGTTCTCATACTGTGGCATATATGGATTTAACATTTATTATCCGCCTCGCTACAAAGCCCCTTCCTCCTGAATTAAACGCCAGCTATTTAATTGATTTTAGTGCACCACAGCGTAAATTACCAGGTACTGAGAGATGCAGAACTAAATGTAACAGACTCATTCAGTGACGACGCAAACGCCAAGCAACTGGCAATGAAACTTCTGGGCAAGACATGAAAGGAAGGAGATGGTTATCCCACAGCCAACAAAATGGACAGAAAATTGCTAGGGCTTTAAATAGCCACCTGCCTGCTGCTCAGAGAGAAAGGCCTCACTGCTGCTCTCAGGGACGTCGTGATATTATACAGGATTACTGGCAGATATCTATTGCTGCCCAGTGAATTGCCTATACCAGACCGGGCACATGTGCCTCTGTGCCCAGTTGCAACAGGGAGCCCTAACTGGGGAGGCAGCGAGGGAACTGTCGGTGGGCTGAAGGAGAAACTCGAGTCAATGCTGCCAAAATGTATTGCTGTAAAAAAAACCAATCAAGTCACATACTCTCACCATAAGGATTTGGTACTGACTCTTGCTGAGGACCGGACATTGCATCCAATAAGCCTCAGAAAGCACTCGTTTGCAGTACTCACCGCTATAAGAAAATAATCAGATATGCTTGTTCGATTTAGGAGGCCTTCAAACCTTTCTGTAGCTTTAAATAATAGTACATTAGAATAAAGTTTATTTGGAATTTTTGGCCAAACCTCTTGTTTTCCTTATTGACAACAGCAGCTTTGCAGCAATAAATACCCTAAAGAAAAATCAATTTTCACCTGAACTGTTCGTAAAAGCAAACTATATTATAATGCTGTCTCTTCAACGAAAATGTGGAAATGTTTCTCCATTATCTCTTTATTCCCAAGGCTACAGGGAAAAAAAATCACTGTCCACCAGATGTAGCATAGCGCTTTGATTAAAAAAACCTCTCAGTGTTGCCTTGCTAATGAGTCCGTGATGGGACACTGATCTCTACCCTGGCACTAATCATTCCCAGTCTGCCCATAATCTCTCAGGCACTGGAAAAGGGGAGATATTCCTTCGTATTAAACATTCACTGGCATAACCTAACTGAGGTAATAATATTTTTCACCCAAATAAAAAGATGTTAAATTGATGCTGGATTAACAGCTACTAGCCCAGGGGCATGATGCCAGGGGCCAGTTTGTTATGTGGTCAGCAGCTTGCAAAGATCTAGTGGGAAAGTACCGAAGTGCAGAGATTAACTCCTGTAGCTTTTTAACGGGGTGACCTGTGTTGCTCAGTCAATATGCTTTTGAAGATTTTGGTACGGCATGATTTTTCTTAAGATATCTTTTTATTGAGCTACACTGATAAACCATGTTCTGACTGCATTAAGCACTAGAAAGAGGCTGGAACCAAAACCTGTATTGCACACGCCCAAATAATAAGTGTGATTTCAAAACCTAACATCCCAGCTCTGCAGTTTGGGCCCACGTCTGCAATATGTCCACGCTGAAGGCTGCGATAGGCCCAGGACTCGTTTTCCTGAGCGTTTTCTCCCACCATCACGGTCTGATGCTCCCAGTCGTGTCACACATGCTCAACCCTGTTGCTGCTGTCCCACTTTGCTTTCCGTGTTCACCAGCTGGATCTGTCCCTGGAGAGCTGTGCCTTCTGTAACACCCTCCTCCCCGTTCAAAAAACTTTTGCCCATAGAAGCAGAAAAAGGCTTTTTTCAACCACGGTGAACCACTTCTTAAGTAGTATTTGCACCCAAAAAACCCCAAACAAGTGAATAATGTATCCAATACCTGATTAATATAAAATTCACATATATTAGCTTGACCAGGAATTGGGAACAAGTCTTTCCCTGGCCCACCCAGTAAGTGTTCCCGCCAATACTCCCCACGAGATCCATCTGCCACATCCATCTATCACACATCTTACTCCTGTGCAGAACGAGGAGGTGCTGGAACCATGGAATCCAAGGCTTTTGACACAGACCCAGTGTATTTTCAAGGGGTGCTGAGCACTACTTTGGTCTGGCCCTTCTGAGACGCCTCATCTGAGCCATGATTACTGGAAATAAAGAAGAGCAGAGCCTATGGGTGTGCAGCTGATTTCCCATCCTGACACCCATTCCCTACCATGAACCAGACTGAATCCCCTTGCCTATGGTCATCAGCTCCAGTGTTCTCCATTACTGGTGTTGTTGCTCCAGTGTTCTCCATTACTGGTGTTGTTTCTCCTGTTACCATTACTGTTATTACTAATAATGATAATAACACCATCCACAGAAAATGGTGATGCTGAGGGGCTTCTCTCAGGTGCTTGGACTTAAATATTTTCTGCTGCTAAAGAACGCGTCTTGCTTTTATCATTCATATAAACCCCATTGTGAATGCAGAGACATTTCCTTCTGGCTTTTGCATAATACTTTACAGGCACAAAAAAAAAAAAAAACCAAGTATGGGAATAAATATCATTGAAGGAATGCAATGCAGCAGATCTATGTTTTGCTTTAATTAGCATCCTGATGTGATAGCGGCCTGGCGTGCGCATCGCTGTTTGGTAACACAGTGCGTCCTTGCTAGAGTCCTTAAGGAACCTGGCAAACACAGCACTTCCCTCCATTGTCTGTTGTTTTTCTTGGAGGCTGAATATTTTCATTGAAATGTCACTCGCACACCCTGTCCATGCTCAACTGCTCTCAGAGTGCACTCAGGCATCGGGCTTTCAAAAAACAAAGGGAATTCAGCACTTAATCACGCCTTAGTGCTTTACTTACTTATCTGCAAAATACACAGGTGAAAGGCAAACTCACAAGAGGTATAGGTCCAGTAATAACAAAAACTGCTGCAGATTTTACTGTAGGTGGGTACCTGCTTGTCCCAAGCCATTACAGGATTACAAGGCACTTGCGTGTGGCGGGGGAGAGCGGATAAACAGCAGAAAGAGGACACTGGGACTCTCAGCCTGCAAACTTCTGGGCAGGGCTCTCCTCTGTGCGTGACTTGCACCCAGCAGGAAGGAGCCTCTGTCATCTTGGCTTTTCTGTGATGGAAATCATCTGAATAATTCAGCAGAGTTAAGATGCCAAGCTGGAAAAACCCCAGGGTCAGGGTTTCAGGCTCAGTTTGGGTTGGGTTTTTTTTTTGGCAAAGGTAGGGAGAAGCGTTTTGAGGCTGGCTGAACTGGGCTGCTCACCCTAAAAGCTTGTTCTCAGCAGAGACATCAAAGCCTCAAAAGACCTCACGCAGGGGAAATATTCTGGTTTCCTTGGAGAATGAGAAACACCAGCTGACAGGATCCAGGTAAAGCAGCATGCCTGCCGAGAGGATTAGACCTGCTCTTCGGGAGCACAGCCCCCCAGAGAGGTGGAAAGCTATACCAGCCTGGTAGGAGGGTTTTCACACTCTTTAACTAGATCTTGGTATTCACAGGAATTCCTCTGGATTTGGCACTATTCTTGTCAGTGAAAAAAAAAGTGCAGAGAAACTCAGAATTGGGTGTTCAACCATTACTTACATAGATACATGCTTTCCAGGGCTTGCTCCTCTAACCTTTCCCCATTTGAACAGCCTCGTTACCTTCAGGAAGAATTAGAGAAATAAGAGTTCCAGCATAGAAAGTTAAAATTGCAGCCTGGAAGACTTAGCTGTTAGGAAATTCTCCATACCAGTAAGGAAGTTAAGCAATGGTGTTGATTCCCTAGGGAGCATGCGACTGGAGATTTTTAAGAACAGGTTAGAAAAATCTTTGCTAAGGCTGATCCTGCCCTGGGACAGGCAGATGAATTTCATAAGTTTCGGAGGTGCCTTTTAGACCTATTTTTCGCCTGTTTTCCAGATGATGGGAGGCAATGGCTTTCCATCCCAGTCTGCCAACCCCTAGTAACTCCTGACCCACTGGGTGAACTTCAACTAACTTTGATAGTAGAGTAGAGATACCAAAAATACTATGTTCCTACATAGTTTAAGCCAATATGGATAATTAAAGGAAAACACGGAAATTAATGTCCTCATCAGTCTTTAACGTGGCCCCATATCCTTTTGGAGAAGCAACACCACCAGCTCCTGTGGCTGTGACTAACGCAGGGTGCACACAAATCTGCAGGAAACCAAACTCCACTGCTTCATGCTTTGATGCAGCTGAACAATACAGATGAAGTCAGAGCTGAGCTTTGGGAATCTGCTCCGACCTGCCCAGGCAGCACCTTCAGAAACAGTTTGCAAACGGTCCCATAGCACTCAGATGGAAAAGATGTTTATGTAAATCCACTTTTACAGATGATTTTTCAGCATGCAGAAAATGAATCACCAATATCCGAAGAAGCCAATTATGCCAATGAAATATTAGCATCTGACAGTACTAACCACAACAGGTTATCTGGATATTTCCCTGCTCCGAGGTGAAGTAAGGCAGACAGCTGAGAAGACACAGTAGGGTATTTTTTGTCAAGGGGCACCAATAGCAACCAAAATTTCCGTAACTTCTCACTAACAAAGTTCACTATCATACTGAGACATAGTTCAATAAAACTTTTATTTCTGAAAGCACTTTATTTCTCCCTGTCTTCTACAATATCCTCCAGGGAAATCTACCCAGCATCCAGAAGGAATTAACTTTCAGAGTATTTTAGTGTTTGTCTTTGTTGCCTGTGTAAGTCTTAATGGTACTATAGGAAAACCAAGTTTTTTATGTTTGAAAGCACATCATCCTAATGGAAATATGACAAAACCTAAATGCTTTACAGTACTTTTCTATAGTGCCTGCAAAATTTTAGCAGAGTGATCACAGGAGAGGCAGTGAGTATCCTACATCTGTATTCTGCTTCGCAGCTGCACCGGCAACTCTACCTCGTACCAAAGCTGAACAATACCGCTTGGAGCAAAAGACAGCATGGAGTTGCCCACAACCCTGCCAAACTTAGAGTCACTGGGTTGGAATATCCTGTATTTTGGGAAAATAAATAAAGAAAATATGGCCCAGTCATTTCCAAGGAGCAGGTTAACACTTTGAGACAGCACATGAAATTCTGAGCTATCAAACCTGGGGATCTCCAAGCTGGACTTTGATCTACCTTATGCTAAGAGGATTGTGACAGTTTCAACAGTTTCATGTTGGCTTGTGTACAATGTACGTAAAAACAAGGTGATGAAACCAAAACCAGAGATCAGATTTCCCCACGAACGTGCCAGGAAACACACAGGACAGATTTACCAACAGCTGCGTAACCCCGGGAAGAGCTCCCAGAGGGACCATTAGGAATAAATTAAGTGTCAAGTAGTCATGGACAGCCGCCTCTTTGCCTCCCTTCCTATCAACTCCAGCACAGACAGTGCCACCTGTGCTTGCCCATATCGTTGACAGAATAAATGAGGTGCAATATTTAGCCTTTAAGTTGGTCTGTTAGGAAGCACAGCTTTCAAGTAAAAGTAGACGCATCAGAGGGCAAACATACACAGGGAGGCATGGTCTACCTTCAGAGGTAGTGTGAGATGCTCAAGGGCTGAGATGTGGACTGTCCACAACATCGCAAGGCATGCTCTAAATGCTGGTAATGAAAATGCTGTCCCTGCAACAAAATATCTGCCTTGGGAAACATTAGTTAGTGCCTACTTAGCAAGCAATCAGCCAAGAAGGGCATATGGATTTTAGATTTGTTGTGTTCATGATACTGATCTTTGAATGGCCCTAATTTTACCCCTCCATTTTTCTTTTTCTATTCTACATGCTGCTTCCTGGAAGATGCTTGATCAGAACCCATTCTACCTCATCTCAAACCCCAGTTTTAAGTGTAGACAACTATTGTCTTGTTTAGGAGAAATACACAAAAATGAGAAGCTAAAAAACCACAAGGCATCTAATAATAAACAGGGCAGAGATGTAAACAAATGGACACCTCATGCCGTGCAATGCTTCACAGCTATTGTATCAAGAAGTTGGTGTTACCTTGGAAACAAGAGTTTATCTGTGCGTGCATTCTCCCAGACAAAAATCGGGAAAGGAGGCATGCAGAATTGATTTTGAGTCTTCCGGACTTTGCGGAGTTGCCACCCAACTATTGATGCCAATCGATCCCAATCCCAACTACTGATGAAAATTTAGAGGCAGTGCAGAGGTTGCACCATCCTTAACACAACGTCCACAGCGATGAAGGTGAGTACCTGGCCATCTTGTTCTCTCTACCCTGGGATAACACAGCCCTTTTCCAAGAAATGCAGAAAGGTTATTCCCTGGAAACATCCTGTGCAGAGCAGAGGACAACATGGCATTGCCTGATTCGCAGCAGCAAGGCGGGCCAACAGCAGCGGCTTGACACAACATCAAACGACTTTAATAAAATTAAGCTTAAACTAACATGCCGTACCCCATAGCTGAGGCAGATTAAGAGCATGCACACACACGAGGTTTGTCACACGGGCTCTCTGTGTGAGTGGGAGTTTGTTACAGCGCTGTCACTTCACTGCATTCAAGTCTGTGCTCAAATTCAAATAAAATGTAGTTTTTGATAATTTTTCCTGCTTTTTTTCTTCATCAGATGATAAAAAGGATCGATCCTACTCCCTGGCAGATTCAGTTCAATGCATTTGTATGCATGATATAACACAAGGTGCAACTCTCCGTCGGGGCTGGGGAGTGCTCAGAGCTGCTGCTTCAAACACCACGGACGCGTTCCTGGATGCTGGCTTCAGCCAGGCATCTTGCCCCAGTGGGCATCAGTGAAGCTGTGTCCGTCTGGAACAGCTAAATACTTGGCCCTTGGAAACTTAGTTGGTTGGGTTTACAAATACAGCTATAACAGAAAGGATAATTCCCTAGTGAGTGTTGAATTGTGAGCAAGTAGAAATTTATACTGATACATATTCAGTGTCACCTATGATTACAGATCTACTTTTCAGATAACCCAATGATCTGGACGCAATGCATCTGGAAAAGTGAGGGTTACACTACCTTAAACAAGCTAATAATAAGTAGAAGTAATATTGATTTATTTTTTTTAAAATAAATTAAACAAAAATAAGGATTTGTAAATCAAGTGGTCATGAAATCGGTACTTCCTAAAGCCCAGCTAGTTTGCTCGAATTTGTACAACACTGATGTTCCCATGCAAGTCCTTTTGCAGCACTATAGGCTGAAATGTAGGGCTACAAAAACACATTTAAAATGTACAGGGCACTATTTTTCCCGCACCACCAGCAGAACAGCTTCAAATGACATCTCCATGCCTGGATGTTAATAACAGACAAGGGACCAGTATGGTCTTCCAGGGCTTCCCATGGGGTATTTAACCCCATAGCTGCCTCTGTCAGATGCTCTAGGCTTCCCTATGGCACATCTGGCTCTTCACAGCTGTACTTTATCCCTCTGCCCTGTCTGCTCTGCTCTTGTTTGACGTGACCTCAAAATTGAAAAAGAGAAAGACTAGAGATGGTAAGAAGATATTTTCACTTCAAAAAACATCACGTTTTTTAATTTATTTCAGAAAGAAATAAAAAAAAATCAGTATGAGCACTCCGCTCTGCCAGGTGGATGTGATGGGAGGACCAAGCCAGCCACAGCATATCATGTATCTGATGGGATTCTGATCTTCTCAGGCTCAGAAGGAGAAAAGGGGGAAGAAGAGGGGCTCTGGTGAGAGAGCCATGTCAAGAACAGTCTGAACTACCATTGCTGCTGAGACAAGGATGATGCTTTCTTGCAAATCCAGCATGCATGTACATGGTGGCATCTCAGGTCACTTCCTGCTCAGTACAGACCAGACATCTGTTGAGCCACAGAGAACTAAACCATGGCAACTCCATACATGCAGAGACAGTTCTGATCCCTTTAACATCTCGTCTTCACTCTCATTTGACATGAGTGGGACTATTCACAAAACACCTTGGTTCCCAATTTCACAACAGCCCAGCCCATCACGCCTGGAGATGCATTTTTAACCACCTGCCAAGGATTTTGCAGACTGCAGCACACAAGACAAATACCCCTCACATAATCCATCTTTTGGGTTAAAGAACAAAACCAGAACAAGAAGAGTTGGCAATTTTGACACGAAAGCATCATTAGGTTCAGTACTTACAATTGCATGACCAGATATAAATGGTTCGGGCTCTCATAGATGTCTTCCAGGGCAACTATATTTTCATGCTTGATCCTGAAAAATCGTAAGATAAGATAAGATTAAACACTGAGGTTTTTTTTAAATAGTTGAAAATCATAAAGCTATTTTAAGCTAGACACTACTTGTTAGTGCTTTATTCAACATAACAAAATATGTTCCTGACCAAAGTAAACAGTCAGGAGTGCTTTGCAGCCCAGAATGCTGCTATTACTTGCAGAAAATTCCTTCAGTCCTCTCTGAAGTCAGAATATTTAAGGGTTAAATATCTGGGGCATTAGAGGTTTACAGTTCCTGTGTGAGATGAATGAAGATGGTTGGTTGGAGGTTGAAGTCTCAGGGCAGCAGCAAAGAAAGCTGTGACGGGGTGATGGAGGCAGGGTGTGGACTGGCAGGGAGAAGGCAGGGATTTGCCCCCGCACAGGAGCTGGCACAGGTAGGCGGCAGCTGTACGACAGCCTCATGCTCCTTCCCATCAAACTCTCCCTGCTCCAATGTCACACCTGCTCTGGACGCCCAAATTGCACTGCAGCATTATTGAGCACCACGTGCTTTCTGTGCAACGACTCCAAGCATCTTCATGGGTTTTCTACACCCTCACCATTCCCACAGATCATTCCCACTAAGCTTCTTGTCAAAATGCTAGCTTTAAAGAGAAAAATCATCTCTACGAGCATACATCTAATTAACTACTCAGAGCAATGCCTCTCTGGGTTTGCTCCTTAAATGCTTACAAATAATTTCCAAAGGATACATTTTAACTTGTGCAAACCCTAAAGAGACTACCAGTACACCTCTGGGGAAGGATATTAATTACACCAATTGCAGACAATTGTTTTAAGAGCAAGAGAAAGCTGGGAAATGCTAAGCAGAGACCACTCATTAAAAAAAACAGATGGACACACTCTGAAAGAAAGTAAAAATGCATCATCAGCAAATGCAAAACTCCCTACATGTCTCAAGGTGTAACTAGCTTAATTAAGATGCTTAATCACGTGTCAGAACCTCGTCCTCAATGGTCCCAAGTGCCCTAACGTCTGCATGAAGATGCTGAGAGCAGAAGATCCCCTGTGTCCAGTGGGATCTTTCCCATAAGAATGTAGTCTAATCCAATTTCCTCTGAATTCACTGGAAAGGTTACAACTGACCTGAATTTATGCCCATAATCAGTCATCAAAAGTGGCATTCATATAAGGGCCTTCATACACAGGAAATTTAACATCAACAATACGTGACTCAAATATAACATGCTACACGATGTCAGAGAAACAAATACTTGAGTAGGCTCCTCCCTCTATATAAATATCTGGCAAATCCCATGATATTTTAGCTAAATTTCCAGGTAGATTGCATCACAAATTAAGTTCTTAATATTGACAACAGGAAGCCAATACACCGCCCACTTGGCTTTACACAGCATATGTTTGGAAACCTTTATTTTGCTGTGCAGGTCTAGTGCCTGGTCCCTCAAGGGTTACAAGTTAGGGCAAGGGCATTTTTGCCTTGTTGAAGTTAGTTGAAGGTACACCCAAATGACATTTCAAGCAAAAAGTCACTTTCAGTGGAAATTATTATATGTATTTATCCATTTTTCTCTATGCACACGCACATTCACATGACTATTTGTGCATCTCATACCATCATGATCAAGAAGGCAGCTGTAACACAAACAATCTGCCACAGCGTCATCTGTTTAAAGCCTCCAACTTAGTCTGCGGTACAGTTTTTACCGTGCACATATTAATGATTTGCATTTCTATTTTTGAGAACCTAAGAACCAACCAAACCTCCTCTGAGACAGCTGCCAGCAACACCTAATGGTCACCCACGTGGCTAGTGGGTGGGTTACCCACAAAGACCACCAGCCAGGGAGGCAGAGGCTGGAAAAGAGCTCATCAGACATGCAACGCTGCACGCTGAGGGCTGCCGCAAGATCAGACTCTCTCCCTTTTCTGATTTGCAAACCAAACAGGCACTGCGCCACTGCACTCTCTGACGGGATAAACTTGCTCGGTTTTAAAGTGAAGGGGGGAGAAAGGGTTTACTCCTACCCTGCGGAGTCCTCTGTATCGAGCCAATCTGCCCCTCTTCGATATCAAATGCAGGGTGTGAGCACGTGGGACTCAGGGTCAGGGAGATGGTGAATGTGAAGTGCAATCTGAAGAAGGCAGCAGAAGAAGCTGAATCACCCCCAAAGCACGAAGTGAGTCACCCCCATAGGGATGAGGATATTTGGAAGGAGATGTCGCTTTGGGAGGTGATGCCTGTGCACATCAGCCACTCCAAACACTGGTGGACACTGCGCTCGAGGGGCTTACTGAGATGGGAAGGAGACATTTTTTTCCACTTTGCCTCAGCCTCCCCAAGACCAGAAGGGCCTTAATCGTGGAGTTACGCAGCGCTTTGTATCCCCGGTGGAGTGCATATTGTGTGCATGTGAATTCAGCAGCTCGACCTCCACAGCATTTCTCTACTCAGATGGACCCTCGGATTACAAGCTATTTAAAGGAAAACAGAATTCAAAATTAAAAAAAAAAAAAAGAAAAATATGGAAATCACCTGGGGAGAAATGTACAGTTCAGATCAAGTTGCAGGTTGTGTTGCTGAAGCTGGAGCAGAGCAGCCATGGGCATCCCAGCAGAGCTCGGTGCAGCCAGCAGCCGCCCTGCTCCTCTGCCACTCCACGCAGAAATCCGCGTGCTCTTTTCTTCACATTAAGCGTGGGCGAGCAGTCACCTACAGCCCTGACACAGTAACTAACCCTTCAAGGCCAAACACCATTCATTACAATAACACGCTGGCGTTTGCGAGATCGAGTGCGGTATCTGCACAGCATTTTATTGATACCACAAAGGCCAACAGGGACTGGGACAAATCTGTCCCACTCCTCTGTGAGCAGATCAGCAGGGCTGGACATGTGGGGAATGACTGGACTGATGCTCCTGGCTTGCATGGATGCTCAGGTACATCAAGAGCCGAGGAAAGCACTGTGCAAGGGCAGACACTTGATGGTCATGGATCAAGAGGGATTTGGGAACGGCTTAATTAACTCTACTTTTATCTCCCTCTAGAAGCGCTGAGTGAATCTCCAAGGTTCAGAGGATTCACTCTGCTAAGCCTCCAAATGCCTCCACGGAGCCTCATCGGTGATCTCACTTAGCAGAAATACTCACCGGACTATCAGATCTCCTCAAGACCTGCCAGGATTTATTTTTTTAAAAGGTGCTGCTCTCATTTTACAAAAGAGGAAGCGGCATAAAGAAAACCTAAAAGTTTTTCTGTAATCACGTAAGAGGAGGGAGTGGAGGGGGCTGAGAAACCAGATCCCCTGACCCCAGCGTATTACCAATGGGCTATATCATTCCAATCCCTTCCTCTCATCTCTGTGAGAGGACCTTAACATCACTTTTCCACAGCCTTTTTCTTCCCTTTGTCTTCCTTTTCTAGCTTCTCTCCTTGCCCGGCACATGGCTCTCACGTTGCAACAGGTAAACCTGCCCTGGATTAACTCTGCCCAAAGCAATGCATCGATGTTGTGGTACGTAATGGCACGACATTATGGCTGTAGCAGATGGGACATCGACTGGTAGTTCCCATGAATTGTTTCCAAAAAAAGAAAAAAAAAATCCAGAAATTAACATCAAAACATGGGCTTGGTTAAAGTAAATTAGAACAGATTATGTAAATTGTTACGAACAAGGAAACATCCAGCTAAGGAAATCTCCCTTACCACCCTTTTAACCTCCCTTCATCACACTTGCTGTTCTCCACGATGCTCACTCTCCTTCCTTCCAATCGCCAGGTGCTGCTGGTATCTCCCACACCCTGATAGGTCCCCACAAAATTCCCCCATCTGTGACACGAAGGGCAGGTGCCACCTCCAGTCACTACTCCTTTGTTCATTTTCAGGGATATTCTGAGGCCATTTGACAGAAAGAAGATGTCTAGAAAATATAAATAAAGAGAGGCTAATACTTTAACCAATTCATTCAGGACTTTTCACCCTACAAGCCCCATGAGATGCTGCAATCCAGGGGACAAAGAAGAGGAAAATAAATCTAGAATTGAGAGTCAGGGAAATTTAAGTATACAAAAACCGTGAAAAGTGATTAATCCTGGTAAGAAACTACAAAAAGAAAGGATGGATTCACCATTTGCAGAGCAGCACTGGTTTGAATATCAGACGACCCACAAGGCTCGATGCAACCATGCAAAATTATCAAGTTTCCTCTCCAGTCTTTCAGGTTTGTGATTTTGCCCATGTGCTGCCACAAAGGTGTCAGTGACACCAACAAATGGAGGCAATATTGCACCTGAGCAATATATGAGCAAATTGTCAGCCAGGATTTAAAGGAGCAAACTGAACCAGGTAACCAACAACTTCAGGTGACTTTGCTGAACATAGCAGCTGTGCAAACAAAGGGTGATGGGAGAGTGTTTGATCTGCTGCAAAGCCCCAAGCACAGACTGGTCCCCTTCGCTTGCTGTGGAGTCGTTGCACAAGAGCATTGACAGGGGAATTGTCATTTTTCCCTGAGGGCTACAGCATGAAGCACAGAAATGTCTGTCTCTGAAGGAGCTGAAACCCAGTTTGACGAGGAGTGGCGTTCGGCCTTCCATGATAGTTTCCATCATGCCAAACTGGGTGTGCTGTGGTGTTGGAGTAGTGATGAGCACATGACGTGGCACTTCAGTGATGCTAAAATCCACCCTTGCCACTGGCCAGCACAGAGCCACCACGTCCTACTCACTGCCACCAGAAGGGCACAAGTCCCATGGGACCAGAACTAGCCCTAATGGGTAAAAATCACTTCACATTTGGGAAAAAAAAAAAAAACAACCAAAAACCAAAAACCAAAACAAACCGATATATTCCATGGGCTTTGGCTAGAGATTGCATTTAAGAAGCAAAGGATTAAAATATGGAAGTTGATGTACAATAAGGGAAACTAAATCCCTTAATGACTGAGCTTCCTGTGCATCTCCACTGGCTCCTGACCATCCCAGAGGCAAAGAGCAAAGAAATGAAAGAAAACTGGTTGAATATTGCCGTGGATCGTTAATTAGAGGGGTAGCTCTCTGCACAGATAAAAGCAGAGGGCTCAGATTTTGCTGTTGCTTTGGCTGTCGAGCTGCCAGGAGAGCACGTTAAATATCCCAGTTGCAAAGGCATGCTGTAAACCATGACTGAATCACTTATATTAACATCTATCGTGTTTAACGCTGAAAATTAGGATCAGTTAGAAGACTACAGTACGAGAACCTTGGGCAAGCACGAAAGCCATCTAAGTAGGGCAGGTTCCCTCCGTAACAGCTCTTTCCGAGTCAGTGTTACACTTGCAAGACATGACATTTAATGCTGCAGCTCCATGAACAGCACGTGTCACGGATAAAATGCCATAAGAAAGCACAAATAATTTCATGAAAGCCAGAACTAACAAAGCCTGAGTCTGTAAGGATTTGTAGCTTTGTGTAACCAAACGTCTTTGCGAATAAATGTTCCATTATTTCCACACATACCCTGCAGAGAGTTTTGCCAGTGGCATGAGGGTTACTGGGCTTGATGAACTCACCAGTTGGCCAAGGGAAGTGTTTAAATCACAGTTCCTGCTCTGGAGGACACTAGAAACTTACCTCTGCTCAGCTGTCTTATTCAATTGGAACGACTCAATAATTTCAACAGATATTAGGACAGTCTCACACATATTCACACAGAATGATTGTATCAGATTGCTTTCCACATGAAAGAAAACTACCAAAAAACCTTCAGGATGTCTCATAATGATGTGAGAAAGCATGGGAGCAAACCAGCCTGCTCCCAAGGGGGGAATGTGACAAGTCTGCTAAGAGGAGTAAGTGAGATGGCCAGGGTTGGTAGAGGGAAGGAAACTGTTAGCTGTCCTGAAAATGGCTGGCTGGCTGCAGCAGAGGTCTGCCCACCACTCCTGGTCTGGAAAAACCTTCAAATACTGATGCTGTTTGTGGGACTTGCAGTGCCTTACCTTGATACAAGGCCTCTTACAATTCAGATCTTTGAAAATCAGCCAGAGATGTATGATGTGAGGTACCATATCCCTAACTCTGCCCTCTCCCTTTCTTATCCCATAGCCCCCAAACATCCTCCAGGACAGGTATTTTACAGATGGATATTCCCCATATAGCTTCACCGATATTTGCGTGAGCAGAGTTCAGCGTGACACTTTTCCCATCGTCCAGGTTTCCCTCCCACGTGAACTTTCTGGTGCGAAAAGAAGAAAGCTCCGGCCCAAGCTTATTTTTGCACAACTGGTATTTATCAGGTTTTTCTCATTTGTGGACTCTCTGAAATCTTGAAAAGGTGACTTCATAGCAGCCCTTTCCCTCTCAAGCAGGGCACAAGCTGCCTTGTGAGATTTTATATCACAGATTGAAAGCTTTTGTGTCCTTGATGATTTCAGTCCACTTAACAGGAGCGCCTTTTATACCCACATTGCTTAGTCAGCAAATAGTCTGCTGACAGCGCTGCACGATGACTCCAAGCAGCTACGAGGGGTGGCCCCAAGTAGTTCACAAGAAGCAAGCTGGAATTGCATAGGTTGGGGCTGCTTGCAGTAAAGTTTACAGATGGAAAAAAAAAAGGGTGTTCTTCAGTTTTGTTTTCTTTTGCATGCAAAAGTGAAGTTCCAGATTGGAAGATCATAAATCTGAAAATGCTCATGCCAACATGGGGATTGTACTCTTGGATTAGCATCATCCAAGGGTTTGGCAGGCTACCAGATTCATGTCAACAAGTCAACCACCTTCCCCTGAAAAGGATAACTTTGGAGACAGCTTTAGAAGAAAGGTGGAAGGTTGAATGGCACCAACATTAATTTCTACTACTTCATATCCAACGCACTGTTCCTCCCCACCGCAGCCAACAAGTACGTGGTACTGCAGTGGAACAGCTTCTGCAGCTACCGAAAAGGTTTTGGTTTCCACCATCTCAGATCAGCGGTCTCCCCTCTTTCACTCACAAACACACATGCAAATAATGTGAAAGTTAGCAAAACCTCAACTAGACACAGAGCAGAGATGTGAACAAAACCAGGCAGATGTCCGTTGTTCTTAGCGAAGGTGGCTCTACAGAGCTTACAAAGCCAAAACACCTGCTTTTTCTCTCCTACTGCATTTAGATTCCTGTTTTTTGAAGTGACATCCACAATTTGCTTATTGCAAAGAGCTGGAGGAAGTTTACTGGATTCCATATTTAATATTCCCTTGCATTAAAAATGAAAGAGAACTCGTATTTATGAGCAAAAGGATAGAAATGGTGCTATGCCTTACAGCCAGATGGCAGTTTTGACCTCCTCTGATCTCCTATCACCGTGATACCTTTTGTTCCCACCCACATTTCCCATCTCGCCTTGCCTGATCTAACGACTGGGCAAGGGAGAGCTAATTCCAGCTCAAAGCCAGATGGTTCAGTGCCCATATGTGGATTGCCTGGCCAACTTAGCTACATCTCTGCAGCTGGAAGGCCAAGGAATTGAACTTTGGGATCATGTGTGGTCTCCAAACCACAGACTGCTCACAACAGATGAAGGAAATTAGTATCTTTACCGGTATCTTTAAGATCTCTGTGCTTCTGTCGGGTTAATTGGAGCAGATAGGAAACATCATTATACAGTCCTGTCTGCCTTAGAAAACTGGCTACAAGAGAAAGACCCTGGATGCCCTAGAAGATGGGACACAGGCAAATGTGGAGGGATGAATCACTTCATACACCTTCCCTCAGCTAAGACTGAAGAGGAGGCTGTGATAAAAAGCCCCAGTGCCAGCAGCAAGCAGCAAGTGGCTCAGAGCAGGCGTTTGAAGGAAGGAAGGCCAGCCAAAATTCGGGAGAGAGACAGATGCCCACCGAAAGACACGCTTCTATTAGCCTCAGAAGATGGTGATGATTTTCAAATCAAAAATTTTTACCAGTTTAGTTACTTCAGTACTTAACATTTCATTTCGGCATGTAATTTTCTATATGCAAAGAAATTAGCCAGGATGGGACTTGTCCTGAGCCGGTGTCCTAGCAGGATGCTGGGCGCTTCTGCTATCAACCCAGCTGTCTTCTCTGGAGCTTACATGAGGGTATAACCCACCACCTAGAGGAGAAATGATGGAAAGATGTCAGGAGACCTTGTCTCATGCTTATACAACTTGACCACTCTCCGTTTCATCTTTCAGATCCTACCCATCACCTCTGTGATCTCCTGTTACTCCTTAAGGGTGAAGACCCAGAAATCTTTCCAAAAATTTCATTGACCTCTCTTCCTCAACACTGCATGTCTTCTATTGTGAATGCCAGCCTTACGTATCATGTTCATAAAACATTCTCATGAGATTTCACAGTGATAACGCCAAGTTGGAGACATTTTGCAGCTGGAAACCTGGGCTGTGCAGTTAGGCAGCTGGAACACTAACTGGCTGTGACAAAACCTACCCACGTACACCTCACAATTTCTGATCCACGCCCTACCTTGTGTTATACTCCTTAGCAAGGTAATCCTTCTCTTCATTTCTAAGTTCTCCAGATCCTGTGAGCAGAGACCAGTCTGGCTCATCCTCTGCCAGGGGCATGGTGATGGCACGCCTTCGTGCACCTCTCTGCATGGTATTGCAGCTTGAAGAAGGGAGGACTCTTTGTTCATATTAAAAAAATAGCTTGATTCCCTCCTGGAAAGAGTAGAGAGAGGTATGAACCTCCTCAGGCCCAGAGCACACGTTTGACTCCTAGAGGTACTTTCTTGCCATCAGGCACCATGCAAAAGGGATGCTGGAGGCAGCATCCTCACCATTTCTGAAACAATAGCTGACTCCAGCTGTTGTGCCAGGCATGCCGCTGGGTCCATTAAGCATGCAATGAGTGAGCCCACAGGCTTGTTGCCTCCCTGGGACACAAGCTGAGGTGATGCCCTGTTCTGCCTCATATCTGGGTCACAACAGAGCTCAGACAAAGGATGAACATCTCCAGCACAGATGCATGGATTTTTGCTACACGCTGGGGGAATGTTATAGTCCCACACAAGCATAACAAATTAAGACAGGCATTTCAAGAGTAAAAAATGAGAGATTTTGAGACTGCACACCTGGAGTTAGGTGCTGACCTTGTGTCCGCTTGTGTCAAGCATTTTCATGTGAAGGCAGCTCAGTAGTATTTAAAGAAAAAGAAATTCAAGTTCTGGGTCTGCTATTACAATTACTCACAGCTCCAGCAGGAAGACTAGGACCAAATAACCTTCTGAAATGCTTCCATTCCTACCATAGGACCTGCAGCCCATTTAAGGCAACAGCAATATCCCCATATCCACCCCTGATTTCAGGAGTATCCCTGATTTCCATGAGAAGCAGACCAAGCGATGGTTTCCAAGCAGTGAATCCCAACTGGCAGCGTTGAAAAAGGCTTGCAAAGCTTGAGCAAAAACCTCCAGACTGTTTAATTTGAAACACATCAAAACAAATATTAATGATGAATTAATCATTAAAGGTGGAAAAGATAAAAGTAGTGGCTGCAAGGATTTATCTCAGCCAAAACCAGCAAACCATCTTTTAGTTGTTGGCAGCAGCCCTGTTTTTCCAGTATGGAGGAGTGTGGATTCACATGTGCAGCCAGTAATTATAGCTGATCCCACTCCCTCGCCTGGGAGCCGTGAGGAGCTACGTGCAGTTAAAGGTGGTGAGCAGCTCCTGGGCTGAGGTGGGTTGCTCTGAAGGGGTTTCATGCAACGACAGATGAACAAGAAAGGAGGTTCTATTTGCAAAATCCTTGACAAACATTGCCTTAAAGAGTAAGATTGACACTTTTTGAAGGGTGATCTGGCTGCATGCAGAGCAACAATCCCCGTACCTTGCTTCACAAAATGAGAAGCTCTTGTTTACAGTGAATGAAGAGCTGAATAATTGGTATAATGCTCTTTTCTTAGCCTCCTGGTTCTCAGATGAATGCAGTATGTACACATACATTCAGTTATATGGGAAACCTGTCAGCAGATACTACACTTCTGAAAAGAAAGCTCTGCTGTCCGTGAAATACTAATTTGACACAAGCACTGGAATGTTGTTTTCTACTGTTATCTCCTTCGTTGGCTTGAATACATACTAACGAAGGATGAATGTTAAACTACCTACACACCTGTATAGATGACTTACGCAAAACCATGGATAACTGGCTATTTGGATGAATGAAAGATGTAACAAAACTAAGTATTTCATTCCACCATATGGAAATTAAATGTAGCTATCACCCAGGAGATGTGACAGAGCTGGGACTCCCAGCTGTGGTTTGAATGGGATCTTAGCACGCTGGTACCTAGCACATCTGGGTGGGGTGGACCCATACTACCGATGATAAGGACAAGTAACAGGACAAAGGTGGAGACCGTTTATGTGCTCAGAGGACAGTGTTGTAACCAAAAGGACACTTAGCTTCGCAGCATGAAGCAGGGCTATGCCCCCCAGTCACAGACTTTTACGCCTCAAAACTGCATTTTCTCCACAAAAAAAAAGCAGAAAAGCGAACGGGCAACCAAGCACAAATGACCTCCTAAGCATAAACTGTTTGCCCCTAACGAAGATGATGAGTCCTTCACATGCTCAGCTCTGCAGATTGGGCTACCACATATTGTTGCTGGGCAGCCTAGAAAATCACAAGCTTTGATTGAGTCCTGTCAGCCCGAGTGTGCACACGATGATTAAAGCCCATTACGGTTCCTTGGTGCCATGCTATGCGCCAAGACTGTCGGATTTGCCCAGCTGCAGCTCTCTCCTACAGTGAGGAACAGCAAATGCTCTCTAAAACTGGTGGGAGATTCTCCGGGTGCAGGGGGTATAGTAATAACCACAAAATGCTGCTCCTAGCATGTCTGGTTCCTAGTCTTGATCTTACATATTTGTGGTCATTAGGACCACTGCGCACTAGCTGTGCTTGCCGGCACCCTGCCCACCTGGCTGGCCCCGGGGCCACGTGCCCAGGGAGCGGTGAAGCTCCACAGACCAGGATGCTGGAGCACAGCTCTCTCAGGGCTCCCGGGCAATCCTTGCCTGGCATCTCAGCAGCGATCTGACTCAAGCACTCAGTCTGCAGGGACGAGCCGCATGACAAACTCATCAGCAGCAACCTGCCAGAATACCCCCTCCTTCCCATCAAGCTACTGGGAAGCCAATTTATTTTATTTATTGAGAAAGACAGAAGGGTAAGTGAGAGGCTAGGCAGGTTTCCACATTTCATCATCACTGTATTAGGACACTCCTACACAGAAGACTGCTCCCCCAGTTGCCTGTGGGAAGTGCCAATAGCCCTCGGGTGAGTCATATACAACCTATACCATAAGACAGTAAGTGAGAAAGCTCTGGAGGATTGATCTCGGAGGATAACCGCACCTCTCTGTCTTCGTCATGAGTTACTGTCCTCAATCACAGTTCAGAGAAAGCCAAACTCAAAGGCAGATTCACTTCTCCTGACACCTGTGTGAAAGCTGTGAGACTACTCAATGTCCTGGAGCCACTCCTCTGCACCGCTTGTAACGGCAGAGGAAAATACGGCTTCAGTCCTCTGTAACTGAAACTTAAAAACTTCAGTGGAGGCTACATTTTAAAACTTAAGTGAAGGCTACTGATGTTCAAGCCTGCCTTATTTTCAATCTTCCCAGATACTGGAGACAAAAATACGTCTTCTCCTTCCACTGTTACTGGGTTTACTTTGCACGTGATCTTCAGGAAAGAAGCAGAGGGATGGAAGAGAAAGAAAACTCACAGCAATGGGCAAAATTAATCATGGCGTAATTCAATCTGGCCAAATCTTGACATTTTTAATCAGGCAAGATCGCTGGGGGTCTCACTTGGCTGGATTCAGATCTTGGCAGCATCGCTGTAGAGTCCAAAGTAGACCTGAACTTGGCACACCAAGTCGCAAAGAAGTCACTTAATCAGAACAATATAATTAGCAGAAATCCTTGCTAATAAGGATGCATTTGGCTTGTGTATAACAGTTAATTGGTTTTTAACCAGGTGATAATAGGTATGAGAAAGCTAATCTCCCTGGTTTTACAAAGGATATGATAAAGCGGGTCCAATTAAAAATTAAATAGTGTTGAACTTCATTTATTCTTGCTACTTGTATTACTGTGGAGCACAGGGACCCTATGTATAGGTTTCTATTTTTAGGAGAGAGAAACCTGGATTCACAAGCGTCCCCAAAGTGCCTCTGCGGAGGTAACAGCAGTTTAAACCAGAAGCCAGGCCCATACTTGCAGCCACCTGCCCAGTAAACAGCACTTTGAATTCCAGTTCCCTCTTTTCCCATGGCATGGAAGTAAAACTTTTAAAACCACCCACTTAGTAGTCAAGGACCAGACTTCTAAAGATTATTAGGTACCTCATGATGCAAGTAACTTCCTAAAGTAACTAAGCATCAAAGCACTTCCAAATATCCTCCCGGGTATCTTCAGATAGCTAAGTATCTTAAAAATTTATCTCCAAATGATTTCTAAAGGTGATATAGGCACTAAAGAGCTGGAAGCCTGGAATCTTTCCATAGTTTTAAACCTCTAATAACCACTGCAGACGGAATTTATGTTTTTTAAATATGTCACTGCGGCACTGTCCTGCTCCAGAGTATAGAGGTTAACAACGCCAATATTTGGGACAGTAACAAGCAGAAAATTAATGTTATAAGCAGTAATTAATGTTAAAAGACAGAAAATCCTTCATGTACAATAAATGTATGTCTGACTGCAGGAACAGTAGGGCTAAAGAGTAATATTGCAATGACATCTGGGTTATTTTTCTACTATTCTAGGTTTTACCACTGTCAATTGACTTTTTGCATGTCATGATGAAGCAGAAATGGGGAAGAAAAAACTCTGAAAACAACAGTTTACAAATGTATTTCAAAGGACAATGATAGCAGATTTATCTTTGTCAATTCAAAGGCCAGTTGGACAGGGCTTTGAGCAACCTGATCTGGTTGGAGATGTCCCTGCTTCTTGCAGGGTGGTTGGACTGGATGGCCTTTGAAGGCCCCTTCCAACCCAAATAATTCTATGATTCTATGACTCTAATTCCTTGGTTTTGTTCACTCAACTAAGAAGAAATCAGTACAAAAATGTGGGTTGTTTCATGGCATTCAAAAGAATGTTTCCTAACCAACTGACTTATAAACTACAGTGCTATAGATTTCTAATATTTTATGCAGCCAAGTCACACATACAAGTCACACACAGTGACTCATTTTTTCCTAAGCAATACATCTAATTAATTCAAGGTATTTAGAATGAAAGGTAGCTATTAGATGAAGTCTAAAATAAACGGTACTAAATGCAGCCCTAGAGCTGATGGACACAGGGCATTCTGGTAACATCACCCTCTCCTCTGCTGTGCTAAAAGCTGCGTTGCTCACCACAAATAATACTGAATTAATACTTTTACGCTGTATAATTTTTATAATGCATCTGACAGTTGAACTGGTCAGGATGATGCTAGAGGAATCCTAATACAACAAATCTTGCTTCACAAGGGGTGCATCAATTTTGAGCTGGGTGGAGCACATGGTTGGGAAGAAGGCGTTCTCCAGCTCAGCTTTGGAGGCTACTCAAAGCTTGGCTTCTCCCACAAGAAAAAAAAGAAGCTATAAAGCAAGGGGTGTGATTTTATAGCGTTCACTCCTGCCTATTGTCTGCTTAATTGGAACAACACATTCATTTACAACACTTCATGAAACAGTCATCAAACCCACCTCTTTTTTATCATTACCTCAGCTTTATGTGGCGTCAATAAATTCGATGTTCTCTCACAAATTGCAAGCATATTGGCGCTTCACAGATGCTGAACACAGTAAGTAAAAACTGCTGGGAAAGTAATCGGTGATGTGATCAGCATCACAAACTTAAAAGGTTAGAAGTTCATTTCTAGATGAATGTACACATTCTTATGGGTCTTATCATCTGTGATCTGGTGATCTCTCAAGAGCTAGATTTGGAATAAAATTTACAGAATATCTCCATTCCAAATGCAACACAAACACAGGCACAGATGTCCTTATACAATTCCTAATTTGTGCCTAAGCTTAAAACCTAGGATTGCACAGGTCCACATCAATTATGTGTCCTCTCACATTTCACTCTCTCTTGCACAATGCCCCTTGAAGTTTAGCTCCAAACTGCATTGGAGCTACATCCTGACAGGCATCCTGTCCTAGTCTTTTTGCCCTGTTTTATTGCTATATCCACACAGTTATATTCCCAAGTTGTATATTACTGCTTTACCATGTTACTCTGTGTTCCAGTGGGATTTTAAAATAACAACATATTTGATGAAAACAATTATTTCCTCCAGCCAGGAGGACATTTGTGTGTTCTCAATAGGACTGTAAGAGAGAGGAAACTACCTGCTGAGTTAATGCTTCAGCTCTGAGTTTCCATTAACCTCCTAACTTCAACCATTTTTCAACCATTTTTCATTATGAAAAGATGACCTTCAAACTAAGCATATGGAAAAAAGCACATTTCTCCCCACTCACATAGCTCTGAAGTGTGACTGGAAACACTGTTCTCACACTTTTTTAAAAAATCCACCTTTGAGCTAGGACCAAAAATGAAAGCTTGCAAAGCCAACGGAATTCGTTTAAGAAATTATGAGCATTTCAAAGGGAGTCGGAGTTAGCATGGAAACATGCTCAGACTTCAGGCTGGCAGAAGCTATCAGCAAACATGAAAAATACTCTGGAAATATTTAGGAAAAAAAAATCATGAATTCACATTTCCAAAATAAGTTTAAGCTTCAATGTGTGACTTCATGCAAACTAACAGGCACATCAAGAGGCACGAACAGTAGTCAAGAAACCAACCAGAAACCTCCAGAGATCCCAGACACCAAGGAATGTTTTTCTGTCACTTTGTGTAAGATATAACTGAGTGGAACAAGTCAATTGGAATGGGCAGAAGAATGGCAGTTCTTACTTGAAGGACATACACTTCTAGATATCTAAAGCTATCTTGTGTCCTTCTTCACAGCTGAGCTGGTTCACACCGTGCTGGCATGGCACCTCTGAGCTGGATCTGATGACACCATAGTGTACAAGGCAAGGGAGAAGCAGACCCCCCAAGGTATAGACCGGCTTCAGCGACCAGGTCTGTAATACCGGTAAAGTCACAAAGTCATAACCCCATGTACAAAACCTGCTGAGCAATTAATATCGCATCAGTCATGCGTGTGCTCAATTCAGACACAATTCACTGTTTTAATTTTGATTAATATAGACTGTTGAATTATGCTTTGCAAACTCCATACCGACTACAGGTGGGGAAGGTTAGGCTCTGTTTCTAACATATCATTTTGCTTTTGACAGGCATAAATACACTTCTGAGTAGATAATCAGAGTCGTCAAACCTCACAGCACTTAATCACTCAGCATGAATGGTTAAAACACTTAAAATTAATCTCACATTAGTCTAATTGTTACTCAGTGCCTCCAGTTTTGTTTGCATTTTTGGTTTTGTTTTTAGGTCTTATTTTCTCCTCTGGTTTCAGCTGCCTCCTCCTCATCCATTTATTCTTTGTCAGAAGCCTATCTGAAGGTGGAAAGCTCTTTTCTTCTCCGTGGCAGGCTGTCTCGCATGTACAAGTCATCTCTGCGGCTGCTATTTGTGCCAGCCATGTCATGTAATGGCAGTGGGTGACATCCAGTTTCCAAAGGCTTGTACTTCCATTTATTCTGCCTCTGAGACCCTGCTCAGGGGAGCCATCAGGAATAAGAGGAAGGAAAGGGAAGAGTCCCAGACATGCACGTTTCAGTTACTGCAATCTCTTCCTCTCTGGCCTTTTTCATGCACTCTTACTGCAGCGAAGCACATCTTCTAGTGCCTGTTTTCAACTGTGCACATCTATGCACTGTCCATTTGCTCTTACGCTACCTGTTCCCTGAAACATAACACATTCATCTCTATCTTTAAGGACCTTCTTAGTCTATCCTCATCTTGCCTATCTCATTGAATACTGATTTCTCACCTCTAACAAGGTGGTGATAGTCATCAAGAAAATAACCAGATTTTCATTTTCAATCAGGTGGTTTTTTGCTGCCTGTTACACCTGGATACCCACATATTTTGGAGCTGCTCCTTATCTTTGGGGTGACCATCACCGAAGCCCTCCTCACAACTCTTCTAGGCTCCTAACAGCCTTTCCTGAAGGTGACAAGATGCATTGACCAGTCTTGTATGTCCCTTCCCATAGCAGGGAGGTTGGACTAGATGATCATAAAGGTCCTATCCAACCCAAACCATGCTATGATTTTAATGATTTTCCTGATTCCTTCTGCTCTCTCATCTGCCTGCATCCTTCTCCCATATCACATGTTCCCCTATGGCGTGAACTCTTTTTGCACCACATTTGAACAGCCTTTCACTATCAGGAATCTTTCTGCTGCTAATCCAGTGTCTATAAGGCAGAGAGGACATAGCCACGGAGCAGAGCAGAACAAAGATCCACCTCCTCCAAGTCTCAACTGGGTGATCACACTATGGCATGGTCTCCTGATCCTTGAATCCTGCGCTCTCAGTGCCACTTTCATTAGGAAGGGTGAAAACACCTAAACCCAGGAGGTTTGTTAGCCTGGTGGCAGGTGGCAAAGTCACCCAGGATATGGGACTTGTGAGCTGCCAGGTGTCTCATCACCTGGCCATGCATCCCCACCACGAAGGGAGCGCGCAGCCACAAGCAGTAAGTGTCTCTCAGCTTGATATCCACCTCCAGAAAGGGCTGTAGGGTCTGGCTCCAGGGTGAACAGAGGCAGCTGATGTACTGCCGGGAGGTAGGTCTCTGAGTTCCAGAGAGGGACAGGAGCTCACTGCCTTTGCCCACTTCTAGGCAAATCTCCATCCAACATTTTGACTTTCTGGAAGGCTGCTTTCAGGCTCCCAGCTCTCTCCATGGATCATTTCCACAGGCCTTGGACCACATTCAGGCAATCCGCATCCTACTCTGGCTCTCAGGGTTTCCTTTTCCTTCCAAATAACAATGCTACAGTTTGAAGGTGGGACTTGGCCAAAGAGCTCTGCTGATAAACAATCTCCATCTCTTTTTTACTGGAATAACAGTCCTCTGGGGAGGAAGAACACAGATGTCTAATGGTCCAAAGGAACTCAACTTCAGTTGATTAAAGTAGAAATGACCCTTGAAAGTGGAAAAAGTCACCAAGGGAGGGAACTGCAGGCATGGCAATGAACTGAGACCTCTCTCAGCACCCATTGAGAGGGAACAGTGCCTAAGCAGAGCAGCCTGAGGATATGCTGGCTCAGCAGATTGTGAGCACAGCTCCTTTTGAAAACTTCCTCTCCCTTGCAGAAACCCCAAGGAAGAAGTTTGCCTTCTGAAAATAATTGTCAGCTGCCTCCCAGGATGAATCCATCCGCTGCGTAAGATGCTTCCCAGTCCCAGAGTTCACCCATGTACGTGTCTGCTGAGGACATTAGCCATGAAAAGCATTTCTAAACGTGATTAGAAAAAGCTAGAACATGACTCTCTAGCAAGTGCTGCTAATCTCTTCCAAGACTAAAACCTCTCCTTGCTTTCTTGCTTACCCAGATCCCCCACAAAAAAAAATATTAAAAAGACCTTTCACACATAGAAATCTAAAATTAACTACCAAACATCAAGCAGGTATGTGTAGGAATTGTATTTTATAACCCCAAAAGCAAGGTGATTAACACCTCCATTAAGCTTGCCAGAGACCTGGCAATGCCTAATCTAGCTGATGCATTACTGAGACATCGTGGTGATGGTTTGCAGTATAAAACAGGAGGACAGATGTGTGTACACCCTCTCTGCTCACCGCAGCCCCTTGACTACCTTAATCCTCCATTTCAAACAGGATTTACTTTTCATCGTTTTATAAACAGGCTGAGTGGTGTTGTGGATGAAGTATCCATCCATAGCAAGGAGTGGGGCCAACAGCTGAAATCAAGAGGCTGTTTTCTTTACTAAGCTTCAAATCATGGTCCAGAATTAATGCAGAAGTGTCTACCTCCCTGTCCCTCAGCATGACCATCCACTCCCAGCTATCTTGAGAAATCTCACCTACAGTCTGTTTTTTTTTTAGTCAAAAACTCACGTGTTTCTAACACAGAGACCCATGATTTCCAGGTGATTGCCCTTGAAATGGGGACCGTTACACATTTTGCAGTATTAATTTATTTTTTAAGACTAAGACAAATTTTAAACTTAAGTAACTTCTAAGGATTCAGCACGATTAAATAAGCTGTTTGATGCCAACCCTGATGCCATCTTTCATCCAATGGAAATACAAGCAACATCCATCTCTTTAGGGATTCATGGCTCATGTGAACCTGGTAAGATGGTACAAAAGCTACTTCCAAGCATTTGTACAGAAAATATGCCTTTGCTTCTCACAATCATGAATTTCCAGATGCTCTAGCTGATCCACAGAAAAAAAACCTTCGGCATCCGACTGGCACCGTTTGCAAGCTGCTCATGCTAATAGCTGATTACATCCAGCTAGAGTTTAATTCAGAAACAACCTCGTTGAGGTAAAAAAAATAAAAATAAATTAAACAAATGTAAACCTAATGTAACTAGGAAGAGACTTAGAGCCTGATTCTCAAAAAAAAAACCAAGTTATGCTATTAGATAATTTAAAAGCAAGGTGAGCCAGTATTTCCTTGTGGTAGCATTCATTATTTGTTTAACTAAAGGTCAGGTGAAATAATAAAAATTCTGTTGTCTCAGCCACTACAAAGGCAGACTTCAGGGCTGGGAATTTGCTCAATTTTAGCAGAAATAAATTCATGCCAACAGCCAGTGCATTTTGCCAAGCACTTCTTTCACCTCTCCCACTTCTCTCTGGGTTGAAGGCTGTTGGCCAAACCCACGACTCTAATCTGCAGACTCGTTGTTTCCCAGGCACCTTCACCCAGATGGTCTCTCTGCACCACTCAGTGGTTTTTTTTTTTGCAGCCACTGAATGTAGGAAACAATCACCTTAAATCAACTCACTATTCACTTTGCAAAAGATCTGCAGTAAGCAAGAGGAAAGGCTGAAGCCTGGATCTAACCAGCCTTGCAGATATTTGTCCCAGCACCTCTCCAATGGAGACAAGACCACTCCCCAACCAACCTGTCCCTTCTGTCTCCAAAGCCAGGATCGTCGAATCTGTAGCAGCCCCTTTGGTTCTCATTTTAGTTTTGAGAATTCTTAGCTTTACTAATCTATTGAGAGCTAAGGAAACCTGTATTTCCCCACCAAGAGCTCTCTCCACTCCCTGTTTATTCAAGGACATTTTCTCCCATAGTGCCTTCTCTTTGCCATTGTGTTATGGTTTAATTACTTCCTTTCTGAGAAGTTAATTTCATTTATCTCCTTGGAGTCAGACAGGATCGTATCAAATATGTAAACTCAGCTGTGCATGATATTCATACAAACAATGGCTACGTCCCTCAGTCTGTATAAAACCCTTGCTACATCACACGCAATCCCACTTAGGAAAGGGAATGTGCATTTGTTAAAGTCGCCACTGATTGTCATTACAGAGGCTGCAATGTTTTACTGTGCAAGCTCGAGTTATTGCTAGCTGAAGCATGATACAGTTCACTCTGATGAAACTGAAATATTTTTGGATGAAGAATAAATAACCATCTCGGAAGAGTCGGAATGAAGAATGAATTCTAATGGAAGGAAATTGTTTAAATGAGTGTTTGTTTTCTGAAATTTAAACAGGTTTTCTGGTGGTGAACTGTACTGATCCGTACAGTGCAGTACAGCTAAAAGAGCCCTTTTCCCCCTTTTCTGTTCTTTATATTCTTGTGCTTTTTGCTGAGTCTCTGTCTAGGTTGGTACCTCAAGTGTTGGTACATGTGCCCCATCCCTGGACACATTGCCATGACGTGTTGTGGCTGCAGTCAGTGGTAATATTACACGTGTTTTGTTGAAACGTGGAACAACAATCAGATGACAGGGACTTTTGATGAAATCTTTATTCTCTCTCTGTTACTAATACAGACTGCAGAGATCTTGAATGCTGGGATGTTTTCTAACAGGTTGCTTTTTCCAGGCACGTTGCTTTTCTCTCAGAGTGTGGGGAAGAGGGTTTTATAACACACAAAATGCATAACAGAAATGACAGAAAAGGTTTGTACAAATAAAAGGGAAACAACCTCAACCTAGATAACTAGAAGGGAATTTTATTTAATAATGTAATTGATTTGTTATTAAATCATTTCAGGGTCATTTTTTTTAAGTGAAAGTAGAAAAAATGATGAATTCTTAGAGGCACTTAATAACTAATACAGAGTAATTTTACAGCCATCATCTCCAACATGCTGTATGGGAGATCTTCTAACTCCACTAGTCAACGCATGGAATAAAAAAAAATAGCTCAATTTGAAGCTGCTGTTATTATTAACCTGCATGGAGCAGAGCAGAGAATGACACAGCCCAGGGCCCATAACTCACCTACAATCACTGCCGGTGGCATGGTAAAGATAGAGGATGGAAATTTCAGAACAACACATAGAAGTGTTCAACAAATGCCAACTTGTCTAGTGGTCTGTCACTAAAAATGAATTGGGTTAATTTCCTTTTCACTCTGCAGAAATCAAAGCAGTCTATTTCAAAATACACATGTCATCTTCAAGGCCAATTAAATTTTGCAAGCCATGACCAGGGGGAAAAGAGAAGATCAAAAGTTGGGCTTCATAATGAAAGCTGATTGAAATCTTAATTACTAAGAGATTTTGGCTTGTCTTGATTGTGCATTCATCAAGACACAACTCTTTGGTGACTGTCTGTTCTGGATCCCCCTCTGTACCCCATGTGTGATTGTTAAGACCCTATTACAACCCTTCCTGTGGAGATGGGCTGTTCTAACTTAGGCTACAGAATCTTCTGGTTTTATCACAGGAGAGTCTTGTTCAGTCCCCAGCTGACGTTGTAAGCACTCACCTATTAAAATATGCATGGGAAAAGGAAATAATAAAAGCAAAAAACATAAAGCAGAGACAAACTGATGAGAAAAAGACCTTTTTTTGCAATTTGGACAGACACCAAACCCTAAGATAACAATCTTTCCTAGGAAATATCATACCCAAGATCTTACTAATTTGGGGCAAGTGAAGCTGCGCACCAAGTATAAAGACAAGTCATTACAACTTCAAGACATTTTTTTCTCTTCAGTGCCAGTTTGACATGTGTCCCACCCTATACAATTATTCACTCTTGCTTCTTCCTATGTGAGATCACCTTTAAAACAGTAATTAGAGAATGTGTTTGTTTAGAGGAACGCAAATGACGGCTTTGCTTCGGGGCCTGCTTAGCTTGTCAAGTCAGCCTGGAACCACACCTGGCTACCAGAAAAAAAAAAACAGCAGTGAAAAATAAACAGTCTGTGTACAGTTTCATACAGAATGTAACACTTCCCTCCGACAGGGCTCATGCATCATTTAATACTTAACACATTCCCCAGAAGAGGGAAATATCTCAGACAAGCATCAGCACTTAACCACTTGAGGGCAGGCATCCTACTGCAGTGATGTCTTGAGTGAGGTGGGACTGTTTCTAGTTTCCAAAAAGGAAACAAAAAGACTTGATCAGCACCTTGACTCCCCGTGAGCATATTTGCCTTGCCTGCCTCTGACCAAAGAGTTCACAAAGAAACTGGGCTCTCTGCCTAGTTTCATTCTCACCGTGGGTCGATCAAACATCCATGTGCTGCATCACACCGCAATATTTCAGCCTGTGTCAGTCCCCTGCTCTGCAGAGTATCCAAGAAAAGGTTTTGTTACTAATCTAAAAAACTCTTACACTAAATTAAGCTTATGCTATCCCAAGGAGCATCCAACTTTCTACCAGACTCAGTTATTTCAGCAATGGCTGTCAGACACAACAGGTCTAACAAGCCCAAGGGGACAGGAGAAAAGATTTCAATGGTTGACTCGATGCTCTGGAAGAGCTTCCTGCAGGAGAGCAGAAGGAGACACTAGGTGTGTCCTGGCAAAGTTATGTTTTATTTTTCTACAGAAATTACTCTTAAAGGGTTTTAGTCCAGGAATGGCCTTTAAGAACCACCACAATCCAAATTATGATTTCTACCAACACTCATATCCTTGCCACCATCAAATCTGCTGTAAGACCTGTTTCTTCATGAACGCTTCTCCCACAGACCTTAAGAAAACACTTCCAGCTCTCCACAGGCAAAGGGTTTTTTTTGGACTTCATTGTTTGCAGTGCTGCAAAAACAGTGCCAAAATAGCATGGTGAGAGACAGCTATGAACCATGATGGTTAAAGATATTCCTTTGGGGCTAAGAGATGCACACACAAATGGGTTTATAATATGGTCCATACCACAACGCATGTCACATCAATGACAGCTTGCATGTGGCCTTTCTGCTCACAGCAGGCAAGCCAGTTGTGTGAAGAACCCCATTAACTCCAACAAAAGGGAAGAGCAAAAATACTGGAGTTCTTCATAGGACAACTATGCTCTACACATCCATTCCTACCAAAATAATTTGGCTTAGAGTAGCATTACCAGCCAGAGCCTGGACAAGAAGGTGTTAAGGAATCTGGTGAGGAGTGACAGCACTGAAATGGCTTAGCCTTTCCTAAGTCAGAAATATCACACACAAATTACAGAAGTCACAGTGTTGTCTGCTCGCTGGAGTATGTCTCCTTAGGGCGTTCTTTTCAAGCAGACCGCATCATGGTAAAGGTCAGCATCGTTTACAGGCAAATCTATTTTGTAATACATGGTGCAGACTGTGCTCTGTAGGAGACAAGTTACACACAGATCTAGCTTTCTCAGATCGACAAATCCTCATGGGCATCTCACTGCAGAACACGGAGGAATGGGAAATGCTGGTTCAGCAGCAGATTGCCATGCGCATCAGGCAAAATGGACCTGGGTTAGCCCACGGTATGAGCAATTGAACTCTCATTCCTCTGCAGCTCTGAGTGCTTATTGATCCCTCTTTGATTTTGTTTTGACTCAGACAACAAATATCGAGAAGGTTCAAGCCCTTGTCCATGCATTTTCAAACCATTTTCCAGCCATGACTATGGCCAGCATCTAGCCTTGAGTCTCAACCATAGGGACACACCTCTGATGGCATTTGGAAACCGCTTCTTTGCAAGAATGACCTGGCACATAATTCCACTTGGCTTTTTCTAGCTTTTAGAGCTTACCTGTAAGATTCCACTACCTATAAAATACTAAAGGCAAATTCAAACAAGCTGCAAGTTTGCAAGGGAGTTCACAGCGCTCATTTGCATTCCTAGCATTTGACAACACTTTCAGGTTTTTTTCTATTCCAAGTGAGGAGCACCAAAAAAAATGCATCAGGAATTAACTGTTTGGAAACCTCTTTCAGCATCCAAGTCAGTGAAAATCTTTTCTTGAATCTTTAGTCTTGTTCCCATATGTCCTACTTCCCCGCCTTTCTCCTCATTTACTCAATCGTAAAAGCATCCATGTGGCCATGTGTCATGTTTAAATACATTTTCTATTTAGAGTAATGTGCGTGCGTTGTGCCTCCTAGGGAAGGGTGGATTAGTACAAGTGTAATGATCCCAAGCAAGAAGCATTTTTGCTATGCTATAGGACAAATAAGTCCTATTACCAGAGCTATGGAAAAGCTTGTGGTCCCACCATAGCAGATTCTATGTAGCTTCTTTGATCAGCAGTATAATTCCTCAACATTATCAAAAATAAAGAGGAGAAAGCATGGGGAAAACTGTTTACAAAACAGCAAGACCAACTGCTCACAATGCTCTGCTTTATTTTTAATACAAGCAAAAGCACAGTATTTCAAAGCAGTTTTTAATTAACTGCTTTCTCCCAGAAATACTTTTGGCTCTGTATAACAGTGCCAAGTGCTGATATTTATATAACTCAGCAACGGTTACGATTTTGCTTCAAAAATGTTATTTCAGTTGGGCTCTGCCACCACCCTACGAACACTGGGGCACATGTGGCTACGGGAGGAGGTTTGGGGAAGAGATGTTCTTTTAGGACCATGAAATGAAAAGTTTTTTAAGTTCAAGTTTTTTAAGCTCAGAAAAATCCTATTTTCTGAGCTTGTTCCTCCACTTTGGAGAAGGAAAATCATGGTGAGGACCAAAACCAAAACCACAGACACCAACACTCTCAGTGATACCAGTATCCCTTAACATCATCTTCTGCCTCACAGAGCGGCCGCTGCACAGGAATGGGCAAGGAGTGGCTGAGATTCCTGCAAGGCTGATTAAAAATGTTGTGAGCTCAAGTACTTACTGGGTCGGGACAGGGAGAAAGTTAATATACAAAAATTTCCTGAAAACTGTATCCTATACTAACTCCCCGCCACTGCACTGCTACTGGAGGCATCCAGAATGGCTCCTCTGTATTAGTTTTAACCTGCCACAGTTAACTTCTGATTTCTCCTGTGATTTTTTTTTTTTTAATATATTTTCATTCATGCTTCAGAGGGGTGGTTTCCACCCTGGGGAGTGCAGACTCCTGGGGATCTGTGGGCTTCACACGATCTGTAAAGAATAACTTTAAAAAAGTAAATCCATCACCCGTGAGTTTCAAATTCATAGAATCATAGAATCATAGAATCATAGAATGGTTAGGGTTGGAAGGGACCTTCAAAGGTCATCTAGTCCAACCCCCCTGCAAGGAGCAGGGACATCCCTGACTAGGTCAGGTTGCTCAGAGCCTCATCCAGCCTGGCCTTGAACGTTTCCAGAGATGGGGCCTCCACGACCTTTCTGGGCAACCTGTTCCAGTGTTCTATAACTCGCATCGTAAAAAATTTTTTCCTAATTTCTAATCTAAATCTACACCCCTCTATTTTAAAACCATTACCTCTCGTCCTATCGCAACAGGCCCTACTAAACAGCCTCTCCCCATCTTTCTTGTAGGCTCCCTTGAGGTACTGGAAGACCGCTATCAGGTCTCCCTGGAGCCTCCTCTTCTGCAGGCTGAACAGCCCCAACTCTCTCAGCCTGTCCTCATAAGAGAGGTGCTCCAGCCCTTTTATCATCTTCGTGGCCCTCCTCTGGACCTTCTCCAACTGGTCCATGTCCTTCTTGTGCTGGGGGCTCCAGAACTGGACACAGTACTCCAGGTGGGGTCTCACCAGGGCAGAGTAGAGGGGGAGAATCACCTCCCTCGACCTGCTGGCCACGCTCCTCTTGATGCAGCCCAGGATGTGGTTGGCCTTCTGGGCCGCAAGGGCGCATTGCCTGCTCATGTTAAGCTTCTCATCCACCAGCACTCCCAAGTCCTTCTCCTCAGGGCTGCTCTCAATCCATTCCCCGCCCAGCCTGTATTTGTGCCTGGGATTGCCATGACCCAGGTGCAGGACCTTGCACTCGGCCTGGGTGAACTTCATGAGGTTGGCACGGGCCCACCTCTCCAGCCTGTCAAGGTCCCTCTGGATGGCATCCCTCCCTTCCAGCGTGTCGACGGCACCACACAACTTGGTGTCGTCGGCGAACTTGCTGAGGGTGCACTCTATCCCACTGTCCATGTCGCCGACAAAGATGTTGAACAGGGCCGGGCCCAGCACGGACCCCTGAGGGACGCCACTCATGACCGGTCTCCGCATGGACATTGAGCCGTTGACCACCACTCTCTGAGTGCGGCCATCCAGCCAACTCCTTACCCACCGAGTGGTCCGTCCATCAAACCCATGTCTCTCTAGTTTAGAGAGAAGGATGTCGTGCGGGACAGTGTCAAAAGCTTTGCACAAGTCCAGGTAGATGATGTCAGTTGCTCGTCCCTTGTCCACCGATGCCGTCACCCCGGCATTAAATTAATTGCACAGCAATTAAACTGCGGTGCAGGAGCTGGCCCTGCCACTGGAAAAAATTAAAGTACCTGCCTATTCAAACGGCTGAAACCCATCAAATAAAGCCATTTCCAGAATAAGCTCTTGGACTTACACTCTTTCATTTTCCTAAAAACTAGAAACAAATTGGCCACAGCAGTCGGGGAGCTGATTCTCCCACCCAAACCCCTCCCTTTGCCCCATTTGCAGTTATTTCATGTCCTTGGCTGGGGGTCCCCGCCATGTCTCACCCCCACAGCCTTGGTGCGCTCCTAAAATCAGCTCTTCCTACCTCTCAGTTAATCAAATCTCACAAGGGCCCTTTTTTAATAAATGGAGATAAAATCTGGATTTTCACTAGGATTATTACCAAATCAAGCACTCTTTTCAGGATCACCTGACTCTGAAAATGTGGGGTTTTTTTTTTCCCTCCCATCACTCTCCCTGTAAATCACTGTGTGCCATGAAAACATTTCTAGCTGCAGAGTGTACATGAGGAATGACCAAAATATTCTCCAAGTGCCAAAGGGTGTCCCCTACTGCTATAAAGAAAAACCCTGCTAAATTCTGCTTAATAAAAACAGACAGATCACACAAAACAAGTACCTGTATAGGTAGAACATTAAAGAATCTGATTTTTTTTAATACATCGAGAAACACACCCTCAAGTAAGTAAATAGAAATTAAACCCAGACAAATTCCCAGTGTGTAAACTAATGCAAAACACAACTCCCTATGCTCATTGTCACACCCTTTCTGTTATTTACTAGATCCTCCACAAATTGTCCTGCTAATATGTTTACCTATATCAGCTACTCTAGAGGCATATACAGCACTAAAATAAAACAAATCAAATTACGTTAAAATAAAGTGGTATAGGTGTTCCCGGCTTGAATAGTTATTTAACACTCAACTATGGGGAAAGAAAAACAGTGAAAAATTGCCAGAAATACTGACATCAATCTTCCATTTCAAGAGCAATTCAGAGTGATTCCAAATATAGTTGGTCCTATTAAGAAAACAGCTCTTGGGTAAGAGTGCGAACTATGTCATCATAAGAAAGAAAATCAAGAACATATGCTTCTAATGAAAGAAGAAATTTTAAACAAAGTCAGCAATTCAGAGCCCTAAAAGTAAATCAGAGTCAAGAGGGGAGAACACGTGCCAACCCCATTCTTTTGGGGTGAAGTCTGGTAGTGAATTTTGTGCCTGGTCTTTCGGTTTCTAGAAGGAAATACAACTTAGTGCCAGCAGCAAGACCTGGCAGAAGAAAATCCTACTTTGTAAGATGCAGACCATGTTCCCCATCCTCTCACGGAAGTGGTCATTTGGATTCCGTTCTTCCAGTTCTGTGGCTACACAGAGAGAGGAGATGGGACATGGACAGTGCATGGCAGATTACCCTTCTGCAGGGTGAAGTCTGGCCTCAGCCGTGGCAGCAGCCTAAATCTGCAATAATATCACAAAACATCCGCTGTTCCCACCCATCGTCCAGAGACAGCGGAGAGCTATCCCTATGGGAAAGCCAGGATCCTATGTTGGCTTAGCTGTGCCTGAGTTACAAGGGCATGAAGATGGAGTAACTACCTTTGGAAGACTAAACCCACCCATGTGGACTATGGCAGTTTTTTTTTTTACATAGCAGTTTAGGAGGCACTGGAAACCAGGAAAGGAGGCTGTGCAGCATGTGTATAAAGCCCCGAGTCCACACTGCACAAGACAAAGAAGTGGGTGACCTCAGCCTAGGCTTTCTTTTCACTTTTACTTTGGGCTGAGATTCTCAAGGGAACCTCAAAGAGTCGTGCAACCAAGTTCAACGACTTCGAATTTTCCTATTGACCAGAATAGCATTAGATCATATTACCCATGTCTATTTGTTAACGACGAGCGCTCATTTACCCATGCTTGATGCCACATGGCTTGGATGCGTGTTTTGTACACCATAAATGGCCTTCAAGACATAAACACTGCGGGATACACAGCAGCTCCACTCAACGGCAATTTTCTCACGTGCCCAAAACACACAGAAGGAAAAGTTTCAAACTTCGCCAAAGTTTTCAACTTCCTTCCCACCAACCCACTTGTAGTAAATATAAAAGCAGCCAGCCATCACTATTACAGGAACATTTTATCTTTAGAAAGGGAAGAACTGGCATTTCAATATCTAAATGCCAATAAAAGCTACAGCTTTGTGAATCATGCCATATCCACATATTTGTTGTGACTGACATAAGAAAGCATTTAAAAAAATAATGAAAAAGCCTTTTCCTCTTTGTTCTTAGTCAGAAATCCCATATTATCCATTTTAAGAGCAAGGTTGCGAACAGCAGCTGTTTTCTATGCTAATTACCAAGTTTACAGCAGACACAGGAGTGACCGGATTGCTTTGCTCCGAAGAGATGCTTCTTGACAAAATGTATGATGCCAAACACTGCTGATGCACATGGACTCTTCTGCTGTTGGTGAAGGGGACAAAAAGTCTTAAATGGATGAAAAACAACTCCACGCTGATGTGTATTTGTCAAACAAGCACATCAGCATGAGTTAACTATTGCACTCAGTGCCCGGTCCACCAAGGTCTGAATCCATTCCAGTTGCCCGCGGGGAACGGCTGCTTAGCTGAGGCTGTAAAGATATATAAGTGTGTGTCCAAAAAGGTCCCAGTTTAATCCCTGCTGCGTCAGTCAAGACAGGAGTTATCACAAAGGTATGAAGATATTTGAAGCAGGCTGTTATTCTATTTGGTGGGAACCAAACAGATTATATATAGAAATTTTGGACTAATCTCCAAAGGAGTCAGTGCTGGTGTGCTAAAACATACCTGGCACACTTCACTGCTATGCATGTCAGTCGGTTTTGATTCAGTATGGAGATAAAATACATACTGGATTATTTGCTAATGTTTCCTACTAATACCCCTTCTCAAAGTCACTGAGCAAACTTTCAAGAAAAAGAAATAAATTCTGCTATTTATATTTTTAAATGCCTTTAAAAAAGAGCATCCTGTCTCTAAGAAAGCTTGAATTCACCGATGTCTACTCTCCTGGAAAAAAAAAATAAAATAATGGGGAAATAAAGGAGGCAATAACATCTTTGTTTAATGCAATGCTCCATAATTTTAATTTGACAAAATATCTGGAAAAGCAAAAGCTAGTTGTCATATATCCTTAGGGAAATTATTTCATAGTCCACTTATTGATACAAATTGTCAATATGAAAACTAACCCACCGATTTCTGCACTTATAAAGGTTTAAGAACTGGGTAATATAGCCAGATGTGTCTGATAGCCAGACACATAGAAATACAGATGCGATAAAGGAAAATACTGGGCTTTACTTTGAAAACTTATTTGATTAAAAGGTTTAAACTCCTACAGTTGCAGAAGCACACCCTCCTAGTGCAGCCACTTTTAATTTGAAATAAAAACAAAATATTCTGTTTAAGCCAATGCTTTATCAATATAAGGTACAATTAAAAAATTAGAATTTCTAATTTAAAAAGAAGAGTTTAATTTGGAACAAAATTGTCAGCATCATTTCCTTGGTCAAACTGAGCACTAGGGCAGCCCACAGACTAAATGGGTGTCATGTATTTCTTTCTTTATCAAAAGACAAAGTCCGTACCTACAAATATTTTTTTAACTTTTTTTTTTCTTCGAAACTCCTACTGAGCACAAACAGTGTTTGTACGCAAAAGTGTTGTATGAGTAAGCATTAAAAGACTGAATCAATATGCATTACAGATGACAACTGCAGACTTAGTTGGCCAAATACAAATTAATTTTTGCAGCTGTCAATTCAGGATATAACGGACACATTTCAAACACAGAGGTTGCTGTTAGGTTTAACCTGGTGCAATTGGAAGTGGGATGGAGTCAAATATTTTCCCATTTTCTTATGGTCAGAGTCAGCCCCAATCTGCAACACTCTGGTTCAAGACACCTGGAATTATGACCTTAATGAGACACAAAATGTAATTGTGATTAACAGTCTATCAATGAAAACAGAAGTAGAATTTGCCAATGGAGTTGTTCTAAATTCACACTGGGGTCACACATCACAAAAACTTGCCCACCGATAACATTACTGGTTTAATTTCATACAATGGAGGCTGAATATACATCAACTTGTATTCATAAAGCATTTTTGCACGTAGCTAAGAGCAAAAAATGCTTTGGACAAGGAGTGCTCACGAAAGCTGTCAGTTCTGGAAAGATTTTTGTTTCTACCTTCCTGAACTGACATTTTTGGAATACTTAGTTCCCCTCCCTGTACATTCAGATCCACTTAGAAATGCATATTTGATGATTTCCACAGCAAGTGAGATTTAAGCTCAGATCAGCTGCGTACCTTGAGGATGCTTCCAGCTGGCCAGATGAATCCTACCTTGTTTTCCTTTACGCAGTGCTTCACAAATTATAACTTGTTTTCCTTTATACAGTGCTTCACAAATTATAATTTGTTTTCCTTTACGCAGTGCTTCACAAATTATAACTCTAATTCACCACTCAGATACACCACTATTTTATGAGTTAATGCCATGGATTTTAATTGCATGAAAATAAGGTAAAGGAATATCCACCGAGGTGCTTGGATTGTGCATGTAAATAATTTTCTCATCATCAAAATACGGTGATCTTGTGGTTAGAAACTAACTGGCTCCCAACAGTACATCACAACAACTTAATACAAAACAATGAATTCTTCTGGTTAATATTTCAAGATTAAGGTAGACAAGACAGGCAAAATGCAATATATCATTGATAATATTTTAACGAGGACATTTTCACTTTGCTAATGCCATCAGACCTTTAAACAGCATTTTTTACTTTTTCCAAATGAAGAAATTACTTTCATGGGAAAAAAAACTTAGGTTTGGACAAAATATTCCAGATTATCCATGAAGAATTTTGTGAGAAAAAAAAAACAGAATAGGAAGTATTTTGACTAACAAAGTCCTAACCTAGGACTACATCTTCAGCAGCTTTTAGGCATCAACACATCCCTGAAGATGTGGGTTGTGAGCATTTGTGAAAATGCTTTCCTTACTACTACTGCACCACCCCAAAACCCGCATCCTCCAAACACTACGTTGCAGTACTACTCCAAACAGAGCTGTTGCAATTTTTAACTCCCCATATCTGCTGTGGTTTGAGATAGTCTTGCAGCTGCACGTCCTCCCATGCAAAGCCTAACCCACTTTAGCTTCTGTGGGCTCCAAAATCCCAAAGTGAAGGCACATACTTGCAAATTAGGTAACTCTTAGCTTTAAACATGTGGGTGTAACAAAGACAGACCTTATGCATCCAGATATAAAGCTGAGTCATTTATCAAACTGTTAGACCTTATTAAAGAGTCTTTATGCATCTTGACAATTCTTTCCTTTTAGGTAACAGACAATGGTGCATATAAGCAGATACTTGTAGCACTGAAACACAATTGTAATCACCTTCTTGAGTAATAAATCCTGGAAAATAGGGTATATATTCTCATTCTTGGGCTAGGAGCTCTGAAAGGATCCCGGCTTTATTATTCCAGCTATGCGGAGGATGGGGTCCACCTAAAACACACATCTGGTGCAGAAGCAGACTCCAGCTAAGGCTGAAAAACCCATTCTTCTAATTTAAAAGCATCTTAGAGCAAGTATTTCAGAAAGCAGCTGTTTCTTCCATAATGCACGGAAGTATTTTCCAAGCCAGAGCTCTGAGCAACGACGCACTTTCATCCGCTCCGACCTGCACCCTCCTCCCAGCATGGATAGGCCATTTGTTGAGTCAGGGTAGGGTTGACTCAAGGGTTGACCTTGAAGAAGAACAGTTATGCAAGGGAGATTTGGTAAGCCATCGCCACCCAGAAGAGAGGACAGCTGCATTGTCACTCAGCAATTACAGTGAAATTACTTATCCCGCTACAACCGACTTGGAGGAGCACAACCATCTGCACACGCACAGCGCAAAGGCAGGCTGGACCACAGAAATGCCACGCACCATTGCTAAAGCTATTGCAGAGCACGCTGCATGTAAATAAAACTGTGTAAGACCAGAGAAAATACAAGGGATTTTGTTGTGTTTGCTATTTCGGAGGGGATTTTTCTCTCACATTTAATGTATTTTAGTGTTTTTGAGATGCCTTGATCTGCTTCCCTACATCTGCTTACATCTGATCTAGCATGAAATACAATCCAGGCAGGCCTGGCAAAGTCTTCCCCTGCAAAGTTTCCAGCATCTCAGTGATCAAAAACGGTGTCAGCTTTGTTTCAGGTTTCACTTTTTTTTTCACTAGCATGAATTCTTTGCAGTAAAATGCGTTGCTCAACAAGAAGTCAACTGCCAGTGCCAAGGCAGAGCTGTCCTGTGCCATACCCACATACACAGGGTCAGATTCACTTTTGCCTGAAACCCGAGAAGGACAATTCATCCAGTCTGCATCTCCTTGATCCAGGAGATGAGCTCATGGTCTAAAGCTGATGTCAGCCTCCAGGCATGCCCAACTGTCACCCTAGCCTGCAGCATTTTGTAGATCCTGGGTCCTTTCCACATCTAACCTGCTTCCCTAGCAGGGATATCTGCAGCAGTGCCCAGCAGCAAGGATGGCTCCAGGGTGGACACGGAGGTCCCACCAGGCAGCCAGGACAGCCCAGCAGATGCATAGGGCAATGATGAAGTCTACCCATGCGGGATGCCAACATATACATTGTTGGCGTGGCCCTACTCTTCCACCACTGACATCAACACCATTAACGGTACCACCTGGTATCACCCCCGAACTGATAGCCACATGCCCGGGCACCCCGAGCCATCCTCAGGGCCTCACAGAGGAGTCAGCTTTTGGGATGCCCTGGATTTGCAGTTGGCAGAGCTTTGAGCACAGCCATCCGGGGAGGGCAGAGTCAGCCTTCTGTCACCCCGGTGCAACTGCAACGGCATGAGCAAGCCAGGTTTTAACAAGTAAATCTACCTAAAAGCTTTCTCTGAAAGTGATTACTTAATATAACAACCAGCTGTCTCTTCAATTCTTGCTGAGGCAGCCTATCTTCTCACCATTATTCACAGAGGGGAAAAAAAATGGGAAAAAAAAAAAGCAGCAATCCTCTTTTATCTACAGAGTAAGCAAAGCTTCAGAGAAATAATGTTACCTGACAGACAGAGACACCAAGTGCTTTTTCAATTTTTTCCTTTCCTAACCATCCCATTCATTTCTTTACAGGAAAAGGAGTTCTTACTCCTGAGGGGTAAAGAGGTAATTAGTCATTAACCCCTTAAACTCCAATCCCACAGCTTTTTGTACACCAGTTACACAATCCAATTACCATCACTTTTATGCTAGCACTCATCAACGCAGGATCAGAGTGTCTCCAGTTCATCTGGCCTTGTACTCTAGTTGTGTGACCCCGCAAGAAAAATAATTACCATAGGAGAGCATTAGTGGGCACCAGCAGAGCCTCTGGACTGGGAAACTGGAGTATGGGACAATCCAGGCCTGCAAGGGCTGTATTTTTTGACCCAGAGACAGTCATGGCTTTAATAGATGAGCCCATCCCACAAAGTCACTCAGGAATGTTCATCTGAACTAATTAAATGCCCAAATTTATGTTAGGGCACGTTAAACTTCCGCATGGCCAATTTTATTCAGAATTAATGTAGCCTTTGATTCCGAGTTAAATTGCACAGAAGAGTTTAATAAGAAGTAACTAATGGGTTTCAAAACTGAATTTGGATTAATCTTCCCAGAGGCTACTGGGTTAGCCCTGGAGGAATGAGCCCTTCCAGAGCAAGAATTTGGGACAGACAGGTTTTAGGGGGAGTTTGTCAATGGGCTACCAAAAAAAGAGCAAAAAGGTACAATTTTTTAAATTACCCTTTTAGTCTTCATGTAAATCTTGAGAAGGGATGATTTTGCCACGTTTGTTGTCAAGTGCGTCCTCTTAAATGTCGGGAACAGCGCTACCTCATGGGATGGTACAAGGGGCCCCTTTGACCATCATCTGATTTATGGGAGAGCAGGAACACCCACACTTTCACCCACTTCAGGAAAATTTATCGTTGCTGGTTTTTGTTCAGTTTTGAGACGGGTACAGCCCTCACCTCCCCAACTTTGCAGGAGGATGCCTCCCTGCCTCTCACCCATCTCCTTATTACAGCAGCTCCCAGCTGTAGGTGCAGGCATATAAGGAGTAAGGCAGCCGCCGGGGCATGAATCACTGCCTCAGCACTTGGTCCCCCCTCGCCTTCCAAGGAAATGGGAATGGATGGAAAGCACTGGCAGAATTTTAGCTGACCTGTTAGAAACCATTCGATCATGCTGTTTAACAGGAAAAATGACTTCAGTTAGGCTGCAATTAGGCATGGCTCTGATTTGTAATAAGGAATTTAATGGTGCCTCTCCCAGAGGATCTAGGAGAGTAAAGAGAAGAGGGTGAGAGGAGAAAATACCTGAATAGTTTAGAACTTATTTTTAAAATCCCTGTTCAGCAGAAACTAGCTAAAGCATAATATGATTTGCTAACCGAACAGTTCTTGCTTAACAAGATGCTTGTTTGTGCACATTGCTGCTATTAAGTAATCAATACACCTGGGTGCAGGGCTACACGCAGTTTATTGTTCCTCCCCTTGCTTTGCCCTGACTCAGCACTGAATCTCTGTGATTGTGCAGGTATTACGCAGAAAACTAGAAAATTTCTTGTGATAAATACAGATGTAGCCAAGAAAATAAAAAAAAAAATCCAGCCTATTTTTCTCTCTCTGATTCTTACAAGGTTGTTTTTTTCTATTTAATTAAAACCTCAGACTGGTGCTTCTCTCCAGTCTAACTCTCCGCACCACCTACGGCCGTCAGGAACCCGCCTCACCGACGATTCATCTTTCAGCGTGTTCACACCTGCACAAACTGCCATAAGTGGAAGAAATTTCCTCTGTTCTACAGCAAACAATGGAAAGGATTGCAGTTCCCTTTCTGCTCTAAACCAGAAAGCAGTTGCTTTCAGAGCAGGTTATGAAACTCCCCACCTCTCAGGTCAGGAAAGGTTTGTGTCACACGAAGGTGACCATGAGCTGTCGTTCCCCATGGACACTCAGTTAACAGCGCTGCGAGAGTCCTGTCCTACAGATCCAGTTCTCTTCCTCAAACAGATTCTAAACCATAACAGGCTTTCCACCGCAAAATAAATAAATTTTAAAGCCTAAAAATGGCGCAGCCCAGTTTGTCACCCGATTTCGTGATGAGATGTAATGTTTTGCCCTGTGTTGAGCTACAGGCAGCCAGTGCACAATTAGAGGAAACAGCAATCCTTGTGCAACCAGTGCATCGTCCGGGCATTAATTAAAGACATTAAGAAAACTCCCTTCCCGATGTGGTACCAAACACAGGTGCCTGCCGGGGCTTTCACCCCACTCTGCAGCATCCCGTTAGGCCTGAGCTCAGCAAGATGAGCCCAAGCTACTCACCGATTTCACTGGAAAGAATAACTGTCTAAAATTAGGCACACGCTTGAACGCTTTGTCAGGCCCAGGCTCCTGGATTAACTGCAGACTTAGTCTCTGCCGGCACTGCACTCAACAGCGAGCTCCTTCCCACTCCATCCCCACCCATCCGAGTCTTCAGGGAATGTTGCCATGGATTTCCACGGGACACAAGAGTCCATATTGGAAGAACCCTGTTAAGGTTGCTAGGCGTAAATATTGACTTAACGGCTCTTCCGCCTTTTTTCTTTTTTAAGAACAGATTTGTTGGCCACGGCTGGAAAAATAAAATGATGGAGTATGCATGATTCACTCTGGCACTCACACAAACATGCAGATCAGTTGGCTGGCAGCTCGCTCCTCTGTTAGCAGAACATCGCGTCTAAAATGTGTCATTTTGTTTTGGCAGCAAGAACGCCCAAGCCTGCAGACAGAGAGATAAAATCTCCTACCTTCCATGTATTTCACATGGGGAGGGCTGACCTTCCCCAATACGGAACATTCGATTAAAACTGCCAACAGCTTTTCAGTTGAGACACACAGAAGGACCGACAGGACTCTCCAATCGTTTCACACTAAAAATTCAACCCAGAAACTTCCCTTCTTGGACCCAGTCTCCTGGCATGAGAGAGGACTGCAGAACAAACTGCAGGTAGAGCTTTTCATTCAAAGGATTTGGGCTGTTTCACACACAATAAATACTGAGACAGAAGATACTTCAGGTCACACAGGAGGTCAGTAGCAGAGGTGAGAGGGGGCCCAAGAGTTTTGGTCATTGGATTCATGCTTTCACCACCAGATACTACTTCCTATAGCACTCAACACAGAGATTTTAAATTCTGAATGTAAAAATACCCTTATTTAAAATATGACTTCAACATGCGACATCATCCAAACTCTTTTCCATATTGATTCTGGCAGATCTGGAAGATTTTGCAGGATGGACAGGGGGACAAACCTTGTCCAGGACAGCCTGAGGGTACAAAGCATATGTGATACTTGTGTGTATCGGTTCTGGACACAGCCAGCACAATCCCTGGCTGTCCCTAAAAACCAGCTCACTACACACAGGGGCACGAGCAGCTTATCTGAGAGCTGGCAGAGGCTGCAGGGATGATGTTCAGGATTCCCCAGCAGACCTCCATTTGACATGCAACCAGGGCAACTCAAGAAGAATTCAATTTCACAGCCATTGGCTGATGTCTGCCAGAAAGCAACTACCTCGTCAGGAGGAAGACAAAAATGTAATGATTGAATATAAGAGCAGAAAGTCCAGTGTCAGCCAAAAGATCCTTCTCTAAATGATCACAAGGCGTTTACTTGCATTTTGGCTGGGCAGGGTGTCCTCTGGGACTTTTATCCCGTTGGAGTTTAAGCACTCCCCAAAGGCATAATACAAAACCAGAAAGACAGACCAGGATCAACACATGTGTGTATTTATGGCTGCTTTGCATCCATCCTCTGTGGCTCTACGCCTTCCTCTCAGGGAACAGGGACCAGCTCCTCCTGCCAGGCATCCTCTGTGCACATCCCCTTCAGAAGCAGCAGTTTGGTGCACGGTGTGTAACGGCTGTGGCACCTCACAGCCATGCAGGGCAGCCCAGGGCTCTGATGTCCTACCCACTGGTTAGACAACACACAAAGCAGCCATCCCCACTCTGGTATGAAGCTACCAGAAACAAAAGCAAGGACACTGAGATACCTTTGGAGCTTAGCAACAGCTGCTCAGGACTCACTCCACCTCTATCAAATCCATTTTTACTGACAGCTTTGGAAAAGATAATTCGTTGAATAGAGAAACAGGTTGATGTTTTTCTCCCAGAAAGCCAACTGCATCCTGGGCTACATCAAAAGGAGTGTATCCAGCAGGTCGAGGGAGGTGATTCTGCTCCTCTACTCCACTCTTCTGAGACCCCACCTGCAGTACTGCATCCAGCTCTGGAGCCCCCAACATAAGAAGGGCACGGACGTGTTGGAGTGAGTTCAGAGGAAGCCACGAAGACAATAAGAGGGTTGGAGAACCTCTCCTATGAGGACAGGCTGAGAGAGTTGAGGCTGTTCAGCCTGAGGAAGAGAAGCCTCCAGGGAGACCTTATAGTAGCCTTCCAGTACCTCAGGGGGGCCTACAGGAAAGATGGGGACAAACTCTTCAGCAGGGCCTGTTGTGATAGGATAAGGGGTAATGGTTTTAAAACAGAGGGAGGTAGATTCAGATTGCACATAAGAAAATAAATTTTACTCTGAGGGTGGTGGAACACTGGCACAGGTTGCCCAGAGAGGTGGTGGATGCCTCATCCCTGGAAACATTCAAGGCCAGGTTGAACGGGGCTCTGAGCAACCTGATCTGGTTGGAGATGTCCCTGCTCCTTGCAGGGAGGTTGGATTGGATGGTCTTTAAAAGTCCCTTCCAACCTAAACCATTATATTATTCTATGATTCTATATCCCCTCTCCTCAAGTGTAGGCAGATCCAGTTTGTTATTTTCTAAGCGTTTCCTTGGTGGCACATAAATTCAATACTGTGTCTGCTACCAAAGATGTCTATTTTCAGAGTAAATACAATCACATGCAAAGTTTGTATTAGCAACAGCTAAGTTGAAGACATCAGAAAAAAAAAAAAAGGAAAAATCTCTCTTAAGGTCCTAACGTGCATAGCACAAGAGACTCAGTGGATCTAATCATAGGAAATTAAGGAATTTTCCACCCACACAGTCTCCTGCCCTTGCAGTTGGAGTAGCACAGCCCAGGTCCTGCCTCCCAGTTTCTCAGTAAATTGTCTGCAGAGAACAGAAATGTTTCACAATACAGAAGTAAGAAATAACCTCAATGATTTCTCTGCTCTACTAGCTTAGGGTCAAGGCTGATGCATGGCAATTCCCACTGCATGCTAATATTGTCGCCCTTACACCCGTACAGGAGTATCAGGGGACAAACCCATACAGACAAAGACTGTTTCAAGCTGACAGTTACTGGCCTGGTTATTGAGATGGCAATGGTTGAGCTTTATGCCAGGTTCTCAATAACACTACAAAGCAAGCCAACATGCTGCATTTATCACTGGGTTTACATTGCACTGACCTTATACGGGTCCAGCAATGGGAAGGCAACTGCAACAAATGCTTGGAGCTGTTTGGAGCCCCACTTATGTCTCTCCACTGAAAACAATCCCAAGGATCCCCTCTGTCTACCGAGATGAGTGAGTTTGCCCTTGAACCTGCTTCTCTGACTTAGGCTGCCTGAGCATTTAGTTCAGAAGTATCTAGTTAGTTTTAATTATTTTGGATCAGTTTTGCCACGTGGTGTCCAGATGATGAGCCATCAGCTTCTACATGACCAAGAGCTGAGGCAAGAAGTCCCACTAGGGACAGCAGTGCAGCAGAAATCAGAGTGCCCATGTCCAATGTACACTTCTACATAATTGCACTACCTTCAATCCAACGAGAAGAGAAGGTACTGTTAGAAGTTTAAAACAATGGACCAATCCTAAAGTAATCAATGTCTTTCCACTTCCTAGAAAAAAAAGTGACGCATGATGAGTTAAGATCCAAGTGTCTCAAGTCAGATGAGATGAATCCCACCTCCAGGTCATAAGATGAGGAACAGGTAAGGATCAAGTCTCTAATGGCTACATCGAATTCACAGCGGTCATGAGCTGACTTTTTCTTATCCATGTATTCCAGACACAATCAGGAAAAAATGCACACCACGGACAACCCTGATAAAATAGAAAAAATAGTGCCCTGGAAAGTCACTTCCAGAAGTGGCAGAGGTACCTCTGCATTGTACAGGCTACCACCATCTGCTACAACAATCCGTAGCCTGCCTAATTAGTTTTAAAGCAATTAGTGTATAGGCTGTTTTAAGCACTTGGAAATTATAACCCTGCTCTTGCTCTCCTCAAATCCAGTGACGCAACTACTGACATTATTAGTGGATAAGGTCCTTTTAAGGCATCATAGGTTTTACTCCAGCCTAACTCCGCTCCAGTCATCCGGCTGTATTTGTGCAACAGGAAACCGAAGCATTTCTCAAAACATCTTCTGCATCATTTAAACTCAAGTGATCTTGTCTGCCTGTGATGGACCGAACAACCTGTCAGCCACACTTGTCAATCACTGCTCCTGCTCCTTAAATGCAAGAGTCCAACCAAAGTGAAGAGGCAGAAATGGTCTGATACTTACTTTCTCAGGACTGCAATTTCATTCTCTATGCTGCTTTCCTTTCCCTTCAGTGCCTTCTTGGGAATGCACTTGACTGCAAAGAGTTTCCCACTCGCCCTCTCTTCAGCCAAAACAACTTCAGAGAATGCACCTCTGGAAGAAGAAAAGAAAAACGTCGATTGTAAGTGGTGCCTTTTCTTTGGCAGCTGTTAACTGAAACACAACCATTGAATCTAGTTCTTCTTGTGTCTTTTGATAGCTGCTTGTTAATCACAGCAACAGCATTATGAGCATCTTTCTTTGCCTTTACAAACATATGCAGACATTCACATTCACACAAAACATTAAAGGCTTACCAAATACAACAATTTTAATAAAGAATCATAGTCCAGCAGAGGTATGAGCAGAGCTCGAAAATCAGACAGGACCATTTCCACACAGAGGGGCATGGACTGTTGTCCGGCTGCTGATTTGATGGATGAGGTTTTCAGGTTTTCCCTGAAGTTTCAAGATGTTTAATTCTAACTCATAACAGCACAAAGTCTCTAGGACTAAATGACGCACCAGTGCCAAGAGTGCTCCCGGTTCCTCAATGACCACAAGAGGTCAGGGCCTCCGCTTTGGTCCTCCCTGGCAGCCCAGAGCATCTCCTCACCCTTGGCTCAACCCTGACTCAGACAGGGAAGCAGCGTCACAATTTCTCTGTGTACACAGAGTTATTCCACAACACAAACTGCCGCGTGTGTAATCACTAAAGCCAAAGAATCGGATTAAATCACAAGTCCAAACGTCGGCCTTAATAGCAGCCTCCCTACAGTCACCCCAGAGAGGATTACACAAATAAAGAAACTTCATCACATCAGCCAGTCACTAATTGCCAAGAGTGGGCAGTGCCTCTCCTTCATTAGGTTATTCCATAACAGTGTATTATTTCTTGCACTCTCATCACTTCCTCCAAAGCATCTGGACCTTACTGGGGAGAAGTCTGGAAAATGTTACTGTCGGTGCTATCTACACATTTTTTTCTATTCTCACTGGTTTCTGAGCATTTGAGCATCATTCAGATACTGCTGGTCTTGACGGACCTTTGCTCTGGCACACTGAGGTTGCTCATGTTCCAGTGCTTGTTGCTGATTTAGCAGCAAGGTACTGGGCAAGACAGGGCCTTGGCCTGATGAGGAACAGCAAATCTTCGCCCCTGTTCACCAAAACCTCCTCCATAAGCACTCACTTTGTCCAAGAGACATCAGAGGCAAGGACTTGTCTAACAAGATCACAACTGAAGAATCCACCAGCTGAAGGCCCACATTTTATTTATACAAAATAAAAAGAGGCAGGGCATTTTCCTTCATTTTTTTAACCCCCAACAGTAGATTATTCTGCTCTTCTGCATAGCTCTCGGTGAAAAGACCTCAGGAGCAGGCTGAGCAAACCCAGCCTCACTCCAGCCCACTCTTAAAACCTTAATGTTTGATCACAGCCTCATTTGGCTACCACCAAACTCTCTCCAACTTTCATTCCCCACAGCTGCTGCTTATCTAGATGTTTGCAGATAAACAGAAGCATTTATTTTCCTGGCTAGGCTCTTCCTTTTTAAGTCATGCACTTCAATGACACAACCAAGCGACTGTGACCTCACCAACGGTTCCCAAGTTGCGAAACGACCAAATGAATCATTAAGCCAGTGGGTAAGTGGATAAGCAAAAGGAAGAGGCTGCTGCTTTGGAAAGAAAGTGCTTATTTACCCAGAAACGCTTGTGTAGCCAGCAGCAAGAGGAAAAAGGCAATGAGAAGTTTAGGAAAGGATTAAAAGAAACTTTTGCAAACTGTTACGGCAGATGTTTGACAGCTTGTCTACATGTGGCAGTGACCCTTTGAATCAAGAACGTTCTGTCTCATTTTTGCCGAAAGGGACAGTGGTCCAGACTCTGACTGCTTTACACCACTCTAAGCACAGGAACGATTCACTATTTTCTACTTTGTGTATAATCTACCATGGCACATCAGAGCATCGTGGGCTGCAATTTAGAGTCTAAACAATTGGTCCCAATGGTTTGCGCAAGAAAGAGATCAAGCCACCCAAAGTGTTTTTAAAGACCTAGTCTCTGCTTTCCTGTTACCAACAGTCCAAGGGACTTGGTTCACCAAATGGGGTTTTCATCATGACCCTCCTGCTTGGGACAGCCAGACCAGAACGGCAATAAAATCCTTTTACTGGAAAGCCCTAAGACCTCCCAGTCCTTATCAGCTTCGGTTGCAGACCAGGGTGCTCAGAAGCTCACAGGACTGCTCCCAGCTGTATTTCACCAACCCCTTAAGCCCCATCTGCTTAAGCTTTCAACACTGCACTTCACTCCAGCTGTGTCTTCAACAAGCTTTCTGCTTTCAGTTAAATGCTGTTAAAAAAAAAAGTAGCCTATTCCTACTGCTCGTTTACAGATCACACAGCCCTCCCAATGTTTATGGTATTATAAAAACACAGAGAACTTCCATCCCGATCTGGATTTCACTGCCGTCCTCAGACAACAAAATAAAGGAAATCCCTTTATATCCATATAAAGCCAGCCTGTTTTATATATATATATATATCCAATAAAGCTAGTTTTGGGAAATGCCTCTATTTCAGCTGGCTTCACCGTTTTGCTGGATTTCTTTCTCCACTTACCAGGACAGCTATGGCGTTCAACGGTTGGAAATAGTCTCTGTGAATTTAAATGAAATTTTTTTCAGGAGCTCTGAGATACTCGTAAAACCGATTCCATATCTCCTTAACGACCTTTCTCATTAAAACATGAAATAAGCTGAACCTCAGCTAAAGCGCTCGCTCACATGTCAACCCTGGGCACTGACAGGGTGCTTTTTTACATCAAGTTTTATATGAGGCCATGGCATGAAATTGCTGGTGCTGGGAAAAGCCCTCAGGTAATATGGGGGGAAGTGCTGGGGCGGATCTGCTGGGAAGGCAGGAGGGAGACGTGAGGTGACCTGCGCTATCCTGTGTTCACAGAGCAAGGGGAGCGGGGAAAAGCAAAAAGGCGATGGACAAAAGAAAGATAAATTATGAAGTGCTGGAAGGAAAGAGAAGTGAGGGACGGATGCAGATAGGGATCAAAGAGTTAACCACAGCCTGGGAGGAATGAACCGTATAGGACAAGAAGAAAGTAGCAGGGAGCATCAGCAAGAAAAAGGCAGCCAAGACACTCCTGGAGTCTGCTAAAGTCGAGGGAGAGTCAGAAATAACAGTGTACATATGGGCAAGCAATTATCATCATTTCAAACACACTGTTGAATTCATCCACCCTTACCGATTCCGTCCAGCCCCTACTGAACCCCTCTTGACTCACACATGAACAGATAAATACCAGAGAGAAAGTCAGAAAGAGAAGGATTGCCTTGCTAACAGCAATATATCCTACAGCAAATTCTCTGCCTCCTCAAAAAAGTTCCCCAGAACTACTGACCTGGCAGGCTTGCCAAAGAAGATTTTTCCAACAAAGAATTAATGTGCCATTTAAAATCAAGACATTAATGAAGGAAGCAATTTATTTCTAAGAATTTATTACAATTATTTATTGAGGGTTAAAACTTAATTGTGCACAAAGTTCACAAGTTTGAGTTTGGAAATTGTTATATTTCACACCATCGAAGTGACAGGACATGGTTTCTGTTAAACGTCAACAAGGAGTGTTACACAATAAAAAGAAAAAAACAATACAGGAGATGTTGGACAACTGGAAAGCTACACATCTGCACCTCAGACAGGGCTCTGGATTAACACCCCACTTCTCCTAGGAGGTACCACATAGTCTCTATAACGACATGATGTTGCCAAGACCTGCCTGCAACCCATATGCCAGTATCTCCATGGTCACAGCACCGAGCTGGAAAAAGATTCAGAAATCCCTTGGTGAATCTTGTATTTTGGATTATAAGATTTTATCTGAAATTTTGTGCATGGAAAAACACAATTTCTGTGAAGTACACAGGTGAATTGGGGTATTTTTTATTCAGTGAAATAATGAGGAAGGTGTTTACTCTGTGAAAATATTTGGGGAGTTTTATTCTCCTTTTCCCTCAAAAATATGGCCTAAAAATTATTTTCATACTCTGATACAGATTAAAAAAAAATAGGGAGAAGACATCAATTGATTAAAAGTCATGATTTTAAAGGTGCTTGCAATGGTTGGGATGTCCCACTCCCTTCAGCTGGGAAATTGGTAATTGCAACCTTTCCAACATACCTTGGGACCCAACCTTCACCTCTCTGAAGAGGGGCTTCAAACCCCTTCAGGAGCTTTCCTTGTCCTGCTTGGAGATTATAGCAAACAAATAAAAAAGCAACACTGTTTTAAGGAAGTAGAACAGCAGCAGAAATGGGTAAATGAGAAAGTTCTGCAAAATTAAGCCACCTAGTTAGCTGCTGAAATACGTGTGTGGCAACTGAACCTATTTTTGAAAGTTTTGACCACGTTATCATCTACCCTAGAGGATCGACTATTTTCAAACTTCTTATTAAGGCACGGAATAATTTTATGATCTAGGTCATTTCAATATGAATTAGGAACAAGGTAAGAGAAAAAAAGAGAGATTAAATGACTTGACATGTCACATTGAGGTAATGGCGAATTCTAGAAGGTGGTTGAGACTTTCTGACTCCTCATCCCTTGCACACACCTGGACCATGCAACATCCTATGAGACGTCAATCTTTTATAGTTTTAATTTGTTTAAATTATTTCTCTTCTAGTAATTTTCTTAAACCTAGATTTAAAGATAAGGATTTCAAGATTATCATTGGAACACGAATGACATTCACACCCAAACAGACTGGATTTTCCATTAGAAAACAAGGGCTGCAAGGCTAGGCTGTCCTGCAGATGAAAGCAAAATAAAGATTAAATAACTTCTTTTTCCTTAATCTGTTCGAACTATAATTTAATATGTACACTTCATTTCTGAAATAGAACTCCATAGAACTCCATGTTGAGCAGTTTTCCACTGTATTAGCAGGTGCTCTGTCATACTAAATCAACAGATACAGTCAGGAAACAGATTTCGCATCTTTAGGCTGTGTATAGCTAATGATCTTAATTATGATACCGTTGGCTTTCTGTGCGTACTTTCACCCAGCCAAACCATGGAAAAAAATACTGAATACTCATCATTTGAAAAATATACTGTGTCCACAGGGAAGATCACACTGAGGCAAGAGACCGACTGAACCAAAGTGAGACCAATTAAATCAAAGAAGGTCATTTCCGTAGTGCGGCTTCAGCAGCCACGCACAAATTCTGTTCCTTGACTCCCCAGAGAAAGGCAACTTTGAGCTGCACCACAAGCAGAGGTAGGTATGCAAGAAAAAAGTCTTCTCTGGAATTTTCACAGCTTTTCCCATGGGCTTCAAGGAGTTAACTGTGGGACAAGCTTAGGCTCTGTGCAACCAGCACATACCAGGGAGATTCTGGAACTGCAGACTATTTTTCGACTAAGCCATTTTTCTGCACAAGTCATGTTCTTTTTTTAAAAATTAAATTTTCTACTCAGTCGTTTATGTACACACATCCTCATTCTCCCAAATTCCAGGCACATCTCAACATAAACTCAAACTAAGGCTGGAAATAAAGTTTTTCACTCCAATGTCATGTCCATGAATGTCCTGAGGTCTGTGTGAAAATGAATTTACAATGTCATTTTGAGTATCTTGGCGACGTCTGAATGTAATGTTAGCAAAATCAAAGTGTGGAGAGTGTTTTTACCCAACCAAGAGCAAAGGAGAAGGCTTTCAGGACTGTGTTACATGTGGTACAGAAGCCAAATATCCTTACACATTCCCAAGAGCTGAATACAAATTTACGGGGAAAGAAACACACTTCCTAATCTGGTTGCAGCCATCTATTCTTTAGAGGACAAATGCTTTTTCTAGCTATTTTCATTCATCAAACACACAGTCCCAAACCAGCAGTCCCTCCTATGGCAATGCTTCCTCTGCCTGCGCAAGAGCAGAACAACCAGGATCGCTGAATCAACACCGATATTTTTAGCCTCGCAATTCATTTAACCCACTAAGCCACTCAGGCACAACTGAAAATGCTGTTTTCTACCTTGGGCCCTGGTAAGTGTCTCCTCTAACATCACACACAACTCTGCCCTGGGCTGTGTATGATGCTGGTTCCCCTCCTCAGGGCTGATCCTGATCCCCACCCACAGTGACGTTCCCCATCCCCATGATGGGGGAATGGCTGGGGCTGGGGACTTGCTGATTCCCAGCACTGGGGCTGCTATTGCACGTTACAGATGATGAACAGAACTTCCAACTGTGCCAAAAATGCTGTTTCTATTGCCTGATGGATACGCAAACAATGATGGCAAGGGATTAAAATACTCCTTGCTGGGTGTTCGTGTAGCAAGGAGATCCTTTCTGGACCACTGACATGTCTCTCTGCCCTGAGTCGTTGCCCCATGCCGATACTCACAGAATCATAGAATTTTAAGCTGGAAGAGACCTCCAAGATCATCAAGTCCAACCATCAACATAATACCACCATGCCTACTAAACCATGTACTCTCAGCATTTTGTCCGAGCTAGTAGGTACGTTAAGACCACTGGAGTCTTCCAACGAGCAGCTGCTTTCCCACAGTGCGAGACGAGCCTGGGAATCACCATGCCCAGGGACAGGCAGCACATCCCCAGCTCCAGACTTCATCTCTCCAATCACCTTGCTGCTCCCCCTCTAACACAATTTTCTGGGGAGAGAAACCACATCAATACACAGATCTCTGCTGGGACTTACCACGACCATAAAAGTGACAGGATGATATCATACTCCAGGTAGAGGTTCTTCTTTCACCTCCTTATAAACCAGTTTGTTCTTCTCCCACCATTACAAGGCAACTCACAGCAACAGAATGAGCAGCACAAAGCTTTCATCTTGCATAGTTACCGACAGTGTTTGGATTTGTTTGGATTTAATTTCCATTTTTGGGGGGTACTATTATCTACAATTACAACAACAGCTTAGTGTTTTGACAGTTTTTGTCACCAGAGTCAGCTGCAAGAATTTTAATGCCAATTTGAGGCTTATTGTTTCTTCTCGTTTAGCTACTCAATATTTTAGACTCTCAGGGGAAAAAAAAAAACCCCACAACAACAACAACAACAAAAAAACCCTTAAAAATACTAAAAACCCCTGGAATTAAGATTGAAAATCCATGTCAGCTACTTAAAGGAACGCTATTTAGAGGAAAGAGACTTCTATGAAGCTAGAAAGCACTAATTCAGAGTTGCACATTATAAAGCATGAAATTATGACAATATAGTTAAGCTTATGTCCTTCACACTCCTTCCTGTTCCCCTGGACCACCTTCATGAGAACACAACCACCTCCTTAATGGGCAACAATCATTTTCACCCAAGAAAAAATTCCTGGAAACCTTTTAAACCGTCTGTAGCTGAAACTAGTTCTTTACTCCAAGATTAATTTCAAGTTCACAGTAGGGCATGGCACACACCACCATGTCACTGAGAAACTCCCTTCTCTTCTTTCAGACATGACTTTGTGAGGCATCAGCAGAGGCATTGTGCTGCTCCCTCGCGTCCTTAGCATTTCTCCCTGCCCAACACCACTACCAAGCCACCTGAGGGGCTGCTGCTTTCGGGGCCAGGAGGGAAACACCAAGTTTGAGATCTGGGCTGCAACACAGGCAGGAGAGCCCAGCGCCTCTGGGATGGCTTCCACCACTGCAGATGGGAAATCCTCCAGTACGTGGGGCACTCTAACTCATATACCAGCAGGGTGAAGGCACCGAAGCACTTGGCCAGGAAGACTTCCGGACAAAATAAATCCATTGCGTGCGAAGCAGAGCAAGGAATATGGGCTTCAGTGCCATGACACTTAGGTTCAAAGATTAATAAAGCACATAAAGCACAAAAATTAAGCCAAAAATAAAAGTTTCTGCAGTATCTCTTCCCTTTCTGAGATGAACTAATTTGTTTTAACTGCCTGCTGTATGCTAATTTAATAGGATGCTATGCAGTCTCTTCTGAGACAGTGATGCATGGATGCTAAAAAGGGAAACCGGCCCAGCACAGATCCCCAGTCATGTTTGTTTTTACAGTCCTCTTCTTTCCTGAACTGTTTGCTCCTTTCTGATTAATCCTGACCTCTGTTAGAAAGGGAAGTATTGTCTTTAGAGGCCTACTACGTTTACATTACATTCTCCATGGGAATCAAGAATCCAGAATTGAAAGTAAAACATACAACTTTCTGTATTGAATTCTTCCTTTCATTATACACTTCACAAACGAGCTGTTAAGCAGTTTACTTTCTCCACTGATGATCACTTTCTTTCCAAAACGAGTATTTAAGTACCTTTTTTCCACTTTCATCTTAGAAGACAAAAGGAGCTCATTGTCTCCCAGGGTTTATCTGATGGCAGCATGCTCACAAGGAAACAACCTTTCTTTCTCTAATAATGACCTCAAACCTTTCTTGAGGCATAAGTGATCTCCATATTTTTTTTTCAAAGCCTTTCTCTGTTCTGACACTGATATATGCAACACATCTGATTTCTGGAGATCTTATCTCTCTGAAAAATCTTATTTCTTCTTCTTCCTCCACACAGAAACTTAAGAAATTATCTGGTTCACCATGGCACTCTCCAAGAGGCTGGCTCAAGTAAGGAACAACTGGATGACACTGCATCTTTTAAAGCAAAGCAAAGATAGACACTCTAGTTTTGCTTACAATAATTTCTAAGTTCCTTTTAAAGCAAAAGTCTTCAGTTAAGATGAAACTAGCAACTGCCTACAAAGCAAATAACTTTGCAGTTGTGTTTAAACCATGGGAAACTCTCATTTAGCTAAGAGTTTTGCCTAAAGGTGTCTGGACCTTCACAAATCCAAGTTGCAAAAGTCTGCACAGCACCTCATTCCTTCGGGTGGCATTTATCTATCTACAGAACAAAACTCAAGTATCAGTTCTGGAGGTCTTCCTCAGTGATCACAAGCAAATGATCATATTACTTGACCTGTGATTTTCAAACATCAGCTTCATCTTTCATGAACTGTATGGCCCATTCTGCAAATGAGGGTCCTGAAGAACAGGAACCACATGGACTGATTCTTCTTGCTGAACTTCAATTATTTAGAAGCAAGGAATTTTGAATAATCTAATCCTTTTGTACCCAACAAAGAAGCATCTCGAACAGATTATTATATCCCATCCTAAAATATATTGAGGGAAGCACACTATGACCCTGTAGGAATCCTCAAGCCCTGATGACAAAAAATCTCCTGCTCCATTTGCTGCCTGACTCTGGTGATAAAGATCATCTGAGACATCAAGATGTTAGCATCGAGATGCCCAGCAGGCAGCTGCAATTAAGTCAGATGACTTCCAGCCTTAGAATCTGGTCTTGCTTCAAGAGAAAGCAGAGTTTGACCACACAGAAGGAAACTCCTCTGATCACATCCACATGGATGTTGCTGATATCTAAGCTACTCCACCGTGGCTGCTGTTACGGGCAAGAGATGGTCAATACAGCAGTGCCATCAGCTTGTGCTGGGGTAACTATCTAACACTGGTTAGATGAATCACACCCTGAACACATTTCTTGATCTTCACTGAAAGCAAAAGGAGCCTAGGGGGAGAGATAAGCTGAAGATGTCCACAGTGTGGACACTTTGAAGGCTAAGACAGACAAACCTCCTCCCCATACAACCTGAGTATGCAGAATAATCACATATTCAAAACAAAGGTAGAATTAGAATTTGTAAGGCTTCTATGTGGATGATCACAGCACAGTTCCTGCTTATTTAAAGAACAAATTTAGATCAGTTAATCAGACCATGAAACCAAGGTACATCCAGGATCTGCCTTTTCCAGTTTAATCTTTTAGACCCAGTCTACAGCCGCCAGTCAGGAAACGCTCCCCATGAACGCAATGAGCAGCCACTGCAAGAGGAGGCCACAGGGTTCAGAGCTGTCACAAGCACAGCTGAACAATTCCCACTGTGCAAGAGCCCTTCTGTGCTGCTATGAAACTTTAATTGGCTTGTTCTCATCCTGTTGTTACTCATCCACCCAGTCCTGCATATCTGTTTTAAATATTTGGACTAAAAATGATCTGTATTTTGTATCCTCACCCACTCTAAATCATAGCATAGAATTTAAAAAAAAAAACAAAAAACTGTACAGAGACACAATTCAGTACCATGGAATGCAAATTATTTCGTAGCTCAGAATCGAGCTCTGGTAGGAAAAGCCACCTCAGGATATCCAGAGCTCCACCTGCAGCCTTACTTCCAATGGCTACCTCTTAAAACACTGGAAGAGTGTTTGCTTTCCTGCTCCCTAGCCTCTTGACTCATGTATCCACATGCAGTTTCATGTCTGAGTCGAGGTACATTAAGAAATCTTAGCAAACTGGTTTGCCTAGTAACTGGCAAGCTTGAAAATACACATTTTGGCAAAGATTATTTCAGCATAACGGTACACAGAAGTTACCAGGCACTTCTGAAACTCACAGATACTTCTGTAAAAAGAACTGCCACACACTCTCCACATGTGCAAGCCTCAGTCCTCTTCTCAAAACTCAGTGCAAAAAGGGTTTTCCTTTCAGCTTCAGACAAGGAATCTCTCCATGACTCCATGTTTAAGGTGCTGTGTTAAGACTAGTCAGGTTACTCACAAAATAGATGCATCACCAGCACAACTTTCCTCTCATAAACTTACTATCATGAGCCTCCACCCTGCTCTGAAGGAACATTTTTTGATGTCATGGAGTTACACTGGGGCTGGCCAAAAGGAAATTCCCCAGGAGATGTAAGGAACTAGAAGTTGCACCAGCTTCCATCCAAACCATGCTCAGCCTAAGCCTTGATCCAGATGAAGCAGGGAGCACATGAGGCCTGGCAACAGAGGTCCTCTGGGATTATCCCATGCTTTTAACAGCAGAGAAGGTCAGTGACGCATGCAGCAATCCCATCCCCTGAGGACAGGAATCATCCCTGCCTTCTGCTGCCTTGCCCGTATGATGGTAGAAGACAGCGTCAGGAGGGGAGTAGGCCCTCCAGCATGGCAGACCTGCACCAAAGCAGCTGAGCCCACTAGAGAATCACAACAGAGAAAAGGAGCTGGTGTTTCCCACATTTTATCTGAAAGGAGAACAGACTTCCACACCCAAAGAGTTGAATCTGGTCCACAGAAGCCATCTCAGCAGTGAGACAGACATTGACATCTCTGTCATATAATCCATAAAAGGCTTTAGATTCCTGGTTTAATAGCAACCAGTTTAGTCTTCAATCATTAATCTCTTTGCCAAACCGGCTGGTAAGGGGATGAAGACTGAAGACCTCCAGATGTCCCTAGGCAGGTTGCCGCTGCTGACCTTCACCTGACTCACCAGAGCCGTGATAGAATCCGGCTGCCCGCAGCTCCAGCACACCGCACAAACACATGCCAGTGCTTGGCTACTCATGCCTCATTCCTCACCCCCCATTCTCCAGGGAGCAACAGCACAGGAGGAATTATCTCAGTGCCCCAGCCAGCTCACAAACACCAACCAAAGTCAACTGCTACATAGGCATGACCTTCTGTGTTGGAAAACTTCAGCAGAAACAATCTGACAGCAGCATTGATTCCCTTTATCTGAAATGTAATCATAGCACATTATAGTCTCATAATACAATGATGAGTTTCCTAGGAGATAACTGCCACGCACCCAACCTATTTTTAAAAATGAAATTTCTCAGAACTCATTTCCATCTCAGGTTGACATGCTACACACACATCGACAATCGCCACCACTGTGCTTCTCAGTCGTTCTGCAGGTCTAGGCAACCCAGCCCAGACCTTGGATGGTAGGTCTGACGCCTGATGAGCTGGATGAAGGTGGGGAGAGTGGAACACAGCTCTTCAAACCTGACACTAATCATTTCTATGTTTCTTTGGGAGCTCTTGCATAATTTCAAATGTGAATAAAAAGGAAGTAGCATATTATCCTCTGTCCTGGTTTTGGCAGGGATAGAGTTAATTTTTCCTCTCAGTAGCTGGTATGTTTTGGATTTTGTGTGTGAAGAATGTTCATAAACACCCTGATGATACCAGTTGTTGTGAATGAGACCAAGGACACCGTCCTGCTTTCCGAGTCTCGCTAATTTGCAGATGCAGGAAGCTGGGAGAAAGACAGACAGAATAATTGACCCAAACTGGCCAAAGAGAGTATTCCATGCCATAAACGTCATGCTCAGTATATAAGTGGGGGCAGGCGAGGGTGGGTATCTGCCTTCCTGGCATCCATCCTTCCTGCTTGTTTTGGCTGGCATCGTTCCCCCTACCTTGCTGGCTCCCTTTTGCTCCTTTGCTTGCTGCTCGGGTTTGTTTCCGTGATCGCTGCTCGGGACGGGCTGTATCGGTCATTGGGACATCGGGTGGTGAGAAAACACATATTGTTCACTTTGTATATTTTTTTTAATATCCTTATATTCTGTTATTATTGTAGTTTTCCCTTTTATTTTAGTAAATTGTCTTCATCTCAACCCACGAGTTCTCCTTCCTTCCCAATTCTCTCCCCCATCCCCCTGGGGAGGGGGAGAGTGAGCGAGAAGCTGTGTGGTGATTTGGGCTAAACCATCACAGTCATTTTTGGCGCCCAACGTGGGGCTCGAAGGGTTGAGGTAAGGACAGATCTGACTAGAGTGTGTTAAAGTTGTTACAAGTGCTCATTATTTTATTTGAATCCCTGGTCACAATGTTGTACTACGTGTTCACATGGTTGTGTTATGTCTGTCCTAAGTTGCATCACGTATTTCCTTTGGTGCTGTTTATCATTTCTCGGAAATGGATGAGAATTCTCATTTTGATTTACTGGGCACTACTGGCTTATGATATGGTATCATCACTGGTCATTAAACTAATCTGGTCCTTGTTTTCGGCATTGCTGGCAACTCCGTACTTTGGATGCCATTTGGTAAGAATTATTAATAATCACACATTTTTCTTTTTCTCCCCGGAGAACCAATCTATGGGGAAGTCAGAGGAGGGTACCTTCCCATACTCCTTTACCTTCCCTTTTTCTTTTGAGCGAGTCACATCAGCTCTCGAGAATTTTGAATATCCTTGGGATGTGCAAGCCAGCATACTCCTATTGCTCTGTATCCTAAATGGGTTTCAGATGTTGTTTAGGATTAAACAATTATTTACAAAATTCACCCGGAGATCTACCTTGAGGTTGGAGGGGCAGGGGTGGCACGGTATGTGGGAGAAGACAGGCAGGTACCTAGAAAACTTCTCGCCTCCAATGGTCTGGAACTTCACTCCCGAACAACTACAGAATCCAGATGAAGTGATCGAATATTTGAAAGAAAAATGCCATAGCTATTCTAAAGAGGCAAAGCTTACCGCTTTGTGCTGGGCACTGGCTAGTATCTACCAAACACTGCTTAACGTGCAGCACCCTCAGGAAGAAGGGAGAAAAAATCAACCGACCGATACCCTGGCTACTCCAGCCCCGGCTACCGGCCCTGCAGCTACTCCAGCCCTGGCTACCGGCCCTGCGGCTGCTCCAGCCCCAGCTACCGGCCCTGCGGCTACTCCAGCCCCGGCTACCGGCCCTGCAGCTGCTCCAGCCCCGGCTACCGGCACTGTGGCTACACCAGCCCCGGCTACCGGCACTGCAGCTGCTCCAGCCCTGGCTACCGGCCCTGTGGCTGCTCCAGCCCTGGCTACCGGCCCTGTGGCTACTCCAGCCCCAATGACAGGCACTGCGGCTACTCCAACTCTAGCTACTGGCACTGCAGCCGAATCAGAGAACCAACCTGTGTCAGTATCAGTTGCCCCTGTACAGAAGAAGAAATCTTGGAAGCGAAAGTCAGCTCGTTTAGTAAGGGATGAGGGAAAACCAGGACCATCACGAACAGAGGAAGAAGAAGAGGAACTCATGAGAGAGGAACTCATGAGAGAGGAACTCATAAATGAGACTGAAACCACCCGATCCTTATCCCTGAATGAGTTGCGAGACATACGAAAAGATTTTGGCCGCCGTCCAGGCGAGCACTTTCTCACCTGGTTGCTTCGATGCTGGGATAATGGGGCCAGTAGCCTGGAATTAGAAGGTAAGGAAGCTAAACAGCTGGGATCCCTTTCTAGGGAAGCAGGCATTGACAAAGTGATTGGAAGAGGTGCACAAGCTCTCAGCCTCTGGAGGCGGCTCCTGTCAAGTATGAAGGAAAGATATCCCTTCAAGGAAGATATTACTTATCATCCAGGCAAGTGGACCACTATAGAGAGAGGTATCCAGTACCTAAGGGAATTAGCTGTGCTGGAAGCCATTTATAGTGACCTAGACAGCGAGGAGTCACCCCAAGATCCAGATGAAGTCCGGTGCACACGGCTCATGTGGCGGAAGTTTCTACGGAGTGTACCATCATCGTATGCCAATTCATTGGCAATTATGCTCTGGAAAGAGGGAGAGGGACCAACAATAGATGAATTGGCTACTCAGCTCCGGCAATATGAAGACACTCTCTCTTCTTCCCTCGTCTCAGCTGTGGAGAAACTGTCTCGGGAGGTCCAGCAGTTAAAAGAGGATAGGTCCTACTCCCCGCCCATACAGAGCAGTATTTCAGCTATTAGGAGTAAACGTTTCCCTGCTCAAGAGAGACGGTACACACGGCGAGGTATCCTGTGGTTTACCTTGCGTGACCAAGGAGAGGACATGAGAAAGTGGGATGGGAAACCTACCTCAGACCTAGAGGCACGGGTACGTGAGCTGCGGGGAAAGACATTTGCAAATAGAGGTTCTCCCCGGAAAACTGCTGCTCCGGTCTCCAGTGGACAGTTCCCCAGACGGAATAGAAGGGCTGATCTTACCTATGATCCTATGGAAGGGAATTCTGATTCATATTCACAGGAAGTGAGCGATGAATATTATGAACAGGATTAGAGGGGCCCTGCCTCCAGCCAGGCGGAGGAGAGGGACAACAGAGTTTATTGGACTGTATGGATTAAATGGCCTGGCACATCAGACCCACGAGAGTATAAGGCTCTAGTAGACACTGGTGCACAGTGTACCCTAATACCATCAAGCTATAAAGGGGCACAACCCATTTGTATTTCTGGAGTGACAGGAGGATCCCAAGAACTGACTGTATTGGAGGCTGAAGTAAGTTTGACTGGGAATGAGTGGCAAAAGCACCCCATAGTGACTGGCCCAGATGCTCCATGCATTCTTGGTATAGATTACCTCAGGAGTGGGTATTTCAAAGACCCAAGAGGGTACCGGTGGGCTTTTGGTATAGCCACTGTGGAGACGGAGGAAAATAAACAGCTGGCCACCTTGCCCAAGCTCTCAAAGGACCCTTCTGTTGTGGGATTACTGAAGGTTGAGGAACAACAGGTACCAATTGCTACCACCACAGTGCACCGGCGGCAATACCGCACCAACCGAGACTCCACAATCCCCATCCTCAAGCTGATTCGTCGACTGGAGAGCCAGGGAGTGATCAGCAAGTCCCGTTCACCCTTTAACAGTCCCATATGGCCAGTGAGAAAATCTAGCGGAGAATGGAGACTAACAGTGGACTATCGTGGCCTGAATGAGGTAACACCACCACTGAGTGCTGCCGTGCCGGACATGCTAGAACTTCAGTATGAACTGGAGTCAAAAGCAGCCAAGTGGTATGCCACCATCGATATTGCCAATGCGTTCTTCTCCATCCCTTTGGCACCAGAATGCAGGCCACAGTTTGCTTTCACTTGGAGGGGTGTCCAGTACACCTGGAATCGACTGCCCCAGGGGTGGAAACACAGCCCCACCATTTGCCATGGACTGATCCAGACTGTACTAGAAAAGGGTGGAGCTCCAGAGCACCTGCAATACATTGATGACATCATCGTATGGGGCAACACAGCAGCAGAAGTTTTTCAAAAAGGAGAGAAAATAATCCAAATCCTTCTGAAAGCCGGTTTTGCCATAAAACAAAGCAAAGTCAAGGGGCCTGCACAAGAGATCCAGTTTTTAGGAGTAAAATGGCAAGATGGACGTCGTCACATTCCAATGGATGTGGTCAACAAAATAACAGCTATGGCTCCACCAGCTAACAAAAAGGAAACACAGGCTTTCTTGGGCGTTGTGGGTTTCTGGAGAATGCATATTCCAAATTACAGTATGATTGTAAGCCCTCTCTATGAAGTGACTCGAAAGAGGAATGATTTTAAATGGGGCCCTGAACAACGACAAGCCTTTGAACAAATTAAACAGGAGATTGTTCATGCAGTAGCCCTTGGGCCAGTCCGGACAGGGCAAGATGTTAAAAACATCCTCTACACCGCAGCCGGGGAGAATGGCCCTACCTGGAGTCTTTGGCAGAGAACACCAGGGGAGACTCGAGGTCGACCCCTAGGCTTTTGGAGCCGGGGATATAGAGGATCTGAGGCCTGCTATACTCCAACTGAAAAAGAGATACTGGCAGCATACGAAGGAGTTCGAGCTGCTTCAGAAGTGATTGGTACTGAAGCACAGCTCCTCCTGGCACCCCGACTGCCAGTGCTGGGCTGGATGTTCAAAGGGAAGGTCCCCTCTACACATCATGCAACTGATGCCACATGGAGTAAATGGGTCGCACTGATCACACAGCGAGCCCGAATAGGAAACCCCAATCGCCCAGGAATCTTGGAAGTAATCACAGATTGGCCAGAAGGCAAAGATTTTGGAATGCCACCGGAGGAAGAGGTGACACGTGCTGAAGAAGCCCCACCATATAATAATTTACCAGAAGATGAGAAGAGATACGCCCTGTTCACTGATGGGTCCTGTCGTATTGTAGGAAAACATCGGAAGTGGAAAGCTGCTGTGTGGAGTCCTACACGACGAGTTGCAGAAGCTACTGATGGCCAAGGTGAATCGAGTCAGTTTGCAGAGGTGAAGGCCATCCAGTTGGCTTTGGACATCGCTGAACGGGAAAAATGGCCAAAACTCTATCTCTACACTGACTCATGGATGGTGGCAAATGCTCTGTGGGGGTGGTTAAAGCAGTGGAAGCAGAGCAACTGGCAGCGCAGAGGCAAGCCCATCTGGGCTGCTGCACTGTGGCAAGATATTGCTGCCCGGTTAGAGAATCTCGTTGTAAAAGTACGTCACATAGATGCCCACATACCCAAGAGTCGAGCCACAGAAGAACACCAAAATAACCACAGGGTGGATCAGGCTGCTAAGATTAAAGTTTCCCAAGTGGACCTAGACTGGCAACGCAGAAGTGAACTATTTTTAGCTCGGTGGGCTCATGACACCTCGGGCCATCAAGGTAGAGATGCAACATACAAATGGGCTCGTGATCGAGGGGTGGACTTGACCATGGATACCATTGCACAGGTTATCCATGAATGTGAAACATGCGCTGCAATTAAGCAGGCCAAGCGATTAAAGCCTCTTTGGTATGGGGAACGATGGCTGAAGTATAAGTATGGAGAGGCCTGGCAAATTGATTACATCACACTCCCACAAACCCGTCAAGGTAAGCGCCATGTGCTTACAATGGTGGAAGCCACCACTGGGTGGCTAGAGACCTATCCTGTACCCCATGCCACTGCCCGAAACACCATCTTGGGCCTTGAGAAGCAAGTTCTCTGGCGACATGGTACTCCAGAAAGAATTGAGTCAGACAACGGGACTCATTTCCGAAACAATCTCATAGATACCTGGGCCAAAGAGCACGGCATTGAGTGGGTATATCACATCCCCTATCACGCACCAGCCTCTGGAAAGATTGAACGATACAATGGACTGCTGAAAACTACACTGAAAGCAATGGGTGGTGGGACCTTCAAAAATTGGGATAAACATTTAGCAAAAGCTACCTGGTTAGTTAACACTCGGGGATCCACCAATCGAGCTGGCCCTGCCCAGTCAGAACTGTTACATATTGTAGAGGGTGATAAAGTCCCTGTAGTGCATCTAAGGAATATGTTAGGAAAGACGGTCTGGGTTATTCCTCCCCTGGGCAAAGGCAAACCCACCCGAGGGATTGCTTTTGCTCAGGGACCTGGATGTACTTGGTGGGTGATGCGGGAGGATGGGGAAGTCCGATGTGTACCTCAAGGAGATCTGATTTTAGGTGAGAACAGCCAATAATGTGAACTGTATATAATCATTTCCATAGTTCTTATATGTCATATCAAAGGTATTGCAGCAAGAACACCCTGATCAGTGAAGAATGAGTTTCAATAAAAACAGGAGACATGCAACGATGATGGAACAGGAACTGGCGCCCAACAATTCCCTCAAGATCAACATCTTCAATTTGCAGACCATGGACATGATACACCAGCCATGCCAGATGTACCAACTGCGAGTTCCAGATGCAGCAGGCAACAGTCCCATGCTACATACGATCTCTCTTGTCCTGAAAGACTGTATGACATATGGAACCCAAAGTCATGGACTAAATGAACTCAACAGACTTTGGAGGGATAGCCCATAGATTGAAGGAGTTACATCTGTGTGTGTGTATATGTATACGCATGACGTAGATGGTATGGAATAAGGGGTGGATACTGTCCTGGTTTTGGCAGGGATAGAGTTAATTTTTCCTCTCAGTAGCTGGTATGTTTTGGATTTTGTGTGTGAAGAATGTTCATAAACACCCTGATGATACCAGTTGTTGTGAATGAGACCAAGGACACCGTCCTGCTTTCCGAGTCTCGCTAATTTGCAGATGCAGGAAGCTGGGAGAAAGACAGACAGAATAATTGACCCAAACTGGCCAAAGAGAGTATTCCATGCCATAAACGTCATGCTCAGTATATAAGTGGGGGCAGGCGAGGGTGGGTATCTGCCTTCCTGGCATCCATCCTTCCTGCTTGTTTTGGCTGGCATCGTTCCCCCTACCTTGCTGGCTCCCTTTTGCTCCTTTGCTTGCTGCTCGGGTTTGTTTCCGTGATCGCTGCTCGGGACGGGCTGTATCGGTCATTGGGACATCAGGTGGTGAGAAAACACATATTGTTCACTTTGTATATTTTTTTTAATATCCTTATATTCTGTTATTATTGTAGTTTTCCCTTTTATTTTAGTAAATTGTCTTCATCTCAACCCACGAGTTCTCCTTCCTTCCCAATTCTCTCCCCCATCCCCCTGGGGAGGGGGAGAGTGAGCGAGAAGCTGTGTGGTGATTTGGGCTAAACCATCACAACCACCCCTAAAGATGAAAGTCACCCAGAAGGATTGCATGAGAACACTGGCAGAGTGAAGAGGAACAGAGAGGATTGCAGAAATCTCTCTTCCAGTGCACTGTAAAGGTTATCTGAGAGCCAATTCCCAAAAATACTGCAGGCAGCAGGCCACTGGTAGTGAGCTGGGGAGCTAAACTGAGCCTAGTACAGATAGGCCACAAGTTACATGTGGTACAGATGTGCTGTGGTAGGTACACCAGCCCACAGGGGGGATGGGCTGCAGAGTATCCAAAACAGGTTAAAAATTGATTTAAAAAAAAAAAAGCTAGAAAGATTCCAGCAATTTGGCCTCCTGGGGAACTTCTGTTTATTGTCATTGAAAGGGCTTGGAGGGGAGGCAGAGTAGGACACTTAATCCTCACAGCAAGTGTACAAGTTGATCCCTGGGGCCACTTCAGGAATAGATGAAGATGGGACAGTGTCTGTCCCCACCATGATCAGACAGGGAAGTTCACCATGAAGAAATAAGTTTTGAGTCCTTTAAGACATGATAGGTCAAAAGGATGTGTGTGAAAGGGTTGGAATAGCAGAAAAAGCATCATACTTCCCTGGGGAAAACAGTTTTGCCTTCTGCTATGAGTAAGAGCCTAATTTGATGAGAAACTTTATGCTCTCTTTGAAACAAAGCCCTTTCCCCATTAAAATATTTCAATTTCTAAGTGAACGAGAACTCATTCCAAGCAAATGGAGACTTGAGGATCCTGAAATGTAAACTCATATGGCTTGCTCATGAAATGCATCCTTTTCACCTGATTAAAGGGAGACATGAAGAAGGCAAAAAATGCTCAATAGGGTTAAGCAACAGGGTCTCCCCAGTCCAGAGTCCCTTCCTTAGTAATAGCCATTAACAGTTATTTAAAGAATGAGTGTAAGAAATTGAGCTCATGCAGCATAAGACTTGACCCCATCCCATTTATCTCCCTAGCCTCCAACAGTCCTTGATCCAGAAAAGGGATCTCTGTTCAAGTGACAGCTGCATTGGCCCATCATGTCTTAGCCACCTATCCTCTACTAATCTGTATAATTCATTTTCTTCAACCCATTTACACTTCAAATTTCACAGTCTCCTGTAGAATTGAGCTCCACTGAGTACAAATTATATAAGAAAGCAATTGTTCTTGTTTGCTTATTTTACATTTGCTGCTCAGTAATTTCTTTCCATAACTCTCTAGTAAAATGTATTTTAAATATGTTAAGTAACAAACTGCTTTCCTATGTCATGTAATGGGTTTTAATCACAAACATACTGAATGGTTTTTAAACCAGGACTACAGAATGGTACTAGAAATGATCAGCAAAAGGAGTCCGCAGAACTGGATTCCTCTTCACTCTCGATGGCAAGAAACTCTCAAGCTACAGTAGGATACACATGAGACAAAACCAAAATTCTTAGGAACGGCAGTATAACCTCTTACACTGTGCTAAATCTTCAGTGTCGTTTTTAATTTTGAAAGAAGAACTATAAAAATGAGGAAACTCGTTAAACAAGAAGTGAGAAGGTCCTAGGAGACAGAACCAGGAGAGGTAAAACTTGCAGGAGACATAATAACTGTTTAAAAACATCAATGCTTGAAACTCAGAACAAATATATATCCCCTGTAAAGAATTCTATAAACAGAGAAGTCTGGCAGGCCAAGCAGCTGGGCAAGAGAAACTATGAGAAATAAGAAAACATCCTCAAAATCAGAAGTTGTGTGTCCAAACGAGGAAACAAAAATGGATTTTAAGTTTTAGTGTGTAAAATATAAAAACTTCAAAAGGCAAGAAAAAGCATCTGAAGAACAAGTTGAGCCAGGTAGAAAATTCAATAAAGACTATTTTCCACGTATCAGAAGCCAGAAGTGTGCCAGATCACTGATGGACCAGGAAGCAATCAAGTATAGAAGCAGCCTGAATACACTCACATGGCTATAGCAGAAAAATGACTTTTTTGGCATTTGTGCTCACTGCAGAGAGGTTTCAGGAGGTTCTTACACTGGAAAGCTTCTTTACAAGGTTGGTAGAAGGGGTTATAGACTGGACTGACCCAACCATTCTAGGGGAACCTAGGTGTGAAACTGCTGGAGTTCTAAACACAGGCTGAAGTAGCTCCCTTTAAAGCTTTATGGGTACCCAAAAATTAGAAGGCAGTTTAGGTGACACAATTTTTTAAAAGAGATTCAAAGGATCAATTCAAGAATTACAGTGAACTCCAGATTAGTAAATCTGACATCAGCAGGTCAGTAAAAACTATAATGAATACCCCTCTGGAAAAAAATAGAATTATTGAACACCTGGAAGAGTATGATAGATAGACGAAAAGCTAAAATGGCTTTTGAGAAGATAATCCAGGCCTCATAAATGTACTGGAGTACTCTGGAGGGGTCAACACGCATGCAGATGAGAAAATCCTGTTGATGTAGTTTACTTAGATTTCAACCAGGTGCCTCAACACAGGATAGGAGAAGCTTCTTGCATGGATAAGGAACTGGTTGAAAGAGGTTCAACTGGTTTATTCCTTACTGTAAGGAATAAATGGTAAATCCATTTAATATTCAGTGTTAGGGATTGCTAAGAGAGCAGTTTGCCACATCCTGAATGATTCGTGCTGTTGAGATCCTTCTCCTTGCCTCCAGGACATGGCAGAACCAGGGAGGGCCACAGGGACGATCAAAACTACGAAACAGCTGCGTTATGAGGAATTACTGAATCAACTGGGACTTTTTATTCTGGAAAGGACAACTGAGGGGGACAGAATAAAGCTCTGAGTGGAGCAGGGAAGGTGATCACCGTCCCTTCCAATGCAAGGATGAGGTAACAGTGCATGAAGAAAGGAGACAATTCAAAACAAAATTCATCCAGCTTCTTTCCATAGGATACTGTGGATGTTAAGATGGAATCAGAAAATGATTGGAAAAACAGTGGCAATAAAATCCACCCCAGACTACTAAAGACACCATTTGTGTCTCAGAAAATGCCGGCACACATCTCACTGGATGCTAGGGGAGTACTCACAGTGTTATAATAATTACATTATTGTTAAACGCCGATCTATACTTTCCTCCCCAGACATCTGTCATTGGCCGCAGGGATGGGGCACTGGATGAGATACATTTTTGATCTGATCCAGTACAGTCGTTCTTATGATCAAATAAAGCGGTGGAGCCAGTAGCAGCTGACAGCAGCTCACAGGGAAAAAAAGGGCACGCAAAATGCATGGAGAGTCAAGTCCATCACTGAGACAAATGGGAACTTCTTTAGGGTTAACCCATGGCAAAAAGCAAGGAACAGTGCATGTAAAATACAATCTAACTCCAACAGGAGCATTCTCACCTAAGTAACCCAGTCAGGACATCTAGCAGTAAAGACAACCTTCAACTTCTGGGAAATTAAACCAGCAGAGAATTATCAAGAGATGTCCAGCAAAAACACAGCTTTGAAAGGTGCATCACATAGTGATGGAGGAAGCAACCTTTGTGATCTTCTTGGACTGATCTCTCTGGAATAAATATAACCCCCGTCTTCCTTTATTTTTGCTTTAAGTGAACCATATGACGGGCCTTTTATTGCCACTGCATCTCTTCCTTGCAGGATTGGAAGGTAGCTGCCACTAATTAAAGTTCACACTCCAAGACTTAGTTATAACACCTTAAATGGCATGCAACAGTTTTCCTTTGGATCCCTTTTACCATAGCCCAAACCCTCAAAATTTCTCATGCATTTATCCTTACAACATCCTTGTGGGATTAGGCAGTGCCATCGCATATAAGAAATACATGGGAACTAGGGCAGGGAGGACACAAAGCAGACAAATCCCAGGTCCCCCCAATCCAACACCCTTTACTGAACTGGAAGAGCATCTTCAGATGCTGACAGTTCCCACTGCAGACACAGCCTGTGTTCACCGTAGACATTTTGCTTTAGCTGTCCTCTTCTCCTGCATCACAGACTGCTGTCCCCAGATGCACATCATCCATGGTAAGGGTTAAAGCTTAGTTCTTCTCCGGAAAAGAGAGTCGCTAAAAAGCTGGCATCATTCCCTGCCACAAAAATTTAACATTTCAGAAGTGTTTCTTGCTTTCTACATCACACGCTACTAAATCTGCAGTAAACCAGCAATATCGTCAACCCAGCGAGTCCAACAGTAAAGTCAACTTGTTTATTGGACCCCCATGTTTCACAGTGAATCCATTTTCCTAACTTTAGCAGTGTAAATACACTTTGGTTGAGCCATCCAAGTCTTTATAAGGAAGCAAATCTTTTCTCTCTGTTGACAAAAGCTTGGGAGTAGCATTTATTATACGCAAATGTTAGCAGGTGTTCATATTTAACTTGTTTTTGTGGATTTTTTAAGCCTGAGATGCATATAGTGATTGAGAATTACTGTTTATTCATTTCTGTGTAATAGGAGAAGCAGCATTTCATCTGTCTCATCCATATTTAATAGCTCCAGGCACAACAACCATGAAAGGTCTATTTTTCTCCCACTAGGGAAAATATTATTATTATTACTACTACCATGACTACATCTATATTCTGAAATTATTCATACCTGGCTTTCTATATTATTTCTGTATTATCTCTGGGCCAGGTTCTTTCCTGGCACTTACCCGAGTTACTGTGCTGATGGAGCTATACTGATTTATGGTACGCTGAGTCACATCAGCTAAGGACAGAGTCAATTCAAAGCTTCTTGGCAATATAAGCTAGATTGAATTTCGCTGCCTTGAGGAGGGGCAGAGATCCTTGGAAACCTACCCATTTGCTGCTCCTGCTGTTACCAGGGAGGTGGTTTAGGGAGGTATCTGCTGCCTTTTGGAGGTCCATTCCTGTCCCGCAGGATGAGCTCCATCACATCCATTTTCAGGCTTCCCAGCCTTGGCACATTCATAGGGTAAATGGTGGGGCCAGGGATAACCTCTGACACCTGCTCCATATGTCACCTATGCCCAGAGCAGATCCCTGCTCCCAAGGCATGTAAATACGAAGGATGCCACCTAATTTCCCTCCAGCATAGCAGGGCAGCTCAAGGTCTGCCCTGATGGCCCAAGCAAAGCCCAGACTGTGCAGCACCCCATCAATCTCAACCCCAAAATGGGATGCAACCCAAATAAACTGGAGGCATCCCTCCACACGTCATCCAGTAAATCACAACCACCTCAACTAATGAATGGTCCAGAGTGTCATTTACCTAGTTAAGCAGAAAAAAAAAACCCCGAGATATAATCATGCAAGCAGTTGTTTTTTTCCGTTCCCAGTGATAAGGGAGGACTTCAGCGAGCTCCAAGGAAATCCTTTCTTCCTCACCTGAGCCTGGACAGCTTCCAGTACACCTAACAAATGTGCAGTTAAGACGTGGGTTTTTCCGCTTTGTTCCTGGGAAAAACGTTCCTTGATAGCACACCATTAAAATGTTAATCATAAAACTGCTGAGGGCCCCTTTCCCCAGGAGGTCACTGGTTCAAACGCAGCTAGGGTCAGCGGTCCCTGGCACATTACCACGAGGCAGTGTTCACCCAGTGAGAAACAAATTTGACAGATTCGACCCCGTCACGCGCTGCAAAACCCACGAGCTTGGACTGAGACCAATCCCTTGCAACAGCAGCGCTGCCAGGGAGCTGCAAACACCCGGGCAGATTCACACGGGAGGTTTGCCTTTCCCGGGGCAGGGCTGACGGGCACCGGCAGCACCAGGCAGAGACCTGGAGCAGTCACCAGCTGGAAGCTTTACGTATCCAGAGTTGCCTGTTTAGTCTTAATACCAATTCAGGAAAAGAAAAATAACCCCAAAATCCCCTGTAATTTTTTTTTCAGCCTCGTATGCCTAAAGAAGCTAAAAAAAACCATGTTAAACACATTCAGGCGCTGAAGGTCATGGTGAGAGCAACAGTGATGTAGAGGATCTATATATCAAGAGACATACATCTTTTTTTTTTTTTTTCCTATTACTTGTAATTTGGAGATAGAACAAGGTTGGGAGGACGCACACACATTATCCCCTTTCCTCTGCATGTGTAGTTCTCATTAGGGCCAATTAGGATGATAATCACATCTGAAAGGAGGCTACAAGCCAACCTGTGTGATAAACGCAGAAGAAAACACAACTCTGGTGAGCTTAGGGAGCATCCAGTTTCCCCCACCAAGTCCTCCAAGCTCAGGTCTGACTCCATTCGACCCAGCAAGCTCAGCCCTTTGTGACGTTATCTGGGAGAGCACCCAACCTGGGAAGTGAGGAGGTGGTAGTGTGGGTCTTCAGGGACCCATAAACCTGTCCCCTCCAGTGATCTGCCCAAGTAATAGGTTTCAGCATGCAGGTGGAGAGGAATTAATTGCTCTTTCCAGTGTTTTCTCCACACTTAGCATAAGGCATCTAGGATTTCTACGTTAAGAATC